>NW_028280811.1:1178750-1820000 GCF_059751285.1 Brachycentrus maculatus | reverse complement strand
AAAAAGCTTCACGGAGTTCCCAAAAGATGGCTCCTTAACATTTGATAAATAAAATAATGTGTTCGTTGAATTTTTTAATATCTTAACCTTAAAAATGTACAATATGATATATTTTATTGAAATTACATCTGAGAAAAAATATGTACGTCGTCATAGTCGCGCAAAAATACAACTTCTTTCCCATTATAATAATAATTTCGGTAAAATATTACCTCAAGGGCGCTTTAACAACATTTTACATAAGTTTGCCGTATTTTTTTATAAATAATTTTTGTAAATATTTTTTTATTTAAAAAAGCATATAGTAATATTTAAGCGAAGGCTAAGCTGGCATTGCACAAGGGACTCGTAGTTTAAATCCTTTTTTGGAAGTTAAGTATGATGTTGGCAAAAGAAGGATGATAAAAGAGTTTTTTAAATTATTTATTTGGCAGTTACCTAGTGAAAGTTTCTGCCAGCGTCAAATAGACTTAATGCAGTTGAAATACGATTTCTCAGACAAATGTCCTGCAAAACAATGTGTGATAAATATTCGAATGATGATATAAAGAAAAAGTACAAGGCTGAGATAAGAATTATCGATAAAAATAAAAATAAACGTGAGTTGAGATGGTTTGGGCTTGTGAATCGAATAACTGAAGAAAAAAATGTTAAACAAATTGATGAGCCGAATTAAGTTAAAAATAGAAGCAGACGAAGACCAAAGAAAACTTGGTATAACGAAGCATTTTAATTATTTCAAACGGCATAATCCGAGGGTTTGTATAAACAAATAAGTGAATGTGGAGGAGGCGAAGAATTTATGCAATGATATATATATGTGGCTTCTATACTCTTAGACTACCTTTGCGGTGAAGCGGTGTGATTATTAGTTAGTTCGTTAGTTATATGTACATTTCATTCTTTAGTGACGTGGGTTAAAATTTTCTTACGCCAATTGGACTTACAAAAAATATTGGTCACACTGCGGTGTTACGTCACGAGAATTTGGTAGACCACGTGCATTTCAACCCGGTGGTATCAAACCGTTGCGATGTAACCCTTTGACCGCGGTGGTAGCAAAACGTTACGATATGACCGCAAAGGCCTTGGGGATAGAACGAATGAATCACAACTTCCACAAACAGTGGAGGTCGCTTTGAACTCGTTACCGGTCTGGCTAAGGGTTAAATGCTTTCGCATGTTTCAGGGCAATGAGGTTTTATTTAAATGGTTTACACTTTAATTCGTCTGTATGTAAAATATCTTATTATTTTTCAAGCACATTTTTGAAATGTATTCAAATAATCATATTTATTCATATTATCCTGTGTTACTTGTTATCCTGTGTACTTCAATAAAATTTTGAGTGTGTCCACATACTTGTTCACAAATCTGTATTATTTTCAATTATTGGAGTGATTTGTCAGATTGCTTTTTGACATCTCAGCATAATAAGAGTTTCTGCTAAAAAAAACGCTTCCTCGCTCGCCAATAGATGTACCTAGTGAAAATTCGATAAAAAAATTGGATCATATGAATAGAACTTCCAAGAATTTGAGTAGTGTGATTGTCAATCACGGATAGAATTGGTGAATGTTACAGGTGTGTAAAGTGATCACTTATTAAACCAGCTTATGATGGTCGTAAGCCCCGTAAATGCCCAGAATTCCATATTCTCCGTCATCTTTGTTGAGATGTTAAAAATAGTATTATACGTTATTACATTTCACAGTTATTTATTCTATAAGCGGAAAAATGTAAGATATTTTTTGTTGTTGAAAAAGAGATGTTTATTAGAGGTGGGATATGGAAGTCAAAACATTCACAGGGTTAATGACATGTTATTGGCTAGTATAAGCGACTATGTTATGTCCGCCTCCGCAGTGTAATGGTCAGCACGCTCGGCTACCGTTCTGGAGGTCCCGATAAGTGATTTTTTCACTGTAATATTTATTCAATATTACCCTGGACTGGTACCTGAAGCGGAGGGCTGATCACCTTTCCTTCATATGGTAACGATCAAGATAACACTGCGTTTATACGACATAGTGCCCTTTGCACCATTGGGGTGCGGATAAGGGTTTTATTAAGTATAAGCGATGAAATTAAACAATATGTATCATTTACCATTATATCTACACATGATTGGTAGCCACTTTACTTAAGTTTCTGAAAGTTGTGTTTATGCTTCAATTGAAAATATAAATCGCACGTTACTTCATCAGCCATATCTATGGTTGAAGTTGATTGTTTTATTTTTATTTCGTACTTTACGAAAAAAATACAATAATGTGCTTTAACTGAATTTCACTATTCTGATGGCATATTTGACAATATTCATTTATAGAAATATGCTGAAAAAAAATGTTAATGCAATCAAATACAAAATGGCCGAATAATACGATCTTTTTCAAACTACCCAATTCAATTATTCATTTAAAAATAGATCTTTTTT
Organism: Brachycentrus maculatus; assembly: GCF_059751285.1. Lineage (NCBI taxonomy): Eukaryota > Metazoa > Arthropoda > Insecta > Trichoptera > Brachycentridae > Brachycentrus > Brachycentrus maculatus. The sequence continues at coordinate 1,817,563 of NW_028280811.1, read as the reverse complement.
ACTTAATGTTATTTATTAATGTTTTTATAGATATTGAAAGGAGGTTGTATAACTTTATTACATAATTATCAAAGTTATTTTTACCAAATGAGGTATGTGTTGTAATTTAAAAAAAAAAATGTTTTTCCGTGTTTCGTAATTTATAGTTCAATGTGCGTTACCACAAAGTGCGTTAATTATGATTTGCGTGCTTTGTTGGGAGGTGCTTTCTTGTCTAATGTGAGAGTAATTATCAAATGCATATTAGAATGACTCTCACATAACACAATTTACACCCAAAAGTGCCCTTTGCACCATTGGTTGGAGATGAAGAAAAACTTAATTTTAATTTAGAAATAAAGTACAATATAATAAGAAAATATTATTTGAGAATACAGAAAGAAAATAAGAATAATAAATAATGAAAACCAATCAACTGATGCACTGGAGCAGAAGAAATTTCATCAAAATTAATATTTAAATAAATTTGCATAAATATTCAGAGTTTTCAGCTCCAAATAATTGAATTGGAATCATTAAAATATCGTTACATGCCAAGTATTTACGACTTTTTTAAATTGTCCTTTTTTCTTACCCTTATCCAAACACAATGATGTATGGGGCACTGTATCAAATATCCTCTCTGTCTATCCCTGTGGAGAAGCAGCGAAATGGTTAGTTAGCTGGTTAATAAATATTATTGGTCCCTTTGGATTCTTCCGATTTTTTAACGATCGTCTTCTTGGGCCCAACCAATCTGAAAAAAAAAATTGTATTAACCGTATATCTACAAGATTTTGAGTGTGTCCAAACACTTGTTCACAAAATCTAGATTATCTCCAGGATTCGGACTTCACATACTAATATAAGTGTTTTTGCTTAGTAAAAATCTTCTTAACATCTCACCAATAGATGTCTCTAGTGGAGTTCTAGAGATTCAAGAACAAGGTTTCTAAATTGGTTCATATATATAGAACTTCCAAGAATTTGAGTAGTGTGGTTGTCAATAATGGGTAGAATTGGTGAATGTTACATGTGTAAAGTGATCACTTAAACCAGCCTATGACTGTCGTCAGCCTCGTAAATGCACAGACTTCCATATTCATCTTCATCTTAGATGAGTCAAAAAATAACCGTAAGTATATCTAATTTTTTATTCACAAATGTGAATTTGACCACTTACGAGTTATTTTAAATTAACATTTCAATAAAGATGTAGAATAATAGGAAGTATGGGTATCTATAGGGCTTATGCCCTGGCATATGGTAGTTTGAGTGATTTGAGTGGTTTGACACTTTAAATACGTTTAACTTTCAACATTCTTTCATGAGAACCATGTGAAAAATGTGTTGATTGAAGCGTTATTACAACTTTTGAAAATTTAATTAGTGTGGTCGTCAATCATCGGTAGAATGGTTAATGTTACACGTGTGTAAAGTGATCATTTAAGCTTCCTTAAGACAGGGCATACGCGCTTTAAATACCCTGATTTCTATATTGTTTTTCCATTTGTGTTGAGAAATTGATATCTTCTTCTTTCTTCCCATATCCGCACATCCGTTATTCCTGTTTCACTTTATTTTTATGGGTTCTCCAATATTTCTGATATGATATTTCAAGTATGACAGAATGACAATCTAATACAAACAATCTATCAACGAAAGAAAATCATTTTGATTTCGTTTAATACGCTTCCATCTATCAATATTAAGAATGGTTGATTAACTGATCACAATAGTTTATTTCGTATGTTATTTATAACAAATATCAACTATCTAGTAGAAATTCAAAGTACAAAGTATTCTCGAAGAGCTTTTAGTGATCAATCAAAATTGATCTTGGTCTTACGTTGTTGCAGAGGGAGGGCTGAAGGATGATCAATCAGTTTGGAGAGAAATGGCACCAAGCAGAATTTTATGTACTCAAAAAGCTACAAATTTCGTTGATTCGCCTAGAAAGATTGACTTCCTTAAACAGTGAATGTGACATATTGTGATACAGTTCTTGAAAAAATAATGAAACTTAATATTATCATATTTTTTCGGAAATATTTTTTATAAGATGTTGGATAAAAATACTGAGGTATATAATTGCTTTATGATTTCGGATCAAAAAGTGTCAGAAAGACCGATGGGTGTTATTTTTTTATTCAATACTTTTATTTTATGACGTCAAAGATGAAGAAGAATATACAAGTCTGGGCATTTACGGGGCTGACGATCGTCAAGGCTGCTTTAAGCGGCGGTCAATTTACACACGTGTAACATTCACCAATTCTACCTATTATTCACAACCAAACTACTCAAATTCTTGGAAGTTCTAAATATATGATTTAATTTTGAAACATTGTTCTTGAATCACTAGAACTTCACTAGAGACATCTATTGGTGAGATGAAAAGAAGCTTAAAATAAATGCCCAGACTTCCATACTCGTATTCATCTTTGATCAGATGTCAAAAAATAAAATAAAAACTCCTATAATTGGAGATAATCCAGATTTGTGAACAAATATTTGGACACACTCGATATGGATTCAAAACTCATTTTTATCTCAAAAGACAATTTTTATTGATATTTTTAAATGAGTATTTTACGAAAAGAAGCATTCAATTTTCATATAAAGATCCAAAGTGTATAAAAAAACTCAAATGTTTTTTTTAATTTCCTCGTTTAAACTGCATTTCATAAAAATTATATACTTAAAACTGACTGTTTTGCATTATTATAGTTTCATATTTTTTAAGCGAAAATATGAAACTAAATCACTTAACACTCACTCACAAAACTAGTGTTTTAATAAAAAAAATACATACTTATTTATTTGCAAAAAAATAATTAAATAATAAGCAAAACTATTTTTGTTCCCCGCAGTTATCAAATAAAATAAATTCAAGTAAAAAACATTAAAAAAAAAACAAACAAAAAATATTTTACAATGATTTATTTTCTTCCTTTTACTAGTTTAATTATAAAATAGTTTTTTTTGTAAAAAAAATATAATTATATCGGCGGGTACGTATGAGGAGATGCATAAATGTGGATGAGGCGAAGATTGTTAAAGACATATTGAAATGGCGTTCTTTATTCTCTGCCCTATCTTACGGAAAAGCGGTGCTATGGTTAGTTACTTAGTTCTATTTTGACGGTTGATAAAAATGTAATTAACGTATTTTTCTTCATCTTCTTTTTTTTCACTTTACGATGTACATATTCAGCCTCTGTTCGTCATAATATGCTGAACTCAAAGTACTTCATATTTTTTAAAATTATTAATCGGTTGCAGTTTTTAACATTTTTTTTAATTCACTTAATAATAGTTTTTTTTATGTTTTAATTTAATAATGTGAATATCACTAAACCAATGCCAATTAAATGTTTTAATAGGTGAAACACTAAATTAAGCCTTTGATTTTATATCTTTAAGATTTTTTAGTGTTCTTTTCATTTTACGAGTTTTGTTCCTCCCCTCCATAACGCAGCGAATCAATATCGTGATTTTTCTTTTCGCAGAAAATAAATCTCTCACTTTCCTATCGCGAATTCGGGCCTTTGCCGCTCTTGTTAAATTTAAAATAATCTACGTCTTAAGTGTATTCAGGCAGACAACATAAATGGCATTTTAAAAGAGAGAAAACGGTCCTCGGTATCTAATAAAGGATCAAAAATGAGATTGTTAAGCGAAGAAAGAGCAGAGAACCAAGCGAAGTAATTTGAAGAAAAAACATCACATAATCGGATTCATTTCTCACTGCGAAATAATGTATCCAGCGGCCGGTAACCCAAGGCGTTATTTATCGCTACGATATATTTTACTTAGCTATGCTCCTCAGTACAAATTTAGTTCGTCGTTCAATCCTGAATCGATTATTGCAAAATAAAGCGATGAGAATAGTTCTTAAGAAAAATAAATATAATAATATAGAGAAAATGAGAGAAGAACTAAACTGGTTATCTATAAAAAAGAGGCTAAAATTTATTATGCTGATATATATATATATATATATATATATATATATATATATATATATATATATATATATATATATATATATATATATATATATATATATATATATATATATATATATATATATATATATATATATATATATATATATATATATATATATATATATATATATATATATATATATATATATATATATATATATATATATATATATATACCAAATAAAAACTTTTCTACTTCTTTTCATGAGTAAAGTATAAAATGTACTTTATGATTATTAAGTTTATGATATCTAACCTTTCTTTAAATGAAATAATCTCATACTTTATATTGTCCTTAGGTCGTCTGAGAATCGCTCCATTTACTTATTTCATGTAAACTAAACAGCCCAGTTTTCATATTTCTAATTCATAAATAAACTATACACCTTTGAGTTTATTAATTTAAGCACAACTAGTTTAGAGAATATGTGTAGTTCTCAAAACAACTCGTGTTTGCATAAATAAACTCGAAATTGATCTAAGGATGTGTATAATTCATCATGTTTTCCACGAAGTTAATGTCAAATCAATAAGTTTAACAAAAGATAATTCAATTTCATACATTTTTGCACTCTTATTCATAATATTAGGTATCAAAGATCTAATATTAAACACAAGACTAGCATAAAAAGTTTTGTTTGTAATTTTTTTTTCTCAATATACATATTTGTATTCATTTACCATAATATTTATTATCCGTTTTCACAAATCTTGCTAATATTTGACATTGTAAGGAAAACTATGCAAGAAAAAAGCTGGCTCTCACTCTCTGCAAACCTCATCTAGTTAAAATTTGCTTTCTGCATAGATTTTTTTGTATATAAGTCCAGAGCGACAGTAATTAAATAAAGAATTTGATGCTTTTAATTAGATGAGAGATAAATAAATGTTATAAATTAATAAACATACTTGTTAAATGATTGTAACGATGATGGGTAAAACGAAAACGTTCAAACGACTAGCAAATAAATATCTGACATACGTACATATATACTTGAGTCCAAATGTTTTGTGGGGAAGCTTGGGGGAGAAAGGGAGTGACTCTGACATAGCTCCATTAGATCACACGTAGCACTACATATCTCTTACTCGGCGCAAGAAACAATGTGTAATTGTATCGCCTCAAGGATCGTGGGGGCTTTTTCATTTGATCAGTTTTTCACTAAATAACGTTTTACTTTCAAATATGACATTTATAGGAAGAAAATAATAAAACAAAAAATATGAAATAAAACTTATTTTATTTTTTGACATCTCATCAAAGATGAAGAAGAATATGGAAGTCTTGGAAGTTCTATATATATGAACCAATTTAGAAACCTTGTTCATGAATCACTAAAACTTATAACTTATATATAGAACTTCCAAGAATTTGAGTAGTGTGGTTGTCAATAATGGGTAGAATTGGTGAATGTTACACGTGTGTAAAGTGATCACTTAAACCAGCCTATGACGGTCGTAAGCCCCGTAAATACCCAGACTTCCATATTCTTCTTCATCTTTGATGAGATGTCAAAAAATAATATGAAAATAACTACTGTAATTGGAGATAATCCAGATTTTGTGAACAAGTATTTGGACACACTCAAAATGTTGTAAAAACTTATTTTTATAACAATCAGAAACGTAAGAAAAAATAAACACGAGAAAAAAAACTTAACATAAAATTTTTAATAAAATCTGCAAATTCCGACGTTGGAAAGTAAAACATTCATAAAAAAACTGTGTAATAAATTTGGAATATAAAAAAAATGTTCTCATGTTTTTGTTTTTAAAAATCTAATTAATACTTGTTTAAATGACTTTAAGAGATGATAACAGAAAACTTTTAAGAATGAACGTTTTTCAACTACCTATATATAATGTCATATCTATCTGCTGTCTTGTATTCTGTTTATTTTTTACCATGTTTTAGTAAAAAATATTATAATGGCTTATTTTTAAAAAATGGCTGGGCTTTGAAAAACTGATCCCTGTGACGTGTGCGAGATCACACCCCTGGAATACAAAAACTTCACTACGGTCCAGCGAGCTTTTTGCCTTATTTCATGGTATTGTGAGAAAAGCTCGCCTTCCTGGAGTTGTCGACCTGAAACACTTTCAAGAGACAATTAACTTTACTGTTGTAGGTAACTTCCTACCCTTTTAAATAGAATAATTTTATGGAGTCAGAATTCGTTTTGTTGGCTTTTTTCTTTAAATAAGTATACATATTTATGTATAGTAAATATTATGTATGTTTCTGCAACATCAAAAATTAAAGTTTTATTGGTATTTTATCAGTTTCATATAAATAAAACACTCTCATTATCATTCATTGTTTACTATGTGTAATACCGCTTTTACAAACACTTATTTGTGAAGACTGGTTTCAGAAAATCATTCCATCATCAAGTCCTTTAAATTTAAAAAAAATATATCCAAATCATTAAATTTGTCACATAAGCTAGCCGATGACAAGTCATAACCTTTTAAAAAAAAATTCCAGATTCCATATTCACTTTAAAAATAAACTCTTATTCTCGGATACAGATATGTTGAGAGTTTTATTGACACACTGAGTTATTTACCTACCAGTAGAAACTGTATGTAATATAACTGACTTTATTGTATTTAAAAAAAAAACAAAGAAAATAAGACAAAGCAAAACAAAACAAATATAATTAACTAGAGTTCATTCAAACCCTTATCCACACCCCAATGGCATCATATAAACGCAGTGTTATCTTGATCATTAACACATGAAGGAAAGGTGATCAGCCCCCCGCTTCAGGTACCAGTCCAGGGTTACATTGAATAAATATTACAGTGAAAAAATCACTTATATTTATTCGACCCTCCCTGGGAATCGAACCCGGGACCTCCAGAAGGGTAGCCGAGCGTGCTGACCATTACACTACGGAGGCGGACAATTAACTAGAGTTAGAGCATGTATATGTTTCTTCTCCGTGATTTCCGTTCCATGTTGTTTTTTCAACAAGAAACAGATTTTTACACCAAGCAAGAAAACAATAGCGTTAATCTTATGTTAAGGATTTTAAGTAAGTCCACTTGGGGTTGTTAGTAAACTTTCCACTTTACGCAAGCGTTACGTTTCAATTGGTCTCATCTGTATTTCGCTGAACTTTAGATCTCGTACCAATGCCATTTTGTCGAGAAACTCGAATTTCTTTCAAAAGCTTTGTTTTTTTCTTTTAATGACTTAAGAAAATATCTGAGGCTTTGGAATATATACAGCCAAATCACGTATAAATATCATGATATCAAAAACTACTCCAGACTAGATTTTTAAAACTAAAACGTAATGACTAAAAGCCGACAGAAAAGCCTAGAGACAGTTTGTGGACTCCATATGCTCCACCTAGGGAGCGGATATGGTTAATATAAAACGTAATACAAGAAGAGCATGAAGAGTTTAAGAATTATCACGCTCTTGAGTAACATTGTTCACATTACAAGTGTATATTGTTCGTCCACCTACAAATTGTTGAGGTAAGTCCGTTTTTTTATTATGCTAGAGGTCCCGGGTTCAATTCCCAGAAGTGTTAAAATCATAACCTGATATTTTTTTCTATATTTATTTCATATTACCCTGGACTGGTTTCTGAATTCTATAATGATCCCTTTACTTTAACGATCAAAATAACATTACTTATTAACTAACTATTGGTTTCGTCGTTACCAATATCATCACACATCAGCCGTGTATATAAAAAAAACATGAACCAAGAACGCATTTAAAAAAAAATAGGTGTAAACGGCTGTCCGTTATATCATTGTTAATTATTGCATGTGACAGTGTAACAATTATAAGATACCACTGTAATTGTGTTTAAATTTCAAATGTGCGCGTATTTAAATGCAAGATTGTGACAAAATTTCAATGCAATTGGTTAATAAGTTCAGAAGATGTAAGATTTTGAACGAATTAACATAAACATTTTAATTTATACAGATTTAAAAAAAACGGCATAAAAAGTAATTATCTCGAAAATGAAGATGAATAAAAAACATACAGGGTGTAATTTGTATGAAAAATTAAACTGTTAAATAATTTTAATGTTTTCGTTAGGTCTCAAACAGTTGAAAGTTTAATGCCTTTTTTATAGCGAAAACGAAGCTTCTTTTGTTCTAATTAATTCTTTATGGCGCATCTACATACTAAAAATTCACACAGCACAGCCTTTCGTAGTTTACGGAACTGTTTCATATTATTATATTCTCTTGGGGGAATTCCGACCCGGCGTGTTTAAGTAACGTGCCACTGAATATTTCATATAGCCAAGTCCCCTTTGGACCAGTCTGCCCGTACAGGATGTCCCATAAAATGTTTCCGGGCTCTGATAAGGCCACGTGGGCAAACACGTGACGTCACCGGACTGCAAAATATCGCCACAGCATCTCCCCTGGGTAGCAGAAATCGGTTTTGTATGCAGCTATTGTATCCATTTCGTCTCTTATTGAAATTAAATAATATATAATGCTTCAAGCAATGTTTGAAACTGCTCACAGTAATATGAAACCGATTTTTAATAGAGAGATTCATCATTATAATACAGGAGGACTTAAATAATATACAATGCCTCAAAAAATGTTTGAAACGACTCACAGCAATACCAAACCGATAATTAATAGAGAAATTCATCATTATAATACAGGAGGACTTAAATAATATACAATGCCTCAAGTAATGTTTGAAACCATACTTGAAAATGAAAAATGCTTCAATTAATATTTAAGTCGACTCACAGCAATAACAAATCATCATTATAATACACGAGGACATAATGAAATACATGTGGAGCCGATAATCACATCTAAGCTTGGAGTAAGGTCCTTGCAATGTATTGCCTATAAGCAAATTAACCAGCTGCCTGACATAAAATAGAACTCATCGGGAATATTATATATGTGACTTATGTATGTAATTTGTTAAAAATAAATTAGTAAAAAATCAAAAGTATTTATTATTGGTGTCTCATCTGATATGAAGCATCTTTTGTTTAAATATGAATACAGGGGATGAGCATTCTTCGGCTTACGACCTGGCATTTATTCGGATCAACTGATCACTTCATACACTCGCAACGTTCATCATTCTGCCCATTATTTAACATTTATATTTAAATAATTTTATAAAAGGTGTATGTTAGCACTGTGGCTGTATTCTTGTCGATAGTAAGTTGTAATTTAGGTAAAAGTGGAATTTTCGCTATAGTGGTATTTTCCAGTTGTTGAAAAGTAGATGAATACATACATTCAAATATACAAGGGCGTGCATATAGACAGAAAAACGATGCCTACCCAACCTTATTCACGTGTCACGACCAGTGTCTACCCTATACTACTCAGTAGTACTTACCCACCCTACCTTGCTACCCATCTCTACAGCCTACCTTGAATAAAAACTCAATGAACGCCACTGCACAGACAACAATTTAAAAATACCTGCGGGGAGAATAATTGATTTGCTGGACAGCCTATAGAGAACAAGATAAATTTTTATTGAGAAAATACTATACACAAATGTTGACAATACCTTTATTATTTTTCATATGTATGATTTTTTTAAATGCTAATTTTTTAATATATTCATAAAATATTTTTTTACTGATATTGTTGTGATGAACTTAGAAATTGGATTGCAGTGTTTCCTTTATTCAATAAAAATAAATATTTTTCTAAATATTTGTATAATATATGAAAAAAATTAATAGCCGAAGTATTTTATAATAAAGTTTTTTTTAAATGAAAAAAATATATTTATATTTATTCATTCAGCAGTCATTTTATAATATGTATCTATTTTTAATTTAAGCATTACTTGGCAAAAACCACTATTTCTTTTTTAAAAATTGACATGATATGTTTCGATGCATTCCGCATCATTTTCAAACACTGATATATGAAGTAACACCGAAAGTCTTAATTCAAGAGTTGTATCCTTGCTTTCTCTCAAATTTAGACTTGGCTTCACATACGGTGTTTTAAAGTGAAACACGTTTCACAATAGATTTTAAAAATAACATTATTGTATTTATATTATGGAAAAGATTTTTATGATGACATTGGTATTATCAAAATATTCACCATAGAAATATCAAGACCACGCTGTATATGAGAGGAATACACGTTGAAATACCCCATAGAATTTGCTTGAAAACGAATATTGTCAGCTTAAAGGATGGATCGAGACTGAAGTACGAAACTGTCTGAAGTAGTTGGTTCAGTAATGATCCCCCGCTATGCATAATACCAACTCGACAAGTATGATTCTCGAGCCAATCAACGTAATTTTATTCATACACAGCATGCGTGTTAACGATGAGTGCAAAGAACTTTAATAATGTAATAAAATTAAACATTTTCCACGTGTTTTTATTTTTAATTACATATGTTTTAATTCGAATTGCATTATTCATTTTTCTTAAAAAAAAAACACTTTTCATTCTTCGTCAATCGATTTCAGTCCTAGCAGCCAAACTACGGACTGAATTACTATTTCTGACTGATCTCTGATGACTTTCAAAAAACGCCTGAAATATGATTATCTATTCTTGGAACCCTAACTGTTCATAATATTAATATTTTTTAGCTCCTCTACCTCTAATTCTCAACTCTATACCCCATCCTACTTCCTCTACTTTCCTTGTTTTCATCAATGTACAGTTTCATTAAAAAAATATATATATTTTATACTTAGTAAAAACCACTATTAGTGGTATTTACTAAGTAAAACATTGATTAAAATGGATAGATTTTACCAAAAAGTGACTGCCGAATCAATTAATGAAAAAAATCTTGTTTTTATATTTGCATTTTCAATTTCATGCAGCTTGCAATTCGACCAGATATTTTATTCACAACATTTTGAGTGTCCAAATACTTGTTTGCAAATCTTGGTTTTTCCACTAAGAAGTTATTTCTACATTTTTCGACATCTTTACTAACATGAATAAAATATGAAAATCTAGGTATTTACGGAACTTCTGACGTTACTTCTCAATTATTTTACATAATGGATATCAAATAAATAAAAGTGATAAATATCCCTTTCATATCCGGTATTTTTAAATATTATTTAAAGTTATTTTAACATATTTAACATTTACGAAGAAAAAGACAGTTTAATCTTAAGTTTTAGATTGACAATTTTAAAAATATTAAAAAATGAATAAATTTTTGTGTTTTTTATTCGAATAAAAAACACAATAAAACTTATAAATATAAATTATATCATCAACAAACATAAACAATAAATATTAAAGGTAAGTCCCTCTCCAAGCACAGGAGCTTAGTTTCTTTATTGAAGAGAACAGCGTACTTAATATAGTTAAGTAGAAATTTCTAGAAAATTATTAAATTTATAATGAGAACTTAAAAAACTCATTTACAACATTTTGAGTGTGTCCAAATACTTGTTCACAAAATCTGGATTATCTCCAATTACAGGAGTTATTTTCATATTATTTTTTGACATCTCATCAAAGATAAAGAAGAATATGGAAGTCTGGGCATTTACGGGGCTGACGACCGTCATAGGCTGGTTTAAGTGATCACTTTACACACATTTTCCAACTCGTTTAAATTATTAAATAAAAAAAAAACGTTTTTTCTGAACATCAGGAACAGATTCCAAGACACTGTATAACTTCAATCCATTTATGTCTGGATACCTTTGAGTTTACTCGTTGACATATATTTAATCCATTTAATCCTGACAATACCAAAGTTGCGTTGTTTTGGTGACCCTGCTACAGATGGAAAACTTGCCCAGTGCCGAGAAGTAGTGGAGTTGAGCCTTGTCGCTTGGCAGAGATAAATCGAGGGTTGTGCCGCGTGCGCTTGATTGTTTTCCGGATCCCTCGCCGTGCTACAATTTCCAAGAAATCCATTAAACTCCTCTTCCGCCCCACACAAATTTCACAAAGTTTCTGATTCACAAATGTGCGAGATCAATTGAGCGACCGAGTGGATTTTAAGAATACGTATCGAATTCAATTTTGACTAAAATCTTGCATTTCGTAGAATAAAATATAAAAGATATAGATTTAAAGTGAAAAAAAAATTTAATATAAAGAAGTAATTTGGACGATAAAAAATCTTAAAGATTAAATAATATTACGATATATCGTATTATTATTTCTAAAATAAGATAATTTTTTAATTTCACTTGTTGAGTTTTATTTCATTCAGTACTAGTTTCGAAAATCACAGTTGTTTTCATCGACAGGTGATTGTTAAAACTAACTAGGGTTTGTATATACAAATCTAATTAGGGTTTGTATATACTCGTTGAAGTTAGAACATGGTCTAATGTGTCATTCTACAAAGTTAATGCCAAATCAATAAATAATGTGATGTTGTGTTATTATGTAAAATAATTGTGTTTATACTTCTATCATTTAAATCATTTATCAAAATAAAAATTAATTTTGTTTCCATTAAAAAAATATGTATCTTTGCCCAAAAATAAAGATAATCGTCATTCGATACCTTTGTTTACATAAAAATATTTTAAATTTCTCTTCACATTAGTAAGAAGTGATATTTGAAGTGAAGTATATCATCGGATTTGTGCGCCGCAACTATTCATTTACTTATCACAAAAAATAGGTTTTTCTACTTTTTTTGACAAAAGAAAGGTAAAATTGCAAGTTTGATTGGAACAATTAGTAAATAATGTGCATTTAGTAACCTCTATATTGGTATATTAATCATATTTTAAATAATATATCCATCTGACAACCAACAATTTGTGATTAGTATGTTTGCCCTCAGAGGCATCGATAGATAATAATAATAATAAAATTGGATAACTTATATAGCGCCATTTTCGTAAAAAAATACCTCAAGGGCGCTTCAATATGTATTTATATTTTAGGTTTCATCAAACCTCTCAAAACCTATTTATGGTAGATTAATTTTTAAATATGATTAACAAAATAAATAAATAAGTAACAGTATTTTTCAACTGCAATAACACACTCTTAATTGTATCTTGTATAAATTACCATATACAAAGCATTGTTAATTTTGTGGCGTAGTAATATAACACTCTCCTTATCATTCTTTGTTCACTTTGTGTAAATACTACTTAAAATTTCTATTTCACAACTAGCGGTTTCAGAATATATATTCCATCATCAGGTCAATTGAAGACTATAGTTTACTCTTATATCTCTTGAATAGACTTGCAACCAGCACATTAACAGTTTTTAATTATGTTTGCTTCTTAGTTTTTTTTATACATTGTACGTATGTAAAACAAGCTTTATTATTTCTGTTATAACGTTTGTGTAAAAACTAGCCGTGCAACGTAGGAAAATCATATTTTGAAAAAGTTCTAACTTGAGTTTCAACATACCACCTTTCTATGGGCATTTTTTTGAGGACGAGCTTCAAGAAAATTAAAAATAACAATCCGTATACGACACTGCCGGCTCTCTATGACATTGTGGAAGCGTACACTCTCGAGTTTTACAGTAATTAAAGTTGTACACCAACCCCTTCTCTGGAGAATGGCAACCATCCCCTTCACCTTGCCGTAAAGTAAGGGTGAACTTGTCTGAGGCTCCAACACTAACTTGATAAGAATCTCGGCAACAATACACAGAGGAAATGTACGAGCCTCCTATGCACGAACTTTGGCAGATCAAAGAAGAAATTAACCAGGAACTTCATAAATATAGGTACCAATATATCATCGCGTTTCAAAAGCAAGAGATATTTTGGCGCCTGTTTACATTTGTCAAAATAATTGGAATTTCTCACGATTTTCAACAAACATATTTTAGGTTATACTGTAATATAAGCTACATATCTAAAGATTGACCAATGTGACAAGATACCTGAATATGTGCTTTTCACGTAACATTTCAACATAAACCGTATTTTTTTCAACTGTTAGTATATCCAGTGAGATCAATAAACATAAATGCATGTAAAGTTTGCACAATATAAGCAATGGTAAGTGCTTGAAAAACTACCTCCGTCCGTTTATAAGTATTGAAATAAATAATGTGTGGTAAACGCTGTGTTCTGATAAGTTATGTTAAATTATGCTTTTATTTTGTAATAAAATGTTCCAAAATTAATCTACATAAATAAATGACTTAAAAAATATTCGTATGTTTAAAATTTAAATGTTATTAACTGAACGTTTTGAAAATTTAACACAACGTAGAATTTGAATACGCGCGTGCTAAACATCAATGGCAGCGCCACCAGTTGAAAATAACAGCAATAACTGTAATGCTAAACAATTCTCATGGTGGACAGTTTACGTTTTGACACCTGTTTTCATACAATCATTTTTTTAAATGCACTGGTTGTTCCACAAGATATTTTTTTTAAAATCATGGGCTCACAAGTTATACAAAAATTAGAATTTAGATTTTTTTATTTTCTTTCTTTCCTATAAAAAAAATATTTTTTTTTACAAAAGTCTAAGTCGGGGAGTCACTTACAGCTAGTTTTAAATGAACGTTTCAATACGCTAATGCAGAATGTTCGCCTTTTAAAATATTAATATTGAAAATTTTTCACAATATTGTAAGGAAATTCGGAGGGGAAAACCTTTTTATATGAAGTTATCTCGCCAACATAATTTTATAATTTAGTTCAATGTCTCGTTGGCTGTTTTCCATAACAATAATGTCATTATTGGCGATACACGTCATATCTGTTATGTCATCTCTAATTAAGTTTAACACCAAAGCTCTTTCGGAATAGGCTCTATTAATAAAGAGTAATCAGTGTGTTTTATCTTTGAATAACGAGCCAGTGTAACAAACAACCCCACACCCCCACTTATTTCACTTCTCTTTGTATTGGGATAATTAATTGGCTGAAAATAACGGCTGCACTGTCAATAGGGGTTAATCAGCGAGGGTAGTTCCAGCATTCTCTTTTATCTTGTTTACACTAAATTAAGGACAATATTTTCGAGACAAAATGAATGTGATTTATTTACCCTATTAATCATGTATTCTTCTACCTATGGTATATATGAAATAATTTCTGCTTATTGTTTGTTTTTCTCTATTGTGTGATTCTTGTTTTTCTTTATGCCAACATTTTTCCTTTGTTTCTCTCGCGTATTTTCCTTCATCTATTTTTAGACGAAGTTTCAGTAAATCTTCATTCGATTTAACTGGGTCAACATTCAATACACAAGCTCGCATACGTTATAACTACTAATGTATCACAAAATAAATTATTATTATGATTTTATTTATAAGGATATCTATCAACTATGTTTTTTGATATCCTGAAAAACTTAATTGATTTTTAAATATTGCGGTTATATACATATAATAGACACAGCGTGAAAAGCATTTTTTTCCGGCTTTTTTTAAACATGCTTTGTTATGAGAAAACCCGTTTTCCATAGCGAATCTACTGCTGTAACGAATAAAAACGTTATGCAAGACATCACAATATGAAATTAAGATAGGTTTTCAGAAAGAATCTTCATGATTAAAGAAAACGCTTGTTTTTTACCACTTGAGTTTTATTATAGACTACATGTTTCAGAAGTTAAACTTCCATCATTCAGGTCTGAATAATAACTATTATTATAATAACTGTTATGTATAATAACTGTTATTTTACAGACCTGAATGATGGAAGTTTAACTTCTGAAACATGTAGTCTATAATAAAACTCAAGCAGGTATCACCCAAAATTGGGTGCTTTGCCAGTAAATTAAAAAAAAAATAAAACACAAGTGGTAAAAAAACAAGTGTTTTCTTTAATAATTGTAACATGTCTTACCAAAAAGTTAATGCCGAAACAATAAATAAAGAATCTTCATATCTTTAGATATAAAAAAAATTAAATAGGTGCGATTTAACCACAATCCCTATCTTGTAATTGCATTTCAGTTTGTCATTTTATATACATACCGATTATTTATCATTAAAATATAATTGAATTTAATTTATGCATGCGTTGGAATTCCGGATGTTATTGATAGATGGCCTGTAATCGCATATTTATCATTGCCCATTGTTCATAGCTCATTGACCATTGCCGTAGTGTTGTTATCTAAATTAACATCTCCTAACCCTTTCCTGCTCGTTAATTACGAACGGTGCTTTCATCACACCACTAATTACTTACGTTGATTTCATCATATGTACTACTTATTGCGTTCATATCCATATTTTTTTTACAGTATTTATTCAATTCACGGTACAAAGCATTATATGCATATACTATATTAAGTGTTATACAGTATATACATAAAAGGCGTATAATTATATGTATACATGTATATATATATGTATGAATAGATGTGTGTGTGCGTATTTTACTGAAAAAAGCTGTGTTATGTATTGGACATGTTATTATACAATAAAAATTTGAAAAAATATATTATCAAAGTAAAATATGTATATTCTGCTCTTTACTTACATTTTACCTTTTACGTTCATATATCTCTAACCTTTCATACAAATACTATTATTAATAGTGTTATTTTTATATTTTTGGAATTTCAACCTAGATGAAGAAATATATATAAGTCTGGGATTTATAATTATAAAAATAAAAGCATTAGTTACAAATACCAAAAAAATGTCATAACTCACATGTAACCTTTGCCATAATTAAAATGTTATTTATTATTATAAAATACTTTTCTTTAAATCAGTAAATTAAAATTCATTTTGTCAGAAAAAAAATTGTAAACTGATGGTCTTGAATCTCTGTTTTTAAAAAAAAGAAATTTGTTTAGCCTCTGAGATATCGGTAACGACGAAACTCCGTCACTAGTCAAATGAAATATACATATCGCACACTCCTTTCAACAACGTCATATATCAAAAATCGTCAATTTTCAGCTGTGTACGTTTTCGGAATGTCCAAAAAAACGGCATTTTTTTAAACTTAATATTTACCCGGTACAGGACATAAAGTGTTTTTTTTTGCATTTTGCAGAAAATGTATTGTTTAATTATTTTTTTAAATAAACATAATATTTTTCAAATGGAGAAAAAACATTCAGGTTTTACATTAAAAAATCTATTGCAAATTAAAAAGTTCAATTAGTGGCTTGTAATTTATTTTTAATATATTTTATCATAGTTTTAAACTTTAAAAATGATCTCCTGAAAAATCAAGTTTTTTTTATATACTTTTGACGTTGTTGAAAGGAGTGAGCGATATGTGAAGAAAACTTTTATTTTATAACATTAAATATATATTATTTAGAAAATTCATTTAAAAAACATAATTAGTTTCTTTTATTCCAGGTGTTTTGGCACAGAACCGAAGTAATTTCACTCTGGGACAGACATTTAGCGTAGTCTGCTACGGTCGCAATGGCGAGTAATAGGCGCGGAACACTGCACTCAGACTTTACTTTTATGCATGCTTTCAGTTTTACTGCATAGCGCTTGAGCGTACAGAACAAGCGTTCCAGAAACCATCAAATGTGTTTCGCCCTTAAAAATGAGACCAAAATTCAATAGCATAGCAAGCTTATAAAATCACATAAATGTTTTATTCTTAATAATACATCGGAAGCATATGTCTCTGTCCTAAAGATAGCATAACATATAAAATAGTCGCTCTGAATTCGAACGCATGACCAAATCCGAAAATTATATTATTAGCTTATTATTTTTCAGTCAACTGTCTTTTAACTTTTTACGTAGAAATGTTTACGTATGAAATAATATAGAATTTT
The DNA here is from genome assembly GCF_059751285.1 of Brachycentrus maculatus. Lineage (NCBI taxonomy): Eukaryota > Metazoa > Arthropoda > Insecta > Trichoptera > Brachycentridae > Brachycentrus > Brachycentrus maculatus. Next base: position 1,799,875 of record NW_028280811.1, on the reverse strand, counting down.
TTTTAATACACAACTGTTATTCAATAGCAACTTAGGTATGATAGGTTTGAAAAAAAGTGTATCTAACTATCAATGTGCGTAGTCATTTCAAAATTTTAAACACCATTTTGCTTCCTTTTTTTCTTTTCATTATCACCTTGATTTTACTATCATGACCATTTTATTTACTATCAAAAAAATGTCTTTTTTCGTTAGTATACTTCTGTTTTGTATGCATTAATATATTTTTATTTTTCACTTGGTAAATACCAGTATTTCTTAAAACTATTATTACTCGTGTTTCGATACGTTTTCCGTCATTTTTAAACACCGTGTGTGAAGCTTAGTAAAAATTTTTGATTAAATCAAAAACTGATAAATATTATCAGGATGTGATTGCCGAATAAATGAGTGAAAATTTTTAAATGATTAAAAAAAACATTTGTTTTTTTACCACTTGAGTTTATTTTATGACGACTAGTTTCGGAAGCTAAGCTTTTCCATCTTTAGGTCTTAATGTAAACTAAAACATAATAAATAATTATCTGTTCTATAAATAAGGAGAGGAGTAAGTTAGGGGGAAGAGTGATTAGTCAAGGAGGTGGAGTTAAAAATTAAGGAAAAATGGAAAGCAAACGTGAAGAATTTTTAAACAATATATTAGTTATTAAATTATTATTAGAACTTAAGTTATTGTTTGTTATTTTTTTAAGTAATTAATAATTTGGTCTTTGTGTGGTACTAGGTGTAATAATTTTAGTTTAAGAGAGTGGTATGAGTGATTTGCATCTATTATGTAATTTGCAAATTCCGAAAAATAATAATAAAAATATTTTTTGCAATACAATTTAAAATAATAAAATTTTTAACATTTTATTTTTGTTATTGTCAACATCAACAATTTTTCTGGACAGTTATTTTCACCTGCAATAATTTTTTCCAAATTTCTACCTTAATCGGAACGAGTTTTTGATAAAATAGGTCTATTGTTTGGAATCAAGCTACTTTATGGAGAGTAAACACTGAAATAAACGTACAACTGCATTCATTTGATATAATTATTCATTGGTGTTTTGTCTGAAGGTTTCCAAGCACGATTCTCAAACTAGCTGTACTATTTTCATCTTGATGAATTATTTACACGTAACACTAAAAAGAAGTCGAATAAGAAACGTCCAAATCGTATGGAGATAAAATTGTAAGTATTTTTTTTTGCTTTTAATAAATAATATACGGGTTCTCCATTTCTGTAAATTCGTCTGTTTTTCAACTTACTACTCGACGAAAGAACATTGAATCGATATAAAATATTCAAATAGATAATATTTGAGTTTCTTCGTCAATGCACTTTTTTATAATCCGTACCATATCAATTTATGAAATGCATTTAAATTTCGTTAAATTTTGACATATGGAATGTAAATATGTTGGTAGTTAGCTAAAAATATAGTCAAAATCATGTTATTCGGGTACAATTATTCGTTAAATAAACAATTATTACAAAGAGAAACTTGTAACAAAAAAACTTTTGGTTTATAATGTAGAAGATGTTTTATTTCAAACCAGAAATACTTTTATCAAATATGCTACATTTTTCTGAATACTTTGAGTATTAACATGTATTCCCTGTACGCATTATTGTTATATACTGGTCAATTACTCATAATATTTTAATATTTAAATTGCTTGAAAAATACGAAAATCACACTTTTTTTAAACTGTTAAAGATGTTTTTTTTAATATTTCGGATGTAAGCGGTTTATTGTTAAACCTTATAAATATTTATTTATATTTCTTTTGAATTTATCTTTAAAAAATGTGCTAGAAGGGTAAAAAGTTCTTTCTTTTCAATCAAATGCTTTACATTTCAACTTTACCCAGGTGGATTGCAAGTGAGAAGGAGTTTTCCGAAAAACAAACAAAGCAAGAACTGAATACTCAAAAATAAACTTTGGTATCATTACGAAGTCTAAGCAATGCGAGTGCTGAATAAATGAACCCAAACTTAGTCCTGGAGAACAAGGTAAAGTGAAAATTCTTTGTTTCATGGTCATTGTAAGAATAAAAAGTTATAATGGAGTCGGTTCTCAAGATAAAGAGATCTTCTTAAAAAAAACTGAACGGGGATGAAAACACACGAAAGGAATTATTTTTATGTTGATTTTCTTCGTAATATAAGAAGTGAATCTGATATTGTTTGAATAGTAAATCTTGAGCTTAGCTTGAGACGAAACACTTTTTGAACTGAGGCAAATATTATCTTGAATACTGAAGGGGATATGCCATAAACCGGAGCATGGAGCCAAACATGATTTTAAATTTGTATGCAGCATAAAATTTTACCAGTTATTTTATTCTCAACATTCTGAGTTAGTCCAATTGCCCATTCACAATTCTGTGTTTCTCCACTTAGGAGTTATTTTCAAAATTTAACATCTCAACATAGATGAAAAAAAATATGGAGTCTTGGTATTTACAGGGCTATTGACCTATCATAAGCTGGTTAAGAATTCACGTTATATAATTTTTTAAACCCTTATCCGCGCTAGATAGTGCATTGGACACTGCATCAAATGAACGCAGTATTATCTTGATCGTAAACACATGGAGAACGGGTGATCAGCCCTCCGCTTCTGGTCGAAGTCTAGTCTAGTCGAAGGTAAGATTGAATAAATTGTAGAGTGAAAAATCACTTATATTAATTTGATACCCCATGTGAATCGAACCCGGTACCTCCAGTAAGGTAGCCGATCGTTCTAATCATTATACTACTGAGATATGCCCTTTCAATACCCAGCATTCCATATTCTTCTTCGTCTTTGTTAAGAAGTCAAAATTTTAATATATTTAATTTGTCAAATATTTTAAATCTGAGAACTTACAAGTTTCTGATAGAAGAAGAAACAAAAACTCGTTGATTTATTATATTTGCTTCGTATTTACTAGTAACTTGATAACTTTATTCCATAAACCCTGTTACTAACCAGACTTTCATATTATTCTTAATCTTTGTTGATATGTCAAAATGTAACTACATTCAACTCCTCAGAAATTTTAAATCTGAGATCTTGCAGGTTTCTGCCAGAATTTTGCCGCATGCTTTTTGGTAAAGTGAAACCAAAACTCGTTGATATACTTATTTATTTATATTTGCTTATTATTGACTAGTCCATAAATAACTTTTTATCAAAAGCTTGTTTATCAAAAGATGTTCTTCTTTATATAAGTTGACATATAAAAATAAAATTACATTTAATTCGTAAAATATTTTAAATCTGAGATCTTGATCTTGTTACTGCCAGAATTTTACCGCATATTTTTTTCTAAAAAGAAACAAAAACCAGTTGTTTTATTATATTTGCTTTAAATTCAACTGAGACTGCTCCAGCGATCCGGGAGCAAGACAGTTCGGGCAGGAAACATTCTGGACTCGGATAATCCAAGGTACGGTTTCCTTGTTGAATTTTACTGCGGATATTCTCCGGGGATTTGGGAAAATGTACTTCCCGAACGAGTAAATATACGACTGATCTTAGCCTCGCCTTAAGACTCCTAAAATGTGATGTCCTTTATATTGTTCGTAAATTTGACATTTATGTCAGAAAAATATGACACTTAGTATTATAAAGGAGTAGCATGTGTATGCCAAATCTTTACATACGTGACAAATTGTCTGGCTTAGTACGGGGATGACCCTAGTTAGTCAGACAACATAATGAATAAATAATGTATAAAAAAACAGCACAAAAAACCAAGCATAATTGTGATTTTTTTTCATATCAATGCCTTTTCCTCATTTCCATTATTCTTTATTTGTCCTTATTTCTTCATGCTTTTGAATTTCATAATTATTAATTTCTTTCACATTTTTCATAATGACACATTCTTTACGTAATATTTATGCAAGAAATCATGTAATATAAATATATTTTTAAAAATTGCACGTGCAGCACTGTACGCGTGATAGAATTAAAATTTCTTAAAAAATAAAGAATAAGAGAGATTTAGTACGAGAGACAGAGAAAACGAGAGTCGTTATGTTATTTTGATTATAAAAAAATACAGAATCCATAATATTTTTTTACAACTTTTGTAGTAAATTGAAGGTTTTTATTAGATATTCATGGAACATGGTATTACGAATTTATGACTTCTTTGACAAAATGATGTTATCATAGATGCCAAATAAAGTTTTTTAGGGTGCGTTAGAATAATATAATAATATTTATTTATACTTTTTTTGCAAGCGCAAACAAAAATATTATTTGCAAATAATTCAGAATAGTTTAGAACGCTTAACCAATCAAACATCTTGGCTGAAGGTATTCTGATAGAGACCCCAAGAAGAGCTTTACGAACTTTTTTTTTGTGCAATATCTATTAAATGTGTAGAGTGTAAAAACTCAAGTATTCTGTGCGACAACTATATTTTTCATTTATTCTTACACAAGAAAGTCCAATGTGGTTATTTCATTTGAATATTCAACCGCACTAAGCACTGGAGGTGTGTATGTATTCAAATCACGTAGGACAAAAGAGTCATTCAATATTTAACTTTTCCTACTTGCAATATTGTAACTTTTTATGTACCCATGTATGTATTACAACGCTTTACCTCAGTAAAAATTCCGCAATAAACCTTTAATGGACTTTTTTATCAAGTTATAATACGATATTTTTGTTTATTTTATTCCGATTTCTCCTTATGTTTTTTGTAATGTAGACATCTAAAAATAAATTATTAATAAAAATGAGACATGATTACTAAAAAAAGATTAGATTCACATACTACGCCTACGTTTAGTTTCTTTCTATTAGTTGTCATTTATAATTAAACTATTGAATAATATTAATAAATATATTTATATTAAAGAGAGATGTTATGAGATGAAATAATATATTTTATTAAGTATAGATCTCACAAGAATAATCTCTAAAGAACAATATATATGAAATCCATAATAAGACATTTTTATTTATATTTAAGTACTTGTAATACCAGGTCACGTGTTTCTGTAGCTCAGTAAAGTTAAATATAAAGAAAAGGAAATTGAGAATTCACAAATATTAATTATATTTCACAATGCTTGTGAAACGAAGAAAATAAAAAATATATGAAACAAAACTGCAGTTGAAAATGGTAAATGACAATTTATCAAGAGGTATGTTGTCCATCATTATTAACATTTAGATTGCATGTGTTGCTGTTATGTTCAACAAATGGCACTGCCATTGCGGCAAAATACTAATTTAAAGTAATATAAAAACATTCATAATTTAAGTCTTGTTCGGTAAATACAACTATCTATTTAAATATATTGCGACACGTGTTTCGATGCATTCTTCATCATGTGTGTTTAAAAATGATATAGAGTGCATCAAAATGCGTGACACAATAGATTAAGAAAAAAAGTAATATTTACCAAGTAAAACACAAAATGACTGCTGAATCAATTAATAAATCAATGATTAAAGAAAACACTTGTTTTTTAACACTTGAGTTTTATTATAGACTACATGTTTCAGAAGTTAAACTTCCATCATTCAGGTCTGTATAATAACAATAATATGAGTTATTATACAGACCTGAATGATGGAAGTTTAACTTTTGATACATGTAGTCTATAATAAAACTCAAGTAGTAAAAAACAAGTGTTTTCTTTAATCATTGTAACATGTCTTACCACAAAGTTAATGCCGAAACAATAAATAAAATACAATTAATAAATATTAAAAAAATACCAAATTCTTAATATGAAATGCTGTCCTCCCGTGTATTTTTTTAATAAAGAGCTTGAAGATGTCGCTTTGTGCGATATTTTTTCCAAATAAACGTGATTGGAAAACGATACTATTAAATTTACAAAATGGGAAAAATTACGTGGTAAATATATCCTACCTTTTCTGTTATATTTGATAGCAATAATCGCTTCAGAACAAAAGTATCCTTGAGATATTTCTACCTCTAAACGTATTAATTAATTGAACGTATCGATAGCTATTTAATCCATTCGCTCCATTTTTCTAAGACAATAAAAATCCCATTGGAGACATAATTTAGGAAATTCAGCCATCGACTCCAAATTTATAACCGAGTTGTAAGTCTCTCTATGAACTGAATGGGCATTATAAGGCTTTATTGGGATACTAAAAATACTGAGGTACTTAATGTTGTCAACCGTTACGATAAATAAGGCTGTACTTAAAACTCCATAGATTGGGAACATAAATATTTGTATATTGACCAATAAAAATCATAAATATATCGTTTTTATAACGATCGAACCAAGTTATTTTGATTTGTGGACTGATTAGCTATACCACTGTAAATTTGGTATTTCAAACACATACGATATTGCGTAGTGTTGTGAAGAATTATTTTTTTTATTATTTTATCTTCGTCTAATGTGTTTTAGGCTCTGGATTGTTGCATTACTGTCTTGATTGAGAATTAAACGAGGGTGAGGTAATTAATTTTACGGCTAACTTTATCGAGTAGTGCTTTAGCTCATAAAATGATTATTTATTTGCATCGTCATACGCTTATTGATGTTTAACTTTTATTTAATCGTTATCAAAAGGCGTTGCTCCGAGTCATTTCAATGTCATACTATGAAATAAATGTTGAAGATCTCATTCTTTGTATGTATGAGTGTTTAAAGTGATCACACGCAAAAGCCAGTTAACCCCTGGAATTATCAAACTTTCATCTTTTTATGTATAATAAGCAATTGATGCTTCATCACGGTAATGACGTCTTTAATATTTAAATATATATATATATATATATATATATATATATATATATATATATATATATATATATATATATATATATATATATATATATATATATATATATATATATATATATTTATTTATATATATATATATATATATATATATATATATATATATATATATATATATATATATATATATATATATATATATATATATATATATACATATATATATATATATATATATATATATATATATATATATATATATATATATATATATATATATATATATATATATATATATATATATATATATATATATATATATATATATATATATATATATATATATATATATATATATATATATATATATATATATATATATATATATATATATATATATATATATATATATATATATATATATATATATATATATATATATATATATATATATATATATATATATATATATATATATATATATATATATATATATATATATATATATATATATATATATATATATATATATATATATATATATATATATATATATATATATATATATATATATATATATATATATATATATATATATATATATATATATATATATATATATATATATATATATATATATATATATATATATATATATATATATATATATATATATATATATATATATATATATATATATATATATATATATATATATATATATATATATATATATATATATATATATATATATATATATATATATATATATATATATATATATATATATATATATATATATATATATATATATATATATATATATATATATATATATATATATATATATATATATATATATATATATATATATATATATATATATATATATATATATATATATATATATATATATATATATATATATATATATATATATATAGGAGGTCCTAAGTTCGATTCCCAGGGGGAGGGGTCAACCAAATATAAATGAGTTTTTTTATTGCAATATTTTTTCAATATTACCCTGGACTGATACTTGAAGTAGAGAGCTGATCACCCTTCGTTTGTGTGTACACGATTAAGATAACACTGCGATGATATGATGCAGTGCCATATACACCATTGTGTGTAGATGAGGGTAGAAAAAAATACTTTACATACTTTAATCATCCTGTATTTTTTTGGTTAAAAATGCCTGTTAAAAATGGTGGTACCTCACTCTAGCTCAGACGTTTTTATGTGATAAATATAAAGTAATTTACGAACCTTTAATTATACACAAATTAATTAAACCGTTTTTTCCTTTGTCAAAAGGAAGCAATTAATCACTGAAATCTTAATGAAGCATCGAATTTTATCGAGGCGCGCCGCGCTACCGAAAATATTTTTCCTTTCCTCGAGAGAGAAAGAAGAAGTTCATTTATTCCGTGCCTCGTTGTCTCCGCACAATGAAACAACACTGCCATTAATTACGAAATTCAATGACTTACGCCGAAATTTTCACCCAAGCATAGAGAAGCCCTTATCTCGACCGGGCCACGTACACCAGAGTATTTGCGCTTCGCAAGTCTGGCTCCTCACACTGTTCACGTATTCAAGGCTCCCATGCCGGCGTACTCCGCGGTTATTTATTCATGCTAACTGAATCAATTCCCATAGATTCTAAGTAAACAATGAAAAGTACCGAGGAATGTACGCTACATCAGCGCAGGCAGAGACTCGGAAACGTATCATAAGATACAAAGAGATTGTGAAGATATTGGTTTTCGCGCCGTTGACAAATAAAGGCGTGCAAATTTAAAACGTCTGGTAAATAAATATAAATGGTTACCTACATACTTAACTAGACTTGATATCGCGTTAACAGAATTCTATTCGAAATCTAATAGATTTCATTCGTCTTTTCTATATCTCCCATATAATACAAATGGATTTTCATTTTTACATTTTTTTTTTACTAAAACATCTCACAATTATTCACTGCAAAAACGTGGTTATGTGTCGAAAATCTGATACTTAACATAAGGGAAAGAATATTCTCAGCAAAAATAATGAAATTAAGAATTTATGAAAAGTGAACTTTATTTTCGCCAATAATTATTATTATTGATAACGTATTTTGTATATACAAAGCATTGTTAACTTTGTGGTATGGCAATATAACACTCATCTTATCATTCATCGTTTACTTTTTATAATACCATTTTAATAAACACTACCGGTAATTCATACTTGTAATCATTCCATCAGTAGGTTATTAAAATAAAAATTTTACGTTCTGACAATTAAACAACATAAAATTTTGCAGAGAGAAAAAACACAAAGGAATCACACTGAAAATATTTTTTGTGTACTTTAAATATAGTTGGTTATTTATTAATAAAGACCATAATTAAAATGACTCAACAAAAAGCACTTTACTTTAAGTATTTTTTTTTATTATTAAAAATAAGCTTTGTTTGCACTGTACGAAAATAAGGTTTGATTTAATGTTTTTAAAGCCTTAAAGAAGACTGTTTCGGGTGAGGTTCATTCATGAACAGACTATACAATAACATTATTATCGCCGTTCTTTATCGGATTAATTCGGTTTATTTAAACTAGGGAACAGTTATTTCAAACTTGTAATTAATTACTGGAAACAATAAAACAAAACTAGTGTGTAGAGCAACTATGGAAATAACTCGTGTTCAAACTTTACTCATCAGGAATAGTTTCAGGCGACCGAGCTTAAAACCGCTTAAAAAATACTAAAGGGAGTATTATTTCTAAGCTTTACATATTAATTAACTACTGCGTCTATGGATATATGAAATACTTATATGCAAAAATTATGAATATAAACATTTATAAGTATATGTAAGTATATGTATTTTTTAATATACAGTATACAAACCAATTAAAAAAATTACAATTTTAAAACTTTGCTTCTCACTATATATTCCTATAAATATTCTTATTCCTGTAAAAATAATGTTAGATTTTAAAATGTTTTGAGTGTTTACAAAATACCTGTTTACAAATCTAGGTTTTTTACAGATAATTGAGTTAAGGGTTAAATGAGATAAGAAATAATAAAACGCAAATTTGAATGAAATATTTTTTTTCATATTAGTACATACAAACTAGAACATTAATAAATATGACAAAAACTGTTACTGCCAACAAAATTTTAGCATTAAAAACAACTTGCTTTACTCAACCACGCAGGGTTGTAGCTCAAATTTGGTCAAATGAAAGAGTACGCATATCTAATTTGTTTCATATAATGTTTAATAATAATATTTTTTTAAATAAACAAAGCTTTGAGACAATGAAAATATTATATATAAGAAAAAACAATTAATTTAATTTGTTAAGTGACTGCACTTGTCAAAACTTGTCATCACGCTGTCCGCCATGAGAAATATATAGTTTTACTGTAACGATCAAAAGATAGCGGTTAATTTATCTGGGTTCCAAAGAAAGCATATTTGAAATCTTTCTGCCACATTTTTATTCTTTTAGATAATCCAAATCCTTTTTTACACATTACAAAAGGATTTCTAATATCTTTAAATATACCACATATTCTGCGTTAATCTTATTTATCTTATCTAGAATAAAAAAGTATTTTGTTTTAGAAAAAAATATCAATAAGGTATTACATAAATAGTGCAAAGAATTAACATGCTAATTTTACTTGTAAATATTGATGTGAATTTGACGTAATTTAAAACCTGGATCCAAACAACAAAGAACTTGAAAAATCACGTGCATTAAAATAACGTCATCGCTTTGATAAAACTGTAAGGCACTTTTTATCTTGTAATACGGAGTTATGATCCTTTTGAATGACAAATGGCGTAATTACAAGGCTATAAAAAAACAGTACATTGGCATTGGTTGAAAAGCGTGGAAAATTATTGACTATTTATTAGCATTTAATAAAAGAATGTAATATATAACATATTTATGGTTTGTTATAGGATTCCATGATAACATTTTTTTTAATCAATTAAATAACATTTCAATCATCATAACACATTTATCAATTGTTCGAATTTTCCATATGTGATGGGTTTTTAAAAAAAAAAATACCTACATTCTATATTAACTATTGATTTATTGTGGACATAAAAATTTAACATTTTTCATTTTTATTTCGTCACTAAAACAAAATATTGAAATTTCGAAGCAGCTGGTTAATAAAGGGTGATTTAAGATTGTGAGCAAACGAACTTTTACACTTCAATTAATATTTTTTAATCAGAATTATGACCCGTTATTAGCTGAATGTAAGTGGTCACATTATGCGCTTTAAAACGATCACTAATATATTAATGATAAACCATATCACTCGAAAGATCGACAGATGTTAATTAAATCACTGTGATGTGTTATCGATTTTTTTCGGTATTTTAAAGTGAATTTTTTTTTACAATTTGGTGTTTTGTGAATAATTTAAGACGGAATCTCGAACCTTTAAAAATTTTTTTCTTGAGTACTTTTTCATAATATAAAAATAAATACTTTTGTATTTTTTTTTATGTTTTAATCGTTTGTTAAATATAAAATTCTTTATGATTTTTTGACATCCCAACAAAGATGATGAAGAATATGGAAGTCTGGGCATTACGGGGCTTACAAACGTCATTGGCTGGTTTAAGTGATCACTTTATACACGTGTTACATTCTCAAATTCTACCCATGATTGACAACCACACTACTCAAATTCTTGGAACTTCTTTATATGTATATATATATATATATATATATATATATATATATATATATATATATATATATATATATATATATATATATATATATATATATATATATATATATATATATATATGTAATAAAATAACTAGGTACCTACCTATACATTTTATTAAGTACTTACAAAAAGTACCTACATAAAACAGTTCTACCACCAGATGCCGCATGCGTCGCTCACAATAAAACAAAAGACTTCCGATAATATTATTAACTGTCAGAATCAGATAGATAGATAGATAGATAGATATAAAAATTATTATAAAGATAAATTAAGAATAAACTTTAATTACAAAGCAACACATTGTTTATTTTATTATTATACACCCACTTTACATATTATTTACACTTAATTTTCAAAAGGAAAATATTACCACGTTATAAAACGACAATTTTGTTAATATGGAAATGGATTATGAAACATTAGATGTATTAAAACAATTACTACAATATGTTCGGAGTGAGAGAGAAAAATTAGAAGATGATCAAAGAAAACGATTAAAAGATAATCAAAGAAGACGTGGAAATCTAAGAACTAGTGATAAAATTAAAGATAAAAGTCCATGTAAGATTTGTGAAAATTTAAATAAGGGAACTCGATATCACTCTGAAGCAACGTGCTGGTTTAAAACAAAGGAGGATGATAAGATTAATAATAAAAATGAAGATTTACAAATTACACAGAAACAGTGCTTGAAGAATGAAAATAAAAATAATGTGGAAAAAATTTCTACAAAATATAAAATAAAATATACTCCAGAAAAGAAGAATTTCGAAGCAGATTGTGTGGGCAGGAATCCAGTATTAGAATCGAAGGAAAATGCAAATGAACAATTAAAAGTTGTAAATTTGGTTAAATTAGAAGATATTTCAAAAGATCAGAATAAAAATGAAGACATACAAATAACACAGAAACAGTGCTTGAAAAATGAAAATAAAAATAAAGTAGAAAAAACTTCTACGAAAGATAAAATAAAATATTCTCCAGGAAAGAAGAATTTAGAAGTAGATTGTCTAAGCAGGAATCCAGTTTGAGAATCGAATGAAAATGCAGATGAACAATTAAAAGTTGTACATTTGGTTATATTAGAAGATACTTTAAGAGATCTGAATAAAAATGAAGGAATTCAAAAGAAAAAAACAAATGGATTGAAAAAAACTGTGTCTACTTTAAAAGGGTCAAGAAAAAAAAATACAAAAAAAAGAAAGAAAGAAAAAAGAACGAAAAAAAAAGAAAGAAAGAAAAAAAAAAAAAAAAAAAAAGAAGGAAAAAAAAGAAAGAAAGAAAAAAAAAAAAAAAAAAAAAACTTTATCATATCACTAAACTTATACCAGTCCCTTCACTACAAGAAGATGATCCGGAGGACGAGTGAAAATTTTACTATGAATTTTCATCCCCAAGGGGGGAGATGTAATAAAATAACTAGGTACCTACCTATACATTTTATTAAGTACTTACAAAAAGTACCTACATAAAACAGTTCTACCACCAGATGCCGCATGCGTCGCTCACAATAAAACAAAAGACTTCCGATAATATTATTAACTGTCAGAATCAGATAGATAGATAGATAGATAGATATAAAAATTATTATAAAGATAAATTAAGAATAAACTTTAATTACAAAGCAACACATTGTTTATTTTATTATTATACACCCACTTTACATATTATTTACACTTAATTTTCAAAAGGAAAATATTACCACGTTATATATATATATATATATATATATATATATATATATATATATATATATATATATATATATATATATATATAAATATATATATATATATATATATATATATATATATATATATATATATATATATATATATATATATATATATATATATATATATATATATATATATATATATATATATATATATTTATATTTATATATATATATTTATATATTTGAGTGTGTGCAACTTGTTCACAAATCTGGAATATTTCCAATAAAAGGCGTTATTTTCATCTGATATTTAAATTTAGATAAAGATAAATATCAATATTCTTCTTAATCTTATTAATGATAAAACTTGAGATATTAAAAATAACTCCAAATTCGTTAAGTATTTGGATACACTCAAAATGCTATAAGAATTCTAATCTGAAGCACTTTTCAAGTAGATTAATTACATTTGAGTACTTTTTGAATACGACAAAAAATCATAACAATTTCCAACACAACTTTCCCAACTCAGTCATACCTATCCCATTTGCGGGGGCAAAGTTAATGAAGTTGGTTAATTAAACGTTAGACGCGAAGTGGTTTTCCCTGTAAACTAAGTGTGAAAGATGTGCCAGTTTCCTGATTTTCCCTAAGGACCCCGTAAACAGCCTTACTTATATTAAACGTGAAATGAAAACGAGGCTCAAAGGTTAAAAATTTTGATGGGAATACTGAGTGTCTTCCATTTCGCTTTTAAATAAATCTCGATTAAACATACCTGACGGAATGTAACATAAAAAAATGTTTGAAATAATTATTAAACTATCAAGACGTCAACCTTACGAAGTTAGGTTTTATGAGTTTTTCTTTCTATTTGTTGATTTGAATAATAATTATATTTGAGAGTGCTGAAATATTCGTTCCCAAATTCTGCATTTCTCCACATAGGAATTATTTATTTCAACTAAAATATCTAATTTTTAATCGAACTTACTAACTAACTAATCCATCTTTTACAAAAAAATATTTGCCTCTTCAACATTCTTGCATCTTATCGTACAAACCCGCCGATTTATAGAAAAATGTAAAAATGTAAAAACAAATATTATAATTCATAAACCGCTTTCTAAAGGTGATTTTTTCACAAAAAATGACTTTGGTAAATCGATCATTATTTATTATTCAAAGATATAAGATGAAAAAAAAATCACAAATGTATTTACAATTTATGAATTTTTATGGGGACAAACTTATTTGTTTAAATTATCGTTCTTATATTGAAATTCTTGCCAATCGCTCCGAAAATTTTACATTATTTGAGATAGTTGTTCAAACAAAGATAGGCACTGGCCTTTCCACAGTAAATTGAGAACTGGAGTTAAAGGTAAATAATGAAAAAATCTAGTAAACTTAAAATCTAGTAAACTAAAAAACGAAAAATCAAGTAAATTATTTTGGGTACGTTAAAATAAATAAATCTGCATTTGAATTGGTGATATCGCATAACTAAATTAGTTTTATAATACGTATTTACAAAATTTTGAGTGTGTCCAAATACTTGTTCACAAATCTGGATTATCTCCAATTAAAGGAGTTACTTTTCATATTGTTTTTTGACATCTCATCAAAGATGAAGAAGAATATGGAAGTCTGGGCATTTACAGGGCTGACGAAAAAAAATATATAATTGGTATTAGGTTTACGCTTTAAAAATTAGTAAGACGCCTTGAAAGTAAATTGATATAGTTTTTAAGTGGCAAACAATCCAGTGTCACAGTCTTCAAAGACGATTAGTTGGAATGGAGCCAGGAACAAGGTTTGACCTGCACTTCATTACGCATAGTAAATTATGCGAATATGCTACTAATTTCAACTATCAGAATAAAAGTTTATTTACGTATAAAATAAGGTTCCAAGCTTTATGGATACGATCAAAGAGTTAACCTTAAATGTACTATATAGAAGAACTTTCAGGGCGTCCATCTTATCCGAATTTTCCGATTTTCAGGTATTCCAAGTGTATTAGATATTTTCGAATGAAAGGGAATTTTACTTCCGCCCAACTTTATTTACTACTCTGAAAATTCAACCAGGGTTGACTTGTAACTTAAACCCCTATTTTGAGGCCTTAGTCACGTATCACGACCCCCTTTGAGCCAACTTATCGGATGTGTGGCTCGCAATACGCTTATATTCGTTCACAATCGTTGAACACATTTTGTCGCGAGTATATTTGTACCGAATTCCCAATTTTACGTTATATTTCACCCAAATGGATTCTTTCATTCGTCACTGTGAACTATGTACACTTTGCTAAACAAATTGTTTGCGTATATTCACTTGATGCTTACTGTGATATGATTCAAATAAAATAAAAATGTATTTTTGTAAGTATACTAGGTGATTCACTCACCTTTGGATATAATATGTGAAAATGAGCTTTAAAATCATCATTCAGAATCACGTAAAAAACTGAAATTTCACAAAGGATGCTTTTTTTAAACAAACCCAAAGTTTGTTAATTTGTCTAAATTTGGAAAAACCTTTAAATTACAAATGAAAATGTGATTCAAATAAATTATCACTAGACGGATAGTAAATCACATTTTCCTTATCATTTATTGTTCACTTTATAAAATACCACTTCAAACACAAGACAACCGGTTTTAGAATAACCATTCCATCATCACAAACGAAGACATTACAGAAGGCGAAGTAATCAGACATTTGCTCCAGGTTCTTCAATCTAAATGTCTTTAATTGATGGGATACAGATATTGAAGCTCAAAAAGCTCAAGGCGAAGGACATTATTTTTCTATAAAGAAAGTTATATTAAAATGGAAAAGGAAATGAAAATAACAGATAGGGCGCTTAGGTTTATATTCCCGTACTTACACATAATTGTGTACAAATCTTTTAGGGTAAAAAAAAAACAACTTTCTCATTGAATAAAAAATATGTTCCTAACTAAAACATCGAATCAAAAGCTTTTTTTTAGAGAAAAAAATTGATATTGCTTTTCTAAAAGGCAAACTCACTAGTGCTTATTTTATCAAAATACTTAAAAATGCAGTTTTATCAGGAAATGAAATCTTATCGAAATTGCGTGATATGTCGTAAATTAGGGATTTTAATAAAAATCAATTTAAATCATTTTTATATAGCGCCATTTTAGCGAAATATTACTCAAGCGGATCATTTATTAAATGATATCTTTGTTAAAAATATCTCACCTCTTATCTGTGCTCCATAATTTGTTGTATAAGGTTAGAACTTGTGGCAACCCACACATATAATGTACATCGACTATGGCAACTCAAGCTCAACGTAGCGAGCTACCTTCACGAGACCAGCAACGAACGGAACGAGCGAGCCCGCCACACTTCGTCGCCGCCCGTCCTCAGATCGACACGTACTTCGACTCTTCTCATATTAGAACCACGCGATTATCCTTAAGTATTTTCTTGATTGTAATTTGATAGAACTAAATAAATTTGTGTTAAAAAGTAATCCGCTTTCATCTTGCTTCCCTTCTGATAAATTAAAGTGGTATTCAACTAGAAACCATAAACTCTTCGTTAGTCTATCCTAGTATGGTATGTGTGCTGAGGCGAACATACCACTGGCGCTACAATGTTGGAGTAACTTCATGGGGCCCTGTATCTATTGTTGTAATGTATCAAATTTACATGGCATATCACCTGTGTGTCACTGTGTAAACTTCCACCAAAATTTACTCTCAAGATTTATCTTATTTTGAGGTAACCTAAATCTTATCTTAAGAAGATTGGATCTTATTTTTTTCTGTTACCATGATTGACTCTCGGATCTAGTAAAAATATACAATTTTTCCTATTTTATTTTAATAAAAATATGTGATTGACAAGTTTTTTATTGTAACGTGAATTGAAAATCCGTTTTGTAAAGAATAACTGTAATTGCTTATATCAAAATAAGCAACAGCATTTTTGAATAAATTCTATTAAAGGTATTCCTAGTACCACAACAAAGAAAACTACTTTATAGAGAAATTGGATTTTACTTTGAATGACAGCTATTTCAGGTAAGTCATCGAGGAAAGGTATTTAATCAAAAAATATAATATATCGGAGGTCGAAGTAGAATCGAGTACTCACTTTAACAAAAGCCATAGAAATAGCTTGAGAGAGGCTTTTCAACTAGCTCTCCAAAAGCTGTTACAAGGTCTAGTCACTTTCTTACAAAGCTCAAATTATTCTTCCCTTATTCTTAACTGCATTTAAGAATTGTAGATTGGTTAAGAACAATTAACAAAAACAGTTCTACGAAGCTTAAGATATAACAATTAGGGGCATGAGTAACATTTATATTTTTGAATATTGACAAATTTTTTTGACCTATTATTTTTTTACGTATAAAATAAAGATTGTTATTAAAAACGGAGTATTTTTTTAAAGAATTTAGTGTTTGAAAAGTAATGCAATCAATCATAATATCTGTTTTACTATATAATTAATATAAAAATCTCGTAATTTTGCTGACTTTTAGTCCCTCGATGTGTAGAATTGTAATAAAACCATAACGTGCGTAAATGTTGTGAATATCATCTGAAAGTAATTTAAATGTTAATATCAATCTAAAATTGCTATTGAGAAGCATTATTTTTTAAATAGTAAATGGGGAACTTACATCTTTAAAGTTTATAAAGACACATTTATAAAGTTTTGGATAGAAGAAAATTTAAAAAGTCGTTTTTTAAATACTTACATTTTTAACTTTAGATCACCTTTCTCTCACTATTTCTAACTTCTGGTGGAAAAAAACATTCCACGCTATTAGGCACGAAACATCAATGCTACACTGTCGTTGGATTTGTTCTGTATGATAGTTGTTATTTTGATAGATTGAGAATTTGGTCTCTGGTGGTACCCAACCTTGAGAATTTTTTAAGAAATCATGTAAAGTTTTTTCCAAATATAAATATCGATAACTATCCGTCCACTTAATAATCAAGTAATTGAAAAAAATTAAATTCTTCAAATAATAATTTGCCAAATGATTTATTTTAGAATACCAATTACAGATGAGTTAGCGTTTAAGTTAGGCAATGAAAATTACAATTGGATATCGAAACTATCCTAAGTTTGTTATTTTAGTTTAAAGATATTATTATAAAATAAGCAAATACATTATTTCAAATATAATAACAAAAAAAATTAAATCATGTATTCAGGCGTCTCCTTATATGTAAAATAAATCGAGAAGAATTGTACATGCGTTTTATAAGGGGTCTACCAAATAAAAAAGTTACTTTACTCAACCAAAGATACCATAGAGAACTCGTATTTGAAAGAATGTATGAATTATAGAATGTATATATATATATATATATATATATATATATATATATATATATATATATATATATATATATATATATATATATATATATATATATATATATATATATATATATATATATATATATATATATATATATATATATATATATACAAGTTCTAAAGAAATTAGTAGTGTGGTTGTCAATCATCGGTAGAATGGTGAATATTGCACGTGTATAAAAGTGTAAATTTAAACCAGTTTATAACTGGTCCAAAGCCCTGTAAATACCCAGACATCCATATTCATTTATATATACATTTGATATACATATTTCAATATGTTAAGATGTCATTTGAATACCCCCTAAGTGGAGAAACCTAGGTTTGAGAACAGAGATTTGGAAATACTCAAAAATGTTGTAATTCAAATTTGTAATCAATGAATGTTTGAGGAGCCCATGAAAATTTTTCGTAATGAAACACAAACACATACCGGCAATTCTTCTTTGTCAATTACGGCCATCGTTCCTTCCTTCGGGACAAAAAAAAAGAAATTGAATTTTGGATGTTTCGTTCGGCTCAAATTTTGGCAAAAGGAAATTGATTTAATAAACTAAAGGTAACGTGACAGAAATGTTCAATCTTCGTTGTTCGTCCGTCGAATTGTATATATCGCGTCTTCTCCGGCATAATTTGATCTCCCGAGTATTCATCCAAATCTTTTTAATACTTAAAGAGCGAATTGATTTGGAAATGCGAGATATCCTTCGCGTCTCTTTATTCCAATCAGAAAGGCGTGTTTGTGAAGATATTGGAATATTTTTTCCTTCCATGACGTACGCATTCGATGGAGATGATAAATAATTCAATGTTTATCACGTTTTCCGAAAATTCTCGTTGCACGATTATTAGGAGCTTAAATCAATGAGAACTTACCGTACATAAGTTATAATTCTCTTCAAATGTTTGTTCATTCTCGTATTGAAACATTTTAAAAGAGACCATAGAGAGCAGTTCTTTAAAAAATATATGGTTACAAGTTTTTTTAATATATTTTAATTCATTTTCTAAACATTTTTACTTATAAAAATCTTAAAATTAGTTTACTTAAAAATGTTCTCTTCAATAAAGAAACTAAATGTGCTTGGAGATGGAGGAAAAATAAGTTTTTTTAAAGAAATAACTTACAAAACATCCATTTTCATGCGTTTTAAATTTTAACATTTTGATACACGAAACAATTGGGCTTCTTTTATTGGTTATTCAAAGTAATATGCTATTTAAATCTTTAGTATGTAATTTACTGTTTATTCTATGGATTTTATGAACTTTAAAATTTGTAAATGCAAAGAGATTTTAGTAATTTAAGAAAAAAAGCATAAAATTTCTTCATTTAATGGTTCTTTATACAGTGGTATTGACCATGTTCATTAATTTTTTTTTTTAGTTAAAAGTGAATACAGGCAGTTTTTGCTGAATATTTTAAAATCGCAAAAATTTAACAAACTATTGTTGTACATCGTAAATATTTTATAAAATTGTTTTATATATTTTTTTAATATTTTCAATACATTATGTATTTTTGGTACAAATTGAGGATCCAACATTATCCGTTGGGCGTGTCAAAATACCACTCCGTATGTATAAGTACACATTATAGTACATCCCTCTCCATATAGATACTGCAACCTTATCTCGATTTCCTCCCCTAAATCTCTTCAAATGGAATATTCTCAGTGTGTCATTAAGATAAGTCAGCAAGGATTACACGTGTTAAATGGAACATCGTCTAGGATATCCGCAATTAGGGTAACCGTTACCGTATGAACCTTTTTCCAAGGGAGTAACCTCGACCAATAAGGACTCGGGGACTTACATTAAGGGTCCTGACGTAATTCACCTAACTGTTCATATCTTGTATTGTAACTTTAAAACATCTCTACCGGTTCTAGCACAAATGTCTTCTGAAAATATTTTATCGTTAGTTTACACAAAAACTCTATTTTACTGAGAAACTTATGAAATTATACAGTAAATATTAATTAAATTTATGGCGAATTATGTATGCTATGAAAACTAAAGAAAACAAAAATATTTGAAGAAAATAATTCAATAAAATGGTACTTTAATTACAATGTAATAAAATAATATAAAACGCGACGATTTTTAAGCTTAACAAAGCCATTGATACCGAAATTTAAAAAAAAAATACTCTTAATTAATTAGTCAAATATTTAATATCGATCGAAAAATACTATAATTTTAATTTGAAAGTCACTAAATCACATTTTAAAATAAAAATTACAACATTTTTTCACTGTGTTTCTGATATCATAATTAACTTCAATTTAAGCACCTAGAAACTATATATGATTTTAAGGGTGAATTCAAAAGACATTAGTCGTATTCATATAAATATTGCATGTAATAACGTTATGGAGCTCGCCACAAGCGAGATATTGTCAGTAGCATATTCATCCACTGAATGAATGACCGATGCTAATACACTCAACTGCGTGAAAAGTAGTGAAAATAATCGAAGTCTCAAAAAATCAATACAGTTCAGTATAGCTTTGTTGCTTCTATACGGCTGTTGCGCGCAGTAGTTGAAGTGAAAAGAATAATATAAAAGAAATTTTATGGGTAAACAAAGATCATACGTTAAAATGTATGCAACTTGCGGCGATATGGACCAGTCGAATATTGTAATAAAATAATAATAAAACCCTTATCCGCACCCCAATGGTGCATAGGGCACTGTGTCATATAAACGCAGTGTTATCTTGATCGTTTATACATAAAGGAAAGGTGATCAGCCCTCCGCTTCAGGTACCAGTCCAGGATAGTATTAAATAAATATTGCAGTGAAAAAATCACTTATATTTATTTTACCCCCCTTGGGAATCGAACCCGGGACCTCCAGAACGGTAGCCGAGCGTGCTGACCATTACACTACGGAGGAGGATTTATTGCATGGCTTTGAACAAAAATCGCAAGTATAATTATCATAACGATGAACATAGAATCACAATTTTGAATATTTAAGTTAAAAAAATGCTTAATACATAACATCATTTTTTTTAAATTAAATTGATCAAGTTTTCGATTAAAACGTTGTTTCAGGGGATTCTTAATCCCTCTCTTAAGTCCAGGTAGGCTAAGGGTATCTTATACGAGTATATGATAAATCAATTTCTACATATATGCATAATGTTCTAATAGATTAATCAAGCATTATCCTTCGAAAATACATTTCAGTTTTCAATTTCACTTGATACTTAAGCGGAAAATGATACGCTTTTCAGAAAATATTAAACTTTTAACAGAATTAATTAAATGTCTATGTTGACGTTGTAACTTTAACGGAAAACTCTTGGAAAGTGTAATGCAATTTAAATATCTTACATTTATTTCGTCTGAAGTGACATTCCGGGTTACTAATGAAACTGTCTTAAACTTTGACCCGGATATCCTCTTAAGTACACTTTAGAGGAATAATGGGCTCTTTCCCCACCATTACTCGAGGCGTCATATTTTATGAGGTTTTTTAACTGCTTGTATTGAAATACTTGACATAACTTTAACGTACTTGTATGGATGTACTAAGCACAAACTGAAAATAGTTTTGCAAAATAAACAAAGTTACTCATCAATATAAAATAGTTGTGTATTTTTTCTAAAAACAAAGTAATGTTCACAATCTTGAAGGTTACACATTGTTTACGGCTTACACATATTTCGTAGTCACACAGAAGAAAGTGACCAAGTGCATTTTTTATGAAAACGCGATCACTGATTATAATAATATCTTATGTACTAGCTTAATATTGCCCTGAAAAAAATCCCAAAAGATTTTAAACTTGGAAGTATAATATAGTGACTTGTTAAAAATGACTAACTGCATTGATGTTTATTTTCTTACCAAGCAAATGTGACTTAAATGGCATTCAAAAACATTTTACGATTTGTTAGTTGGTCACTTTCTCCTGTACGACCACGATTTGTTTGTTTCAGGAATCTTATGTTGTGAAAGTATGCACAAATCTGTGCATTACAGAAACCTTATGTTATGGCGGTGTGCACATATTTGTGCGTTTCAGAAACCTTATGTTGCGGAGGTGTGCACATTTTTGTGCGTTTCGGTTATTTTTTACATTATATATAAAAAAATCTATTTTCCTATCATGTTTGCTTTGCTGTAAAGTGGAATACTGAATAAAGTGGAAAGGTCTCACATTAATACAAAAAAAGTATTCATTCTTTCCTTGTTTCAAAATATGGGTAAAAGCCTATCGATGCAATCTTATATCACCCGCTTCAAATCAAATTTATTTTACCAACTTCTGCGTAGACGATGTTTTAATTGGAGCAATTTTATAAAATCCCATATTCAAAGCCAAGACCAGCAAACACTTATGATATAGATGTAAAATGTTAGCAAGGAATATAATTTACTGATAAATGTTGACAAATTTAATGTCATGTTTTTTTTAAGATGAATGTAGCTCCTCGTTTCACAATTTATGATGTATTATTAAAGAAGCCAATTATATCAGTAAACTGATAAATTGATGAATCAGTGAACCAATGAATCCGTAAATCAGCCAGTACGCTGGTCAGTGTTCGTGAACGAAATTCACTCTAACTTGCGATCCGGTCACTCAATCAATTTATTTATGAACGGGTCATTAAGATCTGGTCGCTCGCGAAAGACCTATGTTTACAAGATACCCGTTGTTCCAACCCCTAGCGTACGTACACTCGTTATAAAGGCAGCTTTATGCATGACTCTATTACGCCAGTCCCATTGACAGCAACCATCCATCTGGCGATCTCCACTTCATGCGGGCCCTCTTGTACGCCATATAGAGCCTACGTGGTCCTTCAATGCCAGGCGCTAAGAATTATTGTTCCTGAATAAAAAAAACCCGTCGGGTGAATTTCTTGTCGTAGATTCAAAAGACTTGGCGTAAACGGGAAGAAATTTCATTCTTTAAAAAAAAAAACTTATAAAACAATGTATTTTTTTTTTCACAATATTTTGAGTGTATCCAAATCTATGTTCACGTATTCTGGGTGAATTTGTAAACAAAGGATTGGACACAGTTAATATATTGCGAATTGATAACTGGTCAAAATAAAAGTTTCTTCAAAATTAAAAATGATGTTTTCAGGCGTCTCAGATAATTTTGGTATAAAGGAGCATATGAATAGTATTTAACGAAATCTCCACTACTTTAAGCGCCTTTGAAGTATTTTTTACGAAAATGGGGCTAAATAAATAATCCAAAATTAAGATTATTATTATTAAATTACACTTTTGATTCGTATGAAATTTAAACAAACGAAAATTTGACTCAAAAAAATGATAGACATAGTGATTTCAACATTTAAAAAATGAAATAATTTCGAATTTCATAACTTAAAATCACTATGGTGTTAATATATTTTGATAATCGATAAATGATACTTAAATAAATAAACACCATAATTAGGTTAGCATCATCAATTGTGACTGTATCACTTTGTATAAATACATGATTTTTTCGAATCTAATATATGTCCTTAAAACTGTTCTGAATATATAAAATATTTAACGATGTTAGTAAAAAAATAATATTTGTTTAATCAAATAAATAAAATATTAATGTAAGCATCATCAATTTTGACAGTATTTCTTTGTAAAAATATATGATTCTTCGAACGTATTAATGTCATTAAAACTGTTCTGAAGCCGATATCGAACATATAAAATATTTAACGTTGTAAGACTTATCGGATTTCAAGAAATAATGAGCAGGAATTCGTTTTGAAACGCTACACCGCGCGAACCATAAAATAAGCTGAAAAGTTACGGTTCTCGGTCGTACAGCCTTCAACCCTTTTCAAGGTGGTGAAACTATTTATTTGTGTGCGGAATGACGTAAAGAAGACGTTAATGGCGTCGCCCCGTTAGCGGCACAATAAAATAGTCGTTTTGTCACCAATCCCTTACGGAAATATTTACTTTACGCTGCAAGACGATGCTTCAGCTTAAATTAAGCAATGAAAACCGTGTTTTATTGCGAAAAGGAGATTCCTCAATTTTGTACGCTTTGTTGCCAAACTTAAGCAGCCAGAGTATAAATTGTTGTAATTTCCATTTATTGCATTTCACGAATTTAGGATACACAAAAAGTGATGTGTGTTAATATGTTTAATTGTATCAAATAACTATCGTTACAATTTGCTGTAAAGTTTTGGTCAGATACAAAAGTAAACGAAATCACCAACAAAAAAAAAATATGGATATATATATATATATATATATATATATATATATATATATATATATATATATATATATATATATATATATATATATATATATATAAATATATATATATATATATATTTATATATATATACATATGTATATTTATAAATATATATATATATATATATATATATATATATATATATATATATATATATATATATATAAATATATATATATATATATAAATATATATATATATATATATATATGTATATATATATATATATATATATATATATATATATATATTTATATATATAAACATATATATATATATATATATATATATTTATAAATATATATATATATTTATATATATATATATATATATATATATATAAATATATATATATATATATATATATATATATATATATATATATATATATATATATATATATATATATATATATATATATATTTATTTATATATATAAATATATATATATATATATATATATATATATATATATATATATATATATATATATATATATATATATATATATATATATATATATATATATATATATATATATATATATATATATATATATTTATATATATATATATATATTTATATATATATATATATATATTTATATATATAAATATATATATATATATATATAAATATATATATACAATATATATATATATATATATATATATATATATATATATATATATACATAAATATTTATATATATTTATATATATATACTATATCTACATTGTTGCTTTACGCATGCGAGTAGTAGCACCTCACCAAAGCTCGGAACAAAAACCTCTAATCTTTGGAAAAAACGAAAACTGGATGAAAAAAGTTGGTATTACTTTGTCAGCTATGAGGAAGTAAGGAAAAAAACACAGCGGTGCCTCATATCAGTGGAGACCTCTCACGTTCTAAAAAGAAGGAGATGGATATGTTTAAGACACGTTTGGAAAATCCCACCTTAGAGAATTAAACCCTCATGTCTTTTTTTCCAACCCCGAGCATTTTGGTGCCCTGGAAGACAGCTGATGAATATTCACAGGATGTAAAACTTTAGAATGCTGGCTTTACCTGAGAGGAAGCCAAAAAGTATACGGGTAACAGGATTGCTTAGAGACGAGTCGTAGTCTGATTGGGAACCCAGTAGAAGTCCACCCAAATGCAGTCTAATTTTCTTTAAAAAAACCTTCCCTTGTCCCTTGTCTTCTGTTACCTTTCATTAATTTATTAATTTTAATACGGAATATAGACATATTACCGTAAAAAAGGTTTTTCTAGAAACCATTACACATTTTATAATGAATTCTATGTTAATATAATCCAAAAAACCCAACCTATTTAGTGTAATAACCCTTTCTCGAACTTTCATTATATCTATGTTGGTTTATCTTGTTTCTGCTTCTTTGGTAACGTGCTTTGTGACGCTTGAGTTTATTCAATATTCCCAGCACAAACGAAAACTTTGAACTCCGGAGCAGTGGACATTGAACTGAACTTTCAACAAAATAAATACCCACTTGAATATAATTATGCTCTATATTTATTTACTTTGTTTCGATCATACAATATAAAGACAAATGTAAATATTAAATTTAAAATGGGATTTCAAAACTAAAACACTTTAATTTTTAGATAATTCGGATGAAGAAGGTTAAAACGACACGTTATTAAAAACATTTTGTATCGCAATGGCAGTGCCATCTGGTGATTGTAACAGCTAAACAAAAACTTTTCATGGTGATTTTACTTTACATTTGTAATGTATTCAATTCCATTGTCGATTCATGGATTTTTTATATTTTTATTCCTTCTCCAGTATTGCGAAAAAAATCATAAAAGAAATGTGGGCTTTGTTTTTTCTTTCCTTTTGATTTAATTAGACTAAGCCATTGTATTGCGTGGCCGAGTAAAGCTAGAAATAAATTCATATTCATGTTTAACAACGACGATGCAACTAAATTAAGTTCGGTCGACATTTACATAAATTAGTAAGAGAGAATTTTTAAATTGTATCTTGTAAAATTGTAAAATTGACGATAGGTACGTCAATTTCATAAATGATTTCAACTCGAAAGATGTAAAAAAACTATTTTTATTTTAATAAATAATGCAAATATTCATAATTTTCATACATTACTAAGATACGGTTCCTAAATAAATCATTAATTACTTTTTATGGGCTACCTTTTACATAACTTTTTTTTTCGACAACCCTGTACTCGGTTTATTTTTCAAAGGCTTAACTGAAATAAGATATTTTGAAGTTTACGTTCAAATTAAATATTAAACCTAGAATAAGAGAAAAATATAATTTTCAGATCTTTTCAAATATTCTCCTCTCATTAGTTGATTTCTTTAAATATAAGTATGCATGTAGTTATTTTTCAAAGTTATAAAGTGTCTTTCTGTCTGCTTATATTACATTCTTTCAAGTTCATCTGTTTTTAAGGTTCAAAGTTTTTTTATATATTTTTTAAGTAATAATTATCTCTCTTCTTGAATGTTTTTCGCAGATACTTTGTGGCACATTTTATAAACTTTATAAAATAAACAACCTAACTTTGAGTATTTCAATGTTTTAGAATTAGTACATAGACCCTGAGGATGACAAGGTTCTTGACAAAACCGGTTGGAAAAAAGTGTACCAATAAAAAGTGGTTAAAACAAAGTTGCCTTATTTAATAAAGTTAATAATAATCTCCTCCCAAGCAGTGAAAAGACAACCATGATGTATATTTTTTCATAATGAAGGATGTAGCGCATAATGAAATGTACATAATTCCGTCTTGAAAATAAATTCGGTATACTATTTTTCATGGAAAACAAATAAACGTCGACTGGAGGCAAATAAAAAATAAAATGGAAAACATTCACGATAATACCCGCGAGCAGTTTTTAAATCGGGTTTATAATATTTTTAATAATGTTTATATTTAAAACAGAATAATCAAACCACTTTTCTAGAAACTTGGACATAAATTATGTATATTAGCTAGTTTATGAAATAATATTTTTTTATTATTTCTTTTTTACTCGGTAAATAACAATATTTCTTTTGTGTAATAAATCAATTCTGTTACATATTTCTTTGCATTCAGTAAAATTGTATTAACAAGTAAAATAAAATCGACATTTATTACCATAAAATTACTGTCTAGTAATAAAAAAAAATAATATCTACCTACATTAAAGGTGTCTTAACTTGACATGAAATATCTATCGTTTTTACATGTAAGGAAATGGAAGTCTGATCATTCGAGGTTTTGAGGCTTGCCATTTGACAGGCGTAAGTAATATTTTTATACAATTGTGTAATGTTCACCATTCTGTCCATTACCGAGTTTGTGCATTTCCTTTTTTTAAGTATTATTAATGCGCCGCTATAGAATTCCTTTCCTAAGTAAGTTGAAATTTTGAGAGATGTAGAATTTCAACAGATAGTTCTGCCATAATAAAAAAAAAATTGTAAAATTTAAAGCAATATAAATATATTATTAACAAAACATATATATTTTTTATTGTAACCTTTCCCATCCAGTGCTAAAATAAAACGCGCGTACCGGTGTTGGGTAGTCACAACAATAAAAAAAACTATCGAAAAAATACGGACATTCATAGTTATTACCCTTAATTAAATGTAAATGAAGTAAACAATTATAATAATAAAGATTTATTTGCTGAAAACATTGAAAAACCATCTGGCAACGCTCACGGTAATAAGCATAGGTCCACTCTTGTCGGAAGCTCAAAAGGTACTGCCGCGGCATGCCGCTAGCTCACTAGCTAGCCAGAGAACATTGAGCTTTGAGCTTTTCACCCTTGCTTAGTGCATGTATGCAAGAGTGAGATGCGAATATAGTGTCGCGGTTCCCGCACACTCTTCAAGCGCTGTTTATACGCGAATTTGTTTCCGATATTCACAAAATACCTCCAATGTACCCGATAGATTCTGATTATTGTTAATATTACTTTTTAAATCAATGCGTAAATGATTTATAGAGGAATACCTAAAATCTTGGCCTTGTACTTTTTATATTTATAGAGATATTATGGTTATTCGAAGCAATGTGTAGAAGATACACAACATCGGGAAGGGAGGGTTAAGATAGATGAAGATGAATATCTTAATAATCTTGAAGTATGAAAAAGGATATTTACAGGTTTTAAGACTTTCTTATCCTGGCTTAAGTGATCATTTTATAAACGCGATACATTCATCTATGATTGACAACCACGCTGCTCAAATTTCGGAATCAGAAAACTCATGCTAGTCCTCGGCACCATCTTTGGTTGAGATGAGTATTTTTTATTTAATTAGCATATACTTTTATAAAATATATGTAAGAGTCTTTCTAAATTTGTGTACACACTAAGAAACGCTTGAAAACCAAATTCTCGATTTTGATTAAACTGATACTTTGACCAGATCTGGTTATTCACAATAGTATGGGTGTTGGTAAATCTTTACTCACAAATCGGCAACAAATTTCATGTTGTTTTCAAAGCCTTGTTCTTAACATTTCTGCCCTTAAATAGTTACTTTAATATTAATACTATATAAATAAAAGGTAACTGAATTGCCTCTAAATAGTAACTTCAATGCTTCATTTCCAAACAGCCCCTTAATAGTAACTTAATTAAAAAGCCCCTAAATAGCCCCTAAATACTTACATTAATTCATTAATACAACATCTCTTAATAGCCCTAAATAATGCTTTAGTACTTTAAAACTGCATTTCTAAATAGCCCCTACATAGTTACTTTAATACTTAAATACTACATCTTTTTGCGATAACCAAGCTACCGCAAAGATATGCGAATTTAACAACAAAAAACCTTTTCCAGTGTAAACATTTTTAATGATTCATTTACCTCCCAGAATGTCAATTTTCGATTCTTAAGAGCTAAGTTAACCAGCTAAAACAAAGGGATATGTTTTCTCTAACATTTTTTTTTACTTCAAAGATTGTTTTAGGAACTAATTACTTTAAGTGGCACTTAGAACGAATACTCCGATAGGATCGTTTTGATAATCCGGGCCCTTTTAAACGTGTGTCATTGTTTCGTCAGTGAGCGATTGCTCGAGCCTACCTCCCTCTTCATTGTTCCTAAGGGATGATGGATGCTGGACACACTCGTATACAACCTTCTCTGTGTATAATGTACATATAGATACACGAACGCGTTTTTCTAAAACATACAAAGCCAGAACGCATTATTCGTTGTTCAGTGGCACAGTATAGAATGAAAAAAAACACTCTTAGTTTTAATACATTATTCCAGAATTAACAGTTTTTGAAGATTCACTTCATTTCTGATTATTTTTTTTTTCAGAATTTTTCTCCTTTTTCTAATACTTATTGACCGGTAAACATGGTGCATAGGGCACCTTATGAGATTGACAAAATATTAACATAATTAATAACTTTACGAAGTCAAGGTCATAAACTCTTGAGCGTTTCTATTACTAGTTTTATTAAATAAATAAAAATGTTTGAACTTATTTTGTTTTGACTGCTTTACGAATCGAACCCGGTTTCCGGGAACAGCATAGCAGTTAAATGCGCTAACCATAGCTCATGTTACATTTGATTTCGACTATTTATAAGTTCTAAAATATTATTTAATTACTTGCTAACTGTATCGGGCCATGCGTTATTGTCTTAGTCTGGTTAAGCGGAAAAGAAAGAAAAAAAATGTTACTCATTTCACATTGCTTGTGAAGCAATGATAAAATAATAATCTTTGAATCAACAATGCAATTGAATACAATAAAAATGTTAAGTGACAGCAATTGTCAAGAAACACCCTGTCCGCCATGACTAATGTTCACGATTCTAAAGCAAACACGACGCATCTCTGCTATGTGACGATATGTATTTTAGTAGTATGCCATACACCCCCTTTCAAAATACCATATAATATAAGGGTGGGCACATATTGTATAGATACATTCCGCTATCTGGTCCATTCAGCGTCACTGGACCATGAGCAACAGATAATCGCGGTTAATAGACAATAAGTTAAACAAAATTACATATTTTTCAGTAACAATTTTACTATTATTTTTTGACATCTCATCAAAGATGAAGAAGAATATGTAAGTCTTGGCATTTACGGGGCTGATGACTGTCAGCCCCGTAAATGCCC
Organism: Brachycentrus maculatus; assembly: GCF_059751285.1. Classification (NCBI taxonomy): domain Eukaryota; kingdom Metazoa; phylum Arthropoda; class Insecta; order Trichoptera; family Brachycentridae; genus Brachycentrus; species Brachycentrus maculatus. Next base: position 1,768,912 of record NW_028280811.1, on the reverse strand, counting down.
CGACTTCCATATTCTTCTTCATCTTTGATGAGATGTCAAAAAATATTTATTTTAAATCCTGTAATTGGAGATAATCCAGATTTTGTGAACAAGTATTTGGACACACTCAAAATGTTGTAAACAATTTTACTATTTACTACCTGCACCTTGAAATGCGTTGCTGTCACCCAGTCTGGTTAAATGAACAAGAAAGAAAATAGTAAGAGAGTCAAACCACAACTATATTTATATACCTTTCTTTATTTTATCGATGATGCTTGTTACAGTCTTACATGCTTTCCTCATATCACCATTCAAATATCATACGTCGTTTTGCCGAACATTCGTCTGTCCAATCGCATTTTGATTGTATTCCGTATACCTTTTTTTCAAACTTAAGCTTCACTTACATGAACTTGAGTTGGAACCAGGACTGCAATGTGCACTGCCGGTTAAGCTTTCACTGAAATATTTTATTTTCTTCAACTGATTTCAGTGCATCATTCACTCGGTTCTCAAAATTCGCTTTCCGTTGTATTTTATGTATCCTTATCAATCCATCCCTAAAAAATATACTCATCAAACATACGGAACATACGAAATCATCAATATATTCTAAAATTTCCCCATTTAGTATTATTTTACATCCAAATTCAACACTTTAAAAAACTATAAGTTTGGATTAGTCAATATTCATCAGCAAATTACTTTCTTTGCACACATCCTTATACATCTTTACCGTTAGCGCTTGTCGGTCTAAATAAATTGACTAAATCATCCTTTTTAACTCATAGGTCGCTATGAAGTTTGTTAAATAAATGTGATTTGACGAGGGCGATGTAAAATCGCGTGAAAGGAATGATGAATTTATGTCACATATACTATTTTATAGCCACATCAAGATTCATCTCTTTCAAAAATTCATGATTAGATCAAGGGTTTAAAATAAAGGCTTCAAGGCCCTAACCTAGCGTAACCTAACCGAACCAAACATTTCCATTATTATGGATTTTTTTTCATACAGTTCATTTCAATTCACTGAAAGAAAAATAAAACGTGTTATTTTTATACACAGCAAACATCCCTTCTCGTGGGGTGATATTTAGAATAATGGGAGCTGAAAATCGCCGAGAAAATGTGGGATGTTTCGCGAACTCATTTCGTTTCCAGTTACTTTATTGTGTTGACGTATAAGTATAGTTAATGTTTGAGCGGAAGAAAGATAGTGTCAAGTAGTGTCGGAGGAAGAACGTTTTCATTTCCGCTTCCGACTCGAATTTACTTTCTTAGGATGCAACACTCGATGTTCATTTACACCCCGATGGCGGTAGAACAAATTGATTGGAATGCTAAGTGGGTTGTAAAGAGATTGTTTTTTTTTTATTAGTAAGAGCTTACGAATAATACAATTCCTTATTGGTTGATCAATGTTTCTCAACGTTTAATGAATACATTAAATGTATTTCTACTTTGTTGTTAAAAAAAGAAAAATATTTGTGTTTTTATTATTTACAAATATGTATAACTCTGACTCAAGAGTCCATGACACCAACCACGGGACCACAACTCGAAACAAATTTAATTTTTGTAATTACAAAAAAATGATAACATACTTTTTACATGTATAACGTTCACTATTCGACACAAAATAAAACACCTATTTAAAAAAAAAAAAGTAGTTTATATTCACTGCTGTAAACTATCTTTGTTTATGGTATAAGTTGAAATTTTGAAAGATATGGAAGCATAACAGATGACGATTTATAAGTTGATAATTTGTGAAGTTTTTTCTAGTAAAATATGGGTGAGCTTCATTGTTATGTTTATTTGTTCTCATACATATTTTTTAGGATAAATAACATGAAATAACATTATATTTACACACACATCCAAAAATCTAAGCATTTATAATGTAGTTTATTCATATGGTACATATTAACTATGTTATATATTTTCCATTTTGGCATTTCAAGTAAAACTTCACCCTTATAATTAATTATTAAACGTGGTATGCAAATAATTAAAATTAATAATTCCAGAGAACTAATTAATTTCGTTAGTATTGTAGAATAGCTGAAATCTAAAGCAATTAACATCTCGCGTAAGTCCTAATACCAATATCACATTCCTTAAAGAACATAAGAAGGTAATATATTATTCCGCTTTCGTCTGCGTGATATGAGAACATAACAATACGACTGGAAAGCCTCTGGATTTATTGCGAATCTTTTGTGGCTTCCACATTGTATTACTAAGCCAAACCAAATAATGAAAGACGCAAGAGTAACATTCGTTTTAAAATCAGTATTAAAATACTTCGTCAGCAGTTTGTATCCCGGTATTTTGAGCTATTAAAATCACATCGTTCATGTTTTAAATGAATCATGATTTCACTTAAAACATTTGAATAAACTTCTTGAACGAAAAATTATAATATCTTTTTTCGAACCGAAAGAAGTTTTTTGACTTATAAATTTTATAAAATAAAACTCAAGCTTTGTTTCAAACCACATTTATTTTTAGTACATTTTCAAATCGGTTTTGACAAACACCTCATCATCTTCTGGAACGGATATGCGTGAAAATGGCAAGTGGCAAGGTGCTTGACGAGACCAGTTGAAAAAAATACTTAAAATAAAAGTGATTAAAAACAAAGGTTTAATTTTCTTTTCCTTTGAAAAGTCCTTTCATAAATTATCTTGATATATATTTTTCAGATTATGTAAAAAAATCACAATATTTTCCATCTAGTATTCCAATTAACCTTTCCTACTCATACTAGGAATACAACTTCTACAAACTATTTGTACCGGAAATTTATATGCAACCTAGGCATTCGTTAATCGAATATTTTGTTTGGAGAGACGCGTCAGTTTTGTTGACCCAGTCGAATCCCCCGTAACCTTTGATGCTGCCCTCTGAATAGTAACGTGGTGGAATTCAACGAGAATTCCATCAGTGCCTCTAAGAATTTACATTGTTAATAAGGGAGCAGTATAATTAATTTGAGGGATATTTAAACAAAAACCTGACATTCGTCTGACGGAGAACGATTGGCTGAAAATAGTTATTGAAAAAAAAAAACAATGTGTTTTTTTGGTTGTTCTAAAGGTTGAAACCTACTCCTATATTTACTCCTTTTTTGTTAATTTAGGGATAATTTGAGTATTTTAAACATCAAATGGAAATTGGTCACTTCTTTGTTCGCCTTAGATATGTCCTTTTTTTATTGAGTAAAATTAAAATATACTGTTACATTAATTATTTATTTGATCTGTTATTATAAAATAAACTAATCAGAACAATGCTGAACTTAGCGTACCAGGTGCTAGGTTTTTAATTGATGTTTTATTTCTTTTTCGGGTTTCATTAAAATAAAACCAGTGAAAAAATGTCCATTAACATTTTGCAATATGCATTTTTTAGTAGTTAAAATAATCAGTAATATAATCCTGAACGAGTTTCTGTGTGAACGTTTTTGTCCAGTAAAAGCTTGGAAATAAAATACCAACAATCTGAAAATAAAATTATTAAAATAAATTGTTAAATAATGTGAAAAAACGTACAGCCAATAAAACGCAGTAAAAACATATTATATATAATTGGATATAGAGGCTTATAGAGTGGTAGAGACAAAATAAATGTACAGGTATTATATTGAAATTATATCACAGTGTATTTTTTTCTACCAGTTTAGCAGAATAAAACAAACGCAAATAACAACTTTAATACAATCGCTTTAAAAAAAACTAACTTACCATCACGCCGCTTCCCCGCAGGGGTAGGCAGAGAGAATAGAACGCCACACCACTATGTCTTTGCAAACATTCTTCGCCTCTTCCACGTTCATGCATCTCCTAATACATACCCGCAGATTGTTACGACTCCTAACCTGACCACTTTCAAGTATTTGGCATACCTGATCGTGCTAAGTTTTTCTCGGTCTTCCTATGCTCTTTTTTCCACTTACATTCGCCTCATAAATTTGTTTTACCGTTCTTTCCTCACTCATTCGTTCTACATGTCCAAACCATCTCAACACACCTTTCTTAATTTTATCGATAATGCTTACCTCAGCTTTGCATTCCTTCCTTATTTCACTATTCGCACATCTATCATACATCGTTTTGTCGCACATTTCTATAAACTTATTTATAAAGCTCATTTAGCGCCATTTTAAGTGCTTTTTACTTGATCTGTTTGTGATTAATTGTTTGCAAAGAAGTACCTTATAAAATTCTCCCGTACTTTTTTTTTGTTTTACATAAAATTTATTAAACAAACCCTTGTTTATGAATCGAAAAACAATTTGAATAAAGTAAAGTTCCGAAAGTACTAAAATTCATATGGGCTGATCGTTTTCTTCCTCCTCGTGTCATCACTTTTCAAAACCTTGGGAAATGTATTGGAAACAGGATAACTGGGTACCAGGGTAACAGGATAATATAAGAGTGAGGGTTGAACATATTCCAACATTACCTTACAGCTTTATGTCAATAGGGACTAAAGTGCTGACGAAGCCTTGACCTCAAACTTTGCATAACAAGCAAAACTTTTAGCGTTTGAATAAGTTCGTGGTCCATAATAATTTGACCCACACTTTTCGAGGCACGCTGTCAACAAAAAGTCACACTTTATTTCTGGTCAACATTTATCCGTGTGAAATTAATTAAAATTAAATATTTTATTCAGCGTTTCATACGAAAAAATCTTATTTAGGTATAATGTCGTTATCTGTTAAATGTTCAACGGCATCAAAATAGACAAAATCTTATTCCATAAATGTTCTATATTTTTAATATTATTTTTTGACATCTCATCAAAGATGAAGAAGAATATTGGAAGGCTGGGCATTTTCGGGGCTATCGACCCTCATAGGCTGGTTTAAGTGATCACTTTGCACACGTGTAACATTTACCAATTCCACCCATTATTGACAACCACACTACTGAAATTCTTGGAAGTTCTATATATATGAACCAATTTTAAAGCATTGTTCTTGAATCACTAGAACTTCACTAAAGACATCTATTGGTGAGATGAAAAGAAGCTTTTTAATGAACAGAAACTCTTTTATTAGTATTTGAGGTCTATATTTTGTAACAAAAATTGTATAAAGTGTGTTTTTGGTACTGATTACAAAATAAAATTAAGACGACACTTATTGTTTTAATAAAATAATGTTATATATGTACATTAGTTTAAGGTAGATTTTTAAAAAATATATTAAAGTTAATATCAAGGTGGCTTGGTGGTCTCTGCCAAAAAAAAATCAAAATATGTGTAAATTGTGATTTAAATAAATGTTTATAAATAATTTAAAAAAATAATAAAAAATAATAATAATAAAAAAATATAAAAATAATAATAAATAAAAAATAAAATAAAATAAAAAGTTTTTTTGAGATGATTTGGACGTGTGAATGAAATGAAAACGCTGAATAGAATGAGGAATCCGCAGAAATCTTGTTCCAGTATTTGAAATACTTGATAGTGATCAGGTTGGAGTAAAAATAAATGGCGGGTGAGAGTGAATTAACTGAATGTGTAAGTGCCGAAGATTGTATGCAAAGACAGATTGGTATGGCGTTCTATTGTGCATATACACTCACACATAAACACGTATGTTTGGTAAGCTAAAGCAACGAAATATTTTATTATATTTTATGGCCTCGTCAAACCAACAACTTTAATTGTAATTTTATGCAAGACTATTAAATAACATTAGCAATCAATTTTGCCGGAAAAATATTTTGCATGACTAAATAATATTAGACGAATATGTGGGTTCAATTTATTTTAACGAGCTACTACTACAATAATACCAGTATAAGGGTTCGTTCGATGGAAATTCAAATAGGAATCTGTTCAAAAATGCGCTTTTACGTAAAGTTTCATTACATGGAATAAATAAATGTAATCAATTTGATATTTCACGTTTAATATATATTTTCTAATTACTTTTACTAAATATGTTAACGTTTACATTGCAATCAGTTTCTCGAATAAGCACATTATTTAAAATAAAATTTATTTTAGTTTATTAATTTAAACGTGTTTATTTCGTTTATAAATTTATTTTCCTGGTCAGTTTTTGAAACATCCTTTTTTGGTCCAATTGAACTGCTTGTTTTAAATTTATTATTGGGTAATTACCCACATATTTTTGAGTTGTAGGTGAAAGTTTTAATTTTGTTGTATTATAAATTTACATAATATTTTAATAAAAATGAATAAGGATAAACACGACGGAGTATTTCAACAACGAATGAATCGCATTCAAAAGAATACCGATGTATGAAATACAACTTAATTTTACTTTTCATATAAGGGTTGATAAAGTTCGAAAAGATGTTTTGCCTTTCAATCTTAAACTAGACAAAATATACATTCACCAATTTTTTTAAGTACTTTTTTTTTAAGTTTTTCGTTTTAAAACTGAAACAAAAATATAGATAAATTATTAAAGAAGCCTTTTACACACTCAAACAAAAAGGAAGAAAAGTTTTTAAAAGTTAACCGAACCGTAAAGTTAATGATTTCCTAACAAGAACTTGCACGTATTTTTTTAATTAAACCCCAAGCATCTACTTAGAAAACCTTAATATTTTTTGAAAATTGCGATTAATCATGTTCAGTGATCCCTTAATTGACATCCTACCTTTAATAATTAATAAACCCTCCAAAAGAAACGATTTCATCGTTGTTTCACACATCAATAAGTCGTGCCGAAAAATCTCGGGGCGCCTCGGAAACCTTCGGGAAAGTTCGGCTTGTCACAGACCGCATCTCTGATCTACGTAGTCAGTGTGCTTAAAGCTCTCGGGGTGGACGTAAGCTAGTTTCAACAAGTAAATTAAGTTTCATTATTAATTGAAATACTTTGGATACTGAAATTGTGAAAGTGAAAGAAAATTTTAATATAAGTTTCGATGAAAAAGTTCGAAATACTTTTGTTAGATATTAAATTAAATACACTCTTAGTTTGTGCTTGCGCTTTGACTTTCGAAAGTGTAAAACTTAAAATTTGGAACGAAAGTTTTTAGTTCTCTTTGCGCTGAAATGTTTTAAATAATTAAGTTAAAGTCAAAGTTAAACTTTGCATGAAAAAGTGATTATATCAAAATATTTATGATTTAAATCAACAGTTGTATTTAAACCATACCATAATAATTGTACTGCTTCACATAAAACTGGTTTATAAAAGTGATTTTCAGATTTGAAATTTTCGAGGTGAGTTAAAATTGTTTTTTTTTGTACTGTCTTAAATATTTAAAATACTGTTTTTGGAGAATATTTTTTTTTGAAATTTGAGAAAACACAGAGTATATATTTTAATAGATTGTGGTCATATTTCTATGTGTGAATTTGTCTTCTTGTTCTTTGAATTTGTCTTCCCACAATTTGAATTTTGAATAAGCTCAACCACAAGATTTGCTTTAATCCTGTAAAGATCTTTGTGATTTTAGGTCCTCTTCAAATCTTCAATAAAATTTATAACCGAAAATTAAACTTACTTCGTAAATTAAACCAAAATATTATTTTTAGCTCTAAAATTATTAGTAAAAAATGTTGTTGTATTTTTAAGTATAATATTTTTTAATATATTACAGTAATATCTTTAAAATATAGTTTTAAATGACTTCATTAATGTTAACCTGTTTTTTGTTGAATTGTTCAAAATTTCAAATTTATTTAAATTTATTCATCGATTTGATTCAAAACAAAGTGTTACTTTTTTTTCTTTTTTGATGTTCATCTTTTTTTGACGCAATGGCATCGCCATATATTTTACCAAATAGCAACACGCGCAATTCTAAACATTGATCATGACAAACCTATTTCTTAACAAAATCAAAAGCCTACAAATGGATATACATTTTTTTGCTGGATGTTCATCAAAGGGTCATGATTGTACAATATAATATTTGGTATTAAAATTCAAGAAAACTTTATAAATTCAATGAAATTTATAATTTTTATTGATTTTTATTCTTTGAAAAATATCAAATTGACCGAAGCTTTATTTTAATTTCAAAACAGGTCAGTCAAAAACCACTAGATTTGGTAGGCATGCGGTACAGATTTCACCAATGAAACAACTTTTTAGTATCATAGGATTTTTTAATATTTGTACTGAAGGCTATTTTTTGCGATGATTGGTCTGCTTCTTTCATGGTCAGTCTCCACTTTTCTCAATCCTTCGCCCATCTCTTCAATTCGTCATACCTGCTCCAACGTATATCAGAAATAATTTAATACATGTATGTTAAGCGGGGTCATCCTTTACAGCTTGTGCCTTTGCACATGCCTTTCTGAATCGCAAGAAGGCCATAGTTAGGCCTATCTATTTGACTAACTATTGTGTAACTTTGTTAAGTAAGCATCTAATCTCCTTAGCACTGCTTAAAATCTCAATGTTTCCTTTATATTCTGACCAATGTATTCCCAACATGCGCCTCTAGCACCTCAACTCAAACGCCTCAAGCCATATTGTAGTAGTACAGGAGAAAGTGACCAACTTACCAAACGTAAAATGTTCAGGAGGGCTATTTTAATCATTTTTTCTTGGCAAGAAAATAAACATCAATGCAGTTAGTCATTTTCACCAAGTCAATATATTATACCTCCAAGTTTAAAATCCTTTGGGATTTTTTTCAGGGCAATATTAAACTAGTAAGATATCAAATAGTCAATGATCACGTTTTTGTAAGAAATGCACTTGGTCACTTTCTCCTGTATGACTATGATATATTTATATAACGTTAAAATAATCATCTTTATGAAAAATCTATGTAGGAGATAAAAATTATACATTTAACCTTTAACTGCTGAGGTGGGGGCCGCTTAGGCCCCGAGAAAGTAAAAATATTGAGTTATTCTCTTCCCTCACGTACGATACACTCGTATCTTCCAGTAGGTACCTTCGAGTTTAGTTACACTGAGGCTGTCAACGGCAATCCACGTGTTTGCGTAAGCAATTTCAGTAAGTAAATTCATTTTGAAAATTTTCGTGGGCCTAAATGAACCCACCTCAGTACCTAGTTACGTAACTTTTTTGTAAAAAAGTTTTGATTTAGTTTTCTTTTTTTGTTGCTTCAATTTGAAAACTTTTACAATATGGAACCCATTACGATATCCGAGAGAAAATGGTTTATCGGTAATAATTATAACATGTAGTGAAAAATAGAAGAACCGTAGTGCCAGGAAACAATGATTTTGACTCAGCCGTGATGTCGCAGATAGATCGTGAAGACTCAAGTGGTTCGAAGGCTGAAGATATTGATGACACCTTTACATCGGAGCTTCACAAGCATAACTCAGATACACATAGTGAGTCGAAACCCTAATAACAGGTTGACAATGTTCTCGAAGAACAGACGTCTCCCGATGACGATGTTCCTCTGTCATCAATTCAATCCTTTATGGGAAAAATCGCTACAAATAGGTGCGTCAACCACTATCTAGAGCCATTCGAGTTCCATAACTTAATACATTTAGACGAACTAACCTTTCAAATCTAAAGCTAACGAGCGTTGAAAGAGAGGTTTCCACGTGAGCTGCGTTTGAATTTGGCACGTTGTGCTGGGAAAGGATATGCCTGAACCTGACCGTCAAGAAGTTGACGAAGAAAATTTTAAAACAAGAAGAAGGTGCTACATATGTCCTTCGAAGCTTCAAAGGAAATCTACAAACACGTGAAAAAAACATGTATGCCTTCAATGTGCAAAACAGGTTTGCCCAGATTGTGTGTAATTCGCAATAATGGATGCGTGTAAATTTTTTTGTTCCAATTATATTATAAAAATAACTGATGTGCCATTTGCTAGAAAAACTATTCAAAATTAAGATTCTAAGATAATTTTTTGATTTTTTAAAATATTTTTTTAAAACTTTGTTATTTATGATCACATGTAATTTTTTTCCAAAAAATGCTAAGTGTTTTCTTAACATTGATGTTATAGTTAATTTCAAATAAATAAATTTACCAAAAATGATTTTATTTTGTTTAAATATATTCACTAAAGCTAATTATTAAACACTTAGCCTTAAAACGTAAAGATTTTTAAATATTAGCAAATATATATACGGGCCTCTGCGGCCCCCACGTCAGTGGTTACGTGAAATTAAATCCACCTCAGTAGCTACAGGTCAAAGATATTTTGATTTAAAACCCTTTTGAAATTTTTCAAAATTAACAACTTCATATTGCTGATATCCTTAGAACACTAAAACAAAAAACGCGTACACCAAAATGTAGATAAATTAACCGGAAATTTGCTGGTGAGGCGCCTGAAAATTTTAAATTTTTCAAGATTTTCAATTTTTATAACCTCATAATTAGATTATCACTCATTATTATCAATTATCACTATGTTAACTATCATCTTTCAAAGATGCTGGCATGTATCTCAGCTCACAATCATACCTATCTAATAAATAAGAAAACATATTGTTTATCCGCCGAGTCCGCCTCCGTAGTGTAATGGTCAGCACGCTCGGCTACCGTTCTAGAGGTCCCGGGTTCGATTCCCAAGGGGGTAAAATAAATATAAGTGATTTTTTCACTGTAATATTTATTCAATACTACCCTGGACTGGTGCCTGAAGCGGAGGGCTGATCACCTTTCCTTCATATGTAAACGATCAAGATAACACTGCGTATATATGACGCAGTGCCCTATGCACCATTGGGGTGCGGATAAGGGTTTTTATTATTTATTATTTATTGTGTCGGCATTCACTTTGTAGTAAGATATAATGAAATTATAAATAACACACTTGTTTTTTACCACTTAAGTATATATGTAGTAATCTAGTGGTAAAAAAACAAGTGTTTTATTTATAATTTAATAAGGAAATGTATGGAAAAATTACAGATTGAGAACGATTGACATAAAGTTGCATTTTTAGGCCCAGGAAAAATATACTCATCATATCAATTCCAAGCCCTTGTAATTACATAAATATTCCCTTCCGTTTAGGTGGAAAACATCCAATTTGACCGCAAATGCGACCACGGTGGTTTGCTCCGCACACACGGATGGATGTTCTCTATAATTAATTAAAATAATTCTCGTGCTAGAGCTGGGTGTGGTGACCTGGTGCTGGCTGGTATCACCGAACCTCATTAGCGACATGTTATGAACTTTATTTACTCTACCTGACCTTACTCAGTTTAACCAGAATACAAACGTGATGTAATAATTAGGCAGGATTTCCATATAAAACACGTGACACTAAGAACAGACTAAAAATAATAAATTAGGTACAATAAAAGCGTTGTTAACTTTGTGGTACGGTAAATTTTAGGAATTGGTAAAAATCACTTTCACTATGTACAACCAAATAACAAAAGCATCAAAAGTAATGTATGGCCTAGTACAGAGGATTGATGGTAACGTATTACAATAATTTGTTCACCTATGTTCTCTGTATTTTCCAATGTCCTAAATAAATATGTTTTACCTTATTAAAAAGGAAGTTAAAACTTTTAAATGGATTTTCCCCTTTTATTTTATCATGAATTGTTATTTTTTAAAGCAGTTTAAATATTAGTATAAAATTTGAACGAGAAATATTTAAGTCATTTATAACCCTTGAATTTTATCGCTTCTTATAAATATTTTTTCTCAGATATTAGGGATTTTTTAAACACAATAAGCCGACTACCCGCAAGCTTTTGCTTTGGGTCAATATTATCTCCTTTTTATGAGAATAGAGTATTCATTTATTCACTCATTTAAAATAATGCTTTTTTAGGGTCGGGATTTAAGTTTTTTCAGAAATCTTTATCGACAGATCCCCTGTATTCCTTAAGCCCAAATAATATTGGAAAAAAATATCTGAAAATTAAAAATATTTATCCAGTCAAGTCAAAGGGATTCATAAAAAATAATTTATCAAAAGTTTATTCAATTTGGTTCAAAAGTGTATTCAATTCAAGAATGGTACACTGAAATCAGTTATAGCAAATAAAAACCCATTAGCGAAAGCTAAACTGGCAGTGCACAACGGAGTCCTGGTTCTAACTCTAATGTATGGAAGTGAAACATGGAGTTGACAAAAGAAGGATGAAATTAGACTGAATGCAGGCGAAATGAGATCTCTCAGAAGAATCTGCGACAAAACGATGTATGATAGATGTTCGAATAGTAAAATAAGGAAGGAATGCAAAGCTGAGATATGAATTATCGATAAAATTAAGAAAGGTGTGTTGAGATGGTTTGGACATGCAGAACGAATGAGTGAGGAAAGAACGGTGAAACAAATTTATGAGGCGAATGTAATTGGAAAAAGGAGCAGAGGAAGACAGAGAAAAACATGGCATAATCAGGTGTGCCAAATACTTGAAAGTGGTCAGGTTAGGAGTCGTAGTAATCGGCGGCTGTGTATGAGGAGATGTATGAACGTGGAAGAGGCGAAGAATGTTTGCAAAGACAGAGTGGTGTAGCGTTCTATTCTCTCTGCCTACCCCTGCGGAGAAGGGGCGTGATGGTCAGTTAGTTAGTTAGTTAGGATTCTATTTGAATTTTACCTATAGTTTCAACGATACTAACACATTGAGATGTTGTTGTTGTCTCAAGAGAGTCAAAATAATAAAAATTACCAATTCTTTCTTATCATTTTTATATCATCCTGGACTACATTAAGAAGCTCAAGACCTTGAATTCGTTCAATAAATGATCATGATAGCAATTTTTTCATACAATTAAGTGCCCTATGCATCACTGAATGCGAATATAAATATATCAACCATCATTGTATGTAGACGAATTACGAAAAATATGATTTTATCTGCAATGCAGTATGTTATGTTATTACTAAAGGTGTGCAAATGAATATCAATGAAATTACGTTAATTTGTGTATTGATTGAATAAAATAGTAATGTGAAGACAATATTGTTAGTCTCAGTCAAAAAATCATGTTACAATAAAACATAATATTTACTTGCGTTTACAGTTGTGTGTTGAGTATGTTGAGATGTTTTGGACATGTAGAACGAATGAGTGAGGAAAGCACAGTAAAACAAATTCATGCGGTGAATGTTATTGGAAAAAAGAGCAGAGGAAGACCGAGAAAAACTTGGCTCGATCAGGTATGCCAAATACTTGAGAGCGGTAAGGTAAGGAGTCGAAACAATCGGGGGGTGAATGAGGAGATGCATGAACGTGGAAGAGACGAATAATGTTTGCAAAGATAGAGTGGTGTGGCGTTCTATTCTCTCTGCCTACCCGTGCGGGGAAGCGGCATGATGGTTAGGTAGTTAGTTAGTTTGCGTTTTCAGTCAATAGACTTTAGGTCTGCCAATTTCACAGTTTGAACATCAGAATGAACAGTCCTCAGATTTAAATGACTTAAATTCAAGGAAAATAAAAGGCAGTTATATTTTCCAGTAACCATGTTTAGCATCATCTAACAACAGATGGTGTCGAAGACGTGGCATGTGAAAGAAAGTTCAATTTAAACATAAAAATGTCCTCCTAAATTTAAAAGTGTAGTTATTTATCATGCATATAATGGTGAATATTACACGTCAAGTGATCATTTAAACAATCCAGTAACAGGTCGTAAACCCTATATATTCCCAGACTTCTATATTTTTATGTTTTTTATTGTTTTGGCGCTCACTTGGTTTGTTTTTACATGATAGAATTATAAATAAAACACTTGTTTTTTACCACTTAGGTATTTTATGTATTTATACATTTAAAGTTTATATTTATACCCGTAGATAAGAGCATCTACGGTTTCCAAAACTTATCATAATAATAAAACATTTGAGTGATAAAAATTAAGTATTTTATTTTCAATAAAATTCCATGTTCTTCTTCTTCTTTCTTGAAAATCAATCAAATCTATCTGTAATTTCTTGTTTGTCGGATAAAATAATCAGAATTCGAAAATTGGTAAAAGGCAAGTTAAAAGCTAGTTTTTTTTAATGTTTAATTTCATGAGCAAACACTCGACCTTTCTGCTTTCGGAGATACGTACTTTTATACTTCTTCGTTCTACGTTTTCCACGTGGTAACAAAACCGCCAATAACGTCAATAGTCATCCGTAAATTACTTTCCTTTGTGGCGGTCTCATACAAAGGCAAGTGACTGACTTTAGAATGATATCAACTAGATTTCTTGATCTTACAAAACACAAAAACAAAATTAATCACTAACCCTTTGACATTTAGTACGTACAAAATTAATGCTTTAATATTGATTTTGGGGTTATAATAAGTTATCAGTTTTAGATTTTTAAATTACCTAAAAAAGTTAAGACTAACGAAAAATACAGCGAAAAAATTCCATGTAAAATTTATGGTTATTTTTTATTGAGTTTACACAATTATCTCTAAAAAACACAATCTTTAAGTATAATAATCTGATTAAAACAATTCATCGTTGAAAATGACAAAAATGTGATCGGGACAAAGGATCCTTTATTAAAGACATGCTTTGTTAAAAAAAATAATGATGTAATTGATATCGCAAAACATATGTGGATGAGGAAGTGTATTAAATAAAGATGACGCAAAATCTTTATAAGAACAATTCTAAAACCGGAAAAAACTCAGATTTTGTGAACAAGAGTATAATACTATAAATGCTTTTTATATTATTTATTCAGTAATTTGTTTGAAGTGGGATGAAAATTTATATTTAAATATTACATTTATTAATTATTATGTTACAAAAAAAATTAATTTAAATAGGGTCATTAAAAATTATTGAAATTTTTATATGCATGAAACATAAAATAATGAATTTAAAAAAATATATTTATATATATATTTGTACGATACATTAGTGAGATAGCCATGGACACAAATGTATTGATACTCACATCTTTCAATTGATGTTTCGAGTGTAAATAATACTTATTTCATCAAATTATCATTTAAAGATGAAAAGAGAAACTAAAATTAAGATTTTAAAAAAGTTTTAGATATTCGTATAATATAATCTACACCACTGGAAGTGTGGAGCACGTGAGACAGCCATGAACATAACTCAACACAGATTTATTGATTCGTACATCTTTCACATGAGTTACGAGTGTAATGCTTATGTCATTGAAAGTATAATATGAAAGATGAAATACAAAATTGGAACAATATTAGATTTATTTGATATGTTCAGTTTCATCAAGAGTTGTTGTGAGTGATCGGCTTGCTTCATTCGTGACTCGGATGGGAAATACGATTGCAGGAGGAAAACACGAAAACTGAAAAGCCTTCGTACATATAAATTAGATATACAGAATAGAGTTGGTTCATCTATTGAATAACAATGGGAATCCGAATATGGATAACAGCACGCTATGTTAACTTGTCAAAACCCTAATATAAAATACAAAATTTACTTGCATTTGCAAGGCTGAAATGCTTGAGGTTAGTTCATACTAACATTTGAATATATTTTAAAAAAATTCAAATGAAACTGGCAAATCAATCCTACCTTTTTCATATTCTTATAATATTATGTCGTTAATTATGGCACAATTTTATTAAATTAAATAACATTTAATTTTTATATGCTTGAAAGTATAATATTTTGTTGCAATGTTTCATTTTACATGTAAAGTAGGTATAACTCCAATTCAAAAGATGATCACTGTCCTATCATTAATATTTTACTTTGGGTAATACCACTTTTATTTTTTGACATCTCATCAAAGATGAAGAAGAATATGGAAGTCTGGGCATTTACGGGGCTGACGACCGTCATAGGCTGGTTTAAGTGATCACTTTACACACGTGTAACATTTATCAATTCTATCCATCATTGACAACTACACTACTCAAATTCTTGGAAGTTCTGTATATATGAACCAATTTAGAAACCTTGTTCTTTAATCACTAGAACTTCACTAGAGACATCTATTGGTGAGATGTAAAGAAGCTTTTTATTGAGCAGAAACTCTTATATTAGTGATTTAAGATATTCTACTTCATCTTTGATGAGATGTCAAAAAATAATATGAAAATAACTCCTGTAATTGGAGATAATCCAGATTTTGTGAAAAAGTATTTGGACACACTCAAAATGTTGTAAATACCACTTTTATTAAAGTAGTAGGTATTACACAAAGTGAACGATGAAGGATAAGGAGAGGGTTATATTACCATACCACAAAGTTTACAATGCTTATAATATACTAAATACAATAGATGAACTAAAATACAAAATACAATAGTTTAACTATGCTTTTCACCAAGTTTTATTCTCCTCAAGATTTAGGTATGTCTAATGAGGTACCTACGTAAGATTTAGGTTTTCCTAATGAAGTACTTAAGTAAGATTTAGATATTTTTAATGAGGTACCTGTGTAAGATTTATATATTTCTAATGAGGTGCCTAAGTAAAATATCGGTATTTCTAATGAGGTATCTAAGAAAGATTTGTTTATTTCTAATGAATTATTTACGCAAAATTAAGATAATTCTAATAAAATACTCACGTAAGTCAATCACAAAACGTAAATATAATCGCCAAAAAGATTACAGAAAAAAATACCTATATTGTAAGAAAACATTGAATATCAAATATTTACAGATATTTAATTTTAAACTTAAGGTACAATCACGATATAAATATCTATACTCAGGTTAAAAAATAATAGACAATTATTTTTTTTTTGAATTGGTAGATTTTATTTAAATTCTAACATTATAAGGAACTTAGTAAAATGAAATGGAGTATTGTTCTTCATAAACGAAATCGGATGAAATTACCATATTTTGTGAAAAGCATTTTTGCCTCTAATGGACTCTCTAATGACTCCTAGCCTGTTTTCTAGCTAAATGACATGTTGTGAATACAACGAAAACGATGAAAAAT
This sequence comes from Brachycentrus maculatus, assembly GCF_059751285.1. Lineage (NCBI taxonomy): Eukaryota > Metazoa > Arthropoda > Insecta > Trichoptera > Brachycentridae > Brachycentrus > Brachycentrus maculatus. The sequence goes on along the minus strand of NW_028280811.1, from coordinate 1,752,093 downwards.
TACAAATCCAGCTTTAAATAAAAAAACACCCTCATTATTTAAAAAAATGTTTAAATAATGAACCTATATCAATTTATATTAATTTAATTTGTATATTTTAATCGTATCCTGAATCTGCTTTTCAGTATTGGTAGTATCTTCATAGTGAAATTCATAGATAAGACTTACTAACCATTATGAAAGGGTTCTTAAAACATTTATTCCTTTTTTAATTAATCTTTTACATAGTAAATACCACTATTTTGGTAGTAAATACACACAATAATGGTATTTACTAATTAAAACATTAATTAAAAATGGACAGATTTTACCACAAATTGACTGCCGAATCAATTAATGAAACATTTATTCAGGTGTAATTTGTTCTCATCTTTTTCACAGTGAATTTTGTAACTCTAACTTATATTTGAAACAAACAGAAGGTGAAGCATATTCATTACTGAGTAAGGATATATTTATTATACCCAACAGAATTTTAAAAATGTTTTTGTCTTAAAACTGAAAATGAAAGTAAAATGGTTATCTGATGTATCAAAATTTAATAGGATTTTCCTGAAATCAATTCGTTTATTTTCTTTCAGTCTGAAAAAGTGAATGAACGACCAAAACAAATTTTATTTATCATTTATAATATTACTATTTAAATAAAAATACGCAATTTTTTTCAAAAATATTTTTTTGTTGTTTTCAAAATCATATTTTAATTAAAAATTTAAACGATATCAATATTCATTACAATATAACTATTTAAATCCCGAATGGCCATTTTAGATAAGACTTATGTACCAAATGAAAAAAAAACTGAGAATAAATATGAAAAATTAAAAATAGACTTTGGAAAATACACAAAACTATTAACGTATAGTATTGAAATATTTATTTCAACATAGACGAAAAATAAAATGGAATTCTCGGATTAACGATTCATCAAAGACTGTTTTAAGTAATATAATTTGACTTTCACCATTTTTTACTCAATAACAGCGAAGGTTGATATAAGTAAATTTTTTAATTTATGAAAAAAATATTTAGATACATCTAAAATATTGTGAACCTTATAAAATATTTTACACATAGATTTGATATGCTAAAAATTAATTTTATAATGAAAATTAAAATATTATTCTTACCCTCTTCCTTACCCAACGTTGACAGTGCACTGCATTAAATTTATACAATATTAAGTTGATCATCAACGATTAAAGAAAACACTTGTTTTTTACCACTTGAGTTTTATTATAGACTACATGTTTCAGAAGTTAAACTTCCATCATTCAGGTCTGTATAATAACATTAGTTATTATACAGACCTGAATGATGGAAGTTTAACTTCTGAAACATGTAGTCTATAATAAAACTCAAGTGGTAAAAAACAAGTGTTTTCTTTAATCATTGTAACATGTCTTACCACAAAGTTAATGCCGAAACAATAAATAAAAGTTGATCATCAATGAAATGAAGGGAAGGTTATTATTTATTTACGTTTAAGGTCATATTAAATTATTATTAGAAGGGAAAAACACTTCTTTACTTTGACACCTCTGGGAATCGAACCTGGGACGTCCAGCATGGAAGCCAAACGAGGTTGCCACTGCACTTTAGAGGCGGACATAAATGTTCACCACGGAAATCGAACCCGGGACCTCCAGCACGGTAGTTAAGCACGCTGACCATAGCACCGCGGAGGCGGATCGATATATGGATATAGAAATACAGTGAGTTTATAGGCGACACGAATTCGATTCACATATTTATATGTTATAATAGTTTACATAATTTTATATTCATAGCTCTGTAAAAGTCTTAAAATATATTTTTAAAGACCAATCTAGTACTAAAACAAAAGCTCTCGTAGAATTTAGGGTAGAAATTATAATAAGTAATGTACCTTTCGTGAACAAAACCTTAAAAGGGCTGAATAAATTATGTCTGCATTAGTAAAAGATTACCCCCTAAAAATGGTTACAGGAAATGTAATAAATGTAATGGAAGGGTTTATGGGGGGTCAGATTGTTAAATATACATTTGTGATAATTTAGAAAACAATTGAAGAAAATATAATTAATTCTGGTGATTTATTTCGGCTATCGTTAAAACATTACTGTGACCTTAAATGGTTAAACCGCAAATATTATTTTACATATTACTTTCCCCTACATTTACTCTAGTAATAAAATTATTACTTTAATTTCCACATTGGAAACTAAGAGGTAAGGATATTATGTTAAATTATCATTACCATTTACATATTATTTTATAATAATACCCTATCAAAAAAAAAACCTTTAATAATTATATGTAACAATATAATATGTTTATAACATTATGTTTTTCTTCCACTGTAGTCTGTTTTTCTGTGGTGGGTATTAATTTTGAAATTTGATTTTTGGTCGGCAAAAGTTTTATAAGTTATCAGTAAAATTTCAAAATGAAAAGTAATTATTTTAAAAAAATGTTGAAAGGACAGCAACTATCAGAAAACACGTTTTATTTCATGATCAATGTCTAGTATCGCGTGTGTTGCTATTACGTTCAACAGATGGCGTTGCCATTGTAGTAAAAAATGTTCTTTTAAATTTATTTCTAAGGTGTATGTATAAACACGTGGATACTTATAAGCAATTCGGTGTCAAAAATTCAAAGTTATCGGTGCATAAATTTGGAAGGTTTTAAAATTTCAACAAATAAATATTTTAAAAAAAATGTAATTTACTTTCATTCATCGACTATATTTATCGATAGTTTTTTTGTGAAAAAAGCTTACTTGCTTCCTCAAAGTTATCTCAAATATTTATTATTACATCAAACAATTCGGTTTTATTTGCCAATCAAAATAATGAAAATTGATGTATTATACTGCACTATAAATCAGTTCATTACATAAATATTACGCAACTATGGCCTAAGTATACTTTTATCTTATTACAATTTGATACGGATCAAAAAATTACTGACATATTCAGTGTTCGAAAAAATATTCAATTAGCATTTGTGATAGCGACTCAAAATAGGTCAAAAAATGGCGAATCCATTAGACGTGGATCTAAAGGTCTGACGTTGCGTCGCGACGCAAGTGACGGGTCGTCTTTTCCCGATGAGTTTTTTTTTGTAATTTATCATTGCAAAGGCAGATGCCAATAAGTTTCCACGAACATATTAACATTCCACCATCCTGTTCGATTTTTAAAGAAAAATAAGTAGGACTTTACAATATATTATAAAAATATTTCAAATAAAAAAAAATACCTGTAAATATAAGCCGAATATATCATACACATGCAAACTGTAACTCAAGAAAAAAAAAATTAAAATAAACGGATTTGAGGGGCATGATATTTCAATAGTTTAATTATGTAACCATATTTTTTTTTTTAATTTGAGTATATATAGCTCTAAGTCATTGGTTACTAAAACTGTTCGTATATTCTTATTATATATATTTTTTAAATCTATATTAAAAAATAATATTTGTTTATTGACCTGTAAAATCACTCCGCCAATAGTCTGCCTCCATAGTATAATAGTTAGCGTATTTATCTACCGTCCTGAAAGCATTGGATTCGACTTACAAGGGAGTGGGTTAAAAGTATTTTTGAGTGATTTTTCACATTAAAAGTATACTCATTTTATTTTGTCCTGGATAAGTACCTGAAGTACTGGATTAGTCAAATTACCTTTAAATAAGTAACGAAGAAATACTACGTTAATACGAAACAGTTCAAAATTATGTGGGGAAAAAGAAAAAAAGGAAAAACAAACGGTTGCCGAACAAAATTAAGCAGGTTTTTCATTGATTTTTCAAAAAGAATTTTGACCATATTTTGAATAAAATTTTACATATTTTTAAGTCAATTGAATTGTTATTTTATTTAAGTGAGATAACACAACGTTATAATTTGGTTAAAACAAAAAGCTTTCTTTAACAAAACCCTTTTTTACAAATGAATAAAATATTTATAGCCACCATAAAATTGCATTAAATCTAGTGGAAAGGAATAATGATATCATTACTATTGCGAAATGGAACAATGGAGCAATTTGTATGCATAAAAGTTACGAAGGCCTCGGAAACTTCATACGTTGGTTTCCTTGGCAAGTGCTTTGGGAACTCGCCTTAGCCTGCCCGTGCAACTGTCAAATTTCGCGCCAAAAGCACCTCAACCGGAAATTGATTATACGGATATAAAGTGCACTTTACGAACGCAGCCTTTTTCAATCTTAGAATTATCAATATTTTTAAAGATTTCAAAAAATTATTTTTGACATCTCATCAAAGATGAAGAAGAATATGGAAGTCTGGGCGTTTACGGGGCTGACGAACGTCATAGGCTGGTTTAAGTGATCACTTTACACACGTGTAACATTCACCAATTCTACCCATTATTGACAACCACACTACTTAAATTCTTGGAAGTTCTGTATATATGAACCAATTTAGAAACCTTGTTCTTGAATTACTAGAACTTCACGAGAGACATCTATTGGTGAGATGTAAAGAAGCTTTTTATCAAGCAGAAACTCTTATATTAGTATGTGAGATCCGAATCCTGGATTATAATCACACACATGAGAAACGCCAGAAAATACCATTTTCATTTTTATTATTTAAGCTTATAATTTAACCAGACAATTTATTTACAACATTTTAAGTGTGTCCAAATACTTGTTCACAAAATCTGGATTATCTCCAATTACAGGAGTTATTTTCATATTATTTTATTTATTTTATTTTAAAAAATTATGCATTTTAGGATTAAAACATTTTATCTTGAAATTTATTCCGTACTCAAGTCATCCGTTATTGCAAAATCTTATTCTGAGATTATGCAGAAAATAATTTTTTGGCAGACAATGAATTGAGTCGTATAATTTATACATTGTATAAAAAATCTATTTATTAATCGAAAGTCATTTAAAAAATTCAAAATAATTTAGCACTATATCATTGGGTATTTAAATCAAGTTGTTGATTAGTTTTAAAATTAAGATTACAGATTTGAAACTACAAATACCATTTTTATATTTATCACGTATTATAAAATGAAACCAAGGGGGGTAAAATAAATTTAAGTGATATTTTCACTCTCATATTTATTCAATATTACCCTGGACTGGTACCTGAAGCGGAGGGCTGATCACCTTTCCTTCATGTGTAAACGATCAAGATAACACTGCGTTTATATGACGCAGTGCCCTATGCACCATTGGGGTGCGGAAAAGGGTTTCATTATTATAAAATGAAACCACGTAAAAACCAAGAAAAATAAATAAATAAAATTCTATAAATAACGCTCGTACAACATATAAAACAGCAGAATAAAAAGATCGAGCAATAGATACATAAGTTAGAATCTATAAATAGTACATCACGTATTTTTACACAATAATAATCAGTTACGGTATTTCAAAAGGAATAAAACAATTAAAATCCATAAATCATAATTGACTTGTTTAACACGATAATTATTAACAATGAAATATTACAAGAGATATCAAACACTACATCTATATTTCACAGATTAATTAGCAACTATAAATAAAATATTGCTTGTTTATATAATCAAATCAATTGGAATGGAAATATTACGGATTGATGCATAATCCTTTCTAGGTTATTCATATTATATGAAACCCTGTTTCAATTTGAAGTACATTAGACGTCATGGAAGGTTAATCGTATGGAAAATTATTTAAAATCAGTTTTAATATTTTTACCATAAAGCATTTTTTAATGGTACGTTTTAATGACGGTTTTATAGTTATTGACTTTTGAAATTGATTGACTACAAGTTCTTTGATAAGCCATATTGATTTTTGTCGTGTAAGTAAATTTAAAAAATTTATTAGTTGATTTGGCGTTTCATTAATAGAACTCCATTTAAATATATGTAAATATTAATTTTTTAAATTGTATTTAATTGAAAAAACACATAAAAATGAAAATTGTGACAAAAATTTATATTCTGATACTTGTGTGTGTTGTGTTTGATGCCATAACTAGGCAAAACAATGGTTGCAATACTAATATTTATTTCTTTTTTAATTATATATAACTTGGTAGACTCAGAAATTAGTAAATGGATTTGAATAATGATTATCTAAAGCATTTTTAATTAATAAATTGACGATTTTTATTCACCTACCCTTAATTTTACAATATATTTTCTATATTTTTGGATTGAAATAATGTTTTATAACTTTTACACAAACATTACTTACTCCAAATGGAATCTTCAAATATTTTTTTAACGTTAAAATAAAACAGTTTAACATTTTTTTATGTTCAAATTAATGTAAACGATTGAAAAAAATATTGACCATCCCATATTTCAAATGGAATTATAAAAATTGAATTCGAGTAATTTTAAAATTAATTGATTTATTTATAAAATTTGATTTTTTAACGTAATAAGATGAAATTAACAATTTTTTTTCACTTTAATTTGTGAAACTTACCAACATAACATACCAATAGGAAAAAAATATATTATTCAATTTGATTTTTGATCATGAAGGATTAATCGTTTATCGATAATTATGATTACTTAGCTACCATCATGATATTATTACATTGGATAAACCTTACGCAGAATATATTGGATCAAGATAACACTTCTTATATACGATGCAGTGCCTTATGTACTTACTATTGGGTGTGAAAATATTTAGAAAAAACTCCAACTGTACAGCAAAGAGAAAAAAAAAATCTATCACACAGAGTCGAAAATTTATAAAAATTATGTTAATTCTTCAAATAAAAGCAATACACAATAAACCAATATTATATTTAAAATAGAATTACGTGGGTTCATAAATTACTCCGCGAAGTAAGAACTCAATAATTTAATGGCCTCTGTCGTGGAACTAAAGATATAATTATTAATTAATAGCATCCTGGCACCCCGTCCCAGGACTATGATCCAGTTCCCTAATTACACGTAAACACCTTTACGGCTAAAAGCATCTGACAATTTACAACGCCAACTTTAGAAAATACAGTTTTCATAATTTCGCTAGAACTCGAACTAAACATAAAACGAACGCACAGAAAAGTTTTGTGACTTGAAAATAAATTATGTCCACCAAAAAGGGTTGTGCCTGGCTTACTTTAGTTTACCTACAAACCATATAAATATTTACTAAATCAAATCAAACATTCTACCATTGTGAATACATATTAACATGAACAAATTGAATAAATACCGGGACAGAATAGAAAAGTGTACCTTATATGTATCGATCTATCCTATCAAACCATCGTAAGCGATAATTAGGTAAAAATCGTATTACTGATACAAAACAATTTTTATCCATCAGACCTGAGATTCTATACGTGAGTCTAACATTTAACTACTTTATATAGATAACATTTTTTTTATTATTAAGCCATATCCGCTCCCTAGGTGGAGCATATGGAGCCACAAATTGTCTCCAGGCTTTTCTGTCGGCTGCCAGCTCCCTTGCATCCTCCCAAGTCAGATCCGCGTCCCGAAGTTCTGACGAGAACTGCCGACGAATTGTCAGCAGTCGTCGTCCTGGGCGGCGCGAACCTGATGCCTTGTAAAAGAGGCTAGCTTGAAGGCTCTCAGGAGGCGTGCGGAGTACAAGCCCAAGCCAACCAAATCGCCTTTTCTTGACGACGGTTGTGACCAAGATGAGTTATTAATATTGCTTCAATACAATAAAAATTTATCGTAAAAAATTGATAAAAACATCAATTAAGTTAATTATTGTACTGATTGACAACCGGTTTAGAAATGAAAAAGGAATTATGAAAAAAACGTGTAATTTTGATTATATTTCAAAATCTAATAAGATAAATATTTGTGTTTTTTTATTCGTGTTTTTTTTTATTCACCCAAAAATTTCAATTTCATACTATTTCTGTGATCCTAAGCGGCTCATTAATAGAAATAGGTATTTAATTGTGGTAGAGCGGGTTCGAACCGAGAAACTCTGATTTAAGAGTCCGCGACAAACCACGGGACCACAACCCGACACTTTTTTTTTTCATTCAGTCAATATACTCTGTATATGTAAGGTGAACCATTTAGATTTTCACTTTTCACCTCAAGGTTTGGAAGAAAGTTAAAAAATATTATAAATAAATGAAATAATTTTAAACGTATTTATTATAACCGATAAAAGTTCTTAGTATATTTTAAATATAATTAATAATTGAACATTGTGTATGAAAACGATATTTTTTTTTTTGACATCTCATCAAAGATGAAGTAGAATATGGAAGTCTGGACATTTACGGGGCTGACGACCGTAATAGGCCTGTTTAAGTGATCACTTTAGACATATGTAACATTCATCAATTCTACCCATTATTGACAACCACACTACTCAAATTCTATAAATATGAACCAATTTTTAAAACATTATTCTTTAATCACTAGAACTTCACTAGAGACATCTATCGGTATTTGAACACACTCAAAATGTTTTGTAAAAAACATTATTTCATTAGACTCAAAGTTCATCAAGTCGTTCGTACAATGGATGTTTTTCATTTGTGTTTTGTCTATACTAAGCTTTTCAAATCGTTTTATTTTATAGGTAGGCAAGTATTCAATTTCGGCCTGACTTAGAAAACTGTTAAAGGGTTAAATGATCGGATTTTCATCATAGCATTTAGTCATTAAAATTAATTGTTTGGATATCTCCCAGGGTTTATAATAATCTTCTGCAGAATCCGTTTCTCAGTTCCAACTTACTCCATTAATATACATACATACTTATCTATGAGTGTGAGCTTACATACAAGTTCCAGTTGTAATGTACCCATACATCTACATTCTTGACTAATACTTGTTAATGGCTCCATTAAATTATTTCTGGGGATTTTAATGTTAGCGGGGCATTTAGTTTATTGCGAATTATGTAAATTCCTACATTCGTATTGTTCAATGAATGTTTTTCGCGAAAGTAAATTCGTTTTTTTAATGACGATCACAGAAATAATTGTTGTTTTTTTGTTTTTGTTTTTAATAATATTTAAAAAAAGGTGGAGGTAAAAAAAGACCAAAATTGTTTGCAAAGACAGATTTATGTGGCGTACTTACCCCTGCAGATAAGCAAAGAAGTAGTTAGCTACTTTTAGTTTATAATATTTCAATCTCACTTTTTTTCCAACAATAGAACCATCGTACATTTTGATTATTATAAAACAACATATACCTAGTTGCTATGGCTCATTCTGATTTAATAGAAAAAAATCATAATCTTTCGATGTTTGAAGCACTTGAATCATTCTTATTTGTGTTTTAAAATTGGACATACTTAAGATACTGTTATTTAATCGTGTCATTGAGCTTTTGAACATCTGTCGTATCTGTTTTTAACAACATTTTAAATGAGGACGTTTTTATACGGTTATAATTACTTATTAATTCATTAGTTATTACTCTAACATATAAATATTCGATACTATTTTTTGAGATCTCATTAAAGATAAAGAAGAATATGGAAGTCTGGGCATTTACGGGGCTGACGACCGTCATAGGCTGGTTTAAGTGATCACTTTACACACGTGTAACATTCACCAATTCTACCTATTATTGACAACCACACTACTAAAATTCTTGGAAGTTCTATATATATGAACCAATTTAGAAACCTTGTTCTTGAATCACTAGAACTTCACTACAGACATCTATTGGTGAGATGTAAAGAAGCTTTTTACTAAGCAGAAATTCTTATGTAAATATGAGAGGTCGAAATCCAAAATCCTTATCCTAATCTGAACAAGTATTTGGACACACTCAAAATGTTGTAAATATTCGATATTTAATTTAAGATTAAATTTGTGTATTTATTATAAAAGAAAAAACTTTTTTTGTTGTTGTTTAAATCAACGATACTTGTTCAATGGTAAACAGATACAGGTGTAAAATTGAGTACATGCACGCTTAGAAAATCTAAGTTAATCTTTTCTAACTTAAATTTCGAAAATTTCAATCATAATACTGAGTAAAAAATAATAATAATGAAAAAAATATTTAAAAAAACGATTAAAAAGAAAAAAAAATCTATAAAAACAAATATAATATTATATAGAATTGAAAATTAATCAATTAGAGAGCCGGAAGTGGAATTTTGCAATGTAGCAAGTTATCTATTTCATATAACATATAAGACGAAAATGGTGAAGAGATAAAATATGTAACCATGAATTTTATATTACACTTTTTATATGTTGAACACTGATAAAATATTAACAACTGATGTTTTTATGTTGTGTGTTTCGTAAGCAATCGTATGTTTCACGATTACGGTAAACTTAAGTTCGCAACTTGTTATTTCGAAGTTACCAATCAATACTCTTATAATAAATTTGCTGATTCGTTCAATCGCTCTTCATACGAGGGAAATCTTAATCCAGACTTCGTCGCTCGGTTTTGTGGGGTTTATTCAAAGCCAACCCTTGTTTCGTTACATCAAAGTTGGGCCGTGGAACATCCAGGCAGCCTTCGGCCATAATGGAAGAATATAGAGGAAATGAGAAAAGTAGTAATAAGGAAAAGCCTACCCCGATATAACACATAAGTGGAAATAGTACAAGTATAAGAAAACTACGCTTAAAGCTTAGAAACTTTGAGAGCCTTGGCGCACTTATAAATTGTGACGTACGCCGAGAGAACGGTATTTGTTTTCTCCAAACTACCAACCTTATGAAAGCTAATACATGTTTTTCTAATATTATTTCTAATATTATTAACAGAGTGAATGGTGCATTTAAATCAGTTACAACAAATAAAAACCTATCAGCGAAAGCTAAACTGGCAGTACACGATGGAGTCCTGGTTCCAACTCTAATGTATGGAAGTGAAACATGGAGTTGGCAAAAGAAGGATGAAAGTAGACTGAATGCAGTCGAAATGTGATCTATCAGAAGAATCTGCGACAAAACGATGTATGTTAGATGTTCCAATAGTGAAATAAGGAAGGAATGCAAAGCTGAGATAAGCATTATCGATAAAATTAAGAAAGGTGTAAAATTAAGACATGTAGAACAAATGATTGAGGAAAAAACGGTTAAACAAATTTATGAGGCGAATGTCATTGGAAAAAGGAGCAGAGGAAGACCGAGAAAAACATGGCACGATCAGGTATGCCAAATACTTAAAAGTGGTCAGGTTAGGAGTCGTAATAATCGGCGAGTATGTTTGAGGAGATGCATGAACGTGGAAGAGGCGAAGAATGTTTGCAAAGACAGAGTGGTGCAGCGTTCTATTCTCTCTGCCTACCTCAGCGGGGAAGGGACGTGATGGTTAGTTAGTAAGTTAATTAGCTCTAATATTATCAATTTGTCTGCCTTCGTAGTGTAATGGCCAGCACGCTCGGCTGCCGTTCTGGAGGTCCCGGGTTCGATTCCCAGGGGGGGTCAAATAAATATAAGTAATTTTTTCACTGTAATATTTATTCAATATTACCCTGGACTGATACCCGAAGCGTATACAATATTTCCTTCATGTGTAAACGATCAAGATAACACTGCGTTATATGACGCAGTGCCCTATGCACCATTGGGGTGCGGATAAGGGTTTTATTTTATTAATATTATCAATAAAAAAACATTTTTCTTTGATCAGTAAGTTTTGACAGTTGTCCGCCTCCGTAGTGTAATGGTCAGCACGCTCGGCTACCGTTCTGGAGGTCCCGGGTTCGATTCCCAAGGGGGGTAAAATAAATATAAGCGATTTTTTCACTGTAATATTAAGTGATTTTTTCACTGTAATATTTATTCAATATTACCATGGACTGGTACCTGAAGCGGAGGGCTGATCACCTTTCCTTCATGTGTAAACGATTAAGATAACACTGCGTTTATATGACACAGTGCCCTATGCACCATTGGGGTGCGGATAAGGGTTTTATTATTTTATTTGACAGTTGCTTATTTTTTTTTATAACGTGGAGTTATAAAAACGTTTTTATAACGTGGAGTTATAATATTATTTTTTATAACGTGGAGTTCGCGAGAAAGAAAATCCATCACATTAAGGATACATGATTGTAATAGCAATTCATAAATATTATTCGTTTTCAACATTTCGAGTGTGTTCAAATACATGTTCACAAATCTAGATTATCTCATTAGTTTTTTTTTGACATCTCAACATAGATGAAGAAGAATATGGAAGTCTAGGCAATTTGTGTAGTATGGTTGTCAATCATGAGTAGAATTAGTGAATGTTACACGTGTGTAAATTAATCACTTAAATCAGACTATGACGGTTGTAAGCCCCGTAATTGCCCCGCCCTCCATATTCTTCTTCATCTCTGTTGAGATGTCAAAAAATTATAAAAAATTATTCGTGGTGTCCAATGACGTTAAGTCTATTTGTAAAAGATGAGGAAGATTTAAATAAAAAAACGCATGAACCTAGTACTACTTTCCGGATCACTTCCGTGATAAAAAGTGAATTGAAAGTTATAAAGAGCTGAAAGCAGCCGTGCTTTCGTATCTGAATACACTGGCAGTGAAGGAATATGACGCTGTGATACAAAAACTTGTCACTCGTTAAGACAATTGCTTGAATAGGCTATGTGACTATGTAAAAAAGAAGTCAAAGGTACATTTATTTACAAATAAAAATTCAATTTTTTTCATTTAAACCACGTTTTCTATATTCCTAAATAGGTTTTACTTTCTGGTTTTACTTCCTCGATTAAATATATTAAATTATATTTACGATAATCGTACAAAAATGATTGCGTTATTTTCTGATAGTAATATTGTGTTATATTCTGAAGGTATATTTATCATTGCTTGGGAAGATATTTTTTTTCTCAGTTATATTTTAAAAAATTTGAGTTTATAAATAATATATATCCAAATATATGAAGAAACCTTTGTTGGTCGTGCGTGATGTCTTTAAATAAGAATTCAAATACAGGAAAGTACGGTTCAGATTCAACGGAATAATCGAACTTCTTTAGCTTTACATAATCACCAAATTTGTTTATTATTCAAATAACAAAGAAAGAGAGACATAACGCAAATAAAACTTATCGATTTACGAATAAGACGATGCCGGTTATAAAATAGAAATAAAAATAAAATGTTATGATCACAGCTACTGCTCACGATAGTTTTTCTAGCAGATTCTGATCATAGTCTGGTAAGAATTTATATAATTCAGGAAATACGACTGTTATCTGGATTATAAAACTTCTTAATATATAATTTGTTCGGTCGCAATGCGATGCTAAATAAGAAACTTGCTTAAGAGGGAAGTCCGTTCCTGATAATGATCCGTTACCTTTTTTTTAAGTGTGTATTTCTTTTATTCATTTATAAAATAATGAAATAAAAATAGCGCACACACATTCATGTATAATATAAGGAAAAGAAAATAAGACACTCATATCACAATATCATAACTGCATTTTAAAAAATATATAAATTAGGTTTAGTTTAATGGTGTTAATATATGTATTTTTAACATATAAATTGAGTGTTAGTAACTCAAAATTACTGTTGGTACAATACTTATTAAACTGATACGTGAATCTTTGATGAAGGTAAAATATTTTCTAATTAATCTCTTGTAACCTAAAACCGGAATTTAAATAAAAAAATCAACGTTGTGAGTATCAATCAATTTACAAAATCAATACCTTGTGCTTTTAGAGAAATAAATTAACGTTAAAATAGACACTAAAATAAAAATAAAGTTCAAACCTTATGGTATAATTTTAATGTAAAGTTTAATTCAACCATATCCTACAAGAAACGCAAGTTTCTTCGAAATATTCTTATCGAAATAAACGTTGGAAATGTCATCTTATCTGTTCACTTTATCGTTAAGATTTATAAATCACTATAATATATGGTTAGTGCCTTGGCTGTGCTCGGCACTTTTTGCGGACTGTCTTGTACCAACTAATATTTTACACATATCCGGGAGTTTGTGTTAGTGTTTGTAATTTTGTTTATTGTGCCTGGAGCTCCGATTTAGAAAAAATAGCTACAAAAAATATATATTCAGGTCTGTATAGTTATTATACAGACCTGAATGATGGAAGTTTAGCTTCTGAAACATGTAGTCTATAATTAAACTCAAGTGGTAAAAAACGAAGTGTTTTCTTTAATTATTTTAGCTACAAAAAACACAAATCACTCCATTTTTTTCAAACCTTAGATGCGTTTGCGAAGATTTTTGTACCTTAAGTTCATTGATTTTATTTTACGTTTTCAAAGCCGTTCAGATTTTTTAGGCTATAGATAAAAATTTGGGCCGTCTGTCTGTAAAATTTCCTACCATAATTTTAGATTACATCTAGCGTTCATCATCGGTGCTGATAATACATATTATAATTCGACCCGAAACATCCGCGTCGGCTAAAAGTGCTAAAAACGCTTCTTATAACCAAGAAAATTACAAAACGTATAAATTCACTAGTTAAATATTTATAACGACAATAATAAAAATTGTTAACTTTTTATTCAATTTTAAAACGTAGTAAACAAAAATATAAAATTGAAAAGATTGCAACGCTTTTTTTTAATAAACAAGATTTAAAACAACGATAGTATTTTTTTAAACTAACCTTTTCTGTTTTTTAAATCTTTTAAAATAAACACAAAATAATCATAATATTATACAATAAAAAAATCAAAGAACTTATTTATATTGACAACAAATTTTATATTGGATTTTTATCTATGTTTTTTATTATATCAATAACATTTAAAAAGTAAAGATGTCCCATTATTTAATTCAAAGTGAAGGTGCACCTTGATAATTTCATTTGCCTTACATTTTATTAAAAATTAATATATTTTGAAAATAAATTCCATTTCTTGAAATATATTTTATAAAAATTACTTTCATCTAATTACTATTCACAATTTTCAATCTTTCTCGTTTGTTTTCGCTCAACGGAGGTAAATTTTTGCAATAACGACTCTTATCCTATTCATCATATAGTAAAATAACAGACTGCCCTCTTAAGCAGGCTGATAGAATGGAGCTTGAAAAACCGTCACACGGAATATTGATTCTGAGAATAATATTTCCCAGGTTAACAGGAAGTTCGCGGGCCCTGCGCCCAACTTTATGTGACATTTCAGCGGAGAAATACATTTTTCCGCGATATCTCCACGGAAATTATGGCGCCCACATTTAGAGCAGATACAAATTTATAATACATATTGAAAGCGAAATTACGTGAGTGCTCTTTGACAGTAGGTCGCTTTAACTTCACAATGTTCCGCTATGCCTTCTTGTTTGATCGCTCAGTAGGTAAAAATTCGTGAATATTTATATCACATTTATTTATTTAATATTATTACATGTGACTTAATATAACATATGTAAGTCATATATAATATTCCCGATGAGAAATTTCCATTTATCATTTTGAACATGGAATTAAGATTAAAAAGATTGAAAATCAGATGAGAATGTAACATACAAGAAAACACGGGCAAAATGGAAAATATAAAGCAATAAAAGGTACAGTAAATTGACGTATATAAAAAAAAAAACAAAAGGTAAGAAGCATGTTTAAAGAAAAAAAAAGAAAATATAACAAATCATTAACACAAATATCTTTCGATAAAGTATTTTTTCAGTTCATTCATTTTGGATCCCTGACTGGATTCAATTTTCTATAGTTACTTTATTTTAGGAGGCTGGTTAATTTTGGTATAGGTAACTAATTAATTATTTTATATGATTTATGAAAATATCTCACATTTTATTGTATAACGCACATGTCAAGTTGTTCTTCTTCGGCGTCATTATCCCCATTGGCGAGAACCGAAACCATCCTTTCTTCTTATCAGTAAAATTTTTTATTTAGTTGCCCTCCATTTCTTCCGAGATACCATCATCCGTATCGCTCCAACTACTGATGAACTTTCCCAACATAAAATCCTAGCTTCCTTCACGTCCATACATCTAGTCATACATTCCCTCCGATTACGTATATTTTTGGCCCCAACTGCTTTAAGGTTCTGATTGACCTAGTCGTGCCAAGTCTTTTTTGGCCATCCTCGTTCTGTTCTCTCATTCACATTTGTGGATAACACCAAAATGTTACATTTCCAATATTGCCCAAAAAATCTTTTAAATGTAAATCTGTTCTGTTAAGTGTATTTTATCAAAATCTTAATTTAAATTGCTACAAAACGTGACCAATCCTGTGTAAAACTAATATGAAATCACACAAAAACGCAACAATTTTACAAGCTAGAATTCCTGATTACTAAAAATCATGTATAATGGAAATTTAACGTTTAGCTGAGGACCTCCACATTTGCCAAATATACTTTATTAGTATCTTATTTCACATTTTATTGTTATTTGTTCGCAAACCGTTACACGATAGATTAAATAATTTAAAAAATCTAAAATATTCAACGCCATGATTAATTTATTTAATGAATTTATTTTATGAAAATGTTATCAACGCGAAATCAATCATCAAAACATAAATTACATTTCCAAAGTTATAAACTGAGAAGAAATAAAACATTATTTGACATCTGGCACCGAGACCATAAACTCGGACGAGTAGATGCACTAATGCAGGGATGGCGAACCTTTTTGAGCCTGAGTTCCATTTTTTTTCAGTATGATAATATGTCGCATGCCATGGAAATAAAAATGCATCAAATGTTTGTGTTATTTCAGATTTTTAATATAAACAAAGCATTACTACATCGAAAAAAAATAATTACTTATTGATGGCAAGAAAAAAATTAATAAAAATTAAAACTCAATGGAAAAAATGCACAACCATTAAAACGTCTTTATTCGTGAGATGTTTGTTGTTGGATGCTAGATGTCATTTTTTTTATATCGGGTTCATAGCTGTTAGCTTTTAATATAATACAAGCAGTAGTACTTTTGTCTGTAAGTATACTTATTATTATTTATTAAATAAAGTTCATTGAAGATAATAATGATTGAAGAAACGATTGATGAACAAAGAAAATACATGTGGCTATTTAAAGTTATAATTTTTTTTATGCTATTTCTAAAACTTTTTTGTTTTTTTTTTGCATAATCACTTTTACTTTCCACTCCATTTGCGTGCCAAGCAAAATCGTCTCGCGTGCCATAGATTCGCCATCCTTGCACTAATGGCATTGCAAGTGTGCTGGTGCGATCCCATGTGTAAACCGCTACGAATAGTATATAGATTAAATAGTTTAAATTTTCATTACACACATTGCAATATATTAAATGTTTGTCTCAGTACAGGACACTACTAATATATCCTAGTGCCAAGTGCAGTGTGAAAACCACATTGCCACGAATCTACAATACCACCCTTATTATTTAACACATTATTTACGGTGTGCACATATATTTGTGCGTTTCGAAAACCTTATGTTTCGGTGGTGTGTGTATTACAAAAATACTATCGATTCTTTTCTGTCGTCATTCTAACGTTCCGATCTAATATCGCCCGCGTCAAATAACATCTTTTTTACAAATTTCACCATTACCGATATGTTTTTATCCTTTTTTGCAAACTTTTCTTGTAAAATTCTTTTTACAATGCTAGCGAAGAAATTTTTAAATTTACAAATATATATGAATCGAGAATGCAATAAAAAATAAATAAAAATTCTATATGGCAACAAATTTGTCAAGAAGTACGTTGTCTAGAATTGCATGTGTTGCTATTACGTCCAACAATTGGCACTGCCATTGCGACAAATTTTTTTTTAACAAGATTTTAAACATGTCACAGGTACATAAGAACATGAGCATATTCAAATGCAACGTTGCGTTGAAATGTCAAAACAAACTGGAGACTATTTTAATTAATTATAGATTTAGAAAAAAACGAACATTTACATGTTATTCATAAACATTTTTTAATTTTAAATTGTACACATTCTTTTCATGTGATAATATTGGATCCTACTCTTATTTTGTATCAAATTCAATTCAAGTTATTTTAATTGGACTTAATCTAATAAAAGCATTTCGTCAAATTTAGTTTTAAATTTAAAATAATGGGTTTAAACTAAATTCAGTTTTACCGATTCCAGTTAGCTTGTGGAATTTTAATTAAACATAGTACCACATGTATGTATTTGAGCAAGTGTGTTCCTCGTTTGTAATCTAATCTACTGGATAACACGATATTCAAAATAACAGAAACTATTAATTAAGACGATATTACTTTAATAACGTGCTAACTGTATCATTTCAACATATGATTCCACTCCTTTTGCCTGAAAAATACGTTAATTTACATATTTATGGCTTTAAATATCAAATAAGCTTCCTTACACAGGATTCCGTCACACCGAGGAGCCATGGTAATCCTAAAGGACACTTTATATTAATTACTTATTTCAATATTAAGTAGTTGTGATGAAAAGGGTTTAATTAGCATACAATTACTTTTGGATATGAAACCCTTAAGTAATTTAATACTTTAGCTTTAAATAATCCTTTCATTCCCATACATAATTTAATTCATGAATCTAACATATAATTCATTCGCGATATTTTGAGTTTGTTCAGAAATTTGTCAATATAAAAAACGTGGAGAATCCGAGATTTGGGCACACTCAAAATATAACTTTGTTTTAAAATCACTATATATGTTACATTTTAATTATAAAATGGAAAATTACAAAGTTAGTGCTTCAAATATAAATTATACACTCAAAATATTGTCAATAAATACCTAGTCAAATTATAAGTTTAATAAAAAATTGTAATCTTGTTTTCAGGTGTTTCCTAGAATAAAGAATAATTCATGAAGAACCTTTTAGTTATAAAAGTTTCTTACAAACAGCCTCAAAATATTATTTTAAATGTTAAAGTTATACAATAAAGCATTATAATGAAGCATAAAAAATGAGAATGATAAAACATTGTATAAGACCATTTCTTGAAGTTTATGAACGTGAAAACTACAGATGTTCTCATAAACAGGTGTAAATACAAAAAAAAAGTATTGATGAAAAATGTGTCCTTCTTGAAACTAGTGTTTATATTAAAAATCTAAAAAAGTCGTCTTTTACAAGTGCTTATTTAAATATTAAATGAATATGACATTTCACAGAATACATGCTAAATCAACAAATTATTTATTAATTTACGCTACGAAAATAAATAAATAAATTTTAAAACAACTTATTAGAATTAAAATGATTACTACGAATACAATCAAAAACACATTGGCCCACAGTTTCCCCTATATAATAAAAATAAACAATAAATATTTATTTACCTGTAATTTTTCATTCTACCCTAATTCATCAAATAAAGTTAATTACTACGATATTTTGACACTGATTAAACTATTATATCAAAGCCTCTGTCAATCTTACTCATTTAAGGAGAAAGTTCATATTTTAAAGCTGGTATTAAAAGATACTGATCTATATAACATATTTATCTTAAAAAACAACTATCTACCAAATAAGAACTCACAAGATTTAAGTTATTCCCCAAAATGATTGATGGAAAATTTTCCAGAAAAACTTATTAAAAGAGAATTTAAAATCATATTACCGCGGGTGGCGTGGTAAGCGAATCTGAAAACAAAACAAAATTGAACACGCCTTCTAGTTTATTTTCAGTTTGCCCCGAGGTAAGCTGAAAATAAATTAAACATACGAAAGGTTTTCCCTAAGCCAAATGAATAACTCAGAAAATACAATCGGTTTTTAATACCTGCTTAGGTTTTTGGCTGAAATATAAGTATGAAATAAATTTATACTAAAAAGCAAATAAAAATTGTACAATTTGTTAGTTTATACTTCTTTAACCTACGACTTATTAGTTTAATATTTTTGAAGGTTTTTTTCTTAAATAAGTTAAATGAAAGAAAGTTTTTTTGTAATTTAATCAAGCTAAAAAATTTAACAAGCTAACTTATTTGTTGATATTTGTGTTTTAAGTTTTAAAAAAATTTACACCTAATCGAGACCGGAATCGAACCCGCGACGGCAGTTTCGCAGCCGAGCGTCTCCTCAACTACGTCATGGCGCCTGCCATGTTTTCATCGTTATAGCAACCCACCCAATACTTAATGTTGTTCATGGCAGATAGCGTCTTTCTTGACAGCTGCTGATACTGAGCATTTTCATTTTTTTTCAATTGCATTATTATTTCAAAGATTTTTAATTTATTTATCGCTTCAAAGGGCTTTGGAAATAATGCTCACATTAGACATGGCTGCTTCCTTTTTTCTTCTTTTCCATTTTACTAGACTAAGCGGTGACAACGAGGGTGGGTTTAGCTGGTTTTCTTACATAAAAAGCTTTTTTAATCCTTTCTTGTTAAACACATAACAATTTTCAAAAATAAAACATTATTCATATGAAATACTCGAATATACATATAGTACATATTTTACAGTACTAATACCTTGCTAAACTTTTAAAAGCTTCTTCGAGTTTGCACCTGGAAACCCACGTGCATTAGTTAGATTTTTTAATCATTTTGCTACGTATTTCTTTGGTTCATCTTCTTCCTCATTTGGCATTTATGTCTTTCTACCTGCACTCCATATATTACATTAAACATACCCTTTTAGAAACATATATTTTACTCCTAGATCCAAGAACCTAGTTAGCGGAACTGAACACCATACCTTCATATACATATGTTATTTACAATGAAAGGATCCTTTGCACAATTCGTTGCTGATAGGAGTTAAAAAAAAACATTCCAAATTGAAAAAATGAACTTTATCATAAAAAAAAAACATCTTTTTTTTATGATAAAGTTGATTTAACAAACTGAGTAAAAATTTACATTATTGTAATATTCTATTTAGTACTTTTTTCATACGGTTGACTTTTAATGTTCCAACGTTATCAAGATTAGTAATCGTCCACAACAAAATGTAAAACAACTGTTTCCTATTTGAATTCATTCAAATTATGTCGCTCCACAAAAAAATATACCAGATTCTTCAATTTTATTTTGCTAAATATTTTTCATTAATTTTAGCCTAAGTTTAAGGGAAAAACATGGTTTTGGTTGCTAAATCAGGAGTTTTAAAATAATTACTCTATTTTTTTACTATTATTGGTAAAACATTTTTTTTCAAGGGTGTTTAAAGTGCGTTCGGTGACTATTATGCGGCCCCAACGGACCCGAGCTAGATGTACCAGATGCGATAAATTTGAGTAGGTAATCTGATGTTTTACCCAAAGAACAGTAACATTTTGACTTTTTTTCTTCTTCTTATTTTGTTCAACAATAAACAATGTGTCGTGTAATATTACAGCAAAGCGCCCTTAAGGAAATATAAAAAGAGCAATAAAAATTATACAAATGTAGTTTTAACTAACTAACCATCACACCGCTTCCCCGCAGGGGTAGGCAGAGATAACACACCTTTCCTAATTTTGTCGATAATGTTTATCTCAGGTTTGCATTCTTTCCTTATTTCATCATTCGAACATCTATCAAACATCGTTTGGCCACACATTCGTATGAGGGTAGTTTTAATATTATAAAATAATGTTTCACGTCATGATAAATATATGAGTATATGGAATATAAAATCATTTAAATTCTGACGTCCAAATATCATCATCAATCCATGAAACGTATAAATTAATAAACATCCCCTCAAATATAATATTTGATTTATAACAAATTATACACCCACCACGAATTCATTGAATGATTTTAAATAAAAAAATATTTAATATACGGTATTTGAATAGACAAATGAGTAGATTTTATCACTTCTTTTTGTGCCATTCAATAAATGATGGAATACTCACAAACTTTACCCATCAAAATAGTTTTGATATAATAATGTATGTTTTTGACGACACTAATACGAAATACTAATATGCTTATATTTCGACATATGTTTTCTTCAACAAAATTTTTGACACAAGTGTCACAGTACTTCCCCATTAGACCTTCACTATATTTAGTATTTGGGGACTGTGTTTCCATGTTGATTCACTCGGGTGACCATTACGTCGCGTTATCCTCTTCGCTTGTTTTACTCAAAACACGGATGAAAGCAGGTCGTCTAAAAGTTTGTTATCCTATTTATTTTGTTCTCAACTTTGAAACTAAAAGTTGAATACAAAAAAAATTCAAACGTTTATTTGAAACAAGTTTCAAATTAAAATTTTCCGATAAAAGGGGTATTATGGAGGGTTATAGGATTCGTAGAAAATATGTTATCTCTCAGTACTTAAATTTTAAAGGTTCTTTTTGTATTTTATTATAAGCCTATCAAATAAAATCATGGCATTTATATAAGGGTATTTACAATATAACAAGTAATATATTTATATATTTGTTACGTAAAATATTTTGGTTATCATAAAATATGATTTAATTTTCAGTGAATACTACGCAATCAAATATCACACAAAGACTATTTGTTCGTTATTGTTTCAAAAATAATTTTATTAAATATTTTAATATATTTTTTGTACTGGTGTGCATGATTTCCATTGATTCTCAGAAGAAGAAAAAAAGTTTTTTTTTTTTTTTCAAAATAATATTCATTTATCAATTATTACGGTACATTAGGTCAGCAATTATCAAATAGCCTTTTTGTGATGAACGATCAAATAAACACTACATTAATCCGTTTCGGTAACTATGTAACATTGATTTGCATAAGACCTTAGATAATCAAGTTAATATCAAATATATGTACGAGAGAAAAAATGTGTTCTGATTAATCAAAAAAATATTTTTGTACTGAAATACATATTCAAATACAAAAATAATGTATGTGAATTCACATTCCTACAAATAAAATCGTTCGTTTATATTCGAACAAAATATATACAAACATGACATTGAGAAATATTTTAATATCGTGACATTTTAATTCTGCTTTGAAATTGAACGAAAATAATAAACATATACGTTTTTCACCGAATGTAGAAATTTTAGGTTAAAAAAATGGTTTAGAAAAACACGAATATTTATGTATAAAAAACGTATTATTCATATTTACACCTACTTAATTCATTTTAAGTGCCATACCGACGCCGATCCATCACACATAATTTCAAATCCATTTTGAAACACGGGCAATTTTTACTTCGTAAGTGGTCGAGTATTAATCGATAAAGGTCCGCTTCGACTTACAAAAAATATGGCTAAATAACAAACTAAAATGGAATAGTTAAAAAGCAATTAAAAAAATGACATTTTCTTACCCTTATCTGCAGCCAATGGTGCATAAATCAATGCATCGAATTGACGCAGTGTTATCTTGATCGTTGCTTACATTAAAGCAAGGTGATCACTCCTGCGCTTAGGGACCAGTCCAGTGTAATTTTAAATAAATATTCGAGTGTAAAATCAGTAACATTTATTTTCGTCCTCCCTGGGAATCAAACCCGGGACTTTTAGTACAATAGCCAAGCGGGCTGACCATTACACTACAAAGGCGGCCATTATTAGAAATAAAATTTAATAAAATATTTATGTTAAAACGGTAACTAATGTTGGAAAATTGGTATGCGTGTAATTCTAGTTTGAAAAAAAAACGAATTATAGATACTGACTAATTGTCTCTATAACGAGAGTGCTTAGCTCGTCATGGCTGCCTTATATTTTGTTAAAATGCTCTGAATTCAATTTCCTTTTTAAATAAAATATTTCTTAAATAAAATTAAAATTAAATGTTTCAAAATAAACTTGTCCGTAAGTCAAATTAGAAATACAAATCGTGGTCTTACCAGCTAACAAAACGTAAAATGTTCAGGAGGGCTATTTAAGTCACTTTTGCTTGGCAAGAAAATAAAAATCAATGCAGTTAGTCAATTTTAACAAGTCAATATATTATACTTCCAAGTTTAAAATCCTTAGGGATTTTTTCAGGGCAATATGAAACTAGTAAGATATCAAATAGTCAATGATCACGTTTTTGTAAAAAATGCACTTGTTCACTTTCTCCTGTATGACTACGATTTATTGATCATCATAGTCGAAACGCGCCTTAATATTTTTTTCAACAGAACGAAACATATTATCAAACGTTTGAACATTTTTGTAGTGTGTAATACATACCCCCGGCACGCAATACTATTCGATTTTAAATAGAGAAATGAAACGACTTTTTAATAGGACGCATTATATTCCTTTATATTGAATGTAAATACCCAGTACGGTTGTATTCGCGTGCAGGCAGAGTACAAAATAAAAATATTAGTGAGTGGCGTGGCCGACCAACCTTGGGAGAATAAACGAAAAAATGTACCGTAATAATTTTGGAAGTTAAGTATGTATGTTGATAATTATTTTTCGTATCGTAACACGCTCAAAGGATTAAATAATATTTCTCGCGGCCATACATACTAAAAGAACAAAATAATTTAACCGACCATTTTCACACCTAATATATATATATATATATATATAAATATATATATATATATATATATATATATATATATATATATATATATATATATATATATATATATATATATATATATATATATATATATATATATATATATATATATATATATATATGTATATATATATATATATATATATATATATATATATATATATATATATATATATATATATATATATATATATATATATATATATATATATATATATATATATATATATATATATATATATATATATATATATATATATATATATATATATATATATATATATATATATATATATATATATATATATATATATATATATATATATATATATATATATATATATATATATATATATATATATATATATTTATATATATATTTATATATATATTTATATATATATATATATATATATATATATATATATATATATATATATATATATATATATATATATATATATATATATATATATATATATATATATATATATATATATATATATATATATATATATATATATATATATATATATATATATATATATATATATATATACACAACTACAGTCGGTTAACAGATATTTTAGCTGTAGTTTTTTAAAAAATATGTATTTATACTGCCAAATAAATAATTGAAAAAAATGTTCACAGTTATTTTACAACTAGTTTTTTTTTTTTGTTTTGTTATTTATACTGCCAAATAAAGATAAAAAAACTGTAGGTAAAACAACTTTGAACAGACGTTATATACCCGATAGCTCAATTCGAAAGTTGGGACGCGTCTACGGTCCCGTTGGAAGACGTTTGAGCATCATGAGAAAGATACCTAGCTTTTTTCCTGACTATTTTCTTTTTTTGTTATTTATTTCATCATATGTTTCTAACCCTTATCCGCCCTCAATGGTGCATAGGGCACCGCATCCAATTGACGCAGTGTTATCTAGATCGTTTCTTACATTAAGGCAAGGTAATCACTCCTGCGCTTCAGGGACCAGTTCAGGAAAAATATTAAATAAATATCAGAGAGTAAAATCTCTTATGTTTACTCTTATGTTTATTTTTACTTCCTTCTGAGAATCGAACCCGGGACTTCCAGCGCGGTAGTTATAACGCTAACCATAACACCACGGGGGCGGCCGTTTTCATCACGATTTCATCAAATACAATACATAATTAGAAATCACAATAATTTGCCCTTACTGAGTTTTCTCGTCCCGCACATTTTACAAAAATTGTTTTTAAAACTATATAAAAGAGGATTGTTTATGACATGCAATTAAATACGACTTGAAAAATGGTATGCTATTTCAAATGTACCCACTTCCATTATCCATTTTTGAATTTCTCTTTTATACTAAGTAACTTTTTTATTTAAATCACTTTATAGATAGTGGAAGCAGTTTGTACAACTTTATTGCATAATAAAAATTCTTTTAAGCAAAAGAGGTGTGTAAGATTTTGTTTGAATAATGAGTAAAAAACGGTAAAAGATATTGATGAAATGCATGTACTTGAAAATAGGAGCAAAAGAAGACCGATGAAAACTTGACATGATCATGTAGTCAGAATTCATAATATAAGGAGCATAGGCAACGCGTGGTGTGTACAGAATTTAAATAATAAAAATAGTATATTATAAGTGAAAAGTCGTAATTAATATCTCAATTAAAAAAATATATGAAGGTATATTTATTTATTCTCCATAAGAATTTTTTTTTTTAATATTCAATTTAAAAAAATATTGCAGTTTAAAAATTGCTACTGGGAAGACACTGACATAAAAACTGGTGGTGTAGTTTGGATTGCTTTTCATTCATTTCAATTTAAACTAGATACTAACAAGAACTCTCAAAGGACGAAGATATTTCTTTTGGGTGTCGTTCGCATTGCTGTGTTTTTTTTTCATATCGTTCCTCCCGATCTTTTTATACCGTCTGTACTTTTAAAAGGTTACGCGAGCTGTTTTAGTTTTACTAAAAAGGTTTTAAATTAAAAAATAATACCCTTATATGAGACTTTTTTTTACGGGTTTGTTAATGTAGTAAACGCGATAAGTTTTGAGAATATTTGTAGTTCTCAAAACTAGTCGTGATTAAATTAATGAACTCTTAAAAGATTGTCTCATACAAGCAGATTATTTTTGTGTTTATTTCATTATGTTAAAAATCCACAAAGCCTACGCCAAATCAATACATTATATTGTTTTCACGTTTTATGTATTTAAATAAAATTCAATATTAAAATTGAAGTATTATTATTAAATCAGTTAAGAAAGAATAGTTAAACAAATTTATGAGGTGTATTTGGTTGGTAATAGAAACAAAAAAGACCGAAGAAAACTTGGCAAAATCAAGTTTTTCAAATACATGAATATGGAAGTGGCGAAGATCGTTTCCAAATATAGATAAGTGTGGTGTTCTATTCTCTCTGTCTAACCCTTTCGGGAAGCGATGTGATAGTTAATTAATTTGAAGTTAGTTTAATTGAATATTAAATAGGATGTCAAACTTATATTTATTATCATTATTTCTTCATTATTATTTCTCCGGGAAACATTACCAAATTCATAATATATTTTTCTATCAAATATCAAGGAATTAATGTTTTCACTTTGTGAGGTAATAAATTGAAACTTTAAATATACGTTTACGATAAATAACAAAGTTCATTATCATTTGATGTCATACTTTCTGAGTTGCTTCAAGGAAAATATTTCTTTTAATTCATATTTATCATTCTCTGAGAAATATTACCAAATTCAATATTTTTTCTATCAAATATCAAGGAATTAATTTTTTCACTATGTGAGGTAATAAATTGATACTTTTATTATACGTTTACGATAAATAACAAAGCTTATTATCATTTTATGATGGGAATCAAAATGTGTTCAGTAAATGGAAAATTAGACCTTGGGTTCATTTCATTGTCCTTATTTAATTTTCGTCAAAATGGGCCAAACCGTAAGCTTTTATAATAGGCCTATATGTATGTCAGTAGTTTGGATACCCACATTTATATCAATCTACATAAAAATGTGTTTGTTCGTTTGTTCAAGATTCTGAATCCCCTAAAGTAATTCATCGATTGTATTTAAAATGTTTAAGCAAACTACTTCAGGCAGGTGTTTTTACCTGTGATAGCTTCAAACATGTTTTGTACAGCCTTATTTAGCACAATTGCAGGGGGCATCTCTTGAACGTAATAGAAATGCACACAATACTTGTCATTGCTAATGGCAGATAGCCTGCTTCTTGACAGTAATTTAGCATTTTTAATGTTTTCGATTGCATTCTTGTTTCAATGATTGTATACATATATATTCTCTGTTTTGTTTACTTTTCATTTAATCAGACACACTCAAAATATCGTGAGTAAAAAAACTGGACAAAATATTTGTTCCACGAAAAATTAAGAAGGTCTTTTCAAGTGTCTCCTAGTATGATAATCATTTAGAAACAATCGTACATACATTTCACAGAGGTTAAAAAGTTGAAAACCCCACCAAAGATGGATATAATAATAAATATCTGAAAGATTGAACTGATCATTTGAAACATAAATACAGCATCCGAAATTTGAGAAGTGTGGTTGTCAATCATGAGTAGAACGGTAAACGTTACACGTGTGTAAAGTAATTAGTTAAATCAGCCTATGTTAGGTCATAAGCCCTGTAAATACCCTGACTTCAAAAGTATCCATTATTTTTGTTGATATGTTTATCAGTGAAGTTAAAGTTTGTAAGAAAAAAAAATTGTACATTAAAAAAGAAAAAAAAACGAATGTCATTAATTTGTTATGTGCCTGACTCACGGTTAAAACAGCCTCTGTTATTTCTTTATTAAATATATCGTATTTAAGAAATAAATAAAAAACTAGTTAAGTGAGTTATTCAATAGATTTATTTTTAATTTCTAATTTTGATTTAACTTTTATTTCCTTATTATTTTCATACTTACAAAGATACAATAACTATAGTTCACTTACTTTAACATTTCCGTTCCAATTATTAAATGTATCCATTACGTTCAAGATCTCTTTCAGTTTATATAGAATTTCAAAAATCAATCTGGGTTGAATTTCTTAGAAGGTATAGGATCGGGTACTAACACGCTTCCTAATGGGGTTAAATTCAAGGTTTAAGGGTCAAATTAAGGGTCCACATTCAACACAGATCAAACTATAAAATCAACAAATATCTGATAATCCATTGAAATACCTTCAATATTGTATTTAAGTATTCAGATCATAAAGTTTACTATTTGCAATACATTTCATTTCATCAATTTTATTTAATTCTATATACCTCATGTTTTGTTAGACCATTTTATTTCAGAAAATATCTGTCAATGATTAAGAAAAAAATAATAGGGTTTTATATCTAAGAGGTCCCAGAAATATTAATGACTATAAAATTACTTTATTTAAATAATTTTCATACAGAATGAATTAGAATAAACTTTTAGAAAACAAAGGATTATGTTTTCTTTATTAATGCTGAAACAATTAATAATAAATTAATCATTGTTTTTATTAGCATCATAAGTGTCTCCAGTTGAGATGGAACATCTATTGTCTTTTTAATCATACAAAAAATGGAAGTCTGAGGATTCTAGGGCTTACGGCTGGCTTAAGTGATCACTTTATATAATTTATAATTATTTATGCACTTTATATAATTCGATAAAAATTGGGATTTGGATTTATAATTTATATTAATTATGGTTTTTATTGAACACCACATTGCATTAATTTTTGGTACTTGTACGTATGTAATGGTATTGAATCTCTTTCACGTGTAGGTACAATTTGATAGGTTTGGAACTATGATTGATTGAGGCGTCATGAATTGAAGTGTAGATTTGCGTCTATGTCAAACCACGGTTATTACATGTTATTATGCAATCGTTAATGCAATATGGTCCTCAGATCAACCAAAAACGCATGTAATTAATGTTTTGTGTAGTTCTAAAAGTGTGAATAGTGGTATGGTAGTGACGTGTAATATTGTTTGCATGCTGGTGTAGTGATTGTCCCGACGAAGAGACGGGTACGTCTCGAAACCGGTAGACTAAAATCTCATGAGTGGGAAGAAATGAGATGTAGTAAAATTATATATTTTCTTATACACTTGAAGTTTCCTCACACAAATAATCCACTCAAGATAAATATACCCCCTCTTTTCATTTGTCTAATTTCATTATTAATTGTACAAGTCTGTATGAAAACCATTATAAGCATTACGGGAGAGAAACAGAAAATAATATGAACCTTTTCATTGGGTTTTCAAAAGCACTCTTTTTCACGGTAAAAAAACGTGAATTCTTTCCTTTTATATTTTTGTATTCCAATACACTTCCATTTGATTTAGCAATCGATTTCGGTTTCCATTTTACCCTTTGAAATCAAGTTTCCATACATTTTTCTTCTTTCAAAATGGTAGGCTTTTGTTTATTGGTCTACCACTTTACATTGACGTGAATACCTTTTATCCTAAATAAAACGCATAGTGCTATATATTGTCTTCTATAACCATTTCTTTTCAAACCATTCTATTACAGAGTCTAAAATATTACTAAATTTACAAGTTATGAATGTTGTAAAGCTCAGTTGAAACAAAAAGAAAGGAAGCGAAAAAATCCTGCGCTACCTTCATAAAAATGTCTCTTTTAAACGTGAAAACTCATTTCCACCGGCAGATTTGTACCAAGTTCACAATATCTGCTTTTCTATTTGAAGTTTTTATACAGCACTTAAATGAATTACACTTTTCCGGATTTTAAATGCAGTACATCACCCGTTATTAAAATAGATGCATTTATGTCTTTGCAGAAATAATAAAGGTGAAGTAGAATATGGAATATTTATTATTATTATTAATGTTTTTTGGCCTATTATTTATATTTACCTTTCCCATCCTTACAATTAATAATCCTCTGAAATAGAAATTTTGTTAATGCACCCTTTAAAAATATGTATTGTGATATTACCTATCATAATATTAACAATAAAATTTTCAAAACAATTATTGTCTAAAGCTTCAAAAATATTTATTGCTTCACAAAGCTTTGTCAATAGATTCTTCTACATTTTTCCTATATTATAAATTTTCCTAAAAACAAATATAAGTACCTACATTTCCCATTACCTATTAAACACTTGGCCTCACCCTTAACAATTGTTTCTCCCATAATTATTACTATACAAGATATACCTGATAAGATTAAATATTACTTTCTTAAATACTTAAGTACCTAGAATTGTATGGCTGTATAAGGACCCTCAGTCTATTTAATCTTTACGGTTGTTTTAAAATGCCATAACAAGGCGAAACAACTGTCACAAACTTTATTTTTATGTGTTTTTAATAAAAAAAATACAATTTAGTAGAATCTAAAAATCTACGTTTACTTCTAATAATTTTTAAAAAATGTATTCCATAGAACGGGGCTAATTGAACTTTGATGTGTTACTTGAGCCCAGTACAAAAAAAGGTTTAAATCTTTATTTGGTCTACAATAATGAATGTATAAGTGTCACCTGTCAGGAAAACAATGAATCATGTCGATACGTTCATTATTGTATACCAAATACAGTTTTTTTGTACTGGGCTCAAATAACACATCAAAGATCAAGTTGCCCCATTCTACGGTACAAACAAATATATAACCAAAATATTTATGTTATGGTTTAAACAAAAAAAAGTTTTTTAAGTATTAAGAAAAAATATAGGAGGCACTTACCTTAAATCTGCGCAGTTGGACATGGCTCCATTCGGTAGAAATGTAAATGTATGCAAAAAAGAGTTGATTTATAAGGCGTGTGCGTACCTACATTCGAGTATTCCAAGGTAAAGAGACATTTCAGCAGAATGTCAGCGGCAGAAGAGTAACGTATTATGTTGTGCCATAAAGCGTAAAGTGCGCTATATCCCAAGTTTACATAGCAATAAATCTCCGGGTTTTTTGTTGCACGGGAAAGAAGATTGCGCAACAAATCACAAGTTTAAACTGTAGGTACGTTACAACTCGCCCCGGTATGACAGTTAATAATAACCGTTACTGCGACTGCCGACTAGAAAACGCTACAAACTTTACCAATATCCTAAATTCCTGAAACAAAGTTAGGCGGGATACTTACAGCAGTACTATGGCTACATCTGTTGACGTTCGGCGTAGGCTTCCGCTTTCGGTATGACATTTGTCAAACTCGGAAGTTAATTGATTGTAATATTTCACACTTTCGAAGTTATTTTAGCCCAAGATCGATGACTACAGAACCCTCAGGCATTACAATCATTTTCGGTGAAATATGTCTTTCTGAAAATAACAGAGAAAATAAATATAAAGTTGGTCATTTATCACAGTAACGTAGGAAGTTATTTAGCCGCATAATAAAGAATATAAACGTATGACAGATTATTACAGGACCTCCAACACGGTAGCCAAACGCGCTGACTGTTTCACTACGGAGGCTAATATACAAAATATTTGTTTTGTATTTCTATAATTGGAGCCAGTTTCGTAAAAATTAAAATAAATTTGATTCATAGAAAATACAAAGATTTTAGAAATATTGTTTTATAGTTTTAAAAATTTTGAAAGAGTTTGACTTTTATCGTTTTATCCATTTATTTAAAAAAAATCTATTTTAAAGAATCCCGTATTTCAAAATATGGGTTAAGATTTCCAATAACCACCTCAATAAGTAAAATAAACTGCTATGTTTATTCAACGACTGTCATATGATTTTTTTCTCAGATTTTACCATCAAGTTCAGTGGGTAGGATTAAAACACGTATAGCTTACTTATTGAATATGGCAAATATGGTTTTAATATTTAAACAAATATTTTTTTAAAAACTATGCTATTTTACTAGTAAAAGTGGGAAAAAAATTTTTATTGACTTGGTGATATGATTCCTTAATAATGATGATGAAAATACAATACTCAAAAAATAAGCGAATTTTCGAGAAAATGTTAGTAATGTTTCGTAAGAAAAATGGGATGACATTTTGATTGATTACCTGGCATATATACAATTTTCAATTAAATAAAGTTCAAGACATATTTCCTTAAAATTATTTTTTTCTTTCGTTCTCAGAATTTAAATGAAATTATTTTAAACTGCGTACACCTTATTTTAAATTACATTTTAACGCAAATCAAATTAAGTCAAACACATCTTGGAATTATATTTTTTTACAATATAATATCAAGATATATTTCACTGTACGGGTCTTAACCGTAACGTAGTTTCTTTTGTTTGCTATAAGATGTTATAAGAAAATTAAAGTTTTAGCATTTCGGGGCATAAAAATTAAAGTTTTGCTCAATATCAAATATTAAAAATAGATTTCTTAATGTTATATTTCCATATAATATAGTAAAATATGTTTGAATTAACTTAGAATAAATCTCACCTATATTTAATTAGAAAATTCTATATACTTACTTCAGAAATTCTCAATAATGGTAGCACCGTTTATCCATGTTGAAAATTTGTGCCTTTGAATAAAATTATACCTTTTTCAAAGTTTTGAATAACATGGGAAAGTAATTACACAAATTAAAAAGAAATAACTTCTATAAATGTGATATTATTTATACATCACTTCATGTGTCCATTTTGTTTTTTTTTAAAAGTAAATTGCGTACTGGAAGCACAAACCTTATAGAAATTAATTGAAGAAATAAAGAATTTCGTTCAATTTCCAAGGATATTTTTGCTGTGCTCCAATTCATCGAAATTTTAATGAAGTCAAAGAATAAAATAATTTATTTCCATCAAATATTTTTAATATTTCAAAAGACTATCTAACATGACAAGTTTTATGAAGGATACCAATCTCTGTGTTATTATATTTGGGTTGCCTGAAACATTATAGTAACCAATTTTAATCACAAACATTCTCATATTTTGCTTTGGATATTTTAAACATGTTGCGAAATTAAATAAACCTATTATATTTTGATGCTTGAAAGCATAGAGACGAAGGCTCTGTAGGTTCAGGAAGGTTATGTAGGTACATAATATTTGTTCAGGTAGGGAAAGGAAAGTGCCAAAGCGTGTTACGAATGAAATATGAAGCTTTTACTTCGTATAATCTGAATATAAATACAAGACACCACCGGAATCTTTAACCATTTTTATGAGTATTCTGACTTTCACTCACATAATGTATTATCATAAATATAATAAATAAAAATATTTCCGTCACCAAAATATTAACAATATTATATTACACGTTTTCATGAAATCTCATTTCATAATCTGTAGTCTGCTAGGGTACCAGAGGTCCATATCTTTAATCGTATGAATTGTACAGGATCTAAATCCTGTATGAACTGCATTAAGACAATCACACTACCAAAGCGGTAGACTAGTAAACGTGGCGGGTTGTGGTCCCGTGGTTAGTGTCGTGGACTCTTGAGTCAGAGCTTCTCGGTTAGAACCCATATTACCAAAACTTGATACCTATTTCAAATAATAAACCGCTTAGACTCACAGATATAGTATGAAATTGAAATATTTTTGTAAACAATAAAAATCAAATATTTCTCATTCATTTCATTGTTTATATGCACACAATATTTTTATTAATATATTTTTATTTATAAAACATGCAAGTGTTTTTAACACATTTACTATTGCCAGGTGAACTGCTTTTTAAACAGATGTTAAATCTTGCATTCTTTGAATTTTGAAGGGTTTCAATCGTAGTTCATTTTTTAATGTGCCCCTCATGTTACGAGCAGACACAATTAGATTGTTTACATTGAATTGATGTTGCTGTTTTTGGATGTCCTTTTTGATGGCGTTTTTTGATGCTACTGGTATCATTATAACTTGTTATGGTCCGATACACAAACATTTAGTTCACATGTAAATGTCGTATCTCATTTACAGTGGCTGGTTGAAAATTTCAGCCAAATACAGAGCTATCACGCTGTTGCCTTTGAATTCCATTTTGGTAGTTTTTTTTATCAGCGACATAAAACAATATGCTTTCATATGCTTGTTAACAATATTACAGGCCGACGCATGTCAAAATATGAGTGCGTTGTCATCATCCGTTTGGTTGCCACTGCAGCGTGAAATTGGTAACACTTCGAGCGCCAACCCCTGTACTTATGTTTTTATTTGCTCAGTTTTACTATTCTTCAAACCCTCAACCGCACTCCAATGGTGTACAGGGCACTGCATCATATAAACGCAGTGTTATTTTGATCGTTAATACATGGAGAAAGATGATCAGCCCTCCGCTTCGGATACCAATACAGGGTAATATTAAATAAATATAAGAGTGAAAAAATCATATATATTTATTTTAGCCCCCCCCCCCCCCTGGGAATCGAAACCGGGACCTCTAGAACGGTAGCTGAGCGTGCTGACCATTACACTAAGGAAGCGGACTAAAACGGAGGGAGGCATTATTATTAATACCATATATAGTTACTTAATTGTAAAAAATATTTATACATACCTACCACATATATTATGTAGGTAACCTTAAGTTTTTTTTTTTTAATAATGGCTCAATTTTCTTGCAGTAACATATCCCAATATGACAGTTATATTACCAGTACGTTTAAGCCGAGATAGAGTGGGAATATAAGGGATTTTTATGACTCCGATATTTTAGGTCTCCAGAAACGACTCAATTATATGAGAAACAAGTTGCCCAAACTAAAGTGCGCTTTATGAACCGCCTCTGTGAGCTCTCGGCGGTGGTTTTTCCCTTGAAACACGTTACTTTTGATTAAAGTGGTCACATTATTTCGCAAAGAGATATTTTATAAAGTAACGGTATTAAAATTCCGCGGCGAGGTACGCCTCCGCCATTAGATCCTCCCTTACCCAAAATGAGGAGAGAATTTGGATACTGACGCGTGCTCATACTAGCTTAGCATTGCTTACTTGTACATGGGTGTATGGGCTCTTTAAACTAAACTTCTTTATTCATTACCTTCTGTCAAATAAATGTTCTAAAAGCTCGAATTCATATATATTTTTTAAATATATATAAAATGATATTTGTTCACATCAAATATAATTCTTCTTAAAACCTATTGTCACACCTGTTTAGATACATTCCTTATCATTTTCAAATGCCATATTTGAAGCTTAGTATTAATTAAACGTTGTTTGAAAATTATGCGGAATGCATAAAAATACTAAACTTATAAAAAACGAAGAAAAGCTGTATTTTATATTATGATAGATGTATATACTAGTCAACATCAGAGACTGTACTATATATTATGATAGATGTATATACTAGTCAACATCAGAGAACTTAAAGCTTTCTCGGTAAATTAAAGCTTTTCGTGGATAGAGAAAACTAAACAAATAAATAAAAAGAAACGTAAGCTCGTTTTATTACTGTCTTCACTTAGAACGAAAACAATGCTGAGAAGTGCATAAATTGGAGGGAAATGTAAAAACTCGCTCTGTTTTTCATGTTTAATCCAGGAAAGGATGAATTCTTTCTGAATAATTAAAAAAAATTGCGGTGTATTTAAATTAATTGTACCAGGATATTTGTTGAAATATATATTTACAAATAAGTATATAAAATAAAATAATGTGTAATGTAAAAATTAATTCAATAAAATATAAGACATGTACCTTTATAAAATGATCATTTTGTTAACAAAGTTTATTCTGCACTATCTAATAGTTGATTTGTGTGAGAAGTTGAATCTACTTTTGGCGAGATTCTTGTAAAAATAATAGCAATCTTCCTCATATAAAAATTATTTTAATTAATTAACACATTCTTAAGAGACGCCAGAAATTTCAATGAAACTTTATACATTAAGGTTTTGTTTGTATTTTGTTTTTTTTTTTTATTAAGATTATCATTTGTGTTCTTACTATTGAAAAAAAACAATTTCTTACTATTTCTGTGAGCCTAATCGGCTCATTATTAAAAATAGGCATCGTAGAGTGGGTTCGAACCCTGAAACTCTAACTTGAGAGTCCGGGACACTAACCACGGAACCACAACCCAACACAATCTATTAATTGCGTGTGTTTTTAGGGAACTAAGTGAGTTCACCCAAGATGTGAGCCTTGATTAAATTATTTTACTGTATCTTATGGTAAATACTATCAAATACCATATTTAAAGGTTTTTTTAAAAAATTCAGTTAAGGAATATATTTTGACTTAAGGTATAATTTTAAATACAAAAAAAGACATTAAAATAAGGTAACATTAATCTTATTTGTGGGTTGCTTAGGTCGCATCAAATTATCATTTTACGAGTACATATCAGTCTGAGGTTCATATTCTATGCAGCTATATTTAGTCTTAAATTTTAACCTCCCTTACGCGAAGTATCAAAAAATGTATTCCTTGCTTCCATGTTGTTGTGGCGCACAGTAGTTAGAGCGTTAAAAATAAAATGTTTCTGGTAAACGTAAATAACACACGGTACACTGACCATTCGACCATTCAATTACGTATCGATGTATTTGACCTATGAAATATTTATCGAATCAATGAATTGAAAATTTAATATTTAAAACTAAAAATACCAAACTATTCCTAAGAATACAACAAGTATTTATAATTTTTCAAAAAATTATAATTAATTGCTTGAATGAACATCAATTTATCGAGTGAAATGTTGTTCAAGGTGGATTTCCAATCCCTCTCTTAGTTCCAGGTAGGTCAATGAAACAAAAAAAACCCCTGTGTATAACCGTAATAGAATTAAAATTATCAACTTTAATACCTACCTGAATACAGAAAATAAATTATTAAGGGACGTGTCGAAATTCCGGCTTTAGTCGTAGCAGCGATCAAACTGATATTACTTTAGCTACCTACGGAGAAGTTATGGAGCCTGAGGTAAGGTTTATAGCTGAATTTTCCTGACTTTGATATCTCATATTACGTAATATTACTTTATTGATCGTCTAAAGTCTTGTCGAAATATTCTCGATAAACGGTAAATTTTCATTATTTATATTGATTCTGTATTAAGTTTGTGAAATAATATGGGTAGGCTTTGGAATAAAACACAAGTTATGACTGCTTTTATTTATGACAACATATTAAAACAAAACAAGCTTCTAACGGTAATGATCATGGGTGAAATTGCGGCTCGCTTTATTACAAAAAATACAAAGTCATCCACATAAATATAAATAAACGTTTTTATATTATATAAGCTATAACTGGCCACATAAAGAGTTTATTAAATAATTTCTATAAAAATCTACATTATTATTTTCCCCAATTAAATCACAGTGAAGTGCCCTTGAGACATTTGAAGTATGTTACGAAAATAGCGCTCTACCATATTTAAATTATCGTCCAATTTTCCAAGCAATCGGTGAATACCTTAAAAATATTTTTTTTGCAAAAGTACATTTGCATTTATATTTATAAAGATTCAAACCATTATTTAAATTTAAGTATGCATTAAATTATATACCTGGTGTATGTTTTCTTGACCATTCCTTAAAATAAGAAACTATGATATATTCGGCATATTTAATACGTGATGTTTATGTCAAATCACTAAATATAAAAAAAATGAAAATGATAAAGGTCTCAAAATTTAAATCAGTTAAAATAAACATAAGTTTTGGAATTTGAGTATGGCCATCAATCATTTGTAAAAAAAAGTATATATTACTGTATTAAGTGATGACTTTAATAGGCAAATATTAAATTTTAATTCCTGTGAAAACCCTTACTACCTTATTTCCACAGCGGTATAACACAAGTTCATCGTTACATGTTTAATCAGCGACAAAAAATCTTAAAAACAACCTCAAGTGATGTTTTATCATCCTGAATTTGTGAACAACGATATAAATACCATGAAAATATTGTTGATATCAATTTGCTCGATTGAGGGTAAAATTAAATAACATTATTTTTTCGGAGTTGAATTTTTTTTGTAAAAAATATCTCCTATCTGCTTGATTCGAAGTTATGCCAACACGTATTTTCGTGAAATGTTTTATTTTACAAAGGTGCGAGGATTCCCGACGTGAACATTTGATTCCATCAGAAAAACGTGAATAAATTGTGACCAATCATCTATTCCCATACATTCCGTGATCTGTTTTTTGTCCCTACCTCAAATTTTCCAATAACAAAAGAGGGTTGGCAATTTGTAGAGACATAGCTTATACAACACGTGGAGGGTATTCAAAAGGCCTGACTATACATTACGCTATTCGATGGTCACCACAAGAGATTTCACACTTGAACTATGAAAAGGGTGAAACAAAGGAATCCTGATTGCGTTCTATATTTATTTTAAACCCTTTGCCGTCAACTGTTAAACTGAATAAAAAAAAAATAATTTAATTAATGCAAACGATATTTCTGCAATCAGAAAAAAATGCCATACTGACCCGAACATGGAACTTATTAGACCTTTGGATCTACAAAATCAGAGATCTCGCTTTATATTCAATCTAAAAAAAAACATAACCATGACCTTCTTGCTCTGAAATAAATAGCTTAATTTCGATCTCTTTATTTATTTTATAATATTCTTAACCCCAATGCACCTAAATATCTAGTAGAAAAGTTTATGGACTTTTTAGAGCATGGTATTTTGCGTCATTCTTTTCAAAAGAGAACACATAACATTCCTCATCATAGCACATAATTCATTAGTAATTCCTTTTTTTCCTAGCAGGCAGACTCTTTTCAGAATTTTCCTTTACTATAACATTCAAGAAACGCATGAAACTACCATTAGAAACCTAACTGTCCATCACATCATTCTTCTGCGGTTTAATTCCTTACAGTCGCGGCTCATTTGATATTATGAAGTAAATATTTGTGGGTTTGTTTTGCATTTTTTTTTTTAAATATTTTCGTCAGTTCTCATGTACTAGTACTATCTGCCCTATACAAAGTAGGTATAGCCTTAAATGAAAGTAAAACATGGAGTTGACATAAGAAAGATGAAAGTCAACTGGACGCAGTCAAAATCCGATTACTCAGACGAATGAAAAAATTGCTTTAATTTTTTTTAAAGGTGTGTTGAGACAAGTGGTATAAAATGACCATGTTATAATCAGTTAAATAAACGATTTAATTGTAATATAAACTGAATTTTCACTGGTCGATGAGAACATCTAGTTCTCGAAACTAGCCGTGTTGTCATCAATAAACTCAAAAACAGTCGGTTACAAAGTGTTTTTAATTTTATACTTAAAATATTTTCAACGAAAATAAACGATATATTTTCTTCATCGAATTTTTAAGAAATCAATTCACGCGTTATGCCGGATAGAGAATTTAGTAAAATATAAATTAATATAACGCTATATTGTAACACTGAAAGGGTTAGTGACTGTAGATGAGATCTTCCGTTATTCATTTTGTGGTTGGGTACTTGAGATGAAGGGTATGTACTCTTTTGTTCCGGGAATAATAATGATATCACAGGAACGGCCAATATATTTGTATTTGGTATAGAGCAGTGAATTACATACTGAGTATTATTTAATTATTTCTAGTCAATTTATAATAAAAAGAGATAAAGTTCAGAGTTTTTATTGATTTATCTACATGTAAAGAAGAATATGGAGGTCTGAGTATCACAGGGCTGACGACCTGTCATTGGGTGGTTATTTAGTGATCATACACTCTATTACATTTACTCTTCTACCCATGATTGATAACCACATTACTCAAATTTTGGCATTGTATTTTTATGTTTAAATAGGAAAATTCAACTTCATAATTACTTCATCGATGACATATCGCTCACTCCTTTCAAGAACGTCATAAATCAAAAATCGTCAATTTTCAGCTGAGCATGTTTTTGGGATGCCCAGAAAATGTACAATATCCCAGCAAAAGCGGCATATTTTTAACTTAATATTTACCCGCTACAGGGCAGAAAGTGTTGTTTTTACATTTTGAAGAAAAGGTTAATTATTTTTTTTTAATTGTACTAAATATTTTTCAAATGGAGTTTTAACTAAAAAGATATGTTGCAAAGTAAAAAGTTCAAAAAGTGGCTTGATATTTATTTTTAATACATTGTGTTCTATTTTTAAAATTTAAAAACATTCTCCTGAAGTTTTTTGATTTAGGACGTTCTTGAAAGGAGTGAGCGATATGTGATAACATCAATATCGTCAACATGTAGATATGTAAATCAGATTGTTTTAGCAAGTTAAGTTTAGTTTAGTTTTAGTTTTTCTCAGTTTTCTTCTGTTTCTTTACCATTAACATCCCCCTCATTCACATGTCCAAACCGTCTCAACGTACCAATCTTAATTTTATCGATAATACTTGTCTCACCCTTGCATTATTTTCGTATATTACCATTTGTACCTACATCTTTAACTGATTTTTTTGAGCGAATTTGTCTCAGAGGTCGAATTTCGACTGCATCCAGTCAACTTTAATCTTTCATTTGCCAAATCCATGTTACACTTCCATACATGAAAAAAATAGCTTGAAAATATTCGATTCTCATTTAGGATAAATCGTATTCACTGTATCCTTACTACTCGTTTATCATATTAGCTTATACATATAATCTCATTGCTACCCTAGTTTTTATTTTGTTGGTTAGTTTCTTCTTTCCAATATGTTCAAAAGATACGTTATGCGGGAGCAGATAAGTACTTTGGCTAATGGACCATTTCTTCTTGTATCGAAAATTAAGTGTTGTATCAATATTTCATCTACAACAAATGTTCCGTTCAATAACTCCTACAAAATGTTTCATCATAAATTATAACTTGTTTCTCGTCAGTAATAATAGTATGCCAAAATTACGAATTCATCAGAAAATCACAAAGAAAAGATGAATACTTTTCATTGACAGAATATCAAATTTACTTAAGAGCAAAAAACTGTTGGTATTTTTTCATATCTGTCTGGTTTTAGTAACATAATGGTTTTTTCTTCATTTCGGATACTAACAAGTATAGTAAAACATCGATTTAACGGACCTCTATTTAACGAACTTCGGATATAACGAAATAAAAATCCGGTCAAATGAAAACAATTAAAAGTTTTACGTCCATATTATACGTGCTTAAATTCAAGTGTCACCGCATGTAAACATTTTTTTGCGGCCATGATAATCACAATTTATGTTTTAAAACATAAAAAATGCAAACAAAACA
Source organism: Brachycentrus maculatus (assembly GCF_059751285.1). Lineage (NCBI taxonomy): Eukaryota > Metazoa > Arthropoda > Insecta > Trichoptera > Brachycentridae > Brachycentrus > Brachycentrus maculatus. The sequence goes on along the minus strand of NW_028280811.1, from coordinate 1,710,603 downwards.
TAATTCCTTTTTCGAAGAAGGATTACTGAAAGCAAACACTTTGATATCAAACAACAACGTCACTTCACGGCGAGTATTCGAAGACAATAAATAGAATTTCGTTTGTATTTTGTATTGTTTATTTACATCTTAATACAGTATTTATTTTTCAAAAACTGTTTTTTCAAATTTATTTTAAACCTAATTTTATATAACGAACTTCTGGCTTTAATGGAACCCCTACACCCTTAGTTAGTCCGTTATATAGGGGTTTCTAACTGTATTTTCATAAAACCTTGGCTTTCACAACGGTAATGTAACCACTAAAACACAAATAATATAGTATTCGAATTTGATGTATCATATAAAGCGGATAAAAACATTTTTCGTGTGGACATTATGTTTTTGACATCTTATTAATTTTGTGAAATAGTTCAAAGCTACAAATGGTTTGTTCGCATTTTCACTAAAAGTGTGGAAACGATTTCAAATGATTTTGGGAAAAAAAATCTTAGTCAAAAGAAAGTTAAAAAACGAAGAGTTTTCAAATTGCGAAACTAAATCTTGTTATTGATATGTTCAGTGTATGCTTAAGGTTGATGAGAGAAATTATTTTTCCAAATTTAGTACATCTATGCAAGTAAAAATATATATGTTGATTATTCACCGATTGCTATGAAATTTTGACACAGTGTTACATTCGTAAGCGTGTGTTTTAATATACATATTTTCCAGTTTTATTAGTTTTTTAACAAAAGTTTTGTACCATAATGGCAACACCATCTGTTGAACGTTATAGTATAATATATAAAACTTAACATTTTTCATAGCGGACAGCGTGCTTATTGACATATACTTAAATACTGTTTACCCACAAGTATTGTGAAATTTAACATTTTATAAATGTTTGTTTTTTTCTTAAATATTTAAACAGATTGAGCCACATCAATGCTTGGCCAGGTACAATTAGAAAAATCATTAAAAAGATTTCTTAATTTTTTTACTAGAAATGGCAAATTTTATCTTATGTAACCACGCGACTTGATGGCATATCTTTCTTATCGAATAGTTATGTATTTTATGTATCAGGTAAACACATAAATCTTGTAACAATTCAATAGCTACTTTATCGCGCTTGTCACCTAATAAAGCTATACAATACAAGAAGAATCTCTCTCATAAATTTAGGATTAAAGCAAACCGCTTTTGATCCAAAGGGTACGGAATTGGTTTATGCAGTGTTATCTTAATCATAAATTATATCTTAACGTCGTGGTTAGCCTAACATTCACGCGAAAGTCTAAATCGAATAACGTTGTTGATTAACACGTTAAATTCTCAGTTGTGAATTGAACTTTTTACGTATAATTAAATAAAAAAATTCTGTGAGTATTTTTTTGACTAAGGTCGTGAATTAATACAGTTGAACCTGTATATGACGAGTCTCAGGGGGTTTAAAAAAAAGGTAAATTAAATGATTTATTGTATGAAGGCTTGGACACCTAAAAACCCGTTTTATTAAGGTTCATTCTTTTTATGGAATTCCTGTTAAAACCATTAATGTGTGTGGTATGAGAAATAATACAGTTATCATATTGTTATTGATAACTTAACATACTTCTGGCAATCAAAGTTTTATTTTAGATAAAACTTCTGTGTTCTTGTATTGTACATACTAACATTACATTTGCATACAAAATAAAAACTATCTTGGTTTCTTTACATCCAGCTTTGTTAATATGCAGTTTTAGTTAAATGGACTTATATTTTTCATTTAATTCTATTGCTAATTCAACGGGATTTCAAGAAATTATGTCGTGAAAAAATCAGTTTTAGTCAAGTTGGTTACATTAAAGTTCCACTGTTCTATTAATTGGGTAGTCCTAGACTACATTTTTTTGGGAAAAATCATGCTTATTTACTCTTATCAACATTTCGTCCACAATTCCAGGGACCATCTTCAGTCCGCTATTTAGCAACGATTATCTGTGATATGTATATGTGATATTTTGTTCGCCTCCGTAGTGTAATGGTTAGTACGCTCGGCTACTGTTCTGGAAGTCCCGGGTGCGATTCCCAGGGGGGTGAAATAAATATAAGTGTTTTTTTCACTCAAATATTTATTCAATATTACCCTGGACTGGTACCCGAAGCGGAGGGCTAATCACCTTTCCTTCGTGTTAACGATCAAGGTAACACTGTGTTTATATAATGCAGTGCCCTATGCATCATTGGGGTATGGATAAGGGTTTGAATATGTGATATAAAAATTAAATGATACGCATTTTATAACGTAATAACAATGCCACGTAATTCTTTTTAAATATGACAGAAATACGTCGTTAGTCAGAAAAACTTAATATTTTTTCGTAAATACACTATGCTATAAAAACTCATATTCATTAAACTAATAAATTATATTACTAAATGTGTTCAGCTGAAATCGCAACCATGGGTAAATATTTAGTAGGCCATATTTCTTGGTTTTAACCCAATATCTTTAATCCTTTCCCATCTCAAAACTTATCTTGACGCTTTTCTTAACACAACACCCATAAATTATTACGCGAAGCATTCAGATTTGGGAAATATTTCACACGTTTAAAGTGTGCCAACAACATTAAATATAATTAAATTTAACCAAAAATGTGTACGCTTATAAATACAGAGACTGTGTTCTCTCTACTAGACCTTCATTATCTCAAGCATTCAATCCCACCATGGAGCAGAGAGATACGTTTTAATCTAATTTATTTTTATAATATTTTGGGTGTGTTATAATTTTTGTTCCCAAAATTCAGGATTTGGTCCACTTAGGAGCTTTTTATATCAACATTTTTCAATGATATCTCACATATCGCTCACTCCTTTCAAGAACGTTATAAATCAAAAATCGTCAATTTTCAGTGGTGCATGTTTTCGGAATGCCCAGAAAACGTACTATATTCTAGCAAAAGCGGCATATTTTTCACATAATATTTACCCGCTACAGGGCAAAAAGTATTGTTTTTGCATTTTGAAGAAAACGTATTCTTTAATTATTTTTTTGAATAAACTAAATATTTATTAAATGGAGAATAAACCGCCAGGTTTTACTTAAAAAGATCTGTTGCACAGTAAAAAGTTCGATAAGTGGCTTGATATCTATTTTTAATACATTGTATTATATTTTTAAATTTTAAAAACGTTCTCCTGATTTGTTAATTTTTTTTGATTTAGGACGTTCTTGAAAGGAGTGAGCGATATGTGGAAGTCCTGAGTAAAAAATTACATTTTCAATATTGTACAAACAATTCTTTCAATGCAAATCTATTTTTTTAATTGTATTTTATCGAAATCTTAATTTACGTTGCGACAAAACGTAACCAATCCCGTGTTTGACTAATATAAAATCATGAAATTGCACCAAAACGTAACAATTTTACAAGTTATATTTCTTGATTACTTAAAATCATTTTTAATGTAATGGAAATGTAATGTTTTGATGAGGTCCACATACTCGTATGTAGATGAAGAAATGTAAACGAAAAACTACCATATTCTTATCTGACATCCCAACATAGATCGTAAGCCCTGTTAATGCATAGAAGTCTGTGCATTAACAGAGATTACGACCGTCATAGGCTGGTTAAAGTAATCACTTTACGCAAGTATAACATTCACCAATTCTACCCATGATTGACAACCACAATATTCACATTCTTGAAATTTCTAGATATATTGGTTAAACTCGTAACACAGTACTTGAATCCAATAGAATTCACGAGAGACATCTATGGTGGGGGATGAGACAAGCTTTTTACTAAGCAGAAACTCTTTCATTTGTATGTGAGGTCCGAATCCTGGATTGTTTTTACATATGCTTTCCTACATTCTTCTTCATTAATGTGAAGAAAAAAATATTTTTATTATATTGATTTCGACGACTGAATTAATTAAACCAATTTGGGTATTCTGTTACTTAAAAAAAGAGTGTTTTTTTTGTACTTATATACTTTTTTCTTCAGAATACTAATGTACACTGGCAAGCTAAGAAGCAGTATATTACATCCATCTTAAAATTGATCAATGATACTGTTCAAGATTCATACTTTAGCCGGTCCACACACTTTGTATCCAAACCCCTATGTTGTAAAGAATTCATGTATTCATATCTAATAATTACTGAATATTTCTTTAACTTTTTATATTCTCTTATATTCATGACTCGTATTTATCAATTTTTCACTTACACAAGATAAAACACAAATTCATTTTATGAACATCCGGGATTTTTTTCCTTACTTTGACTATACGATACCTATTGACCGTTTTTTATTAAGTAAAACATGGTGTTGAAATAAAAACTCATCAAATTGTATTTATGAGAAGATCTTATGAATTCGTTTGAAAAACGAGCTATTGGATATTTTTTCTTCAATAACTAACAATATCTCATAACTGCTTCAACATTGCCCGTCTGATTTTTCATTTAAAATTTTTTCATTTAAAGATTCCCTTTTTTCTTTCCAAGATCAAATTTTGAGACGGTAGTAATTGAATATTACTCTTTCATTAAAAATGCTTTTTCCTGGTAATATTTCAAAGAAACCCATTTAGTATTTAATCGAGTTGAAAATCGCAAGCAGAATTTATAAGAAAGTGTTCACGAAAATTTTATTATTTATTATTTTATTTATAAAAATTTAGAAGCGATTTAGGTTACGAGGAAGGAGAGGTACGTTAATGAATTCAGGGAAAGATTTTATTAAATAAAAACCTTCGAGTAAAACAAGAAAGGGTTTACATAATATTTGCCATTGGGTACCCATTTTACCTACAACAAAACATTATTAAATAATACCCCTTCGTATGTATTCTTGTGAAATATTTTAACATACCAAATAACATGTTTGTATTAAAGATACTATGAACAACAGAAAAAGCGAAGTAAAATACAAAGTTTGTTAAATATAAAATTGTTATTCAGCTATTCTTTGTCTATCGAATTTGGAATTAATTACTTCTTCATCTCCAATGACATAAAATACACGAGTTCACCTGAAACGTTAATACCTATTGGAACCCTTACTGTCCATCTAACTACTTTTCTTTGATTCCTTAATCTTTCTCTTCTCAATCTTTACCTGATTCTACTGATTTTCTTGATTCTCATACATTTTAAACACAGTCAAAACAGTACATTTTAGTCACAGTAAAAAAAGGATTGTTAAAATTAAGATTCAAAAGAATATAAAAGTCGTATAAATATACGACCCATGACCTGTTATTGGCTGGTTTAAGTGAAATCAACATACACTATGTAATATTCACCATTCTACCTGTGATTGACAACCACAATACGCAAATTTTAAAAATTGTATTTGTATGCAACATTTGAAAATATCAAGTGCAATCAACTTTGATTCAAAGTGTTTTTTTAAAGTTTTTTTTTGTAAACAGAAACCTTCTTAATTTGTACGATTGATAGTTTTTTTTAAAAAAAAATTATTAACATACGCAAAGACGCCTTAAAATATACTGAAAAAAAAATTCCTGTTTTTTTGTTCGCAATATTTTGAGTGCAAACAATTGTGGGCAAAAATTTAGACACACTTTGAATATTGCTGTTTAACATTTATAACTAATTTTGATCAAATTTGAATAAACTGATTTAATTAGATATTGTCGAACAAGTTCTTAAATATTTCGTAAAATTTTATTCACTAGCAAACTTCTTCAAAACAAACCCAATGAGGCGATTAGCACATAGTTAAAAACGTCCATTATATATTGAAAAAACCGTTTTGCTATTATTTTACGAAAAAACCTTTTAAAAATAATAATAACAACCCCAATGTGTTTCGCCATTTCGACGAATAGGGGCTCATAATTCATATTTCTGACTACCCTTAACATAAAGTAATCATATTGCAATATATGTATAACCTTCTAACGTGTAAGTGGATAATTTAGTTTTCCATGAAAACTTTTAACCCCTTTTTACAAATTATCTTGGATCTAATGGTTACTTAAACTATGGCTCTAAAGCCTGGTTTTTATTCTAACGATAAAACAAAAGTATTAAAAAAAATATTTACCTTGCTATCCATTCATATCTTAAAGTGGCTATTTTTAATTTTTTTTTTGAGGTCAAGGAATCTTGCATCCCTTATGTCACTGCGACCATATTAGGTCTATTACGACTTCCCTCTGTATCACAGCTCACTGCCGAGGCCTACGTGAGTCATGTAACTCACGACCTGTCTTGGTGGTAGGAGCTTCACCCTCTCGGAGACCAGTAGAGGTCCTCCAAGGATGTGACTTCGTTTGCGAGCGAGTACGTCACAATTGTAGAGAATGTGGATTGGCGTTTCGTTATCCTCCATACAAAATCTGCATACTGGGGAGTCATGAAGTCTAATTTTTATCATGTATCATGCAGTGTCCTGTCAAGGTCCTGGTTAGAATCCTTATTTGTTTTTTGCTAAGCTTAAGAGCTTTTGTGGTGAATTTCCGCTAGTACCCCTTGATCATATTTTCCAAAATATTTCCCCAAATATTTTCTTTGCTATCCATTCGTATCTTAAAGTGACCATGGTGTTTATTCAAATGTCAAATTTATTTTTCTTCTTCTGACCCTTAACGGGTATCACTTGTTACAAAGAGTACTGCATGGTATCGATGCAGTATAATCTTGTTCGTTAATTACTTGAACGCACAGAGAGATCAGTCGTGCGCTTCTTGTGAGAGTTCAGGGTAATTAAAAATTAATATGAGAGTAAAAATCACTTATATCTATTATGACACCCTATAAATTTAACCCTGGACCTCCACCACCGTAGCTTATCGCAGCTTACACTACACTGAGGAGACGGAAGATTCGTTTCAATTATGACGTTTATTATTATTGTTAATATAACTGTCAATTTAAAAGCGACCGAGTTTTGTCTTTACAATATTATATCTAACCAGCTCACATTTAAATTATACACCTATTTAATATTAAAAAAGATATTCAAAACTAATCATTAAATAATATTCCTGAAAAAAAAGCGTCTCGATGTCATTTCCTGTTATAAATATCTAAAAAAAATACAAATAGGTACTGATTTTATTATGTAATTTCACTTGTTATTCAATAAGCCGAAATTCATATTATTATTATTATTTATATATGAAAATTCTTTGAACCAGCTAATAAAGGATCAATATATAATTCCTGCGAAAGTATTGGTTTTGTATGTAATGTACACGGATGGGTAAAAAGCAATTATTTTCTTGATTACTTCGAAGAAATTCCGCAAATTGAAATAAATACGCTCTGTACTAATTAATCAAAATAACTTTGTTTTGTGAACCGTTGAGATCTATTTCCTGAAATTTGATCGAGATCAACATGCAAGACAGTTTGATATACTGGACTGGATAAATATGGAGTTTAAATTATAGCGAAGCCTCGAGTTACGACCTATTGGTTTCATAAAACTGTTACTAACCTAACATTAAAGTTTCTACAAGAAAGGAAAAAAAAAATTATAAAACCTGTCCAATAGGATTTTTTTCTTGGATTTTATTGTAGATATTGATGAATTCAGATATAAGTATTACAATACCACCAATTAAATTGATACTGCAGCAAATGAGTGCACTCTACTCCATGACGCACAGATTTCATTCAAAAATATTTAGAAACATCCTTAGTTTATTATTTATCTTTAAAATACACAAATATCTATCATTGTCCTTTAAAGTCTCCTTTAAACTGTTCAAGTCGAGTTTTTCATTCGGTAATAATGTAGTTTTCTGTTTGACAGCCAACATTTTGTTTTTAACTGTAATTCCAGTCATCTGAGATATTATTTTGTCGGAATTTTCGTTCTTAACTCGGAGCGATCGTATGTAGAGATATCATCGTAACCCAAAGTTCTTTTTTATGTACAGAGAAGAAAATAGAAAACGACAATAATCTCTCTTCACGAAAAATCTTTGCCTCTTTCACATTCACGAATCTCCTCATACTTATCCCTGATCACTTATCAGGTATTTGAAATACTTAAGCATGTCAAGTTTTCCTAGATCATCTTCTTCTCCTATTTCCAACTACATACGCCTCATAAATTTGTTACTCTTCTTTTTTCACTCATTTGTTCTACATACCCAAGTATCTCAACACACCTTTCAAATTTTTTTGATAATTCTTAACACGGCCTTAAAAACTGTATCACTGTTTTTTTTTATAATTCCCTAATATTAAAAATTACTTAAGTTCATTTAAAATACAGTTCTTAACACTTTCCTTAAAAACTGTATCACTGTTTTTTTTTATAATTCCCTAATATTAAAAATTACTTAAGTTCATTTAAAATACAGGCGTATACTTCTTTATATCAAAACATCAAGCAATATTTTGGTAAATAATTATTTCACCCCATGTAAGATACATAATACCATTTTTTATTTATCTTTAAAAAAGACCGGTTAATTTCCACTTATATTAATTAAAAATGTTCCTTCAGTATTTTACAATAATAATTATTTTTACAAATTAGTATTCCGAAATGAAGCCGATAATCTTTATAGAATATTGCCGGCTTAGTTTGCAAAACGTCTAATTCCATCCCAGCTTACTTTACAGAAGATTGTAATGTAAAAACAACAAATTTAGCTTGATGATAAATTTAAATACATATTTGTTACTCTCTCTCTCTTCTTTAATAAGCCCAGATGGAGTTGTACACTTTACGCATTAAGTAAATTATTCAAAACCATGTCTAGCTGACATTTATAAAATAAAAATATTTATAAACGGTTAAAGTAAAACTAAACACTAAAAAATAATTTAGTGTGGTAAAATTAATCGATTATGGTTCAAGGTATTTTAACGGTAAATGTTTACTTATTCCAAAGTCTAAAATGACAATGGCTATCATCTATGTAAATATAGAATCGTAGATCATAAATTATTCAAGCATTTGAAAAGGCTAAATGAAATAATTGAGTAACCGATTATACTATATTATGCCGATATAATCGAATGAAATACATTCGTAAAGAAAATTTATTGTAAAAAATAGATTTTTTAGTATCTGGAATTGCTTTACAATTGGTCCTAATCTTTGAAGCATTTAGTTAAACTACGTCAACATTAAATACTCATATTATTTTTGTATTATTTTTTGACATCTCAACATAGATGAAAAAGAAAAAGTCTGGGCATTTACAGGGTAACGACCTTAAAGGCTGGTTTAAGTGATCGCTTTACAACTAAACTAGGAGTGTATGTCAGGATAGACTAATTTCATTTTCTATCCTCTCTTCTTACCTTTGCAGAGAAAAAGCATGATAGTAGTAGTATAAAAAGTTATAGAACTTCGCATGTGGGGATGTCTCCACCACTGATTTGTTCAGATATTGATTTTCAGAATATATTACTATTTGGAAGTCGAAATACAGTTCAAGTTACTTTTCCACTTGATGCAATTTAAATCGGTTAAGAATCACATTTGTGTCTCAAAATCGGCCGTAAATATTCCGTCTAAAAAGTTTCACACGAGATCCTACCAGCGTGAATTATGAAGAAGGATACCGTGCCCAAAAGCTTGAAAGCTTCTGCCGTTGAACTTTCGGCTGCTCCGTGTTGCTCTATCTGTAATATTGCGTACAGCTTATCTCGAGATAATGGCCAGAGTTGGGAGCAAAACCAGCCCTAGATGTAATAAGTACTAACGCCCGGCAGTAGTTATACCGTATGCCCCGCGCTGCCTACACCCCGGCTGGGTATATACGCATTCAAAGGTGTACTCCAGTTGATGGTTCACCCCATTTCAGGCATGCCCTAGTTATGCGTTATGTTCCAACCTGTTTTGGGGTTAATGTGCCCACGTACAATCAACAGTCTCAATTATCAAAGTATCCACTCTATACATTGTCCCTTACAGCTAGAGTGTCTCAAGTCGAAATTGGCATTGAAGAAAACAAGTTTTGTAATTGGTTCGCTTCAGCAGCCATCACAGGGTCTATCGTCGGGGCAATGCGTTAAGACATTGGATTTTTAACAAATTTTACCTGCGTTTTGAAATTTATACCACAAGGAAGCAATTACGATATCTTGTTTGCATTTTTTTTTCATAAGAACCATCAATTTTTGACTACAGTAATATATTCACGAATATTTTGACCATCAAGACGATTAAAATACCCGTCTACGTTTTGAAATAGATATCATGTTAAACATAATACGAGTGGTAATTGATACAAAACAATGATCTTACTCTCCTAGTAAAACTTAATTTCGCAATTATTATGTGGTGCTAGCGAGATGCAGATATATTTCATCGAATCACGATAAATTTCTAAATCAAAATTATGTCATGTAACTTTATATTTTTCTTCTGCGTTGTTCTCTGTAGTATCAAGAACTAGCTACATCTTAAGCCAAAAATCATTTAGACTCAATATTTATTCCCAATATAACATCGATTTTTTTTTCAAAAGTTATCTTTGAGATGATTAAAGAAAACACTTGTTTTTTACCACTTGAGTTTTATAATAGACTACATGTTTCATATTGTAAAATTATTACACCTTATTCCATATAAAGGCCAAATTATGAATTATCTTGAAAATTTAGAAATCCAAAAAAACCTAAATTCTAATAATAATTTATTAAATAATATAATGTTTCAAAATTCTTCACCTTTGCTTTCCATTTTTCCTTTGTTTTCAAACTCCGCCCCTTTACTAACCCCTTCCCCTTACTTTCCCCTCTCCTTATTTATAGAACAATTTTATATTTTATATTTTAGTTATTATACAGACCTGAATGATGGAAGTTTAACTTCTGAAACATGTAGTCTATAATAAAACTCAAGTGGTAAAAAACAAGTGTTTTCTTTAATCATTGCAACATGTCTTACCTCAAAGTTAATGCCTTAACAATAAATAAAATATCTTTGAGATATTCCAACAAACACTTTTGACTTAAACGCACTGGTAACAAGGAATGTGGTATACTCCCTGCTAAGGCAAAATAAATATATACATATAACCAACTCCCACTCGTGACTCAAACACATTAAGAAATTAATTTATCCTAATATTACTAACAATATTATTACAACTAAACCTTAATAAAACCGGAGGATATTCATATATACATGTGCATGAAATAATTTAAATACGTTCTGATATTATTTCTCAAAGCCCTCATTAAGATTTAATCAAAACAAAAAACATTTCCAGTCCCATTATTTTTTATTGAGAAAATATTTTACGTAACACAATGTCAAACAAAATGGAAATTAAACCTTGTAAAATGTTTATATAAATTACTTTGTAATAATAGGTGTTTGCAAATTTTCATTTGCGTGTCTTCGCGATATTAGGACTCCAAAATTTCGCATGAAATATTAATAATCCATTTAAGCAAAACTCAAATTATTACCACCTTTTTGGAAATAATTTTTCGAAATTAATATTTTATTTAGTGAAGTTCGTACTTTGGTTCGCAATATTTTGAATGAAACATTTACACACAAGTGAGATAAATATGAACCATAAGGTTGTTTGCAGGTTGGCTAGAGTATTATTTCCAGCAACATTTTGTTGGTTGTACGTTTTGTATTAAGCAAAAGGATCAATTCGTCAAAGTTTATAAGTTCACAATCGACATATTTCCCACGTTAAAATAATGTTTTCTTCAAATGAACCTGCAGACTTGTATTGACAAGAAATACTCCCAAAATTATTTAAGATAATCATGTAATAGTTTGTATATTGTCATATTTATCTGTTCCTTTATATTTATTTACAATTGTCTTAGTAAATTCTATATCTTAAAATCTATCAACGATGCATTTAATATCATTATCAAACACCCTTTTAAATTAAAACAATATTAAAAACAACAAAATTTTTATTACTACGTTGCTGCCGAATAAATTTTTGAAATAATAACTGTTGTTTAAACCACCATTTAATTATAAAAGCTTATTTTAAAGCTTATTGATATAAGTACGTATTTCTTTTGTCCTATCCATCTGATGACCTATTTGATAGCTAAAAAGTTCAGAACGAAAGACAATTATTTATTTAAAAATCACTAGTCCACATTTGAAAACGTAAAGAAAAGTTTAGAAGCAAATAAAATACACAGACGTGATCAGATATAAAAATAAACTTTGTTAATTAAAATCGTTAAAAGTTTTAGTAATTATCTCAGAATGTCTTTTTTACTGGAGATTTTAATTTTAAAACGTATAACCTTTATTTGGATGTACATTTTTATTACTAAAATTTTATATCTTTTTAAAATTATTTAAATTTAAATATGCAAAGAGAAGCCGGTTACCCATATTTTTGAATAAAATAATCATTATTTAGTATGTGGGTACTAGTAATAGTCCCCTTGGTCAAACAAATGGCAGTATAAACCAAGCATTTTTAGCTTATAACACAAAATAAAAAATAAACCATTTAAGGTTGTTAAATCATAATTAATTCAAATATTTAGCAATAATGTTTACTGCGTTGAGCAACGAACTGAAAGGAGTCACACGGTGTTGATTAGTTTATGACTTTATCAAAATGGGAATAGTGATTTTAAACGCAGAAGATGAGTAAATATATAACTAATTTTAGAATTACTTCTAGAGTGGGAAGGGGGTAAATGTATCGAAGGCCAACCCACAATATTGTTCTCTTAAATGATTTTACGTCTCTTCCATATAAAATTTCCTCGTAGATGCATAGACCTAGTATCGATTCATATGTATCGATTGTTCGTTTGTCCATTTTCAAATATATCATGTATCTAATCACGTCACATATCGCTCACTCCTATCAACAACGTCATATATAAAAAAACTTGATTTTTCAGGAGATCGTTTTTAAAGTTTAAACATATAATAAAATGCATTACAAATAAGTATCAAGCCACCTTTTGAACATTTTACTGTGCAATAGATCTCTTTAGGTAAAACCTGAAGGTTTTTTCTCCATTTGAAAAATATTAAGTATATTTCAAAAAATAATTAAACAATGCCTTTTCTTCAAAATGTAAAAACAACCTTTTCTGCTCTGTAGCGGGTAAATATTAAGTTAAAAATATGCCGCTTTTGCTGGGATTTAGTACATTTTCTGAGCATTCCGAACACATGCACAAATGAAAATTGACGGTTTTTGAAATAATACGTTGTTGAAAGAAGTGTGCGATATGTTACAGTTTTACTTGATTTCTCTTTCCAGTTACATAAACAGGTATACTGATAGTTCTGATGTCTGATTTGTCCATTTCCAAATACTCAATGTACCTAATCACGCTACATATTGTAGTCTTCTTTATTTCTTTTCAAGTAACATTAACATATGTAAACCGTTATATGTGTGGTCTGATTTTTTCATTTTCAAATATATTATGTGCCTAACCACGCCACATATTTTATAAAAGCTTTCCTTAATTTTTATTTTCAGTTACATTTAAATTATAAATAATAAACTTGTTTTTATTGCATAATCTCTAGTGGTTAAAAAACAAGTATTTTATTTATAATTTAATCATGCTGTACCACAAAATTGATTCCAAAACTATAAATAACATACACATATCTTATATAATCGTTGCAATATGTAATATCTTTAAGATTAGAATAATGGGAAAGAAAATAATTAAAGTATTCATGAAATACGAAAACAATTTACTTTATCTCCAGCACATGAAAACGCAACACAATTTTCTTAAAACGTGTGTTTATTTAGAAGGATAATGGATGTAAAATTAAATTTTCGACACTTTTTCGTGCGTCCCTCAGTGCCTACCTCCTACATACGTGATAATGGCTGAACGTATTACACGCCTACTATTATATAAACCGTTTACGTTATAATACGCAGGTACCTACGTACAATATAACAACCCAGCACAAAGTCACCCCTGTTATTTTGCTTACTAGCATTATCGGATTTGGTAGGGCTAAGAACACCTGAGGTGTTTTTTGGCAAATTCGCCGAGTTTAACCTAACCATGTGTGAAAATTGAAAGCGAGCAACACTTAATAAACTTCTTTCAGTCTGTAAATATATTCTGTCCAAAACGTTTATTTTTATTAATATTAAATTTGTTTATTTATTTATTTTAACTTCATGTACAGAAAATAAACAAGTACAATGACTGGCTTATTGCTAAAAATCAATTATCTTCCAACCTACCAAAAACAGACTAGTGATTTGATCAAAACGTTTGAAACCTTATTTATTTATTTCACAGGGTAGATGCAAGATACAATCAGAGGGTAGATGGTCTCAGAACATAAAAAAAAAATGATTTTCAATTTTTTAATTATTTGTACTATTTTTTCAAAACATTTTCAACATGCTTGTATAATGGCGAGTTACTTTAAGAAATTATTTGCAAGTTATCATAAATTGAGAAGTTTTACAACATTTTGAGTGTGTCCAAATACTTGTTCACAAAATCTGGATTATCTCCAATTACAGGAGTTATTTTCATATTATTTTTTGACATTTCATCAAAGATGAAGAAGAATATGGAAGTCTGGGTATTTACGGGGCTTACGACCGTCATAGGCTGGTTTAAGTGATCACTTTACACACGTGTAACATTCACTCAAAATGTTGTAAATAAATTATCTGGTCAAATTATAAGCTTAATAATAAAAATGAAAATGGTATTTTCTGGCGTTTCTCATGTGTGTGATTATAATCCGGGATTCGGATCTCACATACTAATATAAGAGTTTCTGCTTAATAAAAAAGCTTCTTTACATCTCACCAATAGATGTCTCTAGTGAAGTTCTAGTGATTCAAGAACAAAGTTTCTAAATTGGTTCATATATATAGAACTTCCAAGAATTTGAGTAGTGTGGTTGTCAATAATGGGTAGAATTGGTGAATGTTACACGTGTGTAAAGTGATCACTTAAACCAGCCTATAACGGTCGTAAGCCCCGTAAATACCCAGACTTCCATATTCTTCTTCATCTTTGATGAAATGTCAAAAAATAATTTGAGAAGTTTTAGTGGTAAAATAACGCTTGTAAAAATACGAAAACTAATTTGGCGGTATACTATACAGTATATTATTTTTCCCAGAAAGGATTTTCCGCGATGCACTGCAGAAAACTAAACGGAATATATAATATAAGTTTTTACATTACAAGTAACATTTTATTTTTCACGTCTTTGCAGCAATGCCTCGACGCCTGTTTGTAGTGAACTTACGTAAATCCGACACTGTAAGGTATTATTTATTGACTTGGCGTTTAATTTGTGGAACTGCATTTTAATTTATGTATTAATTTTAAATCAAACACAGATTTTTTGAGTCTACTAAGTTGTATTTTATTAACAAAAAACACATAAAAAATTATATTGTGACAATTGTTTCGCCTTGTTAGGGCATTATCAAACGAATGACATTCGTTTGATAATGCCCTAACAAGGCGAAACAATTGTCACAATATAATTTTTGATGTGTTTTTTGTTAATAAAATACAACTTAGTAGACTCAAAAAATCTGTGTTTGATTTAAAATTAATACATAAAAAAAATAATAAAAAAAAATAAAAAAATAAAAACTGTAAGGTATTCTCTACTCAAAGAAATTCTCAAAAATACTATGAAACTGTTTAGTAAAACACCTACTGTTGATTTGGGTAGTGGTGTCACTTACGTGAAGCGTTAGGGTAGTCAGAAGCTTTAGGTTCGACCCCCACTTCGCCATAATAAGTGTCGCTTGGGCTTTATTAAAAATTGTTTTAAAAACTCACATTTTTGTTATTGATAACTAAACGCATAGTGAAATGGTCAGCACGCTCGGCAACAGTAGGTACTGGAGGTCCCAGGTTCGATTCTCAGGGGGAGTCAAATAAATATAAGTGTTTTTTCACTCTAATATTTATTAAATATTATCCTGGACTGGTACCTGAAGCGGAAGGCTGATCCCCCTTCGTTCATGTGTAAACGATCAAAATAACACTGCATTTTTATGATGTAGTGCCCTATGCACCATTGAGTGTGGAAGAGTGTTTTAAAAAAACCTAAATGTTACAAATGAAATTATTTTCCTTTTTGAATGGTTTGGAGACAGATATAAATTGTTTTGTATTTTACAACGTGGCTTTTCATGTTTAATTTATCTTGATATTCTCATTTTTGACAATTCAAAACCTCTTTATGCATACATAAAAACTTTCATAAAAATTCACAACAAAATACACAATGAAAGAGATTGAACAATGCAACAATTAAGAAACAATGAGTCAAAATTGCGACGAGACGTGCTGATCAGCCTTTGATAACGCTTTGCAGCCAAAATATCGCTTTGAAATGCTTGTAAAAAGAATATTCTGTTTTTGATCTTTCAATTTTATTTTGTGTATTTTTAAAAACACTTATATATTAATGAAAATTAAATTTTGCTAAAAATATTAAAATTTTCGCTTAATTTAATTCTCTGAATGGAAGACTTGAAAATTTTTACGTGCGTTGGTTTATATCATATGTAAAAACAACAAAAAAACTCTTTGGATCCTTTATTCTTATAAAAGTGATTTTTGTATCGAACGATAAAAGATTGTTTTTTAAATCTTACGTTGTTTTTTTTTATACAGTACAAGTATTAGAATAGAAATATCAATAAATTTGCTGTATTGTATAGATATTTATATACAAATATAAATAAGACCCCTACAATTTTAAGACGGAGAAGACCTTGGGAGAATAAGGAGGCGTCGGTAAACCTCAAAAAAGATGGTCCGACGACATAGCCTCTGTGGGGGGTAAAAATTTGCTGTGAGCAGCAACCGACCAAGAAAAATTAAAGAATATGGAAGAAGCCTACATCCAGCAGAGGTAGATAGAAGGCTTAAGAAGAAGAAGAAGAAAAGGATAACAATATATCAAATATTAAAGCAGATACTGGGTAAAAACCTTGTACGGCTATTATACAACGCGGACTTGTTATGTAGGGGATTACGCTTTTACCTTTCACGCTAAGATAAAATGGTTCGCCTTTCCTTCGTTCAGAATGAATCCGTTTTATGTAAAAGCACCTGCCATCGACTTTCAAAGTTTACCATTTTTCTTCAAAACGTAATATTTTAAGGGAAGGATTTTCCTTCATGTACGGAAATGCATGATTAAAAAATAAAAAAAAATAAAAAAAACAAAAAAAAAAAAAACAAAATAATATCTTTATATGTCAATCATGTGAATGTTTTATTGCCTTACTTAAAACATATGATGTTTTCACGCTACTGAAGTATCAAATCAATCATTTCTGTGGCCATTTTGGATAAGTGGACAAAAAGAAAATAAAACGCTAACATTTCTAAAATGTTTTACTTCACAATGCATATATGTTGGTATATAATATTTTAGCAGCTCTCAACAACAACGTTGTCCAGCATGAGCAATTTTAAGTATTGGTTTTATTAATGTTAAATTCATAAGATAACTCTGTAAATTGTTGTTAAAAAATCTCTTAACAAATCGCCTACTCCTTTCAAAAACGTCATAAATCAAAAAACTTGATTTTTCAGGAGACCGTTTTTAAAGTTTAAAAATATAATACAATGTTTTTAAAATAAATATCCAGCCACTTATTGAACTTTTCACTACGCAACAGATCATTTTAGGTAAAACCTGAAGATTTTTTCTCCATTTGAAAAATATTTAGTTTATTTAAAAAAATAATTAAACAATACCTTTTCATCAAAAAGCAAAAACAACACTTTCTGCCCTGTAGCGGGTAAATATTAAGTTAAAAATATGCCTCTTTTTCTGGGATATAGCACATTTTCTGGGCATTCCGAAAATATGCTCAACTGAAAATTGACGATTTTTGATTTATGACGTTCTTGAAAGGAGTGAGCGAAATGTGTTTTTGCATGTCACAGGTATGTAAAAACACCGAATATTTTTATGAAACTTTGTCAAAATTTTAAAACAATCAGTAAAATACTATAGGAGATTAAAGTATTTTGTTCAAACGAAATTTCATATTTTTACCTATAAAGATAAAATCTGGTTCATGCATCGTAATTAATGGTTTCTTAAAAAAAAGATTCTGAATAGATTTGGTGGATCTTAACATTTATTTGATGAATTCGAGGGTTAAAATACAAGAGACCGTAAATTAATTATAGTCAGAGACAGAAAATCATTATGCTTTAGGTGTGAGAATCTAATTTATACAGAATTGAAGTCGAAGCTTGGTTAGGTATCAATTGAAATGTATAAACTAGACATATCAAATGAGATACGAACTAAGTTCATTATTGTTGACATAGTTCAAATGGACAAATTTGAGGTATCAATTTGAGTTTATTGCTATATCTAAATATATCAAAGAATGGTGTTTCAATGCTTACACAAATTAACAATAAAATTCTCGTACCAATTTATAACACTTTATTTTATTTAAATGTGAGATTATTCAAATCATAAGTAAATCCCATTAAATTTATCAATAGACTTTTCATACAAAAGAATATCTTGGTTTTATTAAATTCGATCGACATACGTCATAAATAATAATCCTGACTAATTTATTGGGTTATACTAATTTATTCGAAATATATTTTGTAAGAAAGAGAAGGGTTATATATAAAATTAATGTCAAATATTTATATATATATATATATATATATATATATATATATATATATATATATATATATATATATATATATATATATATATATATATATATATATATATATATATATATATATATATATATATATATATATATATATATATATATATATATATATATATATATATATATATATATATATATATATATATATATATATATATATATATATATATATATATATATATATATATATATATATATATATATATATATATATATATATATATATATATATATATATATATATATATATATATATATATATATATATATATATATATATATATATATATATATATATATATATATATATATATAAGGTAGTAAGAAAAAACAAGTCTGGAAAAGTAATGAATTTATATTCATTCAAAAGCCTTCAATAGTTAATCAGCAGGTACTACATTTTTAATTTCATTCAAATAGGTTAAAGATATTGATTTTACATTTTCTCAAAATTATCGGTTATCCAAAATATATTGAATAAATAATCGTTGAAAATATCGAGGTATTTTAAGCGTAAAATTTACTTTTACTGTCATTTGAAATAATAAAGAAGAAACGGAAAACGTTTTTCAATCATCTTCGATCACTGGAAACAAAATAAATCATGAAAATACATAAACGAAAAACAAGTTCGCTTGACCAATCAAAGTACAGGAACCTTTCTCTGGTATCTTTCCATTTAATAATTGATTCGATAAATTCCTTACAGAAAACGAATATGGCGTTTATTATTTTTCCGTCTCATTTTTCAAAGGGCCTTTGAAATTCAATAAATAATATTTTTTACTTTACTTGTTTCAGAAAACAGATATCGGGATCTTAATCAACATTGGAATCCTTCGACTTATTCTGGAATAAGAATAAACTTTTCAACGTAAATAAGGACTCGAGTTACGTTCACTTTTGCTGATGAAAATTTACGATCTCGGTTTTTGTAAATAACAGAAAGCCGATTGAAATAATGTCGTCTGACTTTCGGTGACTCGGTGTAACTCCAACTTTGAATCGATGATAAAACTCCAATGTATTCGGACCAAGATATTTCGATGAATTTGTACCAGGAATTGGAACTTGGTAGAAGTTGGTGACCGACATTTGGTCGGCATGGGGGCGGTTCTGCTGCTGATGCTGTGCCTGCCAACGGTCCTCCTGTCATCACCAAAACACTCAGGTAATAATTTATTCACAATATTTTTAGTGTGTCTTAATCTTTGTTAAATTCACCATTCTACCAAATTTGTCTTATAATTTGGTAGAATGGTAAATGTTCCCCTGTATGAAATGATTATCTGAACCACGTCTTGACAGGTCGTAAGCCCAGACATCCATAATCTTCCTTCTATAGAGACACCTCAGCATATGTATATTGACACCTCAACAAAGTTTGGGGTGTCAATATAATCATCGTTTGTTTATTTTATTTGAAATCATGAAAATAATGTTATTTTACATAAATGTTAATTTACCTGTATAGCTGAAATACAAAAATTAATATGCCACTACAGTATTAGACAGGAGTTTTTCTCTTATTTAATAATAATTTTATCAATAATTTAACAGCAGGTAATGAAAGAACAATATATCACCATTAAAATTATAATATTTTTTATACTGAATGTGTAAGTGATAAATTGGATGGAATTTAAATGAAATGGAAAAAAATGATTGGTAAAATCCATTTTAGATAAGAAAAAAAAGATGACATCAGAAAACATGTGAAATAAATAAATACTCTGTGTTAGTCTTTTGCTAACCATAGGTCTCTTTTTTGGAGAGTCACATCGCAATTGGAAAAATATATTTTATTAAGTTTATAAGTAGGTACTTTACAAACTAAAGTTTAATTTATTTTATAATAATCTTTTTTTTAATTGTTTTCAATTTTATCAAGATATACCATAAAACAGAAGTCATATGTGCTATAAAAATAAGTGAAAATAATATCCTTTTTTTTTTGACAAAAGTCAATATCGTTTTGTAAATCTACTCTAAATAAATAAGTATATTCAACAACAACAAAAATTATTTTTTGAAAGGATTTTAATTTACCATTAATATGGTAATTAATTTTATTTTAGGTTATGCTTTCTTCATTGTCTCTTTTTTTAGTCCCTGTTAGTCTGTAAAAAAAATCATTTCAAAATTTCAAAATACAAATTCAAAAAGTCAATCATCTCTTAGACTATCATTTATTACGTCAACTCGACTGGTCAAACAAACAGTGTAAAAATCATTAATTTATCAGATGATTGTTATTTGTGGTATTCGAAAATTCTATAATAAGAAAAGTAAATTCGTATATTCAAAGCACAAAAAATAAACGTTAAGATATACTTAAAAAGAATGTAGAGTCCTTATGGAAGCATCACTTTTGTTTTTGAACCTATACGTTCCTCCAAATAAAACAAAAATTTATATTTTTACTTAGAATAAATAATATTCACTAGAGTGCTCATGTGAAATGTATTCTATTTTACATAGATGATTCAACCTTTTGTTCCCAACTAAACGAGTTTCTTATGTAGAGGTAGAAATTTATGAGAAAAAGTATAAAATTTCTTTGTTTCATTCATTCCTCGATTCACATATTTTTCATGACATACTCGTAATATTTAGAATGTTTCGAGGCGTATAAAAATCATAATACTGTAATAAATTCAAATATAAACTAAATTTAGAGAAAAAGAAATATAACGTTATTCAAATGAAAAAATGTACATATTTCATCAACCCTGCTGGCAATCTACTTGTATTTCTAATAATAATAAATAATAAAACACTTATCCGCACCCAATGGTGCATAGGGCACTGCGTCATATAAACGCAGTGTTATCTTGATTTTACACATGAAGGAAAGGTGATCAGCCCTCCGCTTCAGGTACCAGTCCAGGGTAATATTGATAAATATTACAGTGAAAAAATCACTCATATTTATTTTACCTCCCCTGGGAATCGAACCCGGGACCTCCAGAACGGTAGCCGAGCGTGCTGACCATTACGCTACGGAGGCGGACATTACTACTTGTATTTCTAGGACAACTTGTATTTCTAGGTCTAAACTATTTAACTACGTTATGTAGATAACTTGAACTTTACCTCAGAGTTTTAAAAATAAAAGAAACAAATAAAAGTTAAGTTCAAATTATCGAAATTAAAATGTAAAAAGGTGAAAGGGTCACCTTTAAGCAAATTATATGGAAGAAGGATGCTGAGTTTAAAAAAATATTAAGGTAAAATTATGGAAAAGATTTTTCCGAAATACTTTTGAATTATTTAAGCCTTATTATTAATCATAAATTTTCATGTTTTCATTTATCTTTTTCAAGAACTTAAGTAATTTTCCTCTATTTAGTTATAAGCGTCGATTTTCTCTTTGGTATTACCTGATTATAATCCCTTTTAAGTATTCAAATAAGATAAAAAGGATTCGATCCTCAGAGGCATAAGAACAACAATTTGGGTCCGTAATTGACTGTGATTATATTTATAGATGGTCGTAACAAGGATAAAGCATGGAGGTACGAATGGCACAGCAACCACAAAGGATACAACAAGCTGGACAGACCCTTGGAAAATAATACTATCACTAACGTGACGATCCAACTTGGGACCACGGCTTTCCTCCACTGTCCCGTGAGGCACTCTAGTGATAGAGGGGTAAGTGACACGTTTCTACCTCATTATTCATTGTTAATCTTACCTTTTAAGGAAAACTCCTCCACAAAGGTACCTTAGGTTTTGTAAAACAATTTTAATTACCCTTTATCGTTAAACATTTTTTTTATATAACAAAACACTTATATAACCACTTAATGAGTTTTATTTCAATCAATGGTTATACAAACGTTTAATTATAAAAAAAAATCAACATGTCATTTCACAAAGTTAATGCCGAATAAATAAAATATATTAATATTTTATTGTTGTTTTTGTCATAATGTACGAATATTGAAGTCAACAGGAGAGGTTCAATAACATTATCCTTATCATCATCGTTTACTTTGTGTAATACCATTTAAAAACAGGTTTTTAAGTAGCATTTCATAAATTGAACGATGAATGATAAGTAGAGTGTTATAGTATCATACGACAAAGTTTACAATGCTCTTAACATACGAAATATAGTAGAGGTTCAGCCTAGAATTTTATTTTATTTTGTATTATAAAAGCATTTTTTACTTTGTGGTATTGGTAATATAACACTCTCCTTATCATTCATCATTCACTTTGTGTAATATCACTTTAAAAAACTAATTTTCCTGAATAATCGGTTTCGGAATAATCATTCGATTTTCAGGTCAAATTTGAACTTAAGTGAAATTATTATGGTCTGCTATTTATGTATATAAAACTATTTTTTTAGAGAGAGACAGAAGATAAATGAATCACATTTTTTTTTATAAACATAGCTAATTATAACAATTTTATTTAATAAACACAAATGGTATTACACAAAATGAACGATTAATGATTAGGAGAGTGTTATTGTACTTTTTGTAAGACAAATATAATCACTTTTTTTCAAGTTTAAAGATAAATATTATAATCGTTGTTTTCCACATATCCCAAGGTTATTTATGTTGATAGGAGAGGCTCAGAATACAATTTGTAAAAAGGTAATTAACCACCAGTCTCTTTCTGCTGGATGAGTTCTGATCATTCCCCTCGTTTTCATCTACAGTATGACTTCTTTCAGGATTGGTACCTTTTCAGACCGCAATAGTAGAGCCTTCGGAAAGTGTGCTTCTTAACAGCTACAGTCACTTAATAGTTTTAGTGTTTCCGGTTGTAATTTTATTTCAATTAATATTTGTGTCATCTTGTAGTTAATGTTTCAGTCAGTCTCTTGAAATTAATCTTAACCTTCCCTGAATAATAATGATATTAAATAAAAGTTTTTTTTGAGGACAGAAAAATATATAAATTCGTTCTCATAATTTGAAGATATGACGTGTCTGGGCATTTAGGAAAATGAGATATTTAATTATGACCTGCGTCTATTATTCCATATGATTGATGTGAAAATATAAAGCTCCAAAAATAGCTTTCCCATTATTAACTTTTAAAGCGGCATCAGCATGAATAAAAGTCTAAAGCTTTTCTAACACATAATATTAAAATTGGGATCGATGTTTCGAAAGTTATCTAATTAATTTCAAAGATAAATCACAATTTGTCACGGAATTTCAATTGGATTTTCATTTATTTTCAGATTTAAATCACCTTTTAACAATAGTCAATCAACATACCTGACATGATGTCTAAATTAATTTTAATCTTTATTACATAAATTTATTAAAGTTCATTTAAAAAAAAACTATGAGAGGTTTCGTATTTTTGTGGCTCAGTCTGGTTGAATGCTTAAATAATGCAGCAGTAAATTGTATTTTTTTCTTTCTCATTAATACTTTCTGTTCAAACACTATCTACTCTCTGATTGCAAATCGCTATATATGTAAGGTATCAAACATTTCGATTAATATCACTAGTCTATTATTGGTTGTTTGGAAAATATTGCTTCTTTGCAATAAGCCCAACAATGTACATTTTATTAACGTTAAAATAATTAAATAAATAATTATCCTTTAAACCCGTATCCACATCCAATGGTGCTTAGGGCGATGCATCTTTCAAAAACAAAGTTATCATGATCATAAGACACGTGAAGTAAAGTTGATCAGTTCAGGAACCAGTCCAAGGTTATATTGAATGGATATAAGAGTGAAACATCTATTTTATTTATAAGTCCCCCCTGGGACTTCAAACTCGGGACCTCCAGTACTAAAGTTGAGCGTGCTGACCATTACACTATAGAGAAAAACGTAAGATAAATAAATATAAGCAAATTTCAGCACTAAAAGGGTTAAGAAAAGAACCTAGGACCCCATATAGCTAAGAGGTCTATTCAGCGGTATTCTTCTTCATCCTTGTTGAGAAAACAAATAAAAATATGAAAAATAACTCTTATAATTTGATATATTCTAGATTTATGAACAAGTATTCGGACACACTCAAAATGTTGCAAAAGCTCCACGGACTTAAACAGACAGACATTAGATTTATGCTGCGGAACCCGCCTAGATATTATTCTCTTTCCCTGTGTCCTTAAGATTGTCCCTAGGGGATGGTAGTTTGTACTATTCTTAGTGCTACTGACACATAAATTAGGTGTAGTGAAGATAAGTACGTCCCCAATCTCTTTACGCACGTTCGACGAGGATAAACAAGCCGGCTAATGAACCTGGTTACTTGGCACTTTTATTTATTTTTATTATTAAAGCCCCAATCTGCCAGAAGCCGTTTCAATAAAGATGGAAAAACGAGAATATCTCCCGAGCGTATTTTTTCCATGGCGTTTTATTTGTTTTTCATTCTTAGCCTGGAGAAAAGTCGATTTCATTGGGAAAATTTGATATTTTAAACTTAAAATTCAGAAAGAAACATTTTGAGGAAATAATTCTAAGAGTGTATTCATTGAATGGGTATCTTTAATTTCTTTAATTTGGGGTTTCAAACAATAGGGTTAATATGTTGGTACTATTATTTGATTATCAAAAATATGGCTTCATTTTTTTAATGCCAAAACTGTGTCACCATTATTAAAAAATTACAAGTATTAAAAAGTATTTTTGAAGGCCCAAGAGCACGTTTTCAGAAACATTGGTCAAGTTTTTATCCATTGTATTGGTTATTGCAAGATAAAACATACTTATCAAACATAAGTAGATATACTTGTACATACGTAGACACGTGTGTGCGAATTCACTTCAAAGGGTTAGTACCCTTAAATTTGAATTAACTGTTTAGAAATGGCTACACACATCCCCGTTAGGTGGAAGCAGTAGGAGTTTGTGTGAAATATTTCAACCTAATGTGACAGTAATTAGGCTCAGCCAAACAAATTAACCGTGAGTATTACAATACCGTGATTTTGGGTGTAACCATAACAGCCTCAATTTGTCGATAAGGTTTCAATTCATTCATGATGACGTATTATTCCCCCCCCCCCTGTCCACCAACGTAGTGCAGTGATCAGCATGTTTGGGCATTTTCATGTGTATAAATTTTTTTGAGAATATGTATTTAACACCTTTACATCATATTATTAGATTAAAACCAATATTTTTAGCTTTTCCACTTTATTTTTATTTGACCAGTGACCGGGTTTCGTCGTTACTGACATCATAAGACTGGATCAGCTAAAAATCAAAAATCAAAATCATCAGCTTAAAATATTGGTTTTAATCTTATAATATATTAAAAATGCAATTCCATCACGAATTGTCAGTGGAGAGTATAAACCTTTGCATCAATATATTTTCCGGTTCAACTGAACACAAACAATTTTCATATTCGTAAAATATGCAAATACATACCATTATTTATATTATTTTTTGACATTTCATCAAAGATGAAGAAGAATATGGAAGTCTGGGCATTTACGGGGCTTACGACCGTCATAGGCTGGTTTAAGTGATCACTTTACACACGTGTAACATTCACCAATTCTACCCATTATTGACAACCACACTACTCAAATTCTTGGAAGTTCTATATATATGAACCAATTTAGAAACTTTGTTCTTGAATCACTAGAACTTCACTAGAGACATCTATTGGTGAGATGTAAAGAAGCTTTTTTATTAAGCAGAAACTCTTATATTAGTATGTGAAATCCATTATTTAAATGGATTTTTTAAAAATAATACAAAGGTTATAGTTAATTTGTTTTTCTGTTATAAAAACAAGTAAATAACGGACTAATAAGGAGGAAGAGGTGTTCACATGCTGTGACGCTTAAATTTAAGCATGTATAAATTAACAAGGTGTTTTAAATTTATTTCTCCGGATTCTTGTCTGTTTTATCTGAAATTTGTTAGAATTAAGTAAATAGTAGATTATAATGTACTTTTACAGTTTTATATATTTTTTAATAAAATTAACGTTTTTAGAATTTTAATTGGTTCCTACACTTTCAATTATTATTTATTTGTTTAATATTTACTCATAACTAATGTATACACTTCCTATTTTGTCACTTATCTTAATAAAAATATCTTTGAAAATATCAATTGATGAAAAATTTGTAAAATGAAATAAATTATATCTTATAATAATCAAATAATACTTCAATAACGAGTTTTTCTATTATAAATTTCTTTTGACGTATTCTGTATATCGCTCACTCCTTTCAAGAACGTCATAAATAAAAAAACTTGATTTTTCAGGAGACCGTTTTTAAAGTTTAAAAATATAATACAATGTATTAAAAATAAATATCAAGCCACTCATGGAACTTTTTACTGTGTAACACATCATTTTAGGTAAAACCTGAAGGTCATTTTTCCATATGAAAAATATTTAGTATATTCAAAAAAATTATTAAACAATACCCTTTCTTCAAAGTGCAAAAACAACACATTCTGCCCTGTAGCGGGTAAATATGAAGTAAAAAATATTTTGCTGGGATAAAGAACATTTTCTGGGCATTCCAAAAATATACACAACTGTAAATTGACGATTTTTGATTTATGACGTTGTTAAAGGAGTGAGCGATATGTTGAAACATTGTAAAAAATTAAGATTTTATTAAATTTTATAAATGTGTTTTTATAAAAGAAAACAACAAATTGGGTTCACTTTTAGCATTTATGATGATAATTTATGGTAACAGGTACACCGTCTATGTAATGAGAATCCATAAAACACCTCACTTTGAAGAGAAACCAATCAGGTTTACAATTTTGCATAAATCCGTACGAGGCTAAAAGCGAACAGATCCCATGCATTCAGTATGAACCCAATATGGCCGGGATTCTCTTCTCAGATTGAAATCCGCGGTGAGATGCGACATTACCGAACACGGTTTTTCCATTGAAACAAGAAAATGTCTTAAGGGGAAAGTCATGATGCAGAAAAAATGACATTTATTGTTTCTAAGGATAGGCATTGATATTTTTTGTGTTTTTTCCCTAATGATATTGAGGTATTTTTAAAACATATGTATCGTGCTTTTTATTTTGCTCTTTCAATTTTTTTTTATTCTTTTACGCTTTTATTCACAGAAACATATGAAGTAAAAATTTATTTTCATAGACGTCATATAAACATTTATAATACTTTTATTATTAAGGTACTGTTACAAATTGAAAATCATACAATGTTTTTAATTAATAACTGACATGAATGACTCAATAAACTTGCTTAGATTTGAAAAATCAATAAAATGACATTTAAAGTTATAAAGTATGTTTTTTTTTAATGTTTTTCGCAGATACTTTGGCATATTTTATAAACTTTATAAAATAAAACCACTTTGTTTTAACCAGTTTTTATTGGTACACTTTATCGAAACCGGTTGGATCAAGTGTACTAATAAAAAGTGGTTAAAAACAAAGTTGTTTTATTTTATAAAGTTTATAAAGCATCTCTCTAAAACTGACGTTGGTTTTTCTCTGTCGCATTTTTTTTATCGGTATTTTATTTCATTCATCCAATTTAATAACCAACATAATTTTTAAGGAAACTTATTGACATTTTAGGCAGTAGGCACAAAAAATTAAATATCACACAATCTTTCAAATCATCTTCGCCTCTTCCACATTTTTGCATCTCTTCATACATATCCGCCAATAATTCCTGACCTGACCACGCATGATTAACTATTTGAAATATTTGATCATGCCAAGTTTTCTACGTCTTCCTCTCCTCCTATTTTTTACTACATTCGCCTCTTAAAATTGATTTCATGTTCTTTCTTCAGTCATACATGTATTTATTTCATAAGACAAAATTTCGGTAGTAAATTCAAATGCTGCTTTCTGTTGTCAATTTGTTGGTGTAAAGTAATTAACAAAATTGTTTCTGCTCAATAAAAAAGCGTCATCGTCTTACCAATAAATGTCACTAATAAAATTCTAGTGATTCTGTTCAATGTTTCGAAATTGGATCATATATATAGAACTTCCAAGTACATGAGTAGTGTGGTTGTCAATCATGGGTAGAATTGGTGAATGTTACACGTGTGTAAAGTGAATACTTAAATCAGCCTATGACGGTCGTATGCCCCATAAATCCACAGATTTTCATATTCTTTTTCATCTTAGTTGAGGTGTCAAAAAATAATATTATAAATAACTCATATTATTAAATATTTTCCAGATTTGTGAACAAGTATTTGGACACACTCCAAATGTTGTAACCTTTATATTGTTCATGATTTCATTTTATACACGAGAAAAAATTACGGTTTTGACATCGGGAATTTTTTTAAATACTGGGTATTGACGCAGAACGCGGACTGTCGTCTTATACTCCGACATCCACGGCACGAAATGTCCCATTTTTCACGAGTCGCCTAACAAGCAACTTGAATGCGAGCCATTAGGGCATATTCGTATGCTTAGAACAGACTCACTTAACCACCCACCCCTTTGTGCCTAAAAGGGTAACTTCTGATGATGAACCATTATTCGGTGAAATGAATCTTTTTTCTTTATTTTCGTCAAACAGGGGACGTTCGTACATTTGTTTCACTTGAAAAGATAGATACTGACAAAAAAATCTAATGGGCATACAAGTTTATTACTCGCTTTCAAAACATACTTTTCGCCAAGGAAATGTCTTGATGAATTTAGCTTCAACTTTGCGACCTCTAACGTACATACATACAGATAGGATCTATACTTTTCATGCGTTTCCCATATTAATTTGAAACTTTCTACGTATAACATGTATCTCACGACCCGATCTATGAATTACTGTCACTATTAATGATTCAACGTTATCGGCATTATAATTAATTAAAGTAATGCTCGTATAAGCATATATCTCCGAATATTATATTTAAATATAAAAATAGAACATTTTTAATGGACCTTTTTTAGTTCATTATTGTAGACACAACTAGTTGAAACAATTAGATATTATCGAAACTACATACAAATGTAGATATGAAAATATTTAGAGTTATTTTTTTGACATCTCATCAAAGATGAAGAAGAATATGAAAGACGGGGCTGATGACCGTCATAGGCTGGTTTAATTGATCACTTTTCAAACATGTCACAATCACAATTCTACCCATTATTGACAACCATACTACTCAAATTCTTGGAAGTTCTATATATTTGAATTAATTTCAAAACATTATCACTAGAACTTCACTAGAGACATGTATTGGTGAGATGAAAATAAGCTTTTTATTGAGCAAAAACTCTCATTTTAGTACGTGACATCCGAATCCTGGATTATAATCACATACATGAGAAACGCCATCTTCATCTTTAATGAGATGTCAAAAAAGTAAAAAGTATGCAAAATAACTCCTATAATTAGAGATAATCCAGATTTGAAAACAAGTATTTGAACACGCTCAAAAGGTTATTTCTAGAGTTATTGAAACTTGTCGTGTTCACATTGATAAACTCAAAAGAAGTCTTGTACAAGTGTTTTATTTTTATGTTTAAATCATTATGCAATTCTTTTAAGTTTTTACCGAAACAATAATTTAAACCAAACACAATGTCAAAGGTAAACTTATCACATCAAACCGCATCGAAGCTTTTTTTAATCTTAAATTTGGCTTCATAAAAATAAGATTGACACAGTTTTTTTAAAATATTTCTTTTTATTTTATTTTTAACATATTGTAGGGAAGTAGTCACAAATAAGTGTTTTAAAAAAGTGGTATTGCCCAAAGTAAACAATGGATGGCTAAGAGAGTGTTTTATTGTAGGGTTTTTTTAAATCATTTAAAAATTAGTAGAAAATATTAAATAACGTTAAAATCTTCTTTTGAAAAGTTCATAAAAAAAATAGAGAATTTGAGAGAGATACGCCTCCCAACTTTTTAACACAATTAAGTAGTTCTTAAACAAAACTCAGTAATTGATATGAGTAGCTAACGATAAATTATGAATAACGATAGCCGAATGAAAAAAGGATAGTATGTTTATAAAACAGTAACAATACTTATAAATTTAAAAGTTAATATTTTTTTCCAAAGAATCTTTTTTGTTAAGTTACAATCCTTAAAATTTTACAACGATATTCCTGTTTGAATTTAATAATATAACAATTTAAGTTATAAGTTTAGTACCTTAGTTTATGCATGATAGAAGAGACGTTTCAACGTCAAAAATATCCTTTTTAATCATAAAGCATTTTATGGTGTTTTATATCATAATTTTACTCCGCTCATTACACTTTTATAAATTTACAACATAAATTATTCTTAAATAATATTTTTATTGGTGTTTAAAACTTTTAAGTTTTTACATTCTATACAAAATATTTTGATATCCTATATCATGCTCAGGGTGAAAAAATATACGGGATTTAATGGAGGAAATTTTCACGCCATACGAGTTCGATGCTTATCTTAAATTTCCGTTTAAAATGTCGTTAGGAAATACTAAGCAAGTGAGAAAATAAAAAAAATTGGAGGCACATAACAACAAAAATAGTAATCTCCATATGATTTTATAATTATATTTATTTATCTTATTACTATTAGGAGTTTATATAAATTAAAATGTACACTATCGTTTGTTCGAAATCTGAAATTTCCCAACATTCGAAATACTCAACATTGCTGTTAGCGGAGAGCGTGTTTGTTGACAGTTGCTGTCATTATCATCTGCAATGTTTTTCTATTGCATTATTCTTTCATCGACTTATTATATTTTCATTGCTACAAAAAAATGTATTACAAAACATATTACAAATGTGTGCTTATTTTAGTGTTTATTTGTAACCAGACAGAAACAAAAAAAACGAATGTACAACGTAACTGAATTTTAAAGAATATAATAACAACGACTAAACATTTTCAACTTTTTTAACGACGCCTGAGATTTGATATTATAGGTCATATTAAAATTTGGCTACTGGTCACAAAAAAATGAAAAAATAAAAACATAAATTCTTGTTTTATTTGTTCATCCTTGTTTAGATAAGTACTTTTTGAACCAATTATATATTTACACATTTTTTTATACAACATGTAATATATAACATGTACAAATTGACTACGGCCGGTAATAAAGGAAAAATAAAAAAAGTGAAAAACGCTGTTTCCACTTGTTGTTTTACTATAATAATTTTAAAGAAATAAAAATATGTAATTATTTTGAAAGGTATTTCATCGAATCGTTATTGCTACGAGAGCAAGTTTTATTTTTAAACTGTATTTAATTGCCTTTTTATAAGTTATTAAAAATCAAATTAAATTCCAAAGGAATATTTCTAAATATCAATCTTCTAAAAAGGAATATAACATAAAAGCTATTTTTATATTTGATATTAAATGTATCGATTTCTAAACATCTTTAGTAATCAATAATTTGTTTTCTAAGCCACGTGTGCTGTGGCTAAGTCTGGATAAATAGAAAGAAAGAAATAATAAAGCTTATACCATAATTTGTTTAATATCACAATGCTTGCGAAACAATGATAATGTTAAAAACCAATGAAACAAAAATGCAATCGCGAACAATAAAAAAGTAGCAGCAGCTATCAAGAAGCAATTCGACCGCCATGAGAAATGTTTGATATTGTCTGTGTTGCTGTTACGCTCTACGGATGGCGGTGCTATTGTGAACCAAAAACTGTTATAAAAAAATATTGTGTTTACTTCTTACTTGTATTTTAAGAACACTAGTCATAGGCGAATCTATAAGAGATTTATTATTTTAAACAAAAGAACCTTTATATTTTTATGGCGTTCTTTTTATCATTCATCGTTCATTTTATGTAATATCTCTTTTATGTATTATAATATAAAGTGAATATGGAGAGCGTTAAATTACCATTTCACGAAGTCAACAATGTTTTTTTTTATAAACAAAATTAATTTATTTTTATTTTTACACATAAATTAATAAAAACACGCTCGTATCCAAATAAACTTGTGTGTAAAAAATCTTTGCAATCGGTGAACAACTTCAGGTGAATTAATATTTGAAACGAGCGAATATAAACATTTTTCATCAAATGAAATGTATAAAACACTATTACTGCGTCTTCAGCAGGTTTTAATATTTTTTTACCATTTTTCATTTCCAGCCGAACTTAATCCCTTTTTTAATAACTCCTTCTTTTACAGCAAGTCTCCTGGGTGCGGTGGAGAGACTGGCATATTCTGTCTTCTGGAGTTTTTACATTCACAAATGATGAAAGATTTCAGGTAAGAAAACTTTTTTTGTTAATATTGAGGTCTGATTACTTTTTACGTCGTCTTATAACTAAACCTTATCTGTTTTTTTTTTATTATTTAGAAATGAAAAAAACCTTGATTTTTTTAGTTAATATGAAAAAAAGGTAAAAGAACAACAGTAAAACGTAATTAATTAAGCGCCGACATGTAATTAAGTGTAAATTGATTTGTTTTCAATAAGTAAAAAAAACAAACTACACAAAAAAATAAAAAACCTATTAAGTTAGTATGGAATTACTGAAAATTATATGATGTAAAAGCATATTAACTAAAACAAACATTTAATCATTTGAGGCAATACCGGTGTGGTAGTATATCCATTTTTAGTTTATGTTTTACTTGATAAATATTATCACTCCTTCAAATATATTGTAACATAATTTTCGATGTATTCCGCATCATACGGTGTTTGAAAATGATACGGAATGCTTTGAAACACGTTGTCAAATTAGATTTAGAAAAATATTTGTATGTACCAAGTAAAACAAAAATTAAAACTTTTTTTTAAATGTTAATCATTTGAAATCTTTTCATATTGTTTATTATTAAAAAAAAAAATTAAAAAAATTTTCTATGTCCCAGCCTAGTATCAAGTTATATTTTTTTAAATAATTCAAATATAAATTCCTTTTAAAATTATAAAGTCAACTAAAAGCGTGGGTAGGAGCAAATATAAAAATGATAAGAACTGTGTGTTTCACTTTCAAATTTAATCAAAATCAACTTTATTATAAATATATTATTTAAACTCATATTTTTCTGATCCAAATTATAGATACAAATAAAATCAGTTTTCAGTAACGTGGAACGAGAATAAAATTATAAATTGGGTGTACCTACTTAATTAAAATAAGCGAACTTTTTGTAATACTTTATTTTTCAAAGCTCCCATAAAAATATTTAATTAAGAAATTGGAATCTTTTCAAAGACTTTAATGTTAAAAAGCATTTAATCAACTGAAGCGCGTTTTGTAATATATATGAACATTTTTTTCCGGAATGTTTTATTGAGATACATGTAACAAAACACTTATTTACATTAAAAATAGAACACAATACCGTCTTAACAATTCTGACGCAAATCTTAACATATTTTTTTTTGTTTTGAATAGTATAATTGCTTTTCTTAACGAAGTGAACAAGAACTCTAGTGAAATTGGATATAACGAGGGTGAAACTGATACATTTATATTAAGTTTCAATTTCCTCTGACAAAAGAAATAACCTTTTGTTCGTTATAAACATAGAATCACGAGAAAAATAGCTATTCATTGTTAACTACATCTCCTATCAGCAATATCTCCTGAACAACCAATTACACATGACTGCAAACACGAAAACAACTTTTTTACTATATTTTTTATCGATTTAAGGTTGAAGACGTTTTTGTGCCAAAATGCAATAGTATATAGATATCGGAACATTTTTTTTTGGTATATAGATATCGGAACATTTGGAAAACGAGAGTGGGTTAAACAACTTCTTTGCTTTTCTTGAATGTTTTTCGCAGATACTTTTTGGCACATTTTATAAACTTTATAAAACAAAACAACTTTGTTTTAACCACTTTTTCCAACCGGTTTTAACAAGAACCTTCTCATCATCAGGGTTTATGTACCTACTAATTTTAAAACATTGAAGTACTCATAGTTAGGTTACAGATAATTATCCTTCCCTTACGATACAAAAAACTTACACGCAATCCTTTTTTGCGCAAAATTCGATGTTTCTTTGAACAAAAGCGTTTAATTTTATGTATCTTTTGGTTCTGTCAATGTTATCATAATTTATGTTATTAGTGGATTTGTGGATTTGTGTGCTGTTTTTCTGGGAGGCGCTTTCTTGAGATTTTTGAGATGTTTCATTTTTAAATGCACATGTAACGATTATTCTAGCTTATTGTTCTTTTAGTATCATGTTAAATTAATGATCAAACAGGCGCCGTGGCGTAGTGCGTTAGACGCTCGAATGCAAAACTGGCTTTGCGGGTTCAATATCCGCCAATTGAAAAATCAATTCAAGAAATATTTATTTTCAATTGGTCAGGGTGTTCGTGATGTATTTTTCACATTTACCATCCCTATTCTTTCTATTCTACCTCTAAAAGAAAAAAATATGGGTTATTAATTTTTTTTAAATGCATCAATTTGATGCAGTGCCCTATGCACCATTGGGTGCGGATAAGAGTAAGTAGCAATATAAATAGATGTTTTATAAATTGTAATAAAATTTAAATGGTAACATTTTAAATGATTGTTTTATATGTTTTCATTGTTTCCACAAAACAATCAATTATTTTTCTTTTATATTTCATTTTAAGGGTCATCAAACCAGGAGTATTTTTTGAATGACCTAATGTCCAATCGACTCTGAATTCTAGCCACGGCTTATGCAACACCACTTATCATGCCCCTACTCAGGCTTCAACTTTTTAACTTTCATAGCCCATGCCTACTCGTGAGTGGATTTACTCTTTATATTTAAAGTTACTATAATTTCATGTAATTCGTGAGCGAAAATTCTAGGCAAAAACACTCGCTACCAAGGGTTTTATTGTACACCGGACACTTATACCTGACTCTAAAAAGATCACCTGCGCTCGCGGCTGCCATAAACAATAAAAACCGTTCAAATTTCAAATTTCCTCCCTTCTCGTTTGTGACGTGAAATACCATTGCGACGGAAAATAAAAGAAGGTTCGCATAGATAAAATGTTCTTGTAGTATACAATTTAGGCAAAACGGAATCATTGTTACTTGTGATTCACGTATAAATTTTGGTGACATCATAGCATTTTACCTTCCTAAGCTCTCATTTTTCCATAAGACAGTTATAATAAAATACAAAATTGTATGAATCAAATACAGAAGGTATTTTGTAATCATTACGATGTTATTTTTTGATATCTCGTCAAAGATGAAGAAGAATATGGAAGTCTGGGCATTTACGGGGCTTACGACCGGCATAGGCTGCATTACGATGCATTAAATTAATAAAGTTAGACCCTATCCTTATTGTACGTAAGTATGTATGTATACATCTAACTTTAGACGAAAATGATAGTAACTATTTTCCTATTATTTTTTGACATCTCATCAAAGATGAAGAAGAATATGAATATGAAGTCTGGGCATTTATGGGGCTTTCGACCGTCATCGGCTGGTTTAAGTGATCACTTTACACACGTGTAACATTCACCAATTCTACCCATTATTGACAACCACACTACTCAAATTCATGGAAGTTCTATATATATGAACCAATTTAGAAACCTTGTTCATGAATCACTAGAAGTTCACTAGAGACATCTATTGGTGAGATGTAAAGAAGCTTTTTACTAAGCAGAAACTCTTATATTAGACTTCCATATTCTTCTTCATCTTTGATGAGATGTCAAAAAATAATATGAAAATAACTCCTGTAATTGGAGATAATCCAGATTTTGTGAACAAGTATTTGGACACACTCAAAATGTTGTAACTATTTTCCTAAAAAATATTCATTCAACTATTCGAAATTGGTTTTTACAATTTCGATGTGTAAAATCGAAAGTTTCCGTGACAATAATATAAAAATTCAATAATACTACCCTTTTCAAGCTTTAGTCTAAAAATTTCGATCTGAAGCAAATTGAACGTTATTTTAATAAAGGGTTTGGCACCTTTTTCAGGTATATCTAGCTATATCAGCGAAAACCTATCAGCGAAAGCTAAACTGGCAGTAAACAACGGAGTCCTGGTTCCTACCCTAATGTATGGATGTGAAAGATGGAGTTGGTAAAAAAAGGATTAAAGTAGACCGAATGCAGTCGAAATGCGATCTCTCAGAAGAATGTGGGACAAAACGATATATGATAGATGTTCGAATAGTGGAATAAGGAAAAAATGCAAAGCCGAGACAAGCATTATCGATTAAATTAAGGAAGGTGTGTTGAGATGGTTTGGACATGTAGAACGTATGAGTGAGGAAAGAACGGTAAAACAAATTTGTGAGGCGAATGTTTATGGAAAAAGGAGCAGAGGAAGACTGAGAAAAACTTACGATCAGGTATGCCAAATACTTGAAAGCGGTCAGGTTAGGAGTCGAAACAATCGGCGGGAATGTATGAGGAGATGCATGAACGTGGATAAGGCGATGAATGTTTGCAAAGACAGAGTGGTGTAGCGTTCTTTTCTCTCTGCCTACTCCTTCGGGGAAGCGGCATGATGGTTAGTTAGTAAGTTAGTTTATCTAGCAATAATTATTGGTTATATCTAACATATCGCCACTCCTTTCAAGAACGTCATAAATAAAAAATCGTCAATTTTCAGTTGTGCATGTTTTCGGAATGCCCAGAAAATGTACTATATCCCAGCAAAAACGGCATATTTTCAACTTAATATTTACCCGTTACAGGGCAGAAAGTGTAATTTTTGCATTTTGAAGAAAAGGTATTGTTTAATTTTTTTTTTAATTTACTAAATATTTTTCAAATGTAGAAACAACCTTCAGGTTTAACCTAAAAAGATCTGTTGCACAATAAAAAGTTCTATAATTGGCTTGACATTTATTTTTAATGTATTGTATTATATTTTAAAACTTTAAAAACCTTCTCCTGAAAAATCAAGTATTTTGATTTATGACGTTCTTGAAAGGAGTGAGTGATATGTTATTATCAATAATTTAACACTTGTATTAAACCACGAATTGAGTTGTTTTATTTTATTTCACACGACTAGTTTCGTAACTATAGAAGTTTTTATCTACATTTTGTTTTTTGTGATCACCTGTGGATGAAAACATTTGTTTTTTCGAAACCAGTCGT
Organism: Brachycentrus maculatus; assembly: GCF_059751285.1. Lineage (NCBI taxonomy): Eukaryota > Metazoa > Arthropoda > Insecta > Trichoptera > Brachycentridae > Brachycentrus > Brachycentrus maculatus. Next base: position 1,672,939 of record NW_028280811.1, on the reverse strand, counting down.
GTGAAATAAATTTACTAAATTGTTTTCAATGTAATGTTGAAATAGACGTTATTCAAAGTGACGGCTACTATATGGTTCGTATCCAGAAAATTTTCTCATAAGACTACCAACGACTCTTTTTCTTTCGCTTTGCATACCCAAATCACCTTGAAAATTTTTTTTAATCAAATTAATATACCTTTGCCCCCCTATTTAAAAAATAAATATTTACTGTCAAACATCTATCAAATAAAGAGTCACTTTTATTTGTTACGTGTATTATATATGTGGATATATGTGTGTATATATTGCAGTATGCTAACAGTAAGGGTACATGTTATCAAATTTAATATTACAATATTTCTATATAAGCTGTCTACGAAGTAAATTTAATGATGAAAGAATATTGACAGGCTTTAAATATGATATTTTACGTAAATATTGATTACATCTACAATTCATTATATTTATTATTATAAAGACATTACATATATGCTATTTTTTAGATGCGATATCAATTTCGTATTGTATTATTTTACAACATAAAACCTTAAAATATTAAAATATTTGTTTCCAAATGATGTAATCAATCACACTGTGGTATATTTAATGATAAATTAACCATGAACAATTTTTCAACATAACTTACGTGATGCCTTTGTTTAAATTGAAATAAACTTTTCATTGAAACAATTACTTTCCTTCTATTGGTGTGTTACAATTTTCGAAAAAAATGAATTACACGATAATATTACACTCATAGTGTATAATATATTTTTCGTCTTTCAAAAAGGTAACATTGTTTAAAAATATATTTACCTAAAATTAAAATATCAGTTTATAACGGTTGGAACAATTTTATTTCATTCCATAAATACGGGTTTGTTGATAGAAATAATTTTAAAAAATATATTTTCGTCAGACACCGGATTTTTCACCCCACGATTGATATTTTAACATACTTTTTTTTTTCAATGTTTCGTGGTGATAATTCTTTATTAAAACTTTATTTTATTGAATGAAAAAACTACTATATAGTTTTTTCCACTTAAATTATATTTGACCAAAAACCGAATTTCAGCATTTCTGACATCAGACGAAGTTCGGTCTCTGGTCAAATAAAATAAAAAAAGGAAAAAATACTATACAGTTGTTTTATTTTATGTGTACCTACTTCGTGAATTCTCAACTGATTGAATATTCATGTTTAACGACTTCCGAAAAAGCGATTTTTTTTCTTTTCAAAAAGTTTTTTTTTACATAAAACCCACTGCATAATAGAAAATCGTGGTGTAAAAAACTAAACCTTTGCATTGAAAATTTTTAACTAGTTGTTTTTCATCAACGACTAGTGAGTTGCATATTTTTATATTTTTTGCTGCAAATTGCATATTTTTTTTTAAACCCTCATCCGCACCCCAATGGTGCATAGGGCACTTTATAACATCGACGCAGTGTTATCTTGAACGTTAATTGCACGAAGGCAAGGTGATCAGCCCTGTACTTTGAGAAACCAGTCCAGGGTGATATTAGGCTAATATGAATGTGAAAACCACGCATATTTATTTTGACCCCCCTGGGAATCGAACCCTGGCTCAAATCGAACCTTTAGCACGGTAGCTAGATGCGCTAACCGCTACAAAGTGTAATACATAACAATATAAACAGAGAAATATTATAAACGAATTAACTAGTTTAATATCGGATGAGAAAATAAAAAATAAAAAAAATTACTTTATATTCTGAACGCGCTATTGCGTAGCCGTACAGGAAAAAGTGACCAACTAACAAAACGTTAAATGTTCAGGAGGTCCATTTAAATCACTTTTGTTTGGCAAGAAAATAAACATCAATGCAGTTTGTCATTTTTAACAAGTCAATATATTATACTTCAAAGTTTAAAATCGCTTTGGGATTTTTTCAGAGCAATGTTAAGCTAGTTAGATATCAAATAGTCAATGATCACGTTTTTGTAAACAAATGCACTTGGTCACTTTCTCCTGTACGACTACGATTGGTGTATTGATGAATGCCAGTTTACCACCGTACGAACACATTTAATTTATCATTCAAGACAATTGACTTATGACGTCAGCTTGGATTCCACCCGTCCGTGTTCTCTCCCGGCAATGCAGAATACTAACCACGGAACGACAAATTAACGATCAATGGTCCCATCTGATTAATTCTGCTCGAATTGTATGGAAATCATGCGGTATTAAACGCGCGCAGATATAAATCAGATGAATCCGGAGCCCGAATATCCAATATTAATCCGATTATTTGGCCACGAAATACCAGACCGTTAATTCCAAATAAAATATTTCCATATTTAACGATCAAGTATTATAAATTCGTATTTCGGATTATCAATTCGTTTTTCTTCTCCATACGTTACTAAACCTGCAGTTATATTTCAAATAAACTCACTTGAACAATCATGGTTTATATTTTGTACATCAAAAGTATTGTTTACTTTGTGGTATGGTAATAAAACACTCACCTTAACTTTCATCGTTCACTTTGTGTAATACCACTTTAATAAACACTAATTCATGACTACCGGTTTCAGAATAACGTTTACATCATCGGGTCATTAAAATAATATTATTGCGGTCTGAAATTTATACAAAAAAAACGTTTAAATGTCAGACCGTAATTATTTTATTTTAATAACTTGATTATGTAATGATTATTCCGAAACAGGTAGTCACGAATTAGTGTTTATTAAATTGCAATAATATAAAAAAACGATGAATGAATGATAAGGGGAATATTAATTAAGATTTAGTTTATTCAGCGTTCAAAGTTTAAACTTTGGTTCAAAGTTTGAGCATGGAAAAACGACCTTGTAAATCCTCCAGACATCAAACCCGAAACCTCATAGGTATAATATTATATATTGATTTGGCATATAATCATGTGAAGTAAGATTACAATTTTTATTTAAATACTTATTCAAGATTACTCTTGAATTTATTAATGTATACACGACCAGTTTCGAAAACAACAGACGAACTCATCAATAAGTGAAAAATCATTTTTATTTATAATATTTTTACTAGTTTGTATTTTTCACTTGTTTTTAAGAACATTTGAAGTTTTCAAAACTAGTCGTGTTAACATTAATAAACTCAAAAGTGGTAACAAAATTTTGAGTCTGTCCAAATATTTTTTCATAGATCTGAGTGTTCTCCACCTAGAAATAATTTTTCAAATTACATCTTAATATAGATGAATCAAAATAAAGAAGACTGAGTATTTACAAGACTAATGACCTGCCATAACCAACCGTTGACAGGTCATTAGCCACGTTGATACTCAGACTTCCAGATTCTTATTCGGTTATGTTGAGATGTCAAAAAAATAACAAAGGTGATATTTTGTAGTATTTTGTTTATATATTTGACTGAAAAATACTACCTTAGCGCAGTAATCGGTACGCCACGTAGGGGAACAAAACTTATCATTAGATAAATTGAGCATACACTTCTACATCAATTGTTTAAGACGTTCGTATAAATCTTACCACATATCAAAACAACTTTGATTAAATTGACCTTTAAAACTTCTACAAACAATGAAGACTTTTATTAGTTTTGACTTGAGCGAATAAGATACTCTTAATGTTTTTACAAAAGTGTTGGTGTATATAATATGTATATATGTCATGATTCATAATTAACAGAACTCTACAGTCTCTGCTTAGAGTATCATACATCTTTATTCTTTCGACTCTGAAGTCTCTGACAGGCAGATAAGTAGCGCGGGTGGAAAGTTCTCGACTTTCCAGCTATATCCTCGAAAACATGCCAGACAATCGCAAACATCTTGGTAAGTCAAACTTAATAATTGGACTATACAAACAAGTGCTCGTATGCCAGGCTGATTAATGCAACTACTTGAAAGGGACTTCAAAATACATAAATAGATTAGATTATTGGAAAACCAAATATTTGACATATCACTCACTCCTTTCAACAACGTTTTATTTCAAAATCATCAATTTTCAGTTGTGCATATTTTCGGAATGCCCAAAAAATGTACTTTATTCCAGCAGAAGCGGCATATTTTTAAATTAATAATTACCCGTTACAGGGCAAAAAGTGTTGTTTTTGCATTTTGAAGAAAAGGTATTGTTTTTTTATTATTAAATAAACTAAATATTTTTCAAATGGAGAAAAAACCTTCAGGTTTTACCTAAAAAGATCTGTTGCACAGTAAAAATTTCAATAAATTTATTTTTAATACATTTTATTATATTCTTAAACTTTAAAAACGATCTCCAGAAAAATCTAGTTTTTTTTTTAATTTATGACGTTAAGCAGCGAGCAATATGTACGAGTTAATAGATAATCTACTTAATAATGTTAAAAATATACCTCATTTCAAAAGTTTTTTTTTTAAATTGGGTAATCGCTAAACTTCAAAACTGTTATCGTCGCTAGAAAAATTTAAGAAAAATATTTTCAAAATAGTTCCAAATATTATGTTTTATTATTGATGTATTATTTACTTTTATTACATGAAGTTTTTGCGAATAAAAAATAACTTTATAAAAATAAGTTACTCATGACAGGTTGTTAGCCCTGTTAATGTCCAGATTAATATATTTTTCTTCGTCTTCAATGTTTAAGATATCACAAAAATATTGTTACAAATAACTCTTTAATTTTTAAACGTAAATTTATACCCAATTAAAATATTACGAATTTATATAGACTTATATTTACAGTATTAAATGTATTTTTTTCAATTAGCTCGTTAAATAAGATTACATTTTTTTAAATTAACAAACACAATCTTAACCCTAAAAATTCGATGAAAAAATTACTCCCAGTTTCACTCTTTTTAAAATGTAATGGTTTTAAATTTGACAACCTCCAAAAAGTAAGAAAAAACAACATTTCGTTTGTCACAGACTTTACATTTTTCCATAGGAAAAAGGATTTCGGATTCTTTGGTTTAGATTGTCAGAAAATCTTACTTCCTCTTAGTCAGAGATATTCCAGTACCTACACTTCATCAAAGAAGATATAACAGTGGAGACCTAAAAGAGAAACAGGCTGACACTAACTTCAAGAGCCAGTTTGACACTTATACCGTGTAAAGTTGACAAGTTAGAAAGGAAGTATAAATAAGAAAAAGCATTAGTGCCAGTCATACAATTCGAACTAGATTAAAATTAATATATCTTGTAATTTAAATACAATGGACAAAAAGGAAACGATTCGTTTTCACCCAAAGCCGTGAAATTGAGTTTAAGTAACTTTTTTTTCAATTTAGTCACAACTGAGTCATGATTCAATAAAAAAAAAACTTTATATCAAACATTCGTGCATTCATGTTTTTAAAAATACGTTTCACTTAGTAATGAACTTTAATTAAAACAATTCAATGATAATAATTAAAAAATATGATTGCATATTTTTAAGTGTTTAAAAATACTTATACAGAATTCATTATGTCAACAAAATGAACGAAACTTACCAAAATTGACAACCAATTATTATTTGGGCATTAATTTTTATTCATTTCTTTACAGTTTACTTCAGTTTGTGTGTGTGTGTGTGTGTGAGTGTGTGTGTGTGTGTGTGTGTATGTGTGTGTGTGTGTGTGTTTGTGTGTGTGTGTGTGTGTGTGTGTGTGTGGACATATATTTTTAAAACCCTAACAAGCAAAAAAAACATATCCACTCATCAGCAAAAACTATGAATTTTTATTGCAATAAAATATAATATTTTTCTTAAATTTTTTTGCCTTTGGAAGCAATTAAAATATAAGCAATTTAAATCTTTTCAGTGATTAACGGAGTTATCTAACGCAATTTTATCAATTCATTAAAAAAAAAACTACATACAAAAAAATAAATACAGTCTCGTACATTTCACATTACAATCCACATAAAATTTCTGTGACAATCTCTAAAATTCAATAAAAAAAGTCCATCGAAATTTATGGCGGCGTGTTTCCCAAAGACGGTTGATTTTATCCTTCGTCTCAATGCCTAAACTTTTACCAGACAAGACACTTCCAGGCAGCTAATGGTTATTTCTTTTTGTGTATTTTTTTCCAGATTCTCCATGGAGACAGTTCAGAAGATTGGACGTTGCAAATTAAATATGTTCAGAAGAGAGACAACGGATCGTACGTTTGTCAGGTGAGTCATTTATCATTCTATTTATGTAATAAAAATCTTTTAACCCTTGATAACCAGGAAACGTTTAAGATAAAGCGTTACATCTGAGTAAATAATTCATCATGAAATATTTGTTTATTCACATCATTTGCCTTCTTCCATCCCTACTTATCGTCTTTGTAGACTGTTGGAGTCAGCTCTCCTCATCCTCAGGTCATAGGGCTTTTTTATCATGAAGAACGTCGCCTAGGCATGCTTTCAAATCATGTTATATTTTTGTAGCATCCATGATTTTTTGGTCTTCCTCTAGACGTTTTTCGAGGAAAATCCATAGCGATTGCTTATTGACAAAACGTTCAAGTTCTCTTCGTCTTTTTTGCTTAAACCATCTCAATTGTCTTTCTTCTACCTTACTTTTGATGACAAAATATGATGCATACAATAATACTTGATAGCGGTCAGCTTAGGATTCGAAATGATCGGCGGCCAGTTGTGAGGAGATGCGAGGAGTGTTTGCAAAAACAGAGTGGTGTGGCGTTCTATTCTCTCTGCCTACCCTTGCGGGGAAGTGGCGTGATGGTTAGTTAGTCAATTAGTTAGACAGGCGCCGTGGTGCAGTTGGGTAGACGCTCGACAGCGAAACTAGCGTCGCGGGATCGATTCTTGCCAATTTCAAAATAAATTCAAGAAAGATTTATTTTTAATTGATCTCTGTGTTTGTGATGTATTTTTCACATTTACCTATCCTATCATTATTATCCTACCTGCAGGCAAGACTCTTATAGAGGCTTTGCGGGTTATTCCTTAAATTAAAAAAAGTTAGAATCTTTCATCGTCCGTAAAACCTTTAATCCTCAAAGCCTTCAGGCACGTTACCAGAAACAAGAACACAAGGCAGTGATTGGTGGTAAAGATTTCTAGGATTGTCATTTTTTTAATAATAATAATTACGATCCAATCAATGTTTTTCACAAAGATCTTTATTCAAATAATGTTTCATACGAATTATGTATGGTAATTATTGCGCATCAAAACACATATCATACATAAAGGAAAACAATTATTAATCAAACATGAATACATGTATATGGTATATGCTTTAAAAAATTCAACAACTTCGTTTTAACCACGTTTTTTTATTATTAGTATACTTTTTAACTTACCGGTTTTGACAAGAACCTTGTCATCATCAGGGTTTATTAAATTCTAAAACATTAAAAACATTAAAATACTCAATTACATTCCCTTACCAAAAACTTCCACACAAGTGAATGTAATTGAGTATTTTATGTTATAGAATTAAATAAACCCTGATGATGACAAGGTTCTTGTCGAAACCTTTTTCATCTTCATCTTCAAACCCTCATCCGCACTCCAATGGTGCATAGGGCACTGCATCATATAAACGCAGTGTTATCTTGATCATTAACACACGAAGGAAAGGTGATCAGCCCTCCGCTTATTGGCGCAATTATGGTCAAAACCGGTAGGTTAAAAAGTGTACTAATAATAAAAAAGTGATTAAGACAAAGTTGTTTAATTTTATAAAGTTTATAAAATGTGCCACAAAGTATCTGCAAAAAACATTCAAGAAATAAATATATGCGTTTTCAATTACGTAAAACATTATAAAGTAATGCTGTTATTCAATTAAATATGAAAATATTCGAGAGCTGGTAGGTTCCATAAGGCGGTTAATTGGTCTTAAATAAAGTCTTACATAATACATAAGATGAACATCTTCAAATAGCCGTTACTAAGGTAACGCAAAAGGGAAGGGGGTTTTGATATTCAGTGTAGCTCTTTCTTAAGTCCCGAAAATATGACTCGAGCCTTAATCGAAGCAAAACAACTAGGGGAAGGATTATGAACTTTGAATATAGCGCGATGCTTTCTGAATATAATAAAACTTCGTTATTACTTGTCACGTTGGGGAAAATCATACAATGTTTACAAAGTTCATTTAACGTAAGTTTTTCTATAACTTTATGGAACGTTCATCAAATATTGTGTTACTTTATTTTAAGACCCTTTTAGCAATGAAAGAAAAATTGTCACATGTTTATTTGCCATGTTGATATTTGAGATTTTCGGCAAGTAAAGCTTCTTGGAAAAAATATTTGCTGAAAAACAATTATCATTTGTTTGAATTACGAAAGATTTTTCGGAAATGCGTAAATATTTAGAATGTTGAAATTAGACTGAAAATGAAAATTTACAGACAAATCAACTAAATATATTCGTTAAAAAAATATATATCTATTGGATTCATATACGTTTTCAATAGTACATAAAACACTTTTGTCATTAACTCGGTATAAATATGATTTTTCTAAATGCGAAGTTATAATTTATTTATACATACGTTCTACATACAATGCAGATTATCAAACCAAGGAGTCGAATATAATAATAAGGATATAGATTATATAAGGACTACTGATAGCTATGCAATCTTTACGGACCGTTGTCAGATGTTCCGACAAATTGGACCAGGCAATCTGACGTGCTACCCCAAAAAATTAAACCTTCGATTGGACTATTATTATTGATTTTTACAAAAATAAACTATCTATAACGTTATTTCACGGCGAAGTCCCTTAGAGGTAAAATTGTTCAAAAATGACACTTTATAAATAATCAAAAATTACTAATTGAATCAATCATACATTATTTGATACCAAGGCTATATATAAACAACCACTCAACAAAAAAAAAAACAAAAAAACAAAAAAAAACGAAAAAAAATAGTACTTACTTAAAGACTTCTAGTTAAAATGATTTTACGCTCTGTTAAAATTCAACATCCATTTAAAATATGTATCTTTCGCTCGAATCAAATTTTCAGAATATTTCAGTGACTTTCTTTGAGCACACAAGATAAGGAGCATGTAGGCTTTGACCGAGAAGATAAATCGTTATTATATTCTTTTGTGAGATCATTCTTCTTGACGCAGAAAAGGGTATGTTTATCTATTTCAATTTGAATCTCCCTACGTTTGTTATGACATTATAACTGATTATTTTTATGAATAAGAAACATCGTATGGTTGGTAGACTATTATATATCCAAAAATATAATATATAAATAGAATAACGTTGATATTCACTTATCCTCATCCAATCTTCATTTGGAGCATATGTAATCCACAAACAATCTCTAGGCTCTTGTCTTAATGCTAGCACCACAAAATGTTAAAATGTTTTACGAATGAGGTTTTTTTTTTAAATATCTCGATCTACGTAAAAAAAATCAAAATTTACGATAATTTATTGAAACATTTTTATAATTTAAATTTTAAATAATTTTAAACTTTTTTTATAATATTCACAAATGTACTAATCGCAATTAATATTGAAAAAATTTAAACATTTTTCTAATATTAAAATAGTTGTTTTTGTTAGCAGTAGCTGCAATACTAAAACATTATTATCTATTTTTGGAACCCAAACTGTCCATCATATAATTTTTCTTTGATTTGCTCTACCTATCCCTCTCAAATCCTTTTCTGATCTTTCTTCCTTTAGCATCCTCGTTTTCATCAATTTAAAACTTCGTAAATAAAATATAATTTTCTCCTTACTTATTTATTCAAAATGCAATCTGTAATCATATTCTTAAATCATATTTATATGTTAAAGCAGTTTAAGGAATCCGTATGACAAATCTAATATATCTAGAAATATCCTTTGACTAAACTAACCATTAAAATGTGGCCAAAACTCGAAAAGGGTATCTTGTTCATACTTTTTTAATATTGTGTTTAATATATTATACGCTTCGTAATATAATATATGATACCGCAAAACCCGTTTATTATTATGATTCCATATAAACGTCGACGATATCATCTTTGACGTTTCCGCAATATATTTCACCTGAGAATATTTATTTTAATAATAGAAAACGTGTAATTCTAACGTACGAAAGATAATATAGAAAAATAACAAATGATGTAATAACCTAATATTTGTTTAAAGAGCTTTAATTATTCATGATTAAAGTTTATCTATGAATCATTTTACTTTTTAAAAAAAAACACACACACACACGAAAACAAAAATTAATGAAAATACAAACTGTTAACCTTGAATTTTCACTTATTAACAATTTCATGTTTAGTTCTCGGAACTAATCGTTTTTACATTAATATACTCAAAAGAGGTCTTTTACAAGTATTTTATTTATATTATATATCAAAATCGTCATATTATTCCACAAAATACTTTTTTGAGAAACAACATTTTTACCGCAATGGCAGTGCCATATTTTGAACAAAACATAACTTAAGCAATACTGCATTGCTCATGTTGGAAAGGATGCTTTATGTTTTTTCTTGGAATTTTGAATGACCTCAATTGCTTTGTAGTTTTATAAATTTATTATTTTTTCATTACTTCACAAGCATTGCGAGAGTAAATTTATAATAAATGTATATATATATATATATATATATATATATATATATATATATATATATATATATATATATATATATATATATATATATATATATATATATATATATATATATATATATATATATATATATATATATATATATATATATATATATATATATATATATATATATATATATATATATATATATATATATATATATATATATATATATATATATATATATATATATATATATATATATATATATATATATATATATTGTACATATTAAGCTAGTCGATTTAATTAAAAATATTTTTTCTTTCCTTTTTGGACATACCCCAGTTTGCCTCTCACATGCAAAAATCATTGTCTTGGCGACAGACGGGAGACAACAATATTATGGCAGTGATAGATTGTTTTTCCTATAGGAAAATTCCCGTTTGCCTTTTTCAATATCCCTTATTTCAAAGAGCCTTCGTTCTTATCGTTTTTGTTTTATTATCCGGAAATATTAATCATATTTAGCAAATTAAATAGTGATAAATTGTTTTTCTTGTTCAAAATTTTTTATATCGCTCTCTTAACAGTTAAAATTGACTCCCAACTCTAGTTTATTGTATTCGTGTCAATTTTATGAATGAATTACCTTTTTATTCAATTTCGTACGCCAATGGTTTTCTATACACACACATACACACACACACACACATCAACTTAACTGACCACTACCCAACTTTGAACTGCCATAGCACGTTTAAATTTAACAACCCATATATATCTTACGACCAACAAATTAAAAAATAAAAATTTAAGTATCAAACATGAACTGATTCAGTTTAATATGAAACGTGGAATTATGTGTTTTTACATTTCGATCCTAGCCTTTCACTTAACATTTTTAAGACATATTGAATAAACACATTGAGAGCAGTAGCCAACTAATACCAATACTAAAAAGAAAACACAAAAAACATGGATTATCCGTGAACTAATAATTTCTTTTCAACAAAGAATTAAGCTTTTTAAAATGTATACCCACACATAGGCCATGCCATTGTGGAATGTTTTTTGTATTAAATAATATATTTTTTTTATGCTTGTATTATATAGTAAAATGCAAAAGAATTCAAAATATAGAAGAAGAAAAAAACATAAATTCTTTACTTTGACATAAATGTTGGAATTTCAATAACAATTGTTGTTTTTTCTTTCCCAGATTTCAACCGGTGCAGGGGTGATATTACACAAAGTGAACCTGAATATAGTTATCCCGGAAGCTTTCATCTTAGGATCAGGAGAACATCACGTCGATACAGGAAGCGTCATCAACCTCGTCTGTATCATAGAAAACGTAAGTTGAAACTGTTCCCCTCTTGATTGCTTCAAACAAACAAAAAATATATATTTTATGACATCTCAATATACATAAAGAAAATATGGAAGTATAGGCATTTACGGGGCTAACGACCGTCATAGGCTGGTCTAAGTAATCACTTTACTTTACTTTTTTTACTCCGTGTAAATGCCCAGACTTCCATATTCTTCTTCATCTTTATTGGGATGTCAAAAATCATATTAATCAAAACTTCTTTATTTATTGTAACTGCAGACAGTTGGTAGAATTCCATATTAAATTGTTGGTTAATATATCCAAAATAAACAAGTTTTTGTTGGATTGAAATCTACATTTATTTATGTTTATCTTAATACGTGACACGTTTCGTCTTCTTAGGACATTATCAAACACAGTGTTTGTAATGTTCTAAGAAGACGAAACGCGTCACGTATTAAGATAAACATAAATAAATGTAGAATTCAATCCAACAAAAACTTGTTTGATTTTGGATATATTACCCAACAAAACTTCTTGCATTGGAGATAGTCCAGGTTTATGAACAAGTATTTGTATACACTCAAAAGGTTGTACAAAATTGTTTGTATATTATATTTTCTTCCATTGGTGATTTAACATATGGATTTGCAGGCAATTAAAAAAGGATTTTTCTCAAATCAATGCTCAATGCGAATCCGAAAAATAACTAAACCATAGATTAAGGAAAGTATACACATAAAAAAAAATCTTGTCACCCATCTCAAAGTAGCTGAATCACCATCCAATTACAAACTTATTCCTTATTTCGCAAGCTGTGCAAGGAACTTGGTAATTATTATATGAAAATCTGCAGAATCATACTTTCATTTATTTTTTCCGTTAACGAGTGTCAGTATGGTACGTAAGATGTGAAAAGTAGAGCGAATATTAGTTTATATTATACTTAATTTTTTTCGAATAATTTCCCATCAGAATAAATTCAATCATCTTGATCAAAAGTACCTAAATAAATTATTAACCTATTAAATATTAACCTATTAGATTGGTTGTATAAAAATATAACCATTGATCTCAATATGTTCTCTCAAATAGGTATTCAAGGTGTTAATATCAAACATTAAATTATTCACCACCAAAAATGAGTTATTAATGCAAAAAATAACACGCTACAGAAAATATGTGGTTAGAATGGTTTCTAAATAACTTCATAACGAATTTCAAATTTCAACAACATTCAAAATATGTATTTTATAAAACTATCAATAGTTTACGTAAAATATATATAATTTTTTTGAGTTTTATACAGTGGAGAATTCTTATTTTGTATACTGTACATTTAGTTTCCATGAACAGTGAATCCAAAATATCGTCATTGAATTATTTATCAAATATCAGATAAAGTGAACCGATAAATCATTTGTTTTTTGTATGTTTTAAAATAGCAGTTTTTTTATTATTTTGGTTTAAAATTTAAGTGTATCTTTCAATGAAATATTTATTATAGAATCTTTTTTAGAGGCTTACTTAAAGGTGAAAGAAAAAAGTTCATATGAAAGTAAGAAAATGGATATTAAAATCACAACACCCGGATTGACTGAAAATAAATCTATCAATGCATTTCGAAAAATTTAGAGGGAATCGAGCTTATCCATTTACGCTACGAGTAAAACCCTATCAATTTACAATGAAATTAAAAAATATTCGCTTAGTCTTACATTCGCTAAAAAATACTTTTTACGAGTTTAAAAAAGATAAGCAATTAGTTTTACTTGTAGCAAAATTTTCACTTCAATTGAAAATTCTGCTACCCTTTAATTTTATAACAATAGGTACCCTTGATATGAAAACGTAAAATGGTAAATGATACTTTGACCTTAAGACCTTTTTAATTTATTCTCAAGACAGTGATACATTATTCTTATACACTGTTCCATGTATCATTAGTTGAGAATACACGGTGATTTTTTTTTAAATAAATTTAGTATTCGTACGATATTTATCATTCTACTGTTCAAAAAATATTCAACAGTACGTACAAACATTCTAATAATCACGATATAGTAATGACTTTTTAAAACTTCTTAATACCGTTTATGCACGAATCGCAAAAAAAAGCGAATGAAAAATGGTCCCTCAATAAATACAATTGAGAGTCGTTCGTCTTCAAATAAGAACTTGGTATTTTTTCCGAGAAAATAAAACATTCGAATGGCAAAAGAAACGTTATAATAATATAGACATTCGGTCGACTCAAATGTCCTGTGAATGATTGATTGAATTCGGAATCACCCGAAACAGTAAAGTGTAATTTAGAACTATTATTTCTAGAAAACGGCTGTAAAATACGATATTCCGCAGTATGCTCGGAAGCGGTACGTACTACGTAATATTTACCCGAGTGTAAGATATGGCGGGTCACGTGATTTGAATATGCGTCAATACCCCCGTGCGGTCAGTGGGACGCGGACGCGGACGCTACGGTCAAAACGAAGCATCTAGGAAATCATAATTTTACCTACTAACGCTGCATTCACACTGGCAAGTTTCACAATTTATGTGAAGATATCTGCTTATACTTTTTTTTACAAAAATGTTAAAAATATTAGTACCTTTATAATCGCTATACGGTGAATATATTATAAAACTATTTTTTTGTAAATAAAAGATAAAAGTTAAAAATGACTAACCGCAAAGTAAATGCTTTAAATATTAATAAAATTGAGAAACGCTATATTTTTTTCATTGATTCCGTAAAAATTACTTTATTTCCTTTTGATTTTAAAGCATTTAAAGCATTGCCTAATATTTTATCATCTCAAGAAAACAGAAAATTTCTAGAAATATCGTAATTTTACCTACTAACGCCGCGTTCACTTGGCTAAATTTAAAATTTATGTGAAGGTATCGCTGATTTATTTTCTTCCATCAGCAAAAATCACTTTATTTACTTTTGAATTTAAAGCAACGTTTGAAATATAATTTCTTTAGTAAAATAAAAAATTCCTATAAAATCGTAATTTTGTTTACTTTTAATTTTAAAAGCATTTTTTATGAATTTTTAAACTCTTTAACCGAATAAAAATGCGTTTTAATTTTTTTTTTAAATATATATTACACAGGTTGCTAGCGGCCTGTTTATAGTTCCCTACCATTTTTTACAACGATGAGCGTTATAGTTTTAACTTTTAAAGACGCCTTTATTTAAAAAATAAAAATATTATATATCAGCAGCAGTCATTTAATAATTTAATATCTATTATTTCTTATATTAATGAAT
Organism: Brachycentrus maculatus; assembly: GCF_059751285.1. Lineage (NCBI taxonomy): Eukaryota > Metazoa > Arthropoda > Insecta > Trichoptera > Brachycentridae > Brachycentrus > Brachycentrus maculatus. The sequence continues at coordinate 1,657,803 of NW_028280811.1, read as the reverse complement.
TCTTTCTAAAAAAATTAAAAAATGTAAATACAGTCATTTTAATTTGAAAATATCTAATAATAAAAATTGATAAAGGATATCTATTTTAAAATGTGAAAAAGTGACAGTCATTTCAGATTTAGAATATCCAATACAGCAACAGAAAGTATCCGAAAACAGGGGAGGATGGGGTGTGACGCATTATGGGCGATAAAGCTTTGAGAAAAGCATCTAATCCTACCATCTATGTTCAAAGCACGGGAAGATCTGGCGGGCACGTTCGTACCGTTTCATCCCACGTTCCTCTTTCAAATGTTCGCGGTGAATTCGAACTCCAAAGATAGTCACTAAAATTCCATTATATCCTCGTCTGGAACTTGTCGTAGAATCTGACTGCACGTATAAAAGCTTCTTGTACTTTGTAGATCATAGGTACAAATATAACGAACACTCCCTATCATTCATCGTTCACTTTGTGTAATACCACTTTAAAAAATATTAATTCGGGACAACTGGTTACGGAATAATCTTTTCATAATAAGGTCATTAAAATGAACTTATTGACGATGGAATGATTATTCCGCAACCTTTAAACACAAATTAGTGTTTTTTTTAAAGCGGTATTACACAATGTGAACGATGAATGATAAGGAGAATGTTATGTTACCATACCACAAATTTAAAAAAACTTTTAATATACTATATACAAATATAACATTTCTAACAAAACTATTTTTTAACGTTTAAATACAAAAAATTTACAAATGTGAAGTATCCAAATGCAAGCACGACTAATTTTAAGAACTAGAGATGATTTCCATCAACGTGTGAAAATACAAAGCACTCACACGTTTTTGAGATCTCACCCCAAAGGAAGAAGTATATGGGCGTCTGGGTGTTTACAGGGCTTATGATTTGTCTAAGGCTAGTTTATAATCAGCCTATGACAAGTCAAAAACCCAGACCCATTTAGGTATGACCTCCGTGTACTTCTTTATTTACGTCGAGAAAGTGGAGAAAACCCACATTTGTCTTAAAGTATTTGGACACACTCAAAATGTTGTAAACAAAGTATTCAGTTTGTTTTTCACCAGTTTAGAACATTTTTTTAACCTTTAGTTGTACCCAATGGTGCAATGAACAATGCATCGTATATAAGCATCATTTTCTTAATCATTTAACACATAAAGGAGAGGGTATCAGCCCTGTGCTTTTGAAACCAGCCAAAGGTTAATATTGTAGAGAAAAAGCTCTAATAATAGTGTTTATTTTGGCCCCACCCCTAGAAATCGAACCAGAAAGATTAACCATGGTAAAAATTATGACCTTAATTAAAATTATTGTAACAATATATATTAAAGATGTCACAGAGATTAAGGGAAAAGAATGTGTATGTCTTAGGGCATTTAAAAATGTCTGATTTTAGTGATCACTTTGTACACGTGTGTAACTTAAACTCTCCAATATTACTTGTATAGTAAATTTTTACATCAATCTAAATATATTGTATGTTTATATATGTATATAAATGTGGGAGCGTGTAAGTGTTATCCAGAACTTCCACGTAAAATGTGTTATTCTCTATCATAAAGTGATATTGACAATGACAACAAGCGTAGAAAGAGAATTAAATCATAAACATATTTGTTATCTTCTAAAACTTCCATATTCTGAATTAAATTTAAACGTAAATAAATAGTTATACTTTTGTCATAAATAGTTATAATTCCTTCTAACGCGAACATTTGAATCCTTTGTCTGATATGTATGGACCTTACTATCTATATGTCGTTAGTAAACTTCTAACTTAAAATGTATGTTTATATGTTAACTAGATAACAAAGTACATTATCTATACTGTGTCTACTTATTATAATACTTTAGTTAAATATTACCATAGTGCTTTGGCACTATGGTAATACAGGGTTTGCCCTGTAGAAATTCAGGTAGATCTACCAAAATCAGCCCAAATCTAACGATTAACCAATGAACGCTTGAAATCTACCTCTTTTAGGGTTAGTCTGACTGATTTGAATATATTTTTAGCTGAAAAAATTTGTATTTTCTTCGATCATAGGTTTAAAATTGGCGCTCAATCAGTAGTCGCTTAAGCTTTTATGGCTCCCAAAGCTTGAAATATAAATTACTTATAAGGGCCATATAAAATTTGTCGAAAAATGTATCTCACATTCCAAAACATCGAGTCGTTTTTCATCTATGTATTACGTATATACGTATATATCTAGCTATATGATGTACAAAGAAGGTATATCAATTTCATAATTATTTCGCTCGAGACGTTGGAAGCCTTGAATAATATAATTAATTTCGTTAGATTTCCAAATATCAAAGCGACTCGCTAAACGTATGTTCCGACTAATGAGAGTTTCAATTTATCTCTTGAACATCACAAAATATTTGTAAATTTAAGCATAAGCACATTAAAATAACATCTAAGAATTTACAAATTGAATAGTGTACATTTTGATCATTTCCTTTGGGTACCTATTTATAGGTACCCAAATTCACATTAATTCTACTTACACTTCTTAAGAAAGTCGTAATTATCATTAATCATACAAGTTTAATTAAAATTAACGTCTAGAAATATATTTTTCGTGTTAACTATACCTAGCAGGGAAAGATAATGTGTTAAATGTTTGCTTTTATTTTAATTTAACTTTTACTTAATTATTTCACTCTTCCTTGTTCACTTTTACAGAAAGAACTTGATTTTTTTAGTATATGACTAAGGCTGATTTTCGGAATTGAACTAGAACTGGAATTCAATTCACGATCGAAGCTATTCTTGATACTGAGAACAGGTGCGAAGCCACAACGAATTCGCAAATGTTTAATCAAAATCTTTTGACAGGGTTATGTAGTAATTTACGTTAGTTTGCGTCGTAGTTTTTGTTTAGTAGTACCTACGTAGTTATAAGATGAGAAGCGTTTATAATGATTTTGCTATTAGCAACATATTACCACGAGCTTACAAGCTCATAACTACCTGTTCTGACGCATTCGTAAGGAGATTTAATGATGTTGCAACATTCAACAATATTTTAGTTTGTGTACATTTTTGGGTGCACATGTTGGATCAATTATTTACTTATCTATATTTCAAGCATTGATGTGAAGTATGTAAGCTTCTGAGGTTCATTTGGTGTATACATTAAAGAAAAAAATATTTTAAAAATTTAATAAGATTCAAATATTGAACTAATTAAAAGAAATAACAGTAAATTAAACTAAAAATAAAATCAAGTGGTCCAGAATTACCTGACAGAACTAACCAACTACTAAACTGTATCACTGCCAATACTAAGGCACACCAAAAAACTTGGTGATGGCTTTCCGGTGATATCTGTATTTTCGCGATGATATCTGTATTTGTTTTTTATGCCAGGCCATGCCTTTGAATCACGTTTTCTTTCCGCAGCATTAAAGAGTTATTTGGCATTCTTCTAGATGTTACTCGAGGAAGATCCACGGCCAGGTTCACGATAGGATCAGGTTCTCTACGTCCTATGTGCCCATACCGTCTTAATTGCCTTTCCACTACCTTACTATTGATGTCAGTGCTTTCACGAATCCGTAAACTTTTAATTTTGTAAACCCTGATGATGACAAGGTTCTTTTCTAAACCGGTAGGTTAATGTGTACTTATAATAAAAAAGTGGTTTAAACAAAGTTGGTTAATTTTATAAAGTTTATAAAATGTGCCAAAGTATCTGCGAAAAATATTCAAGAAATTTTAATTTTGTCTCTAAATCACACTCACATCGAAATTTATAATATAATTTCGTATTTATTTGACTAAAGTAGTCATCTGACGGTATACTATTTTAGAATTTTTTATTTTATTCTCAATATTATTAATATTTAAAGCATTTACTTTGTGGTTAGTCATTTTTACTTATTTATTTTTTTCCAAAAATGTTGATAAAATTAGTATATAACCACTCACCGAGATTTTTACGTCTACCGGTTTCGAGACGTACCCGTCTCTTCGTCAGGACAATCACTAACACAGCATGCAAACAATACTACCCTTCACCACCATAGCACCATTTACACACTCAAAACTACACAAAATGTCTTACACCTGCGATTTTTGGTCGACCCGAAGACCAACATGCACTATAGTTTTCAATACAGACATGCGTTACGAGCCGAGGTTAAACGTACATTTAACAAGTTACGTTAGTTTGTAAATTTAACAATTTATAAACGTACATTTTACAATGTAAAAAAAGTTGAAGCTTTTAATTAAGATAAATTACCAAAATGACTTGTTAGGTCAACACAACCAACTGTTAATAGCCACACATTTGTTTCTAATATTAAAATATAAAAAAATGGGGTAAAAAGAAGAAAAAAAGGATTTTTTAACGGAAAAAACCTTCTTATATCTCTATATAAAACTAAATAAAACCATTTAGTAGATAAATTTTCATACAAAATAATAAAATCTCTGTGCAAAGTTTTATCTGACCCAAATATTACACAAATTGGTAAATATTTTTATTAGAATATTCATTTTATTATCTCAGTAATATATTTAGGTTAGATCTTACTTTCATCACATGGATAACACTACTCTCCCATACGACGCGATAACACCAATATAGGGCACTGTGTTCTAATAAAAACTTATGTATAAAGTTGTTGGGGAAAGATAATAGTGCGATAAGTCTCTAGCTACATTTTATCGTTCATACCAATTATACCTTCAGTAACAAGGATCTCCCTTTCAAAGGTACATATTTTCAGAGCTTACAATATTTTCAAAATACCAAAATGTTATATATTTATTCTATACCAGCTGTACCCGGTCACGCGTTGCTATGGCTCAGTCTAGTTAAATGGGAAAAAAAATACACAATTGTAAAATGCTTAATGTTCGTGAATCAATGAATTAATATATTACAAATTTACGAATGCAATGCAATAAAAAACAACCGAAAACATTAAAAATTCATTTGTCAAAAGGCATGTCTTTCCCGTAAGCAATACTTAGTATTGCGTGTGCTATTGTTACTTCCAACAGATGGCACTGCCATTATTGTTTAAAAACAACAAAAAAAACAAGGCGTGTTTCGATCAGTCTCCGGTATAAACGCGTGAATTTAAATACAATATTGTGTCAAAAATGTAAAGCAGTCGGCCAAAAACTTGAGAATATTTAGGATTTTGAACAAAAGAATCATTACATTTTTACTTTCCACGTATCCAAATTTAACGTTGTGTCAAAATTTCAAAGTAATCAGCGAATAATTTTAGGTGATTATAGATTTTATAAACTAACGAATTTTAATATTTTTATTTTGACAGATAATGCGAGCAACAAAAAATATGTTTCCACGTTTAAAAACAGTTTTATTACTTCGATTTCCGTCGTTTACACAAAACGAAGAATTATGACTACACACAGTTTTTTAGAATGTACTCGCGGACCGCGTTTTATTTTTTAAAAGCATTCAACCATTGAATAAAACATTGTTTCGTGATTTAACAAGCATTTTTTAATGATACTATGTAGCTGTAAAAATATGCTGGATCCTACGTGAAATAAATAAGGTCAAAGGCCAACCATAATTTATTACTTTTTCCCATACCAAGAGTAACTACATCCGTTACTAAATTGTATTAAAAATACCATATAACAGATTTCACATTTCTGTGGTTATCCGCGTAATTTATGAATTAGGAACTGCGACTATTATATTATGACTTGTACAGGAATGGTTTTTTGTCAAACGAAGAAATATATTTTTTTAAATTAAGGTACATTAAATTTAATTACTTTTAGTTCGTACATGACTATAGCATTAAACATAAAATTAACTTTACAACATTTTGAGTGTGTCCAAATACTTGTTCACAATATCTGGATTATCTCCCATTACAGGAGTTATTTTCATATTATTTTTTGACATCTCATCAAAGATGAAGAAGAATATGGAAGTCTGGGCATTTACGGGGCTGACGACCGTCATAGGCTGGTTTAAGTGATCACTTTACACACTTGTAACATGCACCAATTCTACACATTATTGACAACCACACTACTCAAATTCTTGGATGTTCTTTAAATATATATTTACCAATTTTGAAACATTGTTTTTGAATAACTAGAACTTCACTAGAGATATCTATTGGTGAGATGAAAATAAGCTTTTTATTGAGCAGAAATTCTTTTATTATTATGTGAGGTCCGATTTTTTTCCGAGAAATTTTTATATTATTTTTATCACTTAAACCAGCCTATGACGGTCGCCAGCCCCGTAAATGCCCAGACTTCCTTAATCTTCATCATTGATGAGATTTCAAAAAATAATATGAAAATAACTCCTGTAATTGGAGATAATCCAGATTTTGTGAACAAGTATTTGGACACACTAAAAATGTTGTAAAGTTAATTTTATGTTTTATGCTATAGTCATCAAAAGTAATTATATTAAATTTCCCTTAATTTAAAATGATGAGATATCAAAAAGTAATATAAAATTAACTAACTAACCATAATGCCGCTGCACTGTAAGGGTGAGTAGAGAAAATAGAGTACCACACTAAGTTTTTGCATACAATCTTCGCTTCTTCCATATTGAATAATCTCTCCTCATACATACCCGCTGATTATTCCGACTTCTGACCTGACCCCTTTCAAGTATTTGAAATCATTACAAGTTTTCAATGGTCTATTTCTAGATTTATTCCCGACTGCATTAGCCTCATAAATTTATTGTACTGTTCTTTATCACTCAATCGATTCACATGCCAAAACCATATAAATAACCATTTAAATCACATTTTTTTCAATATTCTTTAAGAATGTGTAAAATTTATTTTCTTATTCTTCTTACCCTTATCCTTTATAAGTATAAGTCCAGGGCAACATTAAATAAAAATTACAGTGAAATATCACTTTTATTTATTTTGACCCTCACGAGAATCGATTGCGGGGTTTCTATCACGGTTAGGCAGCGCTCCAACAACTCGGTACTTTATGAGGGTGAAAAAAAATTGCATGAAAATATTACTTTGTAATCTTACACAATACTTTTTTTAAAGGAATAACTGAAACTTTTCTACTTTAGCGGGTTATTTGTGGGTAAGATAGAAAAATTATTGCAAAGGCGAAAGGTAAAGTTTACACAAGAGTATGAAGTGATTACTTTAGCTAGTCATATGCTAAGTTATACGTTTTGAGTCACTCTGATTTCCTTCTTCTTTCATTTAAAAAACGATAAATGCTCCGTCTTAAGTTAAAAAGCCCATCATGAAAAAAAAACACCGGTGTTGACTTTTTTCATATTAAATATTATTCATTCAAACAATGGTGCACAGGGCACTGCATCATATAAACTCAGTTTTATCTTGATAGTTAACACACGAATGAAAGGTGATCAGCCCTCTGCTTCAGATACCAGTCTAGGGTAATATTGAATAAATAATAGAGTGAGAAAATCACTTTTATTATTTGACCCCCTCCTGGGAATCAAACCCAGGACCTCCAGTACGGTAGCCCAGCGTACTGACCATTACACTACAGAGGTGGACTTAATAATAAAACCCTTATCCGCACCTCAATGGTGCATAGGGCACTGTGTCATATTAACGCAGTGTTATCTTAATCGTTTACACATAAAGGAAAGGTGATCAGCCCTCCGCTTCAGGTACCAGTCCAGGGTGGTATTGAATAAATATTACAGTGAAAAAATCACTTATATTTATTTGAATGTTTATTTATGTTATTTTTATTTCATTGATATATTTCTTTATTATGTGTATTGAAATGTGAATCCGGATGAATGGGAGAGAATGACATAAAAATATAATACATCAGACATATTTGATTTACAACATGGGAAATGAACACATCCCCCTGAGTCCCGCGAAATGTACTTCCAGGGGTGGTATCAACCCCCATTTCTCTCAAACGTATTTCAACAAAATCCGGAAAGCATTTCCTAGAATTCGTGAAAAATGTAGCTTTGGAAATACGTTTATTTTTTGTTATCTCGAATTTATTTATTTTTACAAAGAGAAAGGTTTTAAACGAATTCAATTGTTTATACATTGTTCATTTAGTTATACGTTGAAACATTTTGTAATCGGTGACATCTCCTTACAAAGGATTTAGTTTTACATTGGATGCAACAGATCTATTTTAATGCATGAAAATGGATTTAAATTTTTTCAAATACATATCAGAAGGTAGGAAAACGTTATTTATTTGTACGATGGGGAAGGATAAACAGGGGTTTTTCAGACAAGCCACAGTTATTAACACTTCAAAATTTCAAATGTGAATATTATCTAATAATAAGCACATGCTTGAATTTTGATTACCTCTTTTGCAAACTATAAAAATCCTGGCTTTATAAGTAATTTTTTATGTTTTTTTGTTAGTGAAATTAATAAATAAAAACCAATTTTGGTAGTGATTTTTTAAATTATATTGTTATTTTACTTCATTAAATATTTGTATGAATTTATAATATTACTGATAAAAAAGAGTTAATGAACTACAAAATTAAATTGAAAATACGATTTTGTAGTTTTTTAAAACATTGTTTTTCATATTATACGAAAAACAACCAGTAAAAGAAATTACTTTAGTTTTTAGATACTATACACTTTTTGGTGAAATTTAAAATGAAAATTCCATAATAAAGTCCAGGACAGAAAGACCTATAACCTGAGGACGAGGAGAGCTGACTCCAGCAGCTTACAAGGACAATAAGCTGGGACGTAGCCAGGAAGAAGATGAAGAAGTCCTGGACTAGTAATATTCGATAAGAAGTATCAACTCTAGATTGTATCGATTTGATGCAGTGTTTTATGCACCATTGAGTGCGAAAAAGGTATTACCATTAGTAGAAATATACTGTGAAAAAGTTGTGAAATCTTATTAAGAACGGAATAAGAATTTTCAACTAGACTCCCATTTACGTTCATATTGTATAGATATAGTTTGTAAATCGTGAAAGAAGGGAAAATTTCCATGGTTTATCTGTAAAGTCTTCATCATGATTGAGAGATCGCTTGAATTTAACCTTTCACTTATTTGGGCCATAAATACGTCACTGGAAAACTGCTAGATAACGAATGGCTGCTAGCAAGGCTTGAAAAATTGAGAGGTTTGGTTTATTTCTGTACCATGAAAATAAGGTAACTTGAGAACATAAATATTTATAAATAGTATTAAAATATTTACAACATATATTCTGGTACCAACCAAAATGAATGGAAGATTTGTATGAAATTGGTAAAAGAAGGATGAAAGTAAAATAAATGCAGTAGAAATACAATTATCAAAAAGAATCGATGTATGATATATGTTTAAATAGTCAAATAAGGAATAAATCCATAGCTGAGATAAGAGTTATCGGCAAAATTCAGAAAACTGTATTGACATGGTTTGGACATGTGGAACGAAGGAGTATGATATTAAAATATATGAGGTGGATAAAGTTGAAAGTCGTAGCAAAATCGACTATAGAAAATTTGGTTAGATCAAGTACTTCAAATTCTAAAATTTGGATGTGTCAATTGTCGGAATAATCGGGGGGCATGTATTAAGGGATACATGAACGGGGAAGAGGCAAAAAAATTGTACAAATAAAAAGTGCTGTGGCCTTTTATTCTCTTTGCTTACCACTGCAGTGAAGCTGCAAGATGGTTAGCTAGTTGAATATTTTGAAGCAAAACCGATATGATGGGCAACAAAAAGTTCATTTAAGGAAACATAAAATGAGTGAACTTTAAAAAATGAAACAACTTTGTTTTAACCACTATTTATTGGTAAACTTTATCCAACCGATGTTGACGTATTCACTACGCAATACACAATAAAAACAACATTTAGGAGGGTTTTAAATCATATTTTTTAAATTGTATTTTCATATTGTGTATGGAGCGCGTGGAAGTTTTTGGTAAGGGAAGGGTAATTAACTATGAGTATTTAAATGTTTTAGAATTCAATACATAAACCCTGATGATGACAAGATTTGTCGAAACCGGTTGGATAAAGTGTACCAATAAAAAGTGGTTAAAACAAAGTTGTTTTATTTTATAGAGCTTATAAAATATGCCACAAAGTATCTGCGAAAAACATTCAAGAAATAAAATCAGTGCATTAAAATTTTAAAATTTATTATCTTGTTCCAATAAAATAAACATTACATATATTTTTTTTGCTTTACCTGGGGCATTTTTAAATGCAAACATGTTTTGTTTAATTTTATAATATTTTGAAAACGACATATTTAATATTATTCGCATTTTTGTAAAGAGGGTTATAGCTCAATTTGCAATAAAATTTCATATTCATAAACTACATTTAATAGGATAAACAAGTGAAATGTTCACTGTAAATTCTACAATAATATTACATAAATAAACGAGATTGAAACGAAATATAAAATACACAACTTTTGAATAAATAAAAGGTATTTCGTTTCAATTCGAGTAACATTACTTCGAAATCGTATGATGTAATATTTCATTTCTGTGTATAAAAAAAACTTTACCTTTAGTACGTACGCATATCACACTGAAATTATGTAAAGAATATGAATTGCATGAATAAATTCATCCATTATGAAAAAATATACAGCGAAGGAATGATGAGGTTTCAGGATATTGTTTTAATGAAGACGTAATTTACATTTTACCGTTTTTTAATTTACATGTGATTATCTAAAAAAGAGAAAAAAGTAAATCAAGCTTATAAGATATTGTAACACAATTTTATGTGCTTGGCATATCATTTGAATCATAAAATACCATAAATGTAATTATAATAGCTATCCGTTTATCCAACACCGTAGTGTAGTGGTTAGTGCATTTGGTCGCCATGCTGGATGTACTAGTACTGGGTTCGATTCTCAAGGAAGATAAAAAAAAACATCACGATATTTACTTCCTAACTAACTAATCATCACGCAGTTCTTCCGCAGGGGTAGACAGAGAGAATATAATGCTACACCACTCTGTCTTTGCAAATATTCTTCGCCTCTTCCTTATTTATGGAGATCCTTAAGCATACCAGCCGATTATTTAGACTCCTGATCTGACAATTCAATATTTATTTATTTAACCCTGGACTGGTACCTACTCTAAAGCGTGAGACCGATCAAAATTACTATGTTTCTGTACAAAACAGTGCCCTATGCACCATTCAGATAGGGGTGAGAAGGAGAAAATAATTGTTATAACAGTAGTTAATGTTATGGTATATTGAAATTAAACATTGTTTTTTTATTCCCAAAAAAATTATTAAAGCACATCAAATTTTAAGTATTGTATTATGAAAATCGTTATTTCAATTTTTGTCACTCACGCTTGCAAAGCACGTTAAAAGCTTTCTTTATTTTTTGAATAAAAGTAAAGTAAAAAGTCTGAATATTGGCGGTACTACTCCCCTGTGGGCTTTGGAGAGGTGTTCTAAGGGGATAATAGAGGCCTTAGGAGACAAAAGTGGGCAATATATTGTACTTCTCCCCCTTCTCTGTGGGGGAAATTCTGGTAATTTTCTTTCCCCTGTCGACAAAGAAAAATAGCTGGAGGGCGCTTCACAAAAAAGGTTGAGAATCTATAGTCCAGAATAATATTTACTGGAATAACCGATATCAGATATGGTGTATCTACCGGAGCTCACCGGGCGGAGAGGTAGAAACAGGAAAGTTGAGGTACAAATCGTCCTCATACACAATGCAGCCCTTAGTTGAACCCATCACTGTTGTGGGTATAAATTCCATGTAAACTGTAGACCCCTCCTAACACCCCTTGTTCAAACACGTCCCTCGTTCAACCTGCGGAATCTCTTTTTTCCAATCATCTGCCCACCGCTGAAAACTAAATTTTTCCAGGCGCAGAGATTGTGTGCTATTTTAAAATCAATATTAGCATTTTGATGAACGATTCAACCAAGTTTCTTAAAACGATTTAAAATACATAATCTAAATATTTAGTGATTTTCCATTTAACAATTAAATTATAACTTTATTTCAAAATCACTATAAATATTTTATTTTAACTTAATTATAATGTCTCCCGGTTTCGAAGCAAACCGCTTCTTTATCAAGACTGATTTTTTGATAAAGAAGCGATTAGCTTCGAAACCGGTCGACATAACAATTAAGTTATAGTAAAATATTTATAGTGATTTTAAAACAAAGTTATAATTTAATTTAATTATTAATAATTTATCCTCACTAGACTTCTTCTAACCCTTATGCGTACCCAATGTTGCATAGAGCACTACATTTTATGGAAGCAGTGTTATCTTGACCGTTAAATACACGAAGGAAAGGTGATCAGCCTTGCGCTTCAGGTATTAATCCAGGGTGACGTTAAATGAATTTTAGACTGAAAAATCACTAATATATATTTTGATCCTCTTGGGAATCGAACCCAGCACCTCCTACATCGTAGCCTAGCGCACTTACCACTATACGGCGTATAAACTTAGAAGTGAATTTAAATATTGAAATTAAACCTACCAAGAAATATCTTTTTAATTGAAGCATAAGTATAACATGCGAGATTCGGAAAATGTTTCCAGTTTAACAAGTCTGTAGAAATAATGTTGCCAATAAAAAATCAAACCTAAAAAACCCTATACAATATAACGTCCAATTTGATTTGAAAAGCGACATATTTGGTTTGTAAAATCGTCCAATTTGATTTGAAATTTGTTCAATTTGGTTTGAAAAAACTTCCAATTTGGTTTTATAAAAGCTTCCATTTGTTTTGTATAATCGTCCATTTTGGTTTAAAAATGCGTCTAACTTGGTTTGTAAAACGTCTTAATTGAATTGAAAAACCTGTAACAGTAATGCAGTAATGGTACACTTTCTTTTTCGCAGAGTCCGACGCCTCCTCAGTACGTGTTTTGGTACCACAACGAGCGCATGATCAACTATGACACTGCTCGCGGAGGCATCACCGTGGAGACTGAGCCTGGACCTAAGAGTCAATCTAGGTTGACCATCCGCGGGGCGAGAGATACTGATTCTGGCAATTACTCCTGCAGTGCTAGCAACACTGAGCCTGCCAGCATCTATGTCTTCGTTACTGAAGGTGGGTACTGGGTTTTCTTCTCATTCTTTTCTACCTAAAATGGTGCGAAGGGTACTGTATCGCATCTACCCAGTGTTGGTTCACTATTTACATGAAGGCAGAATTATCGGTCCTACGCTTCAGATACCAGCCCTGGGTGATATTAAATATATGTAATAGAGCATGGTCGGCAACTTAATACCCGGGGGTAATTGAATTATCCACAAAAATATTTTGAATAACCTTTAATAATTTGAAAATATAATGATGATTTTGTATTTTCATTTTTTAAATTTTAATTTATTACAAATAATCGTAACAATAATGATAAAAGTAAAGTAAAAATGTATTTTTTTAATATGCAAATTTCGTCATTTCGTATGTTTGAAAATGTATGTAAAAGTAACTTCATAGATTTTTTTCTTATTTTTTTTACTGTTCTTCAATATATAATAAAAATAACATTTTGTGTGGACTGACAATTTTACTAGAAAATACAAAAATTTATAAATTTCAAGCCTCGGCTGAGGGACAATGATTGGAAACGTTTTGAATATTATGGAGAACTTTTTTTAATTACTTTTACGTAGAGTGCAATCCAAAACGCGACTTTTTAGACATCTTTCTCTTTAATATCTTAACAAAAAAAATACACATCATCGGCCCATTTAAATATATAGGGCGTTTAGAGAGGCGTTTTTAGAGGTTTGAAAATAACAACATTGTTTCTACAGACTGTCGATTTGACCGTTGACAGTTAATTTGTAGTCAATACGTTTTGCATTTCACAAAAAATAGACTAAATGACCATTATTATGCGCAACTTAGGCTCGGTAAATGGGCCGAAAACAATATTCAGCTTTATGCTCTTTTCAACGCAGAATTTTGATCACCGATGGGATACACTTTCGGTTAAGTGGCTATGTCAATAAGCAGTATTGCTACATTTGGAGTGGCAAAAACCCTACAGCCTTTGTCAAGACGCCCTTACATCTATTTAAAGTCACTGTTTGGTGTGCTTTATGTTATGGGCAGGTGGAATCATTGGCACATATTTTATTAAAGACGATAGCAGCCGATGTTACGGTAATGGAGATCGCTACAGAATCATGATTACTGACTTCTTCGTACCTACCTCAATTGAATGGCATTGATGTGACAGAGCTGTGAATTGAACAAGATGGTGCAACATGGCACACGGCGGGTGCCACCATAAATTGATTGCGGGAAATTTTAATATTTTCACCTCTAAAAAACATCCCTCACTCCTTTCAACAACGTCATAAATAAAAATTCGCAAATTTTCAGTTGTGCATGTTTTTAAAATGTCAAAAAAATGCGCTTTATCTCAGCAAAAATGGCATATTTTTAACTTAATATATACCCGCTACAGGGTAAAAAGTGTGGTTTATGCATTTTGAAGAAAAGGTATTGTTTTATTATTTTTGTAAATATACTAAATATTTTTCAAATGGAGAAAAAACATTCAGAATTTACGTAAAAAGATCTGTTGCACAGTAAAAAGTTCAATAAATGGCTTGATATTTATTTTAAAAACCTTTTATTATATTTTTAAACTTTAAAAAAGATCTCCTGAAAAATCAAGTTTTTTGATTTTAGACGTTGTACTGTTATTTTTACGACAATGTAAATCATAATAAAGTGTTTTTTTTTCAAAGAGATATTCCGGCACATGTTTCAAGTATACAATACACGCATTAATTTTAAATAAAGCCTATTCTTTATCCAGGGTTTTTCCTTTTTATGACTAGTTGTCTTTTCCCACTGACCTACTTTGTCCTACCTTTATTATTGGGCGGACCATTGAATTTAAATGTTCTCATTACTCATCAACATGATTACATAGTTCCCTTCTGAATTTTTCACGAAACATTAACGTAATCAAAACACTTTTTTAGTGTGCTTTAACCAAAATTGTTTTAGCCTAAAAAAAATGTCTGTCTTCTTTGTAAAGAATATTATACTTTTATGTTGGATTTAAACATTTGAGGACATTCATAGCTCATGGATGGAAAATCAGAATTATTTATTATTTGTGTAGAATAACAAACACAAATAATTTCTGCAAGAATGCAAAAATGTACTATTTACCATATTCGTATAGTTGAGTAAGACGCTGTAATCTAGCTTAATTCCGTTTTATCTGCTGAAACAAGTAAAAATACTTCTTCGCCATTTATATCGTTCAATTATTGATTCAATTTAATGACTTGAATAGTTTTAACTCAATAATTATTGAATTTACATTCTTCATTGTTTAAAAGTGTCCATAAACCCCACTTATATGTATGGACGCTACACTGACTGGGCATTAAAACTCATATATCTTAAATTATTTTTCAATAAAATGAAATGTTTTTCTTTATTTATTGACGTAAATTTCTAAGTTCTGCTACTACTACTACTACAACCATCACGCCGTTTCTCCGCAGGGGTAGGCAGAGAGGATGGAACGCCACACTCTTCTGTCCTGACATACACTCCTTAACCTCCTTCATCCACATATGTATATTGAGATGTCAAAATGAATTTTAGTTTTTTTTTAAAAAATAAAATCAGTTTGAAAATGTATCATTTCCGTAAGAATGTAACAACTGTCATGTTTTTGAGAGATATTATTCTATAAATTCATAAAAATATATAGATACCTTACTTCCACAATTAGAGTGAACGGAAAAATTCTTTGTTTATCATGGTTTTTAATCAATACAAATATTTAGTTACTCATCGTAACTTTGAGCATTTTTTTTTGCGAATACCTACACAAATTTGTGTATTAACATTTACCTATGGCAACTGAGTTTAATAATAGAACCAAGGCAAAGCGAACGCAGGTGCCAGAAACTCCAAAGTCTTGTCAGGTACTTACATACATATCAATTGTAAACTATACTATAGTTCACCCGATGTGCTAGCCGTTGTAATATTAATAAACAAATGTGTTTCCAAGAACCATTACGTAACTGGGCATTATTCAGGAAAGGCATTGAAATGTATTTATTCAAAATTATCCTATGAAGCTTTAAAGCGTTAACCAGGTTAGATGTACGGAATCGACAGATAATATTATAATGGCACGTTTGAGGGCTTTGAGTACATTTCGGTATTGTTTTTAGAGGCTAGAGCTAAATATCTTAATGAATATTATTGATGGATGTATACAAGATGTACAAATGTACGAAAATAGACAAAAAGTTTAAGGGGTTACACCACCCTGGCCTTCAGAAAAAGAGACAGAAATAAAGTTTACTTTTGAAAATGATTTTCATACAAGTATAAGTAATCTTTTTTTTTTTTAAATAAATAAATAAAATCAAAATTCAAAAATGGCGGACACATGAATTATCAAGGACTCTTTCTTCGCTGACGTTGGGCTTTATTTCACTGTTACACATTATTGGAAATAAAAAAAAACACAGTTTATTTTAAAAAGTAAGAACTTTCAATTCATATAGGAGATAAGGATAAAAGAAATATTTTTTTATGAAACGTTTGAGCTAAGAAAATATATAACTTTTGATCATTGCACCCAATTAAAAAACCCTGAAGTCAACCGATAGATAATATCATATTGAAATATGTATTGAAATGTAAACAGTATCGGTTGAGTAAATCTTGAGATACCTTATCAGGCACGATAATGCCCACCAGTTTGAAAAAAGCAGTTTCGAGAAAAACGTGACAGAAAAAGATAATACGGCGTCAGCGTCTTGAAACATTTTTTTAATAATGACCTTCATTCTGCTTTTAAGTCACATTTGAAGATACATATTGACAAACTAAAATATACTTACACTTCTTCATACTTTTTGAAATCCACTAGCATTATACCTACATATATACATACATACAATCAATAAGTTGGTACAAATCCTCGGTGTGAGGAGGGTCATGTATACGTCCATGAATGCTTGTAGAAACACAGACAATAGACATCTTATACGAGTATACTTCAGCATATATGCTATGACCAGGTACACAAGAATCCTTGATAACTTTGACCCAAGTTCAGTGCCTTCTGTATTGATTTTAGTAATTTAATATTATCTCCTAGTAAAGATATATCAATTGTTTTACATCATTATTTTATTGCTGTGATTATTATTTCGATTTGAATTTCAAATTGCAACGTTATAATAACAATAATAATTACTTTTATCTTTGTTTAACATTGTTATAAAACAGAAGATTATAATCGCTACCTGGGAAAGTAAATGGAATATTAATATTAATAATAATAAAATAATAATAATAAAACGCTTATCCGCACCCCAATGGTGCATAGGGCACTGCATCATATGAACACAGTGTTATCTTGATCGTTTTACACACGAAGGAAAGGTGATCAGCCCTCCGCTTCAGGTACCAGTCCAGGGTAATATTGAATAAATATTACAGTGAAAAAATCACTTATATTTATTTGACCCCCCTGGGAATCGAACCCGGGACCTCCAGAACGGTGCTGACCATTACACTACAGAGGCGGACAAAATATTAAAAGTAGATAAAATTAATTGACAAAAAGAAATTGGGAGTAGCGTCAAACGCTGAAGTATTCGGAGTTGCATACTTGATTGTAACTTGTGAAAATTAGACATTATTTATGAGTTCTCTGGGGAATTTTTTTTTTTTCTTTTAAGATTTTTTACATTTTTTTTGTTCATACTTAGTGTCACATTTTATAAACATTTTTTGAAGAATAGAACACAAACATTGTTTTTATTTGTTCATTATATAAAGTATACATACCTGAATAAGAAAAGGTATTTGTTGAAACCGGTTGGAATAATAGTACTTATTATCAAAGTGGTTAAAAACAAAGTTTGTATTTTTTAAAGACATTAGGTTAGTAAAAATGAACCTTTGACATTATTAAAATCTGAAATTTATAAAATATTTTTGTTTCAGGTGACAAGATGGCGGTTATATCGAGGAGAAATGTGTCCATTTCAAACGTAAGCCCAAAGTTAAAATCATCAACAATTATTCAAACTACAATCATCATTGTAGCAAAACTGACCATGGATCTTCGATGAGAGACGATATAAAGACTTTTGTTGAATTCAATACGTGAATAATGACGCTTAGCGGTGATTAATAATATAACTGTACATAACAAAAATTAAAAGTGAAAAAAATAATAAAAAGTGAAAAAAATTTTAATTTTTACTTTTTTCGTTATAATTTTTTTAATCATAAATAGTTATTTATTTTGCACTTTTGTTGTGTTTTAAAGACATCGCAAAATATTTTTTTATACCTTTTATTCATAATCTAAACTGATAATTATATCATGTTATTGCACAATTTTGAAATTTTATAAACGGATTTTAAACAAAGTGATTTATATTTTTTTTCTAATAAATCAAATTTATTATTTTTATGCAAAGATAAATGAATATATCCAGTAAATATATTTAATTTGATTGTCAATTTATACGGCGGAGTTATTTCATGTATATCAATACCTGCTTTCAAAAAATATAATTGAAATTATAAACTTTAAAAAAAATCATTAATGATAAAAATGATATATTTTTAATTTTCTTTGAGTTAAAAAAAAAAACAAATGTAAAATGTTTTATCATAAAATAAACAATAACGGCAATTTCAAGTTTTAGAATACAGCTTCCCTCTTATAATATATATATATTCAAGAACCATAAAATAGAAGGGACAATGTAATATATCGCTCACTCCTTTCAAGAACGTCATAAATTAAAAATCGTCAATTTTCAATTGTGCGTGTTTTCGGAATGCCCAGAAAATGTACTATATCACGGCAAACGCGGCATATTTTTAACTTAATATTTACCCGCTACAGGGCAGGAAATGTTTTTGCATTTTGAAGAAAAGACATTGTTTAATTATTTTTTTAAATAAACTAAATATTTTTCAAATGGAGAAAAAACCTTCAGGTTTTACTTAAAAAGATCTGTTGCACAGAAATAAGTTCAATAAGTGGCATGATATTTATTTTTAATACATTGTATTATATTTTAAAACTTAAAAACGTTCTCCTGAAAAATCTAGTTTTTTGATATATGACGTTCTTGAAAGGAGTGAGCGATATATACATTCAAGAACCATAGAATAGAAGGGACAATGTTATGTATAGAACTCTATTCTAATTTTCAATTATATATGAAAGAACAATTTGCGATTTTACAGAATTGTCATTATTACTTGTATGAAGATTAAAACAGCGAAGAACTAAAAATATTTCATTCACGAGAATTAAAGAAAAGTATTACAACTATTGCAAATCGACATAATTTGATTATTCACTTCGACAGCACATCGCCTCCAAGAATATCGTAAAGGACAAATTGAGGAAAACAAAATTGAAACACTATCGAGTCGTCAATATTTGTACCCACGATGTGAAAAACTACCATATTTTAACCCTTCACTGCGCGCTAGTGTACATATGTATCAACTTAATTTTT
Source organism: Brachycentrus maculatus (assembly GCF_059751285.1). Classification (NCBI taxonomy): domain Eukaryota; kingdom Metazoa; phylum Arthropoda; class Insecta; order Trichoptera; family Brachycentridae; genus Brachycentrus; species Brachycentrus maculatus. The sequence goes on along the minus strand of NW_028280811.1, from coordinate 1,638,280 downwards.
GTTATTTTTTTTTCTAGTATAGTGTATTTAGAAACATACTCCTTCTTTATAATACAAATCGAGTATATACACATTAAAAAAAATTGATTTAACATCAGTTTTTCAATTACAACTACCTACATTCATATTTTTACTATCTGCATTCAATGGTGAATTTAATTTATCGTTAATTATTTGAAGGCAAGGTGATATAATTCCAGGTAAATATTAAAAGAATAGTAAATTGAAAACTCAACACTTATTTATTTTTAACCAGTGAGAATCGAACCCCGGAACTCCGACAGAATAGCCAAACATGGGAACCAGTACAATATGAAGGTAGAAAAATATGTACATATTTCTCAGACCATAATTTACTAAAAATACTATCGTATTTTGAAAATGAAAATTTTAGTACGCATTGTAGGGTTAAACTTACTTTACGTTTCATACAAAAATATGAGTAAAGATTATTCTCTGTAAAGTAAAATACTTTAACAAAATATATACAACCACCTTAATACAGCGTTTTTATTCCTTTATAAATTTCTATTTTTCTATCCTTACGATCTGCCAGGAGGATAAAAAAACAGTATTTTTTGCATTCAAAATATATCATTTTTATTACACAAACATCAAATATTACGTAAGAAAAATACAAACTCGCATAAAAAAATGTTTGCAGACACGCGTAGGAAAATAGATATACTACGAAATTAAACTTCCCTAAAAAGTCTTTCTTTATATTTAAGGACCGATTTAATGAATAAGGACATCGCTAACGTGAAATATGAGTCATTGCTTTTTACTAAATAAAAAAAAAGTAAAATTTACCGACAATTTGATATTTCCTTAGATAACGCCTTGGAAATGGCAACACTGGTATTAACAATACTGTTGATTTTTTTTTTTCCAGTTTTTATCAAATACGATATTATTAATAGTCGAAAAGTTATTGGTTTTTATGTTTTTTCTATTTTTGGATACCTAGCAATGGTTAAGTTGCACTTTTTATTTCACCTCAAATTCACATAATTTTTAAATCATGGTTCGCATTACCTAATTTAATAAAAAGGTGTTTAATTTACTATAAGAAAGATTATGAATAAAATTCAGATAATTAAATATAGACAATATATAAATATAAAATAAGATTACACAAAATAATTTAAATTGCCAAATAAAGAAATATTTATTTTATAAAATATATTAGTAAAATTATATTTTAAAAACTATTGTAAATAATAGATTTATTACAACCCACAAAATTTTTATTTTTAATGTTTGAAAAACTGCATAGTTAAAATAGGTTTAAAAAAATTTAATTAAGTTACGATATTATTAAGATAATTTTATAATGTAAATAATTTGTACATCGTAAAAAACAAAACATTCTTATATTTAAGTTATACGATTAATTATAATAATGTAAAAATTTATTTATAAATAAATTAATTTAATAATAAAAAACTGTTTTTATTATACTTTGTTTATATTTTTTATGAATTTATTCCAATATTGTCAATATGATGAATCACAAAACTTTTTAGTTTTTTGTGAGGAAAGAGTAAAATTGGCATTTACTGAAATGTTTACAAACAGACGGTTAATCAACTAAAATTAACAAATAAAGTAATTAAGTGAGTGCATCTAAATATTGACATAAAAAGTAACTTTGAGTATCATTATCATGAAAAATATGCAAAAAATGTCTGTTAAAAAAATGTATCGTATTTCGCAAGTCCTGTTTTATTCAATATATTTTTTTTTATTTGACTTATTTTATAAAATTAATGAAATGCCTAGAAGTAATAACTAGCAACCTCCCACATTTAGATTTGTGATGCTGGTCAAAGTTTAATTCTTCTACAACTTTTTGAAATTAGAGGGCAGATAGTGTTTATATGTAAGTATAAACTAAAAATAAAGCATAAATTACAATGATTTTTGAGCTAACAATTTGTCATTCGGAGTTGACGTATTTGCTATGCAACGCGCAATAAAAAAAACATTTAAGAGTTATTTAATTCATATTTTGTAAATCATATTTTCATATGGTGTACAGAGTGCGTGGAAGTTTTTGCTAAGGGAAGGGTAATTAACTTTGAGTATATCAATGTTTTAGAATTTAGTACATAAACCCTGATGATGACAAGGTTCTTGTCGAAACCGGTTAGATAAAGTGTACCAATAAAAAATGGTTACAACAAAGTTGTTTTCTTTTATAAAGTTTATAATATGTGCCACAAAGTATCTGCGAAAAACATTCAAGAAATGAGAAAATATTTTTGATGAGTCTTGGAAAAAATCTCTTTACTTTGTGCATGTAGTCATTAAAATGGAGTTCTAAACTAAAGAAAATAAGCAAAAGAAAATATGGTAATAAAGGGTTTTTTTTTGTTTTTATTATTGCTCTTGATTATTATTTGGACTTTATTTAAAGAGGATATAAAATTAAAGAAATTTTAAGTTTCTTTTTATACGTCATTATGCATAAGTGGTAGGAACATAATGATCGTTATATTGATGAAGATTGATGACAGCAAATCCAACAGAGGATAAGAAAATTGGTGATCATCGAGAATTCAACATGGATTTAAAGCAAAATGATTTATCAAATTTCCATACTCAATTTTCAAATCTTGTTCCATAAATCAAATTCAGACCACAACGTTCAATATTTAAAATTTTCCGATTTCAGAAAATCACATCTGAATCCTATAAAGTAAAAATAGTTATTATTTATTGATATTTTATTATTTTTGGAAATGATGATACAGATATAAAATAAAACACGTGTATAAGACTACTTTTGAGTGTATAAGTGTAAACTCGACTGTTCTTTCAAATTTGTCATTAGATGTTTGTGCAACATTCTAATTGGTCATCGCATACCTTCTTTAAAGTGGTCCTGAAAAGGTTATTTTTAATATCGGGAACATGCCACAGTTTTCCCGATTTTAATGCCAATATAAAAAAAGATACAACAAAATTATCAGGAAACATAATATACTGAGAACATCTAACTTGCAGAGAATATGAAAAGGTACAAAAGCGGATCCTTAGTTTAAAAAATATCTGGTTCATTGCAAATTAGTATTATTATTTTAAAATTTTAATTAAAAAAAACGCAGGATTTTAACCTACTTTTTGAATGATGACCCAAAGTTAGCGCAATTAAAACAATTAAAAATATTTATTTTCGTTTCAGTGCTGGCACATGATACAAAGCATAAAGCCCCAAATATAACTTGGTTTAAAAAAATATTAATATTTTTTAACTTACTTTCTACCGGTATCCGAAAAGTGATACTAACCAACTCCTTCCCTTCATTTTATTTCAAAACCCAAGAAAGCGATCTCACTCAAGGTTAAGATCAAATTATTATTTTGTCGAATCTTTTTATGATACTGGCGAGAATTGAACCCGAATAGAATGGGAAAAATATGGTAGCCAATACTACTTCACGAAAGCTATATAAAAAATATACTTTATAATATTTTTTTGATATCTCAACATATAAAGATGAAGAAGAATATGGAATTCTACGCATTTACGGGACTTACGACCGTAATAGGCCAGCCTATTAATAACTATAACGTGAAAACTCATTTCATATTATTTTTTTGACATCTTATCAAAGATGAAGAAGAATATGGAAGTCTGGGCATTTACGGGGCTGACGACCGTAATAGGCTGGTTTAAGTGATCACTTTACACACGTGTAACATTCACCAATTCTACCCATGATTGACAACCCTCAACTTCTCGAACTTCTACGTATATTGTTCAAATTCGAAACAAAGTGCTCGAATTCACTAGAATTTCGCTAGAGACGTCTACGGTGAGATGAAAGAAGCTTTTTATTGAGCAAAATCTCTTTCATTTATATGTGAGGTCCTATCCTGGATTATAATCACATACATGAGAAACGCTTTAAAATATTCTTATCATTTTCTTTATTTTATCTTACAATTTGACCAGTTAAGTTATTTATAACATTTTGAGTTTGTCCAAATACTTATTCACAATTATTTTTTGATATCTCATCTGTCCAATACATACTGTCCAATACTTCTTCATCTTTGATGAGATGTCAAAAAATAATATGAAAATAACTCTTGTAATTGGAGATAATCCAGATTTTGTGAACAAGTATTTGGACACACTCAAAATGTTGTACTTATTTACAAATCTAGACTCTCCGATTCGTAGATCTTTGTAATAAAAATTAAAAATAACTCCTAATTCGAGATAGTCCAGATTTGTGAATAAAGATTTGGACTCACTCAAAATGTTGTAAATACACTTTAACTTGCGTGCAATTAATTTTAGAGGAGATTAATTAATGTACAAAAGAATAAATATTTTACGGTTCTACTGTTTTTAATGTTACTTTTATGGATTTGATATAATCTCAAATGGCTTTTGCCTCAAGGTTTCCATTAGCTAACTGTGATTTATTGATGCACTTGGAAAACAGGTGCAAAACAAAATTATGTTCCATCTAAAATGGTTTTAAAACGTGTAAACCTGCTTAAAACTTTTTCATCGACTTAAAATAAAATTTATTACCTAATGAAAGTTTTAGTTTAAAAATAAACTTGAATGAAAATTAATATTAGTTAGTTTAAATATTTATCCATCACATATTTTAAAAGAGCCCCTAACAAAACACAAGTGGTGACAAGACGTTGAATTAAATAAATATGCATACGAGTATATATATCGGCCGGGTCAGAAGTAAAATTAATCAGCGGGTATGTGTGAGGTGATGCATGAATGTGGAAGAGGCGAAGAAAGTTTGCAAAGACAGGGTGGTATAGCATTCTATTCTCTCTGCCTACTCCTGCAGAGAAGCGGCGTGATAATTAGTTATTTAGTTTTCATGTATATATAAATAAATAAATGTAGATTCGAAAATTTTACTCGAAACTCAAAAAAATATTTAAACAGAGAATTTTTTTTCGATAGATTTATATTATCCACTGACACTTCGTGATGGAATCGCATTTTAATATATTATTAAAACCAATATTTTTAGCTTTTCCACTTTATTTTTATTTGACCAGCGACCTGGTTTCGTCGTTAATGACATCATCAGACTGTTTTTTTTCAATTTTTCCAATCACAATTTTTTTTAATTATTCCAAACACAAAGCCGAAAATGTTACGATGACCCTTTTGTCACGATTTGCTTAAAAATAGATTTTCACATTTACTTTATAATAGACAAATAATAGGTTATTTTGAAAAATAAAATTATTATGATTTCTTATTACATTATTATTTTGTACGGTTTGGGTAAGGATCTAGTTTTTAAAAATAGGCTAAAACCGATTCACCTTTCGTATATTGTTATACCTGTTATTTTCCTACGAAATATGGAATGCAAGGTTATATGATTTACAAGGGTTAATAAATAGGGGTATAGTACAGGCGTGTTTGACCACTTATAGTGAATAACGACACCTGATTACACTGGCCTAATCGCCTTATTTCCCGCCGGTTATCCCGTCTTTACTTGTCTGATGACAAATTAGGAATATAAGTGCTTCCATTAGCCAAGACTAAATACTACTTAAACCAAACATGGAGATTTATAATACGGATTCATTAAAATGAGCGTTGTTAATCAAAACCGACCTATTTTTAGCTTTAACAAAAATGAAAGATAAGATATTATATTATATATGTAACGTCTTTTGGATTTCTCAACAAAAAAAGTATATTTATTACTTATTATTGTGTTTTAAAAACTAAAAAAATTAAATTTTGGTAATTTTGCACAAATAATATCAGCTTTATTTTATTGGTGGTGTCACATTTACAAATTGGAAACACATCAAATATATATATATATATATATATATATATATATATATATATATATATATATATATATATATATGTTTATATATATATATATATATATATTTGTATATATATATATATATATATATATATATATATATATATATATATATATATATATATATATATATATATATATATATATATATATATATATATATATATATATATATATATATATATATATATATATATATATATATATATATATATATATATATATATATATATATATATATATATATGTTTTTATATATATATATATATATATTTGTATATATATATATATATATATATATATATATATATATATATATATATATATATATATATACATATATATATATATATATATATATATATATATATATATATATATATATATATATATATATATATATATATATATATATATATATATATATATATATATATATATATATATATGTATATATATATATATATATATATTTATATATATATATATATATATATATATAAATAAATATTTTAAACACACAATATTAACTTAAAATTATAATTAAATGGAAACCTGCTAGAACAACTTTTAAGTAAGTTATGTATCTACCATTAATTGGTTTCGTACTATCAAAAACAAAACCATTTTTTTAGTTTTCAGTTTACAAATAGTTAGAATGAGGGTTTTATTTGAAAAAATATATTTCTAGTATTTCACCTCGTTTTGAAATCATTAAGATTAAGATTTACACTCTCGTTTTTTGGAACTTTTTATTTTTCCACACATTATTATGTTTTGCTTTTGGTGGATATGAATTTGAAAGTCACATTGAACAAGTAAAAAAAACTACTTAATAAAAATACTAACAAAATTTAGCATAATGATATGCGTTTTTTTTTCTTTATACTCCATTAGACAATAGTACATTAATGAATTTTTTTTTTTTGCAAATAATTAATTATACAATTATTTAAAATATACCTATGCAGTGAACGGTAATAAATAATATGTTTTTTTTACAAATTAATTACTCCATAAAGAATAAAGGTGATACTCCATTTTGTGACTTCCCATTATATTGAGTTATAGGTTAACTTTTCAACCAGCAAACGGATGAAGTTCTGCAATAAATTATAATTATCAATAGTGAAAAGCTTTGGTAAGCAATATCGATATTTTACTATCAAAAATGACAACTTGTATAAATAATTTGAATATTCTTGTAAACTTGTTCATGTTTATTTAGAAAAGTTATTTTCCACTGATTTAGATAAAAAAGAGTAGCCAATTTACAAATGCTATTATTTCATTAAGATAAAAACTAGGAGGAAGTTTTAGAAGATAATCAAACCAGCAAATTGAAAGAAAAAGATGATGATTGAGTCGATCAGCCTTTGGAAAACACAGCCTCATACTCAGGAACTATAAGGCACTTCAACACCTTCTTACACATAGCCTCAAACTTCATACTTTCTGTACTATATTATGTTATTTATTTATTTGGCATTAACTTTGCGAAATAACACGATGATTTAACTAAAATAAGAATACACACGTAAAGACCACTTTTGAATTTTAAATGTAAACAAACTCAAACATTTTCATTTTCACCTATAAGTACATCTGTAGTTCTTTCTTAACTAGTCGCTTTTACATTCATGAACGTTAGAGTGCTAAACAAGTATTTTTTATATAATTAAACACAACATCGACTCTTGTACTAAAAATTATGCCAAAAAGCCATGATTCATGCAATTTTTTCCCTGAAAGAAAAAATCCATGTTTTATTGAAGAAATTTTAAGATTGGAGAACAAAATAGGCGTCGGAAGACCCCAAAAGAGATGGTCCGACGACACCGATAGAAGGAAATGGAAGGATATAGAAGAGGCCTTATATTCAGCAGTGGAGGTTAGAGGGTTCACAATGAAGATTGAAGAAATAATTGACGCATAAAAATCATCTTGTATGTGTTTTATTTAAAAAAAACATTAAAACCTCGATATAACAGACCTCTGTTTAACGGATTTCAGATATAATGGACACATCCTCCAATAATTAGTCCTTTAAATCGAGACTTTACTGTATCGCGTTTTTTTAAGGAGAGAGAAGAGACATTGTAAAAATTCACGAAAAAATAATCTAAAACTCGTTGAAAAAACAATAAAGTCATTTTTGACTTATTGCTGCCTCGGTTATTTTTGTAGCAAGTAAAAATACACGAAGAAAACAAATTGCTGCGGCCACATTTCGTTATTAATTTTTATTTTTCCATTTTTCTGCCAACATCGAGGGGACCTTTATTTCCCACAGTGAGTTAACTCGGGAATGTATTCCAGCCAAATTATATTTTGAGTTTTACATTTCCGGGGAATGATTGCACCCCTTTTCCGTGGTTCATGTTTCAAATTAGATTTCAAAGATGAGATTTAAAATACAATGAATCTCAAAAACATATTTCAAATATTTTAAAATGCATAAGTTTTTAATGTACCAAAAATCAAAGTTTATTGATCGCTTGTTCTCAAATGGGAAAAAAATATGGTTTAGGAAGGAATGATGAAAAAAATAGAAATAAAATTAAAACCTGAAAACATTATAACGAATATTAATTTATATTTTTCAAGTCAGTAATGTTAATGAGCTATAAATAAATATAAAAAATGGGAATTTTATTTATCATTTGTTGATGTGGCTCAGTCTAGGTAAATGGTAAAGAAAGAACCTAGAAAGCCCGTTATAATAAATTAAATTTCACATTGCTTGTGGGTACACAATTTTATTAGCTGTCATGTAGCACACTGTCTACCATTAGCAATATTTGTTATTGCGTACATTGCTGTTACGTTCTACAGAGGCTCAGTAAAAAACTGTTACAAAGCATAAATAGAACTTGAAAAATTAATGCAATATAAATGTTCAATAATGTGCCGAATAGTAAACGTTGCACGAGTGTATAAGTGATCATTAAGCTATTATTTTTTGACATTTCATCAAAGATGAAGAAGAATATGGATGTCTGGGCATTTACGGGGCTGATGACCGTATAGGCTGGTTTATGTGATCACTTTACACACGTGATTCACCAATTCTACCCATTATTAACAACCACACTACTCAAGTTCTTGGAAGTTCTATATATATATGAACCAATTGTGAATTATTATTCTTGAATCACTAAAACTTTACTTGAGACATCTGTTGGTGAGATGAAAATAAGCTTTGTATTGAGCAGAAACTCTTATTATTTTATATTCCATATTCTTCTTCATCTTTGATGAGATGTCAAAAAATAATAAGAAAATAACTCCTGTACTTGGAGATAATCCAGATTTTTAAGTATTTGGACACACTCAAAATGTTGTAGATTATTAAGCTGTTCAAATGCCGGTGCCTAAGCCCTGAGATGCTCAGACTTCCATCTAAGTCTCAAGTTACAATTTTAATAACATTCAAAACAGTCGGTAAATTTTTTTACAAATTCGTTTTCAGATTTTTCAATTAGCCTTCTTCACTAGATATTGCTAAGTATGCTCCTAAAATTCTTCATTTATTACTTTAAATTACATTGATACGAACCTTTGTATCGTTTAATATCGTCTGTTTTAATTGATTTTATTCAGACTTGACGATGTAAGCTTAGCTTCCAAAACTAGTCATTAATAAACTCATGTGGTATAAAAACAAGTGTTTCCTTAATAATTTTAGCATGTCTTATGAAAAAATGTTTTTTTTATATTAACCGAATAAATACACATTAACATCAAGTAATAAAATGAAATTCAATGAAAGTTTTGGCTTATAATCCTGAACGCTTCGGTTTCTCTTTCAGAATAAAATATCGAGTAGTCAGATATCGGAATACTGCGTGGTTGATTTTTCCGATAATACACAGTATGTACGGACAAAGTAGGAAGCGCTAAAGGTTAGAGGCTCTTTAGTCCATTAAATTTCCTACCAGTTTTATATTTTGAGTGACGGTTTAACAGACGGTTCATGTCAACGACATCCGCACCGAAATTAACGTTATAGCATATCGACTTTAAAATCAATATTATATGTGCCTCAACTTCAAACGCGACATCTATCGTTTTGAAATAAAATGGAAGTCTGAACATCCCATGGTTTACGATGTGTCATTTGGCTGGCTTAAGTGATCACTTAACATTATTGTGTAACGTTCACCATTCTGATTTAATGAACATCCGTATTGCACCAAAGTTTGGAACTTGTATATATATGCAATAGTCTTAGATTCTTTAACATGTGGGTAGTTAATCAATAAATTTGGATGGTTGATTGTGGTCTGTTCAGTTGAGAAATTTTTTGATATATTTATGTGGATATACATATATATATATATATATATATATATATATATATATATATATATATATATATATATATATATATATATATATATATATATATATATATATATATATATATATATATATATATATATATATATATATATATATATATATATATATATATATATATATATATATATATATATATATATATATATATATATATATATATATATATATATATATATATATATATATATATATATATATATATATATATATATATATATATATATATATATATATATATATATATATATATATATATATATATATATATATATATATATATATATATATAAGGCTAACTCCAATTGTTTTACATACTTCACAAGTTTCGAACTTCTTAAATAAAGCCTTGGTATGCTCAAACTTCCATCTTCCTTCATATAAAACGATAAATGTTTCATCTCTGAAATACCTATAATATTGATATGTCATCCTAAATGTAAGAGTGATAATCTAGTATCTGAAAAAAATATTGACATAGTTTTATTTTTTTTAAATTATAATAAATCTACACTTAAAATACATTTTTTAAATTTTATCAATACGTATTAAATATTAATATGTGCGTATTTAAAAGACACTGTCCTTTTAAGTTGGCTTGCAAATATAATAAAAACGAAACTGATACGATTCGCTCTTTTAGGATTTGATGAATATATCTTGTATTTATTTTTCAATGTCACTCTGATCTCAATGATAAAAACATGTTTTACTACTTGTGAATACAAAGAATAAGTACCAAAAATAAAATTTAAAAATTCACCCGAAACGGAAAAAATGCTTTTTCAATACGGGCCCAACTGATTGAAGGATGATGGCGTTTTCACGGGTTGGTATTTTAAGCTAAGGTCACGTGGTACTATAAAAATTACAACCCTAAATCCTGAATATTTTACCACAAGCATCATAAACCATTTTATAAGGATACGTATATCACTTTTCCCTACTAACCTTAATTATATTCAGCATTCGTACTGAAAAATCTACAAAGGAACTAACGGAGAAAAATAAACTGGCAGTACACCATGGAGTCCTGGTACAAACACTTATGTATGTATGTAAGTGAAAGAAAAAGTTAGTAAAAAAAGGATTAAAGTAGACTAATTGCAGTTAAAATACGACCTCTCTGACTAATCGCTCACTCCTTTCAAGAACGTCATAAATCAAAAATCGTCGATTTTCAGTTGTACATGTTTTCGGAATGCCGAGAAAATGTACTATATCCCAGCAAAAGAGGCATATTTTTAACTTAATATTTACCTGCTACAGGGTAGAAAGTGTTGTATTTGCATTTTGAAGAAAATGTATTGTTTTATTATTTTTTTAAACATACAAAATTTTTTTCAAATGGAGAAAATACCTTCAAGTTTTACCTAAAAAGATTTGTTGCACAGTTAAAAGTTCAATAAGTGACTTGATATTTATTTTTAATACATTGTATTATATTTTTAAACTTTAAAAACGTTCTCCTGAAAAATCAAGTTTTTTGATTTATGACGTTCTTGAAAGGAGTGAGCGTAATGTGCGGCAAAACGATGTGTGATATATATTTGAATCGTGAAATAAGGAATGAATCCCGAGAAATGCATTATCGATAAAATTAAGAAATGGGTGTTGAGATGGTTTGGACATATGGAACGAATGTGTGAGGAAAGAACGGTAAAAACAATTTATGAGGCAAATTTTGATGGAAAGTAAATGAGATTACCGAGGTAAATTTGGTAATAAGATAATAAGGTCGAATATTTGGTCAGGTAAGGAGTAGAAGTTATCGACGGGTATGTATTCATGAATGCGGAAGAGGAAAAATTACTTTCAACGACAGAATGGTGTGGCGTTCTATTATCTCTGTCTAACCCTCCGGGAAGAGGCATAATGATTAGTTAGTAAGAAAAAACCGCCTTCTCTAAAAACCTATTTTATTGAATATGACGTTTTCTTAATAAATACATGTTTTGGCTTTTTTTATCTACAGAACTCATTATTTAAAAAAGTCATATTTTTTTGATTAAATTTACAAAGCTTTATTTGACGATTTGTAACTATGACTTTTGACTTTTGAATGGAATGAAGTAATAAAAAAATAATGTTACAATATCATTACTTAAGTGGATAGTCCACTTTTCCGATGAATTTTGCATTATTCAAGAATTTCATTATATTACCTTATACACGATACATGCTTTATCCATTAGGTAAATATTTTCATCTTTATGGGACGTTTATTGTTGATTTATTATTTAAACATTCAATACTTTTATCCATTGTCTATTTCCGTTTTATACGGAAATAGACAAGAAATTTAACCCTTAAATGCATATCGTTGCAATTCTGCAACAACAATTTCACATCAGTTGAAACATCCTTTAGTCGCCTGGAATTGTTATAATTCACACTGTTGCATATTCATCACACATCTAGATGTTAGAATTAAGTCAGTCTTTTATAACTAGAAAGCGCTATGAGTAGGTACTTCCTTGGCATTTAGTTATTGTTGCCAGAGATTTTGAAATAATTTTTTTCTTAAATCACGCATTGGTTAAACTGATAAAACGATACTTAAGTGTTTTTGTAGTATTATTTTAGTGAAATTTCTAATCTATTGTATTTCAGTTTTATGTGTATTAAATTTATGTTGCTCTACTTTGCCCCAAAAATTATACCTTAAAATAAACTGTTTTATTGAAAAAAGTATGTTAGACTATTTTTTTAATATTTTTTTTTACGACATTGTTATGACTTGACTAAAGGTGTGAGCCAATTTTTTTTTTACAAAATATTAATTAATACTCAATTATTGATTATGTTTTTTTTAGTTTGAGTATCTTTTTTCTCTAACAAATCATGTATTTAATACTTTGTTACGCCTTATTTGTATGTATTAAAAAAAAAACAACGTGATGTGTCCTCGATAGACATTTCGACAGGTGAAAAGACGTGAACCTTGGCGGTATAGGTTTTCAACTAAAAAGCTCAAAAACGTAATTTCTCTACGTTAATTATGATAAAATCTGGTGTCACATTAAATTTTACGTCAACCCGTCTTAATACGTATTTAAAATGAGTGATTATGGGAAAGCCTGCTTTGCATTTCAAAAGATTAAATAAACATGTGAAAATGGGAGATTCCATAATTTTCATCATGAAGCATTTAAGTCGCTTCAAAGTATAATGTTACTTGGAATTAAGTCTAAAATCTATACTGAATAAGGGTATAAATCAGAATTTTATAATTAAAAAAATATATATATTTTCTTTTTTCCTTTTCTATAAAATTTCATACGTTATTGCATATTATTCTAAAAAATAAGAATTTACTTCATATACAAAACTAGTAGGTACTTTTGGACATCCATTTGACTTTAATAAAACCCAGAGAAGGAATTATTTGCCCCATAACTTAATAAAAACATTGACAAGAGTTTAAGTGGATTGCCTCTGTTAATTTCTGACATTTTCAGGGCTCATCAAAACTTGGCAATTTGCCTAGCCACCTTATTAAAATTAAATAAGCATTTACCACAAACTTTTGTAATACAAAACTTTTTGCTTCACTTGTGAATAATATAGAGATATTAGCAATCAAATATTTATAGTTGCCTAAAATCCTGGAACAATTTACCATATACGTAAAATAAATACGTAATTTAACATTATCTATGTAGTTTTGAGTAGAAACCTTTTAGTTTATGAGTTGAATTCTCAGAATATGATTTATATAACACGGTAATACCCAATGTGTTTCAGTACAAAACTTAAAATTAAACACTAACGTTTTTTTAAATATTTTTTTTCTATTTCCGAGAGTGGCATTTGGCAAATAAATTTCATTATTAATTGAATCAGTAGTCACATTTTCGTAATATCTCTCCATTTTAAATTTAAGATTTACTTGGTAAATACAACTTTTTCTTAAGATCTAATATGACACATGTTTTGATGCATTATACGTCATATTAAAATACCGTGTTTAACATATGTTTATAATCTATATAATGTATCAATTTCGTAACCGTATAAACTGACATAAAATAAGTACATAAAACGATGACAAAAAAACATTGTGCCACACAATTACTACATTAGCTATATGTAGGTCAAATCTACATACAAAAGAACTTAAAAACTATTAAATGCTTCAGGACGTTTGCAAACAATGAAATCGCGCTGTGGTCTTTAGTCGACTGTGTGAGAAATTAAGGTTGTTAAGGAATAATGTGCAGATAAATTAATAGATGGGAAATAACAGCAATTGAAAAAAATTTAAGCTGATGAAATTGATGACGGTTCGCCTTAAATACAACATAACTTCAGCCAACCAGGAGTGGTCTTACAAGGCGTAGAGTGGCAATTCTGCAAGAGGCTGATGAAGAGCTTTAACCTCATCATAAATCTACTTGCGGAGCGCCCATAATGGTTGAACGTGTGGTAGCATTGTGCAATGTTGCGATTGAAAGCATCAACAGTCTTCTGATCACTGATTTTCATTAATCATTTTTCCAATAGTATTTACTATCATTTACAATATTTTAACAGTAATAATAATAACCGCATAAATATATAGTGTGTATCTAAATCCCTCTCCTATTACAAATCCAATAATAAGGGGTTATTCAATTAATATATATTTTTCATGAATGTTTTCTTTCTTTACTTTTGTTTGTTAAACTCATATTTTAAACAAAAATTTCTAAATCAAATAACTAAACTCGTGACTGTTGTACCTATTTTCATTGATCTTACGCTGTTATAATAATAATAATAATAAAATTGGATAACTTATATAGCGCCATTTTCGTAAAAAAATACCTCAAGGGCGCTTCACGGTGAATGAATTGGGGAAAATATTATGGTGGAAATGATTTAGCAAACAAATGTGTTTTTAGTCTTTTTCTAAAGATCATCTCACTCTCACTATTTCTAACCATTGGTGGAAGAGCATTCCACGCCGTCGGTCCTGCAACAGCAAAGGCACGCTCGCCAAATTTAGTGCGTTGGTTGCGAGCTGGTAAGATAACTTTGCCCATTGCAGATGTTGTAGCCGATCGAAGCGTGAGACGTCTATCAACCAATTCATCTGGAATACACAGCTCCTTAAGATACTCTGGAGCCATATTGTGTATTGATTTATACATGAGTAGGCAGAGTTTATACTCAACCCTTTCGGGAAAGCGTAACCAGTGGAGTTTGTGAAGTAGTGGGGTGATGTGACTGAATTTAGAAATTCCAAAAATTAGTCTCGCTGCTGCGTTTAACACTGATTGCAGTCGAGTCATTTTATTGTTTGGTAGACCCGTGTATATACCGTTACAATAATCTACTCTCGATATTACAAACGCATTTATTAATTGACGGGCAGCATCAACTGGCAGATTCTTGCGAATGCTTTTAATTTGCCTTAGCTGATACTTCATATGATAACCTGGATTGTTACTTCATATGATAACCTGGATTGGATACGTAAATAAATATTTTCATAAAACATTCACATTTGCAAATCAAAATAAGACGTGTTTTACTTCGAAATTCAAAAGTTCTTGCATGTTGTATTTTTTGTTTTGCATATTAAATAGTTTTCAATTTTATTCTCAAATCAGACTTATGGGAACGTGTGCGCGTAACACAACGAGGCTCTAATGGAGAAGGGATTTAGGGATTTTAAGCGAAACAAGTCATAAATCCACGATATTATAAAAGCTATCCACGGAAACTTTATCCGATATTATATTTTTTTATCGTCTTTTTCTTTGTTTTTGGAATTGAATGAAGTTTTAAGATTCCCTTTTCCATATTTAATGGAAATTATATATTGCGGGGAAAATGGAAAAACTCGTTAGTTAGATAGCGTCAGTTAAGGGATCCCTTAAAACTGAAAGGGGTTTTAATATCGCTTTCGCTTATATTTTAAGGCTCTCTGCTTTTTTTTTCAATATAATTTTGAAAAATCTTCTAAAAAAATAAACACAACATATTTTTGCCTTATACTTTTGGAAACGGTTTGTTCCGGGATTCAGAGTTTTTTTGGTAAAATTATATGTGTATTTATAATTCGATGTAATTTTTTTTTTTCAAATAGATATATGTAACTTTACTTGATGTGAGGAATGAATATTGATGATATTTTTTTTACATTGGGCAAATTTGAAAATTAAAGAAAACTAAAAGATGACTAAGAAATACTACTAAATTAGAATCTAAAATCGGATGGTATCCAATCTATATAACCTAAGCGGCATGTATGACTGATTAAATATAATGAATAAAGATGTAGCTAGAAGTCTTTATCGGATATACAAGTGTGGCATACCATCGTCTTTATCTACTTCTGTAGGGGAACGGCGTTAAAAGCAATATTTAGTGGTTATAATTTTAAAAATCGTTTAAAGAATATATTTTTTCTTGGTCATGAAAAAACATTTTTTTCTTGCACCATTAATATATTTATCAACAAACTTTTTTTCCTTTGGGGCGACATTCAATATTGACACAAAATACCAGTTTTTTGTCCACATTTTTTTACAGAGTAAAAAATTATCGAAAGTTCTCGTAAAATAGATGGCCGGAGAAAATAAATTGAATTTGAACCACGCTGGTAACAATTTGCAAACTCGGGTTTCGGAAAAAATAACAATTAGTCTTATATAAGTTGGTTGGGTTCCCTGAGATAAAGTTGAAATACGACTTTGAAGATGGGTGGAATGATATTAATTTCACAAATTTGTTGATAGTTGTTGTTGTTGATAGAGTATCATATACGTACAAGTAATTTATTAAGACTCCGTTTTATAATAAACCATGTAGGTATGTTTGAAAAGACGACTAAATGAACTTTATTACGAACAACCCTAAAAAATTACACTTAAATAAATTAAAAATTACAAATTAAATAAATTTAAAATTGTATGAGTAGGTAGGT
This sequence comes from Brachycentrus maculatus, assembly GCF_059751285.1. Classification (NCBI taxonomy): domain Eukaryota; kingdom Metazoa; phylum Arthropoda; class Insecta; order Trichoptera; family Brachycentridae; genus Brachycentrus; species Brachycentrus maculatus. The sequence continues at coordinate 1,621,150 of NW_028280811.1, read as the reverse complement.
ATGCTTTGTCCAACTCCATAGTGTAGTAGTTACGTCGCTAGGCTACCATGTTAGAGGACCCGGGTTCGATTCCCAAGAGAGTCAACAAAAATATTTGTGATATTTTAGTCTAATATTTGTTTAATATGACCCTTGACTGGCACCTCAAGCGCAAGGCTTATCATATTTCGTTTAGTATTTAACGCTCAAGATAACATTGCTTCTGTAGTGCAGTGCTTTATGCACCATTGGTTGCGGATAAGAGTTAGATGGAAGAAGAAGGTTGGCTAAATTTTAAATATGTTAAACATTTTGACCCACGGAACACAATACATCCTTCCTCCCAAATAAATGTCCCGCAAAACTATGTATGATAAATGTTGAAATGGTGATACAAGGAAGGAATGCAGGGCTGATATATGCATTATCGATAAAATTAAGGAAGGCATGTTGATATGGTTTGGGCATGTGAATCGAATGTTTGAAGGAAGGATAGTAAAACAAACTTAGCGTTGAATTTGGTTGGTAATAGAAGCAAGGGAAGACCGAGGAAAACATGGCATGATCAAGTGTTTAAAATACTTGGAAGTGGTTAGGTCAGAATTCAGAATAATCTACGTGCATGTATGAATGTGGACGAGGCGAATATTGTGTGCAAAAAGAGATTGGTGTGGCGTTCTATTCTCTATACCTTCTCCTGCGGGGTAGCGACGTGATGGTTAGTTCGTTAGTTAGTTTTAATTGAAAATATATAATTTATGATAAAAATCATACACCAACCTTATTGAAAACAAAAATCCTACACCAGCAATCAAACATGTCAAAGTTCTCAAATGGTTTCAATAATCGATTCCGCAGTCAGTTTGTGGCAATATTTTTTTTTATTTTTAAATTAAATTTTTAATTGAGAAATACTACTTTTTTTAAAAAAAGATTACAAAACGGATAATGATGCATTCCGTATTATTTTAAATACTGTTTTTTTAGACATCATATTATATAATATTTTTGTTAGAATAAATATTTCAATTTTATATTAATACTGCTGTACACCGTTATTAAAAATAAAAATCAAGTTGTGGTAGAGTGGGCTCAAACACAATTCATACAAAGAGGTAATGACGGAACCGTGATTAGATTTTAAATTATAATTAATTTTAAAAATTGAAGCTAGGCGAATTAATAATTCAAAATCGTAAGTATGAAAAACTAAGTAAGTCACAATCATAAATTACTAATTTACACTAGTGTAAAGGCAAATAAGTTCAAACTTTGGTTGATATTTTTATTTATTTAATCCATCGATAGATTTATTTTTTTTCCATTTTAAATAAAGTGCGGTGCCCGACCAGCATAGACAAGCACGACACGGACAGCGACCAGATAACGATAGAGCACAGACAAGTACCGCGGACGAACGTGACGTTACCGAGCGGATCCTATAAGTAGCAAGGAAACATGGGCCCCGGTCTTCTCTCATCATCGTTCGCCACTGGAAGGACATCACCTCAACAACTAGTTGCCATTCGTATTATAATGATATCAGTTCAATATTAAAATATTTAGAATTAAAGAGTAACTTAATCAGGGAAAATTATTTTGTATTGGAATGTAACTTATCGATAGATTATTTTGATTCTTGTCAAACGTAGTATTCTAGAATAAACAGTGAAACAAGTAAGTAAGTTATTTAATTTAATCATATTAATAAACGCATCTTCTGAGGAGAAACAAATAGTGATTGGGAGCGCATCATAGCCGTGCTAAACCCATTCTCCACAACTAGTGACCCGACGTACGAAAATTCTACAATATCGAAAATTGGACATACGACCCTATTTCTTGCACGAGTTCGTCTTTTATGCAAAAAAAGAAAACTGTATTTCAACACTAAGTATTTCCAATGCACGATATTCCATTTAGGTTTAATTTAATTGTATTCAGTTGGTAGCATTTTTTTGCTTTTTCGTTAATCAACACCACACTCAATTTCGTTCATGCTACGAACACACGCCCCCTTTGGGACGTGTTTAATTAAAAAAGGACATTAGCAGAAATACACAAACACATAAAAGGATCCACACAACCGACTACTTAAATCAAACCTGTTTAATCTTTTACTCTGTACCGAAATTAAAATTCAGAACATAGCGAGATTTGAACAAATATAATCATTGTTATATTCATATCGAAGCGGATGAGGGTAATACAAATTCATTTATTTTAATTAATTATTTTAAGACTAGAGCGATGATTACAAATGACAAATATAGCCTTCGTAACATTTTACGGATATTGTAACATCAATAAAGATGAAGGACATTATGGAAGTCTGGGTATTTACAGGGCCTACGATCTGTCATAGATTGATTCAGGTGATCACTTTTTACACGTGTAGCATTCTCTATTTTACCCATGATTGACAACCACAGCAGTAAGAAAATTTACATATAAGTACTATTAATAATTTTTCAACAAACCTCTGATCAAACGAAAAAAAATATTTTCTTCAAATTTTTTAATAACAACTTTCCGGGAATCAGAAGGTCTAGGGCTTGAATTTTGACACAATCTTATGTAATTAACCCACAAAAGCTCTTCGTGTGAACATGGATTCCACTGCGTGGTTTCATCATCTTATGTCGGCTGTCAGCTCGTTTGTGTCTTCTCAAATCAAACCTTCGTCTCGTAGTCCAGAAGAGAACTGCCAGAAAGCTGTGATGAAAAGACATTTAAGGGTTTTTTACTATTCATTTTTAAATTGAAATTAAACTTATCTTTTTTTTCCGCCTCCATAGTGTAATGGTCAGCACGCCGGCTACCGTTCTGGAGGTCCCGGGTTCGATTCCCAAGGGGGGTAAAATAAATATAAGTGATTTTTTCACTGTCATATTTATTCAATATTACCCTGGACTGGTAATTGAAGCAGAGGGCTGATCACCTTTCCTTCATGTGTAAACGATCAAGATAACACTGCGTTTATATGACGCAGTGCCCTATGCACCATTGGGGTGCGGATAAGGGTTTTATTATTATAAGTTAAAATTTTAATTGGTGAAAACTCACGTTTTCCTAAAATTTATTCTGATGTGTTTTGATACATTCTGCATCATTTTCAAACATTGTTGAAATAACACCGACAATGATGCGGAATTTTTGTCCGCCTCCGTAGTGTAATGGTCAGCACGCTCGGTTACCGTTCTGAAGGTCCCGAGTTCGATTCCCAGGTGGGTCAAATAAATATAAGTGATTTTTTCACTCTAATATTTATTTAATATTACCCTAGACTGGTATCTGAAGCGGAGGGCTGATCACCTTTCCTTCGTGTGTTAACGATCAAGATAACACTGTGTTTATATAATGCAGTGCCCTATGCACTATTGGGGTGCGGATAAGGGTTTGAATGAAATGATGCGGAATGCATCGAAACACGTGTAATAATAGACATTAAGAAACAGTGGTATTTATCAAGTTAAACTTAATTTAAAAATGGATAGATGTAACCACCAACTGACCACTCTACCACAATTTGATACCTATTTCTAATAATGAGCCGCTTAGGCTCACAGAAATAGTATGAAATTGAAATATTTGTGTAAATAATAAAAACACAAATATTTCTCTTTAAAAAAAAAAGCAGAAAACAAAGCCTTAAATGCACAATTGTGTGTGGATGAGGGTTGGAAAAAATCAGTGGAAAAATAAACGTTTTTAAATAAGGCGGCCTCCGAAATTTTTTTGTCAACGTCGTCTCGAAAAAATCAATCTCACTCGTTGAAATACTTGGTTAATCCATTAACTTACATTGGACAAGAAATCCAACCGATTCCGTTAAATCAAACTGTCAGCCGAAACTCTTAGTTGTGAAATATTGATTGGCCAAGTGAAAACTAAGTGCTCGTATACGCATGGGACATTCAGTAAGAAATGGTTGTTTTGGTTGCAGAAATTGATGACCAAGGAGACGTTTTCAATAATAATTGAAGTAATGTGATGAATGATGGGCCCATTTCAATCACCGCGTAAACCAATTTTTTTTTCTACTTCATAATATTTTTTATAACCTCAGTTCTACTAAATATCTTGTTGAAAACTTATTGTACCAATTACACCGTGGTCTTCCATAACATCAATCTTCAGTTGTTCGTATTCAGCCCAAGCGGTCAGATTGTGTTAATTGTACAAATGTACAAAATGTATTAAGAAATACAAAAAGGCGATATATCTTTCACATTCTACGCGATAAAAGATATCAAATACTTGAAGGATTTTTTTTATTAACACAAATTGTATACATGTATTTCAATCAAAATTTTAATCATATTTTTTAAAAAATGCACAGACCACCAAGCCACTTTGTGTGTCTTGTCGGTGGAGTTCTTATTGAATACATTTCTATTTGTTTTTAACCATTATATACACAAAAAAGAGAGAAAATTTAAAATATAAACATTTTACAATTATCATAAAATTAACTCTTAATCATTTACCTTGATACATTTCCTTTATTTTGCCTTTGTTTCATATTTTATTTTGACCTCTAACATCCGTCGGCAACAAATTAAAAATGTTCGGGATGAAATATTGCAGTGTTTGACTCCCATATTTATTGTTAATTTTTAGGACTATCAAACCTTCGTTAACCTTAGTTAAATTAGTTTTAGCTACAATTGAAATAGTCCGAGGGCTGTTTCAGCTATCTGAAGGTACCTGTGCTATCACAAGCAATATTTCTGAAAGCACGGCAACGTCCGGTAAGCCAGACAAGGCACTTGAAAATTTTTAGGTTAAATATCTTTAACAATAATTATATTTGCTAATTCAAAGTTTGAATTTTTCACCGAAAACTTTTCTCATTAAATGTCCGAATACTAAAACTTGATTTACGTAAACGTACTTTTGTTGATTTACTTATTAAAGAAACTTAATTTTTAGCTGAATAATTTTCAATAATAATTACAATACAAGACGAAGATGTAAAAGTTACATAATAATATTGTAAGATAATTTAAACGAAATTATTTTCAGAAAGTATGTTCTTGATTTAAGTTTTGTTTGAAATATTTTATTTAATAAAAAGGATATGTTAAAATTTATTTGTAAAATCCATCCGCCCACGTAGTGCAGAGTTAGAGCGTCTAGAAGTCTCCAGTTCGATACTTATGGGGGTCAAAAAAAAACATTTTTTTTAACTGTTTCATTTTTTATATATAAACCTAAGTGTACCTGGAGCGCAACACTTTTTTTTTAAATGGGAGTTACATTTATTATTATCGTTTCTTATTATGAAAAAAGTTTTTGGATCATTAAGTGGATTTATATTACCTATAGGTAAGTTTTAATTTTAATTTTAATTTTATTCTGTATTGGAAACAGGAGGATAAAGTAGTGTTGGTCAATCAGGAACTTTTCAGTATTGGGTGATTGCTGGGAGGAAACCACGTACTCATTAAGAGAAGCCGGACTGTTGACATCGTCAACGGGCCTTCCGTTCCCCTCGAAGACGGTTCGGCATTTTGTGTCCTAGCTTGGTTTATTGTACCAATATCCTTCACTATTTTTATCATGTTTGATACCACTTCTCATGATAGGTTTTCAAGAACTATCACGAATCCGATGTCGGATAGGTCCTCACCCAAGCTCCTGCAACGCGCTTCTAGCTATTTTCTTGGAAAGAGCGCAGGACTGCTTTCCTTGCTTACAAGTAATTAACAATTAAGTCAAGTAAAGATAATAGTCAAGATAAAAAGAAAAGGATAAAGATTTAAAATTAAATAAAAAGTTTTACGTGCTTAACCATAAAAAAACTTGCTTCAATAACGTTTAATGTATCACTTTATTAGCACACTAAGTTTTACTGAATAAACAAAATAATATAAATGTAAAATTTTATGCGGTATGATTTTTATGATGATCATAAATAATTGTATTGTAATTATATTTTATAAGATAATGTAAATTAATTTTTATTTGAAACTTTTTTTTTTAACCATGATATTCATCTCGAATAAACTTGGGAACTTTTTGTAAACCATTATAAAAATACACTCGTTTAACTGGCTTAATAATTTAGTATTTATATACTTGCAAAATTATTTCTTATCTTTAAAACAATATATGTATCTTAGGTAAAATAGAGCGAAATGTAAAATTGAGATTTAGGATTAAGAACCAAAATACACTTTGAGATATTAATTTTTTGTAATTGTATGTATTTTTTTAAGACATTTTTGTCATTAAAAGATAAAGGTTAACACGGAAAAGTACTAATTTACGGTTACAATTGAAGAAATCCTTATAGCATATGACATCAAACATAGGTAAAAAAAAAAAAAGTCTGGGCATTTACGGGACTGACGACCGTCAAAGGCTGATTTAAGTGATCACTTTACACGCGTGTAACGTTCACCAATTCTGCTCATTATTGAAAACAATACTACTCAAATTCTTGAAAGTTCTATAACTAACTAACCATCACGCCGCTTCCCCGCAGGGGTAGGCAAAGAGAATAGTACGTCACACCACTCTGTATAAATTACCAAAATTTTAGTGTGGTACATATATTTTATCGCTTTGGAAATCTTTGGTCTTGTTTCTTAGTGAAAACAACTCTTTTGAAGCAGAGAAGTTAAGAGCGATTAGTCTGACACTAAAACCCATTATTGAATATACATTATTTACTTACATAGTTTCTGTGGAGACGAATGTTTGTAGGCCCTCGTTTAATGCCGGTTAACAGCCTCCGCTAAAATTGTAGAAGTTTTGTTATCACGAGACGAACAGTTTGGGGTTGACGAATTGTTCCGAACTATTTATACGATCGTTAATAATAATTTACCACTTGATGTGAATGCTGGAGAATAACCGAGTTTAGTATTTCCACGAGAGGCTTCGAGTTTACTGAACACCGGATAAAACATTTTATTTATCTACGAGATAATTAATTACGCAAATACGCCGTGTTTTTTATATACTTACTTGAACGTTTATTAATGTAGAGGTCCTATCATACATATACACATTATATCGCTATTTACACAACAATATGAATTATCTTATTGCATATCCCCCTCATGGTACACCATGGCACCTTACAAGGGCCCAGAGCAGCCATGTACTAAGCTTTGAGGATAGGTGTCTGCGGAGAATTTTAGGCGTGCGGTGGTTTGACTTTGTAAGGAATGAAGAGATAAGGCGTAGGACGCAGCAAATCTTGGTCACAACTATCATCAAGAAAAGGCGATTCTGTTGGCTTGGCCGTGTACTCCACATGCCTCCTAAGAGCCTTAATCAAGGTTGCCTCTTTTACAAGGCAACAGGTTCGCGCCGCCCAGTTTCGATATTAAGAGTCCTGTGGCAGTCTGAGTCAGTCCTGAGTCCTTATTGTGATATCATCCCTCTACTTGTTTGGACTTTCCTCTTGCGTTTTTATCAAAATACTGGAACGCCTATCCACGCTGCAAACAGAATGTAGTCAGGTGTTTTATTACCTCCGATATGTTTTTGATGGATCAGTCGGTCTGGAATATTCGGTATATATATATGGCTTGGTTTCGAAATTTTTAATCGAATTTTTGATGATCTGATCTTTTTTAAGGTAAGATATATGTAGTCAAAGATAAATTGAGGGTTATTTTTCTTCTTAAATTACACAATTTAATATGTGCATCTTAATGAGCTGTTTTTACGATATTTTTTTCGATAAATCCCTGAATAAATAAAAATATTTTTTTTTGCAGTTGCGTACGTTAATTGAAATTCTTTTAATATAATAAAGGCCGCGTTGAGTAATTAAATTATTTTTATGAAGTCAGCTTTATTGCATAAAATCGCAGCTCATTTTACTACACATATTTTATAACTCACATTCAACTGATAAAATAAAAAGATAAACAATATTAGCGAAATGAATAAAGTTTTGTAAAACAAAACCAAATTTTTCTTCGATGATTAGCATTTTAACTCATTTTCCAAACACATATCGATTGACAATAATATGAATGCTTAAAAACTACATACATTGTGTAAAAGTTTGTCTTTTATGTTTTTAATAAAATTATGTGTCGTAAGTTTTTACAATATACCTACAAAAAACAGTTTTTATTTATTTACAGGTAAAAATTGGTAGAATCAAGGCCTCTAGGTACTAATAACTGCGCTAATGTTTAATTTTAGACAACCCAATACATAGCCTTTAACAGCATCATGAAAAATTAAAGTAAATATATTTATTTCTTTGGATTGACTTTTTGATATGTTTTAACTACTCAACCGTTTGTTTATTTAATTTGAAAATTTTGTTATTTAAAAAAATATAAAAAGGTGCAGGTATAGTCAGAAAAGTACTAAGTAGCGATTTAAATTGAAGATATCCTTCAGAAATATTAAACCGAATTGGTATAAACGTTCAATTTATTTAACTGTTCATTAATTCTCAATTATATTGTTTGATCTTTCAAATGAAATTACTGTTATGATTTTAAGAGTAATTGAGAAATCTTCCATTTCATTTATTAAATTAAAGTAAGGAATAAGAACCAATATTTTTGAAAGTGCTCAAATCTTTTGTTCATGACTACTGGATTTCGCTTCACTTATTTTAGGAGATATGGTATTTATGTAAAGATTTTAATTATTTTTTTAACGAATTTGAAAGACATTTAATTGTTATGGTAAGTTGTACATTAGGAAATTTGGTGGGTTTTTCATATTGTGGTAAAAACATACGTTGATTTATCAATAAAAAAAATGATAGAAATAAGCTTAACGTTTGTTGTATTATAAAATTTACTAGTTTTGTAAGTTTTTATTAAATATCTAGTAAATAACATTTGTTGGTGATAAAAATAAAGTAACAGGTCAATAAAATATGTTTGTTCTATCCCGAAACTATTTTTTTCGTTACCATTATTATCAATGTATGTTAGTTTATTTTTTTTTGTTTTCTCTGAAAAAAATTACAGTATCAACTTATATGTGAAGTTATTATAAATTTAAACTTTTTTAAAACTATTTCATATTTTTGATGTACGTATGTGAACGTATTTAAAATTTAAACTGTTCCTAAAACTAATTCATATTTTTTGATATATGTATGTAAACGTATTTAAAATTCATACTTTTTTAAAAACTATTTCATATTTTTCGATATATGTATGTGAACGTTTTTAAAATGTAAACTATTTCCAAAAGTATTTCAATATCACACGTAGAATAATAAAAGCAGAAAACAAGCTTAAAATTTTCGTTGTTCACCCACAATGAGACCCTTTTCATTAAATATCAATGCTAAAACATCCACTATAGAAATCAATTATTGTTTCTTGCCGTAAGAATTTCCTAAAATAATGATAATTATAAAAATAGTCGAACTTTGAAATCACACACCAATCAATTAAGGAGGTTTGAAATTAACATATTTTTACTATGTATTTAGATGCGCTTGGAGGATATTCACTACTTTTTGGTATCCTGATAGAGATCTTATACATAATATTGAGTATTTTTTTCATGGTTTATTTTCCTTTCCGACATTATCATAATTCGATGAAGGAGTCACAACTTACATATTTTGGCCATAGATTAAGGCGGGATAATCAATAGCCCGCAATTCATTATTTTTAAAACACAGATAGCATTAAATGTTATTTCATTTTCGCTTGTAACACCGTTTTTGTATTAAAATAATAAGTTTTTCTTTAAAATAATCACCTTTTTTTTAAAGAAAGAGTTATTGAAAGATAACGAATTTAAAAAGTTATAAAAAATATTTGTTCTCCAAATTTCAATATACATTTTTAATTGTGCGCGGACATCATACTGTAGCGTACTGACTTTGTATATTTAAGAGTAGGTACACCTTAACATCCCATTTCTGATTTTTACAAAACTATAATCGTTTTCTTTTCAGTTCTAAAAGATTCAATGCATTGAAATCTAATTACTGTATTATATGTAAAAACCTATCTAAATAGAAGTAGATACTTAAATATTTTTTCTAAACATTTTGGGGGTTTTAAAATTAAAAATCACAATTCCATACCACAAACTTGTCAATGCTTTATTATACAAAATATAAATTACAATTCCTTTATCTTCTTAGAATATTGTTGACAATCACATAAAAGATAATATATTTGACAGTCATATTTTTTGTAACAGCGATTTCCTAGTATATGGATGATATATAATTATGAAACCATAAATTATATTTCTTTTCTTGTTATCTATGGATATGAATCACTCCACTCAATACCCGTGCCCCGACATAAGTTCAAACTAGCAATCCTCAAGTCGAGTCGGTTGGATCGCATTATTAGCACAAGAAATCTATTTGCATAAAGATTTATAGCCATGCCAATACACTTACGTGACTGAAATTACTATTCCTGAAACTGAACATTGATAAAACACATCTTTCAGCAAAAGAGGAAATTTCAGGAAACTGTTTCACTACCATTCTCGTTTGACTCGATCGACTGATAAATTTCAAACTCGTGTTTCAAATGTGTCTGCCTTAATATTCAATGGAGATGATATTAATAAATGAGCACTCAACCTCCAGGGTAATTTGTTAGCATTAGGCAAGAGGTTTCCATTAGTTTGCTTATGATATTCTATTAAATACAATTACATGATAAGTACACGGATGAAAGATTACGGAAATTTATGATTAAACATGGGTTTTCATTTCACAAAGTGGGAAACCAATAAATATTAAGTATTTTTCAAAATTTAACATTGTAAATGTGTATGTACAGATTTATCAATGTTTATTTAGACAGCGCTGTGACGTAGTTATGTAGATGTTCGACTACAAAACTGACATCACGGTTTCGATTCCCTCAAATTGCAAAATAAATTCAAGAAATATTTATTTACAATTAGTCTGGGTATTCATGATGTATTTTTCACATTTATCTTCCCTATACTATCCTACCTACAGACAAACCTCTACACGAAGAGGCTTTGGGGGTTATTTCTTTAAAAGCAGACTGCATGCAGTCGAAATGCGACTTTTCAGACGAATGTGCCCAAAAATGGCGAGTTTTTCCTTTTTTTAAGCAAGATTTTCAATTACGAAATTGTAGTAACAATAAAATATGCAGTTAAATGTTTACATTTGAGTTGCAACAGTAGGTGCATTACTATAAAAGTATAATGATTTATATACTTACGCCTTAAGAAATACATATTAAACACATGCGTTATTGATATGTTTGAAGACTTGTGCGTACATGTTGGTACATATTGATCTTTGGAAATAAGTGAATAATATAAATATAAGAATAATATATAGTATGAATGCTAATTGAACATATTTTTTTCAATCTGAATACCTACTTATGTTTACCATTCTATACAACAACATAAAATCTGTACCGGCCTTCCATCAGTAGCGTGCACAGAGAATTAATTAGGCTGGGCAGAGAATTAGCAGAGGTAGGTACTAAGGTAAGCTGGTACTGCTTACTAGGGCAGGCAGAAGAAGAAGGTAGTAAGGTAAGCTAAGTACTAAGTAGTATATGTAACTTCGGTAAGTAAGGATAGGCACTGCTTTTCTGCCTATATGGAATGCACGTCCCTGCCTACCATTTACAAGCAAAATAAGTAATGTGTACTCGTTACAAAGGCAAAATTTTCATTATCTGTCTTTATAATAAAATTTATGAAAGGTGTTTGGGAGAAAAATATTCATTTATCCTAAATACGTGCGCTACGTGTAAATAACACGTGCTTTCTAAAATATACGTTGAATATGAAATGGGGTATTAAAGAATAATGCAATATGCAAAATATACCGCTCCACAGAGCGAGCTCCAGTATGCATTATGTATGATAATAGAACCAATTGCAGCAAAAATGTTCAAATCGTGAATTTTTGCCGTTACTAAACTCAAATCCACGCCATAGTATTGTAAGACTAGCATTTGATAAAATTATAAGCTGTTCAGATTCAATACGATAAATGAATGAACACGCTTTGAACCTAACATTAACCTAACATTTTATTTTTACAGTGAGACAGTAATGCATTTAAAATAAATATATAAATAGAAATAAATAACAAACATAACATTTATGACAACTCAACATAGATGAAGAATAGTATGGAATTCAAAGTATTTACAGAACCTGACCTGTTATAAGCTGGTTTGGTGATCACTTTACACATGTGCAACATTAAGCGTTCTTTCCATGATTGACAACCACACTACCTTAATTTTTGTTACCTCCAATATATTATTTCTTAACATCTCATCAAAAATGAAGAAGAATATGGAAGTCTGGGCATTTACGGGGCTGACGACCGTCATAGGCTGGTTTAAGTGATCATTTTACACACGTGTAACATTCACCAATTCAACCCATTATTGACAACCACACTACTCAAATTCTTGGAAGTTCTATATATATATGAACATATATATTATCTCCAATATACATGTTTCTTGACTTGTGAGTTCTTTGGTGCAATCTATGGCTGGAAAGGGAAAGCTTTTAATTCGCATAGACCCTTTATTTAGATGTTTGCCAGGACACAATCAAAATATTGTGAGTACAAAATATTAATTATTTTTCATTTTGTCTAGATGTTAGTAATATATTTTCGACTGCATTTTTTTTAGTTATGCTTGCGGGTTATTCCTTTAAACGCTACTCGGTATGTAAAGTGACGAACTAAAGCAGCCAATCAAAGGTTGTAAGACCTGTAAAAACCCAGATGTCCATTAAAATTTAATTTTTTTTTTTCATCTTCAGAATGAAATAAAAAAGAAGAAAGAACTGGTTCCTGCTCACAAATGATGACTTAAATACATTTAAAAAAAATAATGTATTGTATTTAAAGGATGTTTTACAATTTTTTGATAAAACGATTTGTGTTACACGTGTTATTGTTTCGGTTCGAGTCTTATCAAGTAATACGCTTAAAAATGTGTACTTACACAAATACGATTTGTTAATAAGACATGTATACTGACAAACATTTCCGAGTTTCTAATTCCATTTAACGATATGTTGGAATTTCAGAAACAAAATATTCTCGTATTGAAAAGACAAAGCTTTGATCTCATACTTAAAATTATTTTTCTTCAAATATCGACAAAATTCTTGATAAGATTACAGTAATCGGATTTGAAGAATGTGAATTGTATAAATTTTCTTTCCGAAAGAATATTTTTCCAGAATCTTCCCCGAGATAATGCACAATGAAGGAATTTGATCATGCTTTGTAGAGGCAGTCCGTGATTTTTTTTAAATGAATAAATTAGCCTATCGTTTGATTTAATTTATTTCAGTTATTCTTCCAAAAAATTATGTATTATATTCGTATAAACAATAACAAATCCGTTTCAATGTTTTGATATTATATTGATTTTTGTTAAGATTTTCCGGTCAGTCAAAAAATATGTGTTTGACTAAATAGCATTATATTTATAAACAACCTATATAAATTTTGTGATTATTCTTAAAAATTGGATTTCACTTTAGGTTTTGATATATTTATTCAAGTATATAATTACGTATACCTTTAAGTTAATACATACTTGTATACAAATTTATATTTTTTTAGTTTATCTTCCTTAAATAGGTTTGCCTGTTTCAACGCAAAGCCAACTTATTTATTTTTACATGATTTAAATGATTACTTAAAAATATCTATGATATGTGTTTTGATGTATTTTACATTCTGTATGCTTGATAGTGATTTTAAAAAACTAAATCATGTTTTAAAATAATAAATAAATAAATCAGTGTTTATTAAGTAAAAGTTAAATTTAAATCCTTCGATATAACTAGAAAATAATATTTATGTTAGTATTTTTTAAATCTTTATTTAAAAATAAATTGCGAAATTCTCGTTAGTAAATAATTTGATTCGTTATTAATATTATGACATGCGAAAAAGCGGTGGGAACAAACTGCTCCTCCTGTACCTACATGCGTCAGTTCGTGAAAGCTTTATGGAAGCTTTAGGCGAAAAAAGCCCAATATAAATTACGCACCATAATAATAAATAAAGTTTAACTACATTACTTGTTACGAAGTGTAATAAATTAAATTAAAAAAGGGTGTAAACCTGTGTTACGTCAGCTCATTTAAACTGCGTGATATTTTCATAAATAATAACATAGTTTACTTTCTCGTTTACGTGTGGTTTTAATGCGATGTAGCCTCCTGTATCGCATCAAGTATTGACCTTTGGAGCTCTGCTGGGGTAGATACAGTCCTAAGTCGGAAACAACCTTTTACTAGTCGCAAGGGTCGTAACTTCTATCTTGCAAGTCTGAATAAAATCATCCCCTGGTATGGAAATGTAAATGTATTCGATAGTTTTAATTAATTGCCGAGTTAATGGTTCCAATTAAGGGGCAGAGTAATTTATTTCGTCGTAAATTGTGAAATTTCACAGCACAGTGGAGCAAAAATTGGCGAAAAGATACGGAATTTTAATTCGTATTACTTTTTATAGGCATTTAGCCTGCTGCCAGATTTGAAATTCGACCAAACGATGTCATACTTGAAAACTTTCATTATTTTTCTTAATTTTAATTAGTCTTGATAATACTTATACCTAAGTGGTAGAAGGTAAAATTAAATACTTTTTCATTATCTGAATGATAATAGGAAAAGACGCAGGGCCAGTCTTCGAGTAAGTTATATTTTTAAGCTCAGTGATCATTACTTATCGGATTTTTTTTAGTTATTTTATGTTAAGTTGATTTTTATAATTTATCTTCTAATTTCTATTTAAGACGTGTATTCGCATTATTCAGAGTAGAAATATGAAAATAACGTTATAAATTACGAACTGAAACTTTATTTTTAATTCCATGTAATTTCAACTAAGTAGATGTAGAAAGGAACTACGCTTGGAAGGCTTGACTCTGGCCAATATCTGTACCCAATGGATTCTCCAGTTCTTTGGACATGTTGCGCGTGGCAACGAGGATAGCCTGGAACAACTAGTTGTGATCGGTAACCTGGAGGGAAAGAGAGGGAGAGGAAGATCCCCTACACGATGGACCGATCAAATTAAGGTAGCGGCAGGCACCTCAGTGGTTGGAGCGCTACGTGCAGCGCAGTCAAGGGATAACTGGAGAAGAGTCATTGCTTCTGCAAGGGTCACAGCCCTCAGCAATGAGGATTAAGACGGAGAAGAGATGTAGAAAAGTTCCTATGAATGGGCCACAGCCAACCATCCTTTCCGATCCTATCACAAAGATACTAAAAAATCCTTTTACTGAATATAATACCCGTATGCCTTGTATATTCTAAGTAAGGCAAATAATAATTGCAACTTCAATTTTAAAAAGGGCACAAAAGGTGTTCTTTAGTCATTTACAAATCTAGGTCTCTTTTTCTTTAGGAGCTATATTTATATTTTGACATATCAACAAGATGAAGAAAAAGTTTGAGTATTTACAGGATTTATGACCTATCATAACCAGCCTAAGATAGGTCATAACCTATTTTAAGTATATACAAAACACCAGTCATAGGTAACACGCGCGTATTATAATGCAACGTTGTGTTAAAATACCAAAAAATCGGTAAATAACTTCAGGATACTCAAAAATCGGTAACAACATTTAGAAGTGCCGTAGCGTAGTCGAATACACGCTCGACTGCGAAACTGGCTTCGCAGGTTCGATTCCCACCTTTTGCAAAATAAATTCAAGAAATATTTATTTTCAATAGGTGTGGGTATTCGTAATGTATTTTACACATTTACCTTCCCTATCCTTACTTTCCTACCTGGAGACAAGCCTCTATAGAGACTTTGCGGGTTGTTCTTTTAAAAACTACAATTAAAATATTTCGGTTTATATGGATTTCGACTCGCTAGATTACAGGACCTTAATTGTATGTCACAAATTTCAGAGTTGTTATTTTCTGCAAAATGAATTACTCAATAAAGCCTCCGATATATCTTAAATGCCATAGTTCGATTAACGTTATAAAAGGGGACGCCAAATACTTAAACGTTGATAAATACATTTTGGAAACACCCTTATAATAAAACAGATGCGATCTGTTGGGGCGTAAACAGTAATCGATAGCGATTAAATTCCTACCCCCACGATATTCTGAGTAAAGTAAACATATTTTATGATTATATTTTCTCCCTAATTTGTAACTAACGTTGGTTCTTCGAGTAAGATCATTGCATTTTTACCAAAATTTCATAGTTTACCTATTCCAAAATCATTAACTCAAACCCAGGGTTCGATTCCCACGGGACCACAACCTGACATTGTTTTAATATTATTATCCTAGACTGCTACTTGAAGCACAGGGTTGATTACCTTACTTCAATGTTAGTTATGATCAAGATAATACTGCCTCAATCTGTTGCAGTGCTTTTTGCACCATTGGGTGCAGATAAAAGATGGGCGAAAAAGAGCACCAAAATGAAAAGAAGAGCAAAAGTTTATTTTATATTTACAGAAAATATTGTGTGGATATAAACAGCGTGTAATTCAATATAAAGAAAAAAATGTGACATTTACAAGGCTTACGACTCATCATTGCCTAGCTGATGTGATCACTTTTTAATCAGATCATTGAAATCACCTTTTACCAGATAAACACAATTGAAAGTTTGCATGTATATATTTTAAGGATTCTCAAAGATTATTATGTGTATATGTTCTATTATTTATTGATTCGGCATTAACTTTGTGGAATGACATGATAATTTCAATTAAATTAAACACTTGAACAATCCACTGAATTAAGTTTTATTTTTATTTACGACTAGTTTCGAAAACGACGATTGTTTTCATCTTCTGGTACAAATTAAAACTGAAACTTTGAACTGTTTGAATTAATGTATATGTTCTATTTAAACTCCCGTTTTCAACTTCTGTTGAAATTCAAAGATAAGACCGCCACTTATTGAAAACATTGTAAATTAAAAATAATTTAAATAACTTAAAGATACGTACCCTCTGTTGAAACCGTTAAGTCCAATGTGGGGGCGTTTCAGAATTTAAATTAATTTGACTTAATAAATTAACCTATACCGATGTAAACTTACCCCTCCTTGGGTAAAACTAAACTCGAAGATACTTAAAGGTACCTGCATATACTGGTACTGTGAAAGGGAAATGAGTGTTCTCGACTTTCAATTATTTTATTTATAGCATGAGTCCTGAGAAGTCCCTACGTTGGATGGTAAAGGTTATTCAAACTGAGCTAAAATTGTTTTAACATTTGTCGATTTGTAGCTCTCAACGTGAAGAATACAATTCATTTATTTATTTTTCATCATACTCATAAAAACAAATTTCAATAATTTACCTATACTGGATTTTCCCGTACTGAGGGCTTATTTAGCAGTGCTAATTCATTGAATTCATTTCCACAGGGCGGTATATATTTCCAAGAAAATAAAAATATTAAAAAAATTAAAATGATTTTTCGCGAATTTATTCGATATCACCATTGACTGGTACCTAAAGCGCAGAACTGATCACCTCAACTTCATGTGAATAACGATCAATGTAATACTGCTTCAATTACATGCAGTACCCTTTGTTTCACTTGGTTCGAATATGGGTTACAAGTGAGCAATTTTATTATTATGTTTTCAAATGCTTAAGTGGCAGTACACAACGGAGTCCTGGTTTCAACCCTTATGTTTGGAAGGGAGGCATAGAGTTGGCAAAAGAAGGATGACAGCAGACTGAATGCCATTGAAATACGATCCCTCAGACGAATGTGCGGTAAAACGATGTTTGATAGATATTCGAATAGTGAAATAAGAAAAGAATGCAAGGCTGAGATAAGCTTTATCAATATAATTAAGAAAGGTGTGTTGAGATTGTTTGGACATGTGGAATGTATGAGTGAGGAAGGAACGGTTTCGTGAGGCAAATGTAGTTGGAAAAAAAGCAGAGGAAGACTGAGGAAAACTTGGCACAATCAGGTATGTCGAATACTTGAAAGCGGCCGGGTCAAGAGTCGAAATAATCGGCGGGTATATATGAGGAGATGCATGAATGTGGAAGAGGCGAATAATGTTTGTAAAGACAGTATAGTATGGCGTTTTATTCTCTCTGCCTATCCCTTTGGTTAAGCGGCGTGATAGTTAGTCAGTATTTTTTAATGATTTTCATAGCCTTTTATTTACCCAAAGCTTTCGTTGGGCCTTGTTTAGTAAATAAAATTTTCTACACAAGGCCTAACACCGTGAATGAATAACTTCACAAAGCAGGTTCACAGGGTGGTAAGGATAGAATTAGGCATCCTGACAGATTGTCTGCTGGCCCAACTTTGAGTGATAGATGAGGCCACTATCTTGCTTGTTATTACTCGTATTACGTCTTAAGCATGGTTTACATCGCTAGTTAGCGCATTTACGTTCCAAAAAATTCAGATTGATCCACTCTATAAGAAAGACCGAATAGTTACAGATTTTTTTACAAACTTAATTTACGTCATCATTAAGTTTATTTTTACAAAATTAAGTAGTTATTTTTATATTAATCTAAAATTTAGGAGTTAATTTTATATTTTTATTTTACATATAAATATAGGTCCTCATTTTTGTTGTGATGTGAAAAATAACAGTCTTAATTTTTTTATTTACTATCTATCTTGACTTCTGTGATTCTGATTTACGCAATATAAATATTAAATTAGGAAGGTGACAAAAAACTCATTTTCGAATCAAACTTTTAATTTAACATGGCAGACTTTTGAACAAACAAGACAATTCTATCAATTGAACGTTAATTATTTTTTTTATAAATTGTTTAATTCACTTACTGAGTTTTCTTTCATTACACGTGACTAGTTTCTAAAATTACAAATATTTTCCTTAACAAGTGATTCCAAATATTAACATTAGTTTTTGTAATCATCTGTTGAAAAAAAATATCTGTAGTTCAGGAAACTATTCGTGTGTAATGAAATAAAATTCAATAAGTTGTGTTATATTAGTGTGGTGGTATTTTTTTTTAATAATTATGCTGTTATTCCATAAATTTGGTGCCAAATCAATTAATAATATAAGTAAACGTTCACAAAGAAATCACAATAGAGATAAGAGAAACATCAAAAACGTGTTTTTTGCTTTACTCTATTTGCTAGTAAATTTTGAATTTTTTTTTAAGAAACTATAGCGCTAGTTAAAAAATTCTTTATTATGAGTGAAATCCTGAATCTAAATTGTTTTCATCTTGTTTCGTTTTTTAGTAAACTATCCATTAACAAAAATATCTACTATTCAAAAGCATAGGATTTATATTAAGTCTACGTTCACTACCTGTAAACTACACGAACAATGTGAACAAAGCTTTACTGCTTAGGTACTGAATACTCTCAAGATTGGTATTTGGTTTTCCCCACTCAATATTATATTACTAACTTAATCTACTTTCCCTGTATTTCGTGAAAGGGTACTTATATAAATGAACGATTTGAAATATGTCCTGAATAATACATTTTTTAAATAAAACATAAAATAAAATATTTTTACTAATCCATAAATTAAATTCCTATTTCATGATAAGATGTTATTTTTTATATTCTAAAGAAAATGAATATCAATAATAAATAACAATTAATATTTGAAATATTGTTCAGGCCACGCTAAACATATGTAAATATGTTCAGTATGAATTATTGCCATCGGTATGTTTAAACACAGGTTTTTCACTTCGAATCGGACGTTTTACAAAACAATTTGGACATTTTATCGTATTTAAAAAAAGGAAGAATTTCTAAAAACATATTCATAGTAGTACTTACTGGCTTACAAACTTGATGACTAACGTACTAGCTGGTCTCAAGAATAAAATATATGGACAAGTATTTACACTTTTGGTTTATCTATGTAGTAGTTTTATGAATATATTTTTAAACATTCTAATTTTTGATCAAATACAATTTAAAGCCATTTATTTTTTAAAACGTCCAATTCGATGTAAAGAAACCTTGATAATAATCATTTTTATCTAATAAAAATATATTAAAACCACTTGTGTTATTAATATTTCGATTTGCAAGGTTAACAGTTTGAATAAAGTGTTTTGTTTAAAGAAAATTTATTTAACTTTGTATAAAACATTAATATTTGAAATAATTTCTAGGGCCCTTTTTAACGTAGTGCAATCTCTTCAAGAAAACTGAGGTTAACACATTAACACACGATATATATTTATGTTCTGATGGTACTTTTGCCATCAATATTAATTCGCAAATCTCATGAAAACATCCAACAAAGTTCTGGAGATAGAAGATAAACAATGAACACAGTGCTTTGATAAAATTACTGTGTAAGTAGTTATTTACAGTTTGTAAACTCTCTTAACTTGTTACGGTTAATGTTATATTTTGTTTGATATCCTTTCATAGATATGGAAATCATTTAACGAAGTTTGGTTTTAGCATAAATATGTTCAAATTAATTACATTCAAAACAAGTGTAAGGGCTCATCATCATGATTCATCCATCAACAATAGAAAGCCAAAATATATAAATGTACTTTTTTCAATAACATTTTATAAGCGGTATATTTTTCGACTATACATACTTAACCTAACTTTCAATAAAATCAATATTTTCTTGCTATTGTTATAGAATCTAAATTGAAATTTAATTTTCACTTCTTCTTAGAAATACTATTACACTAAATAATCTATTTTCATTGTTATTTTTAATCAAAATTGATATTTAAAAAAAAAAGTTGTTTTTAAAATGTTAGCTTTAACGAAGGTTCAAAGTTATTTTTATTGTAAATATTATTTTTACGTTTCGCTACTAATTGTTAAGTATATTTTTTAATGTTTTTTTTTGTATTGTTACTTAAAAACAATAACTTTTATGAGTCATATTATTTTATTAATGTATTATAAATTAAAAATTAAAGACATGCATTAAAAATCAAAAGAAATTTACTTCAATGAGCCGAATTGAACTCTAAGAGTGCAAATATTAACGTTTTTAATTAATTCGATTAAATTAATGTTTAAAACATGTATGAAATATGAGAAACTGGACTGGTTGGTCGGAAATAGAAACCATTATGTCATGATATTGGCACTAGAGAGAAAGAAAATGAAAAAAGACTTTAAAAAATCGATTTATTTAAAATCCCAATTTTCACTATTTTATATTATTTCGAGAAATAAAAATACTTTGTGTTCTGATCCACTCACATTTTTATTAACCAACTAGTTTCGACAACAACCTGTTGCCCTCTTCAGGGTTACATTTATTACTGTGTAATAAATGTAACCCTGAAGAGGGCAACAGGTTGTTGCCGAAACTAGTTGGTTAATAAAAATGTGAGTGGATCAGAACACAAAGTATTTTTATTTCTCGAAATAATAATATCAATATGATTTATTATTTAATAAAACACATTCGTTGTTTTTAATTAAAATTTGACATCTGGAAATAATTGCGTCAAACAATTCCTGGTTTAAAAAAAAATCTTGATGTATCAAGATATCTCAACAGAGTATGAAGTTATCGAAAAAAAAAAACAAATATATTGGTGCAGACTGCATCATTGGGTAAGGAAATGTCTGAAAGATTATAATTAAATACACGTTTATAAGAGTCCATAATAATGTATGTATGTTTCTTTTAAATGGTATAATTTATCGTAAATGATTACTACATTAGATATTCATCACAAAAATATTAAATTTCTTAGGATGTAATAACCGTAAAAGATTTCAATGTGAAATTTGTATTCTTCTTTTGATACAAATATGTTTCAGCCTGTTTGCACACGTCTGGATACAAATAATAATAAAGTGAAAAAACGATAAAAGCTTTTCATATAAATTTTACAGTGTCTTGATTTTGTCTTCCTCCGTGAGCAAATCTGGATATAAATTTCCATACACGTGTAATATAATTTAATATGAAAAAAATTGCCCTCCTTCCATCACATGTGACAACATTAACTTTATACATTATTATGCCTGCAAAAAAATCTGTATTCTTGTGACATGTTTGTTATGAATTTTAAAATATTATTATTTGAAAAATATCTCTCCATTTGCAATTACATGTTTTAACTCGTACCCATATATGTTGGTAGAACTATTAACGGGACTTAGTGTCTCATACATAAATGTGTGTGTGTGTGTGTGTGTGTGTGTGTGTGTTTGTGTGTGTGTGTTTCAAGCATACTGACAGAGTACAATAACTTGAAATAGTGTGTTTAAAGCCTCGTTTTAACTACGTTCAAAGCCTCCCTGGTGTATCATTTAAAAACATATATGTTAAAAAATGAGTTTTGAATAACATAACTAATGTATTTATCAATGTTTGGTATTTGTTTGTAAATTTATTTCGCAGGGAAAATATATGGATTTATTAGTGTCAAAAATGTGCTTTAAACTAATTTTACATATTTAACAATGTTCACAGTTCAACCATTACATATTTAAGGAAACTGAATCCAAATATTACTACTGGGAAAATATCTTAAAATTATGTGTAAAAAAATATTTTGATATTTTGATATCCTGTTCAAAGGTATCTCGTGTTCAAACACATATTTTGTCCTACATTACAATACTAAAAAAACGAATAATGTTTCGTACGGTGTTTTAAGAGATATGTGGAATTATATTCTTCACTAGGAAATAAAATCGATTATACTCATTACATTTAATTCACCTCAAACCGAGCTGAAATTGTAGTACTAGCAACTCAATGGGAACGCATTTATCTGATCAGTTAACTTGATACTTCCAACCCTTTCTCTAATTTCTTTTTAAGAATATCACTAAGCCAGGAAAATTGTTCACTCACTAAGCTTAACCTTTATTCCTGCTCTCTTACGTGGGTCTTACGAGAAACTTGCCAAGGAGAATCTTGGCTAAATACATTTTAAGAAAAAACATTTTCTTGACATTAATATAACTTTTTTGACTCATGACCTATAAAAACACTCGTGCAAAAATATAAGGCAAGTACTTTCACAATTCATGAAACAATGTCCTTTATACTTGTTTTATACACGTAGTTTTATAGGATCGATTAATGCCTAAAACATTTATCAATATCTCAACGTTAAATCATTTACAGGACTTAGAATATGACAGTATTTTGTTTACATATGTAATTACGAATGACATATTCTATTAATTAAAACAATATATGTAAACCATTCGCTTTACTACGTATGATTAAACATGATCACATATATTGATATCTCGAAACAGATAGATAAAAATATAAATGTTTAAATATTTACATGACTTACGACTTGTCATTATCAACCCAATCAAGCAACCGAATAAGTAAGGCTTACATATAAGTCACATCTCTGGAGAAAGCATTCGAAGAAAAAAATTATCAGTCGTTATAGTACCAAAAAAAATTAAACTCTCTAAGAGAATAATTTAATATTTGAGATGCAAAGGAAATCATTACTTAATGTATTACTTATTGAAAATAAAGGAAAAAGTTAATATCGTGTAAAATAAAGAAAAAATGTCAATATTAAAAAATAAGTAAAAACGTTTGTATTTTAGAGTTGATTTTAAAATCAGCATAACAAAACATTACAATTTTGAACTAAAATAATATTTTTATTTCAAACATATATTTGGAGTTTTAATTGTATTTCTAAAAATCAAACCTGATTTATTATTACTTTAAATTGTTATTTCTCAGCTATTTTTAAGACAAATTTCAAATTCACTTCTAAAAAAACCCTTTTATTTCAAACCCTCGATCACGAACCGGGAGCGATAAGTCATTAAAATTTCACATTGCATAACATTCAGTCTTTATTATTAATCGCGAAAAGTTCGCCATAATTTATGCAATTAAGAGGTCCATTGATATTTAGATCTGATCAATTTATTGAAAGGGAATTGATTTTAGGAAATTCAATTACCTTTATCAAAACTGCGCGAGTAAGTTTGAGAATGCTTAAGGAATTTATTTTTACATTGGAAATATTTTTTTAAAAATACACCTAAAATGCGACAGAAAATGAATAGAGAGGAAATTGGTGGGAGATGGGAAGATGATGATGAAGAGTATACAAATGCAGGAATGTTGTAATTTAGAACAAATAAATATATAACTTTCCATTTTCTTCTTCTAACCGTTATCTTCACCCAATGAAGCATTAAATATAAACTATGTTGGCCTATCCGTTGAAACTAGTTTTGCGCAAAAAACCTTTTCATTCCTTGCGCCAAAGATATTTAATTTCCTGCCCGTAACCATTAAGAATTCCAGTAGTGATCATGTATTTGATTACGCATTTTTATCGATTGTTGCGCGGTATGATCGATAATCCTGAAATTATCCGGAACATTGGTATGTATGTTCCCGATAGTTACCTAAGACAGCGTCGACATAGATTGTTTCACATTCCTATACACAGGACCAACCTGCCGATGATTATGCCTGTAGGAAGAGCTACCGCTATGTTGAACAATATCACATTGGATATTGATCTGTTCCATGTGTCCGAAGGAGTTTTCCGAAGCGAGATTCTTCTACACCTTTAAGTCTTTTTGCTTACTTTAATATATACGCCTTGAATATTGTTTGTTTTGTATATATTATTTTTTTGTTGAATAAATTGAAATTGAAAAAAATTGAAATGTCTTTAAGAACAGTGTCTGCCGATGGTTGCTTCTCGTTCGAAGGGACAAGGTAGAAAGTGAGTTAATTAAAGTCCAGGTGTAATTATTTTATTGTAAAACTCTTGTACTGTAAATTGTTATTGTATCTATTGTTTGTAATGTATATAATCAAATAATTAAAAAACTAATATTAATAAAATTAAAAAAATGTATTAACATGTAAGTATTTCGGCTCAACACAGGCCATGCCTAAAGAGCCGTAATACATATTGTAAAAAAAATGTATGTATCTATGAAATAAATAAATAAAACAAAACAAAAAATGGTGCATAAGGCACTCAATCGTATAGAAACAATGTTTTTTTTTTAATCCTTTGATACTCGAAAGATAGATGATCAGCCTTTCGCTTAAGGCACTAGCCCAGAATACTTTTTGGGAGCATAAGAGTAAAAAAATTCTTATATTTATTTTGACTCTACTGGGAGTCGAACCTTATACAAATACCCAAATGAATGTCATATAAATGTATGTATATACAAATTTTCAAATAAACTTTATCGATTTTTTATACTTATGTTTGTTTAAAATTTGATTTGAACTGAATTGTTAGACTTTTTATTTTACCAAACCTCCACTTGTTTAAGAGTAATTTAGGTCCAACAAACAGAATACTTTGTAATAATTATAAATAAAGTTTATCAAAGAGATAAAGAAAAGTAAAAAAAAAAAACAATTATAATAATTAACTGACATTAAGGAAAATAAAAAAATTAAGTATTCGGTCTACGTTAACTAAATTATATTAAAATGTAAACTGTAAAAAAAATGTAACCTTCAAGAATTCTACTCATAGGCCTTGTATTTTTATGAAATATACTAAGCTAATTTTAAAAAAAATCGATTACAAAAATAAGTTGAAACAGAAATAAATACTAGTATTTATCGAAATTCAACATGAGCTCTGAACATTGTTTCAAAACTATGTAGTTTTGAGTTTTAATCAAACATTGCTAATATACTCATTACGTTTTGTACATTAAGAACAACCATTTATTTACTCTACCCAATTTCGAATTTGGTATTTGAATTTGTTAACCGATTTAACATCAAAATTGACGTCTGACTTATTTACACTGTATACTCGTAATATACGGTACGTAGTTGGAGCCTTTCAGTGCTCGCTGATTACTGTTTATTATAACAGTTGTTTATGCTGTTAATTTCACTTCTAATTAAGCAGAGTAATATTTCACAAAGTCGAAGGGTCTGATTTATCGGGAGTAGAGATAAGGGTCAAATTATTAAATTTTCTATTGAAGGCCCCAGTCAACGAATACTAGTTTCATTTAATATATTTTTTACATAAATTGTATACATTTACGGAGGACCTCATCTTTCGCACATTCGACTTTCGCACAATTCGCTATGTGAAAAAAAACTTTTTTGGGCAATAATGCAATAATATTTTGTTTCCGTGTAGTTATTTCCCTTTCACACTTTGAAATGCATTTGCACCGGGTCCGTACTGTAAAAAGTGTTATGTACGTAATGAATTGAATGTGATCTCAATGGAGAACGCATATCGCTCACTCCTTTCAAGAACGTCATAAATAAAAAATCTTCAATTTTCAGTTGTGCATGTTTTCAGAATGTCCAGAAAATGTACTATATCCCAGCAAAAGAGGCGTATTTTTAACTTAGTATTTACCCGCTACAGGCCAGAAAATGTTGTTTTTGCATTTGGAAGAAAAGGTATTGTTTAATTATTTCTTTAAATAAACTAAATATTTTTCAAATGGAGAAAAAACCTTCTGGTTTTACCTAAAAAGATCTGTTGCACAGTTAAATGTTCAATAAGTGGCTTGATATTTATTTTTAAAACATTGTGTTATATTTTTAAACTTTAAAAACATTCTCCTGAAAAATCAAGTTTTTTGATTTATGGCGTTCTTGAAAGGAGTGAGCAATATCTCAAGTGCTTAGGGCGATCCATAATAGTACTTACAGAACTCTCTATGAAGAAAAAAAGAGTAAATACAACTTTTAACCAGTTTATTATTTTCAATCAATATGTATCAGTGTGAAAAAAGAAACCATGTCATGTTTAAAAGTGAAAAAGGGAAAAAGAAGAGCTACAGAGTAACATTCACACGTCGAAACCATCAAAACACGGTATGCTTAATTTAATATTTAATGCTTTTTATTTAACAGATTTGCATTTTTTATTATTTTACAATTCAAACATCTATCATCCATCGTGTGTACATGTGTGCATATATAAAATATATAAAAATTTAAATTAAATTCGAAATTTTAACGAAATATGATCTAAAACAATCCGTGCAACACGGATTGGCTTTAAAGCCAGTATAAAGTTACCATTACTACAAAATCAGCATTAATAACTTGACATTCCAAAAGCCATTTGTGAAGGCATTTGAAGCAATTTCAAACGATGGAGAAAGTCGTTGACATTCACCAATATACAATGTTACACTAATATGTATCAGACCAGCTTTCAAAGGCCTTACTATTAATGTTATATACCGCTATTATTTCTTGAAAACGGGCAATTTTAGGCTTATTCTTCCGATTTTATGGTCGCAAATAGGTTATCGAGTGATCATTTTTCAACGATTATACTTAAAATACACTAGTTTAATTTATGTTCATAAATATGAAAATAAAAGATGACACAACGTGGATATTTATAAATATATTTTTATATATTTTAGTTATTATAAGTTTTCTTTTATGTGCCGTAGAACGGGGCTACTTGAATTTTGATGTGTTACTTGAGCCCAGTACAAAAAAAAATTAGATCGTAGTATCGATCGAAGTATCGTGACAATAAGTGTCACATGTCAAGAAAACAATGAATCATGTCGATACGTTCATTATTGTAGACCAAAAACAGATTTTAACCTTTTTTGTACTGGGCTCAAGTAGCCTCGTTCTATGGTACTAAATGTAAGATCGACACTGAATTTTCGGATCTACTAAGTTATTTATAAATATTTTTTTTAAATTTTTAATAAAATTAGTATAAAACCACTCACCGAGATTTTTATGTCAACCGGTTTAGAGACGTACCCGTCTCTTCGTCAGAACAATCACTACCACAGCATGCAAACAATACTACCCTCCACTACCATATCACTATTTACACACATAAAACTACACAAAATGTTTTACACATGCGATTTTTGGTCGACACGAAGACCAAAATGCACTAGGGGTTGCAGCACAAACATGCGTTAAGAGCCGAGGTCAAATATGCACTTATATGTTTTTTTGTTAAAAACACACATAACAATAAATTTTGTGACAATTGAGAAAAAAATAATATTTATGTGTTTTTTAACAATAAAATACAACTCAGTAGACTCAAAAAATCAGTGTTTGATTTAACATTTAATACATAAATTAAAATGGAATTCTACAAATTAAACGCAAAATCTATAAATAAGTTTCTTTGTACCCTAATTATGTTACGTCATTTATTATAACACGATTAAAATTTGTAAAATTTAAAAATATCGTTAAATGTGATTTGAATTTCAGATTTAATGTCTATCACGTTTCGGGAAACGCATTAAAAAAACTTTATCTTAACTCAATATTTTCTGAAAATCATCTCCGAGATTTCTCCGTGACCGAATATAAAAAAATGTAATTTTATACCACAACTTAGGATTAAAAAACTTCGCTGGACTCAACTTTCAATGGTTTTCGTACCGCTATCATGCTTTTATTATCTTTTATCGAAGGTAACTGCTAAACTTTTATGAGAGCTTTATCCGTTTGGATAATCCATTCGATATTGAGATATAATGAAATAAATTTGATGTGTTTAAACATCTCTTACAAGAGACAATTCATCTCATTTTATTTTCAATGTTACAAATTCGTTCATGCAAAACAAATATACCAGCCGTACCTGACAAATAATTATTTTCTTCGAAATGAACTGGTGGTACATTACGTAATTACGTCATTAGCTTTAAATAAAGTAAAGTCAAATACGACTGGGTCAAATTTGAAATACGATTTAAGTAGAAAATTTCATAGTTGAATAGAGCCTGAAAATAAAAACTGTTTTCAAGTAAAACTTTTTAAATATTCTATGAATATATTTACAAATTCAATCGAAATAAATATATATTTTGAAAAATATTTGCTTTCTTTTAGGCTCTATGATGTGAATAGACCTTTAAACGTAAAAATTCTGAAGTCTAAATGATTTAAGAATCAAATATGCATAAAATAATCACCCAGTAGGGAAAATAGTTAGGATCTCATACAAATACAATATTTTTTATAAGACTTTTTCTTCACAACCGATGGTGCATAAGGTACTGCATCTCATCGACGCTGTGTTATCTTGATCGTTTATTTCAAGAACGCAAAGTGATTTGTTTTTTCTGCTTGTGCCAGTTCATGGTAATATTGAATAAATATGAGAGTGAAAATCACCTTTATTTATTTGACCCCCATGGGAATCAAGCCAGCACCTCTAGCACAGTAGTCAAACTTACGTACCTATACACTACGGAGGCAAACACTAAAAGACTTCATATATTCTTATTTTATTTAAATAATTAAAGGACGATATAGTTTTTACTAGATACAATTATAATATTTAAAAAATATAAAATAAACTTTTGACATTTTCCTTCATTCAAATTATACAAGTACTGCAAATTAAAAAAAGTTTTATATTTATTTTATGTTTCAAAAGACACAACGGTTTCTACTTAAAGTAAATTAATGTAATACATTTCAGGAACGATGTTTAAATAATACTAGAAATATTATATATTACTCAATAGCAAATACTTATTCCTCATATAAAACAAACATCGGTAAATTCAAACACAATATTGATTTTAAGATGGTATACTTTGTACGAACTTCGCAAATTTTCAAAATGATTTATAAATATCTAAAATAATCGACTGGTGTATGGGTGTATACATGGTGTGTACATTCGACGATTTTTTAACAGAAGTATTGATATTTGCGAAGAAAGATTTAATTTAAAAATGGATAGCTTTTATCACAATGACTATCGAATCAATATATATTTTTTTTTCTCAAAAAATCTTAAAAAAAAAAACTTTTTGAAAAAATCATATTCCAATGGTAATCATTCAATATGTCTTATATGTTACCAGTTGCAAGTATCAGGAACGCAGAACATTTCTTAAAGACATCGTCACTATCGTATATGTATATTCTGGAATTCTCGATGAATTTTCTAATAAGCTTAAAGTTAAAAATTGGTCCGGTTTTTTAAATATTTTATATTTAAAAGCAAAAGTTTTACAAGCAAAATTAACAAATTACTTAAAATAATTAAAGAAAACACTTCGTTTTTTACCACTTGAGTTTAATTATAGACTACATGTTTCAGAAGCTAAACTTCCATCATTCAGGTCTGTATAATAACTAAAATATAAAATATAAAATTGTTCTATAAATAAGGATAGGGGGAAAGTAAGGGGAAGGAGTTAGTCATGGAACGGAGTTTGAAAACAAAGGAAAAATTGAAAGCAATGGCGAAGAATTTTGAAACAATATATTATTTAATAAATTATTATTAGAATTCAGGTTTTTTTGTATTTCTAAATTTTCAAGATAATTCATAATTTGGCCTTTATATGGAACAAGGTGTAATAATTTTAATTTATGGGAGTGAAATGAGTGATTAGTATCTATTATATGATTTGCAAATTCCGAAAAATAATTACTAACAAGACCGCTTTGATGTTCTTTAATTCTAATCTTTAAATTTCTCGCAGTTTGGCCAATATATTTTCTATCACAATCTCCACACGAAATTTCATAAACACCACTTTTTTGTAATAAATCAATTTTAGATTTTGAGTTATCGAGGATTTTATGTAAATTATTATTTGTATAATATGCAGGTTGGATATGGGAGGGTAAGATTTTCGAAATATTTTTAGTTATTGAACCCGTATATAAAATTTTTCGCCAAGATTTATTTTTTATTGAATCATTATTAGGTGCTGAATATATGTATTTTTTGGTAAAATTATTTTTAATTTTATTTTTTAACATTTTATCTATTAGCGCGCTATTATACCTGTTGTTTTTTGCTATTAGTTTAATTGTGTTTAATTCACGATTATAATTTGAGTTACTGAGGGGGATATTAATTAGTCTATTTAATAATGAATGGAAACTGGCCATTTTATGTGAAATGGGATGAATGGAATCAGCTGGAATGACTGTGTCAGTGTGTGTTGGTTTACGATATATATTAAAATCTAATTTATTATTTATAACTTTAATCGATAAATCAAGAAAATTTAGGGTATTATCGTCATTTTTTTCCATGGTAAATTTAATATTATTATGTAAAGTGTTGATGTGGGTAAGGAATGAATCTAATTGTCTATCAGTCCCAATAAAAATACAAAAAATGTCATCAACGTACCTAAACCATCTAAAAATACATGTTTTTACAATAGGATGATTAGAATTTAATAATTCTGTCTCAAAATCATTAAGGAACATATCAGCTAATACTGGCGAAAGAGGAGAACCCATTGGGAGTCCGTCTCGTTGTTCATAAATTAAGCTATTAAATTCAAAATAATTTTGAGATGTACAAATATCATAAATTCTAGTCATTTCTTTTACATACAAATCATCTAAATCTGAATCACATAATGGTTTCATAAAAACACTTTTGGCATCATCTATTGGGACGTTTGTGAATAAATTTACAATATCAAATGAAATAATTTTAGCATTAGAAGGAATATTTAAATATTTAGTTTTCTCAATAAATTCCAAAGTATTCTTTATGCTATATGTTGGTGAAAAAATTTTATGACATATAATTAAATGATTTAGTAATTTACAAAGTTTATAATTTGGCGCACTCACGTATGATACAACTGGTCTAATTGGAACATTTATTTTGTGTAATTTAGGTAACCCGTATAATCTTGGAATTTGGGGATTTTTATTAATAATAAAATCTTTAATATTATCAACAATGATAGTAGGGCAACGTTTAAGTACTTCTTTTAATTTCGTTTGATATTTAATCGTTGGGTCTTTTTTCAAAATTTCAAATTTTTCACTATCCAAAAACTCTTTACATTTGTTTATGTAATCAGTTTGATTTAAAATGACAATGCTATTTCCTTTATCTGATCTAGTAAAAATAAGTTCTTTATCATTTAAAGTCCGTTTTATATTGTTAACCAAAACACTTTCATTGTTCACATTCTTCTTTACTTTCGGTATGTTCTTAAATAAATCAGCACATCGATGTTTTAGAGATGGAGATTCTTTCCAAAGAATTATTGTAACATGTCTTACCACAAAGTTAATGCCGAAACAATAAATAAAATTACTTAAACATGAAATGTGTTTATTTATTTATAATTTATTATGTATTACGTTCCAAAACTCGTATTTCGTAAATTAAAAACTAAATTCGTCAACTACGATATATTTTTGTTTGATATTTTAAAATACAATACTTTTGTTAAGTAAATACGAGATAGTTAACTTAATTTGGGTTACGCAAAGTTATTTGTTTAATAAAACTTATTTTACAAGGTCTTCAGTAGACATTATTATTTATTAATGTATGGTCGTTTTTCTGTATGAGCAGAATACAATAAAGAAAAGTTTGTATCATCTCGTGAGGCTAGAATTTTCTACGCAATAAAATCTGGTGCTCAGTGGAAGAATAAACTATTATTCTCTGAGAAGCTAAGCTTTGAGTAGACATTACGTTTAGGCACCGATACAATACAACTAAACATATATTAAATAAAATACAACCTTAACGGAGGCCTCTGGCTTACATACCATATATGAGTAAACATATATACCTACTCATAAAAATTCTGCTGTATATTAAGAAAACATTTTAAGTCACTTTTTTCAATGAGTTAAGTGTACTCATACTATACATTTATTTGTTTCGTTTTTATTTATCTCACTTATTTCAAACCTTAAAGTGAAGTGAAGTGTGAAGCAATTGAATGCAATATTTTTTTTTCATTTAAATAAATAATAGCTTAATACGAATAAAAATAAATATAGTTAATAAATACAATTTATACAATTTATAAATATGCTTGTAATATTTAAAAAAAATGGTCAGTATCTGCAAAATTTCTACTCTTTCACATTTAGTTAAAAATTCCCACATTAGCGCCACAATCAGCCATACAAGTTACAAAAATTTATATAATATGGATGTTTAATAATGGGCAGAATTATGAACGATACACAGTAGTTAAAATGGTCACATTGGCCAGCCAAATGCTAGGTTGTAAGCTTTGGGAAACTCTGACTTCATTCGTATAAAAAAGATAGATGTTTGGTCTCAAGTTGAGATACCTATAAAGTATTAATGATTTAATTTAATAATATGAGATAATATTTTATGTTGGAGATAACAGCATTTCTCTGAATTACTTTTGTGTTTTTAATTCTCCTGTTTACGTTACATCGTACTTAAAGTACCTCAATACACAGGTATACCGCAATGCCTAGTATCCAACCCCTTTTCACCAAAAACGTATTAAAACGAGGCCTTCTCTACTGACGACTAGAAATCGAAGCCTTGGCAATCGGTGGTATGTCATTTCTATGCAAATGAAGGACTATTTCTGGTGTGAGGGACGTATAAACCAGGTATTCAAAGGATATACGGCTGTCTTCCGGAACTCTACGTTATTGCTTTGGTCAAATTGGAATACTTGGGTCACCTTAAATGAAACTTTTGTGGGTATAGGTTTTATGGTGTAGCTGAAAGTTTTTTTTTTATGAATATAAGGTAAAGTGAGTCTGAGAGAGCGCGGTGTAATAAGGTAAACACAAATTATTTTTGATTATAAATATGTTTTAATCATCAGTATTTGCGCGTCAAGGATTGATAGTAAGGTAAGGCTAGATGATTTTTAAGTCAAAGAAGTTCCTGCATTTCAGTCTTTATATAGAAAGAGTGTATTTTTTCTTTACTTTTTTTCTGAATAAAATAACCTGTTCTGAAATACCTGTTAGGTAGTTACTACACAGATTACACAATTTAGCGATGTTTTAAAAAAAACATATTTTTCGTATCATAATTTTTGTATCAAATATAAAAAAAACTTTTTTTACATTAACAGTGTATGAAAATCTGTTACTTTAAATTATGTCACTACTGTGATATTTATATGCCATTTATATTATTATACAGAAATATAAAGTTATTAACCGATTGTTTTGAAATTTCGATAAAAACTTGCCTTTTGAATACGTGCGTGTTCCCTATGACTGATATTTTTACTTATGACAGGGAAAAACATTTTTTTTTTTAAAAACAATTTCATACCGTAATGACAGCGCCATATGTAGAACGTAATACCAATACACGCGACACTAATACAGCTCACAGTGGACACAGAATTTTCAATATTTTGCCTTACTATTTCATAGATTTTATATATTTTCATTGTCTCACAAACACTACAAATGTGTGTTTCCTATTTCTATGCTTTTCTAATTTGTCTTGTTTTTAGAAAAAAAAACATTAAAAATAAAGGGTATAAATTTATTTCCCTATTATAAAAACAAATATTTCAATTTCATACTTTTTTCATAAGTCGCCAGTTAATAAAAAAAAATCAAGGGTAGAGTGAGAACTTTTAAATTCTTATTTAGAGTTTGCGATAATAACCGAAAGACAATAAAAAATATTCTCAAATTAATTTTAATATTGTTAACTTTTTATGATAATACAATATAATCTATTATTTTTTCAAGATTTTAACGAGAAAAAAAAATAGCCGGAATATTTTTAATTTGCAAATGTACCTAAGCACATCTCAAATCATGTACTCTTAGAGTGCTTTCCTTTTTGTTTATCCGAAGGCTCTTTTCTTTACGTAGAAGTACGTAAACTTTTACAGGTGCCAAATGTCGATCGATAAACTTTTATATTCCTGTATTTACATGCATTGCGCAGAAATCCTTCATGCAAATTTTCACCACATCACAGACAAAGGAATACATTTTGAACTTTATGAATAACAAATGCAATTACTTTTAATTGCATCCTCAGTTTCCAAAAACAGCCACAACGACCATGATTGAGCATAGTTTTCTACGAATCTCGACTAATTTTCCAAAAATTAAATATAATTCCTAAAATTAATTACATCCTTAGTCATGATGTATGCTTTAAAAAATAAAATAATTGAGATAGAAATCTGAAAATGATAGGGATTAAGAACAATTATTGATTTGTTTGAGTGATCACTTTTAAGCATGCACTGGCAATGCAAGTAGATTAATTATCTTTACTGCTGTAACGCATGATTTGCCTTATAAAATTAATCTCACGCATGTCACCGTCCCAAGGAATTGAAAGATTTTCATATCATTATAGTGCAGAATAATGTGCAAACTAAAATATGCACAGTAATTCATTTGCGTATGCGTATAATAGAAGATAGTTTGGCAATAGTTTTAGCGTACCTTTCGTAAGCAAAAAATACTAATAGATACTGATACTGAATTGCTGATATAAGTCAATTTAATTGTGTGAGAATAAAAAGTGCATTACATATCGCTCACTCCTTTCAAGAAAGTCATAAATAAAATAAAAACTTGATTTTTCAGGAGAACGTTTTCAATGTATAAAAATATAATACAATGTATTTAAAATAAATATCAAGCCACTTATTGAACTTTTAACTGTGCAACAATCTTTTTAGGTAAAACCTGAAGGTTTTTTCTTCATTTGAAAAATGTTTATTTTATGTAAAAATAATCAAACAATACCTTTTCTTCAAATGCAAAAACAAAACTTTCTGCCCTGTAGCGCTTAAATATTAAGTTAAAAATATGCCTCTTTTGCTGGGATGTAGTACATTTTTTGGGCATTCCGAAAACATGCACAACTGAAAATTGACGATTTTTGATTTATGACGTTCTTGAAAGGAGTGATCGATATGTGCAGATACTAAGAAACTGCGTATGATTACAAACATCAACACACAAAGAAGTAAAAAATATTTCGCTGATCCAACCATTTTGGACTTTTTCTTCTTTGTCATACTTTTGATATGTTGGGACAAAATTCAAAAAATTACTTAGTTCCTTAAAATTCCTCGCAAAAAACAACACAATTGCGAATTACAAAAGGTTGATTTTTTATTACGACCGACCTCAAAAGTTGACCCGGGTGTAAACCCTTTTCCCTAAAACACACAAAAAGAATATCATATTAAAACTTTTAAGGGTCGTTGGAAAGAAAATATAAATATTTAACCATGGTCGGTTTTTTTTATTGGGATAAATGTTATTTCTTTGCGCATTATTTTACAACGCTTCATAAATCTCGTAGATTATTTACGCCGACATATTTGGTTGAAACGGGCAAACGACCCAAAATTTATTGAGAACATTTTTTTACGCATCTCGCTAAGTCGGATGGGACTGTTATGCAATTCAGATATTATCTCACTTACACTTAACGTATTTATTAAACTGTATTAAGTATAAATTTGTGATATGTTTTAAAAAAATCACATGTAAAAATAAAAATGATTGACTATATTGGCCGTACTCGCCGATATAATTTTTTGAATGTTTTTTAATTTTATTTTATTTTATTGGAAGGAAGAACAACAGTTACAATATATGTTACATACAGAATACAAAAAATTAAATCACGAGAACCAATTATAGTTCTTCACAACTATGCATAAGAGAGGTCTATATAAAGGAAGAGACATGAGACAAGGATGGGATTTTCACAGATACTTTGTGGTACATTATATAAACCTCATTAAATTAAAAGTGACATTCATAAATAAAAATAGTACATGTTCAACACTGATAATGACAAGGTTCTTATCGAAATGAATTGGAGGAAAAATGTACCAATATAAAATTTGGTTAAAAATAAAGTTATTTTATTTTATAAATATAATAAAATATGCCACAAAGTATCTGCGAAAAATATTCCAT
This sequence comes from Brachycentrus maculatus, assembly GCF_059751285.1. NCBI lineage: Eukaryota > Metazoa > Arthropoda > Insecta > Trichoptera > Brachycentridae > Brachycentrus > Brachycentrus maculatus. Next base: position 1,584,567 of record NW_028280811.1, on the reverse strand, counting down.
ATAAAATTATTGGTGTTATTTTCATTAATTGATTCGGCAGTGACTTTTTGGGTCAATCAATTTAATTTTAGTTTTACTTGATTAATATCACTATTTCTGAAAGTGACATGTGTTTCGAAGCATTCGACATAATTTTCTCACAACGTATTATATTATGGTATTTAAAAATGATGCGGAAGACATTGAAATACATGTCAAAATATATTTAAAGAAATAATCGTATTTTTTAAGTAAAACATAAATTAAAAATAGTGATATAATGTTTGATTATAGTAATATACTGAGCATAGATTTTTTCCCGTAAGTAAGTTTTTATTTTTTATTGAGAGTAATACTTATTCAAATGTATTCATTATGAAATATAACAACTAACTCTTGGTTGTCTTACAAAATATATTATTATTCTAAATCTTATCTGCACTAAATGGTGCATAGGGTACTGTATTGTTTCGATGCAGTTTTATCTTGACCGTTACTATATGAAATAAAGGTGATTATTCCTACCCTACAGGGAAGAGTCCAGTGTAAAATAAATCTTAGAGTAAAAAATCACTTATGTTTATTTTCATCACCCACTGGGAATCGAACCCGGGATCTCCAGCACGGTAGCTAAACACGCTAACCATAACACCATGGAGTCAGATAAATCAAAATACTTTGACGAAACTTCATCATTAAGGGATAGACAAATAAGGATTTAAGTATGTAATGATGGAAAAATAATAAATATACGAGTATTATATAATAAAGGCCAACTCAAATGTGCACCACAACTCGCAATTTATGACTGGTCCGATTAAGCGCCACAAAGGAATACAGGATTTGCTTTATCTAATTCCAGCGTTTTGCTTTCTTTGGGCATAATTTTAGGGGCGGTTCGGATAAACAGGGCAGATTAATTGAGATGAAACATATCCTAACCTCCTGTAAAAATACTGAAAACAATTTCGACACAAAAGAATCTCGAATGTGCTTTTCAGCAGCCTGAAAGAATCCTGAATTCAGTGTTATTTCAGGGGATTACGTATGCGAATTTTTGTTTTTCATACAAATGTGTTTCACGTGCTTGGAGAGTACAAGATGTATTTTACGACTCCAGGTTTAAACAAAAAAATGCATAACATGTTCTTCATTGTGTTACGTTTTCTTATCAGAGAAAGCTCATAACCTTTTCTTATATTTACTGTATATCATATTTTCTCTTCTATCTACGTTTTTTTACTGTTCGTCTATGCTCAGCCAAACTGAATAAAATGGAATAGCTTTATGAACTATAAAAGTACAGTATGCAGGTAGGTACTTGCATACTTATTTACAGAAGGCGTTCTCAGGAAACCCCTGGTCAAAAATATAAGTTTAAAAAAGCGCCTCCTTTCTATTTGCATGCTTTGGTTTTCTAGAACCTAGGACTTGTTCATTTTTGTATCGATCTTGAAATTGTACTTTTGCATCAAAAATGTTATTCATTCGTTAATTGATTTATCATAAAACTGTACTAATCCGTCAGAGATTTTATTCATTAATTAATACATTTTTATCGAAACTGTACAAATGCATCACTAATTTTATACAATTATTCGAACTGTAGTTATGCATCAGAGATGTTATTCATTCATTATTCAATTAATCTCAAAACAATACTTATGTATCAGAAATCACAAACTTTTTTTAATGATTTTATCTTTAAACTGTACTAATGCATCAGAGATGTAATTTTTCAATTAATAAATTTACCTCAAAGCTATACTAATATATCAGAATTGTATACATTCATCAATGATTTTATCTTTGAAGTGTGTGTACTTTTGCACCAGGATGTTATTTAAAACATTGATGAATTCAACTCAAAACTACTAATTTATCAGAAATTTTATTAATTCGTTAATGAATTTATCTTTGCAACATTTTGAGTGTGTCCAAATAAAAAAAAAGCTTCTTTACATCTCACCAATAGATGTCTCTAGTGAAGTTCTAGTGATTCAAGAACAAGGTTTCTAAATTGGTTCATATATATAGAACTTCCAAAAATTTGAGTAGTGTGGTTGTCAAAAATGGGTTGAATTGGTGAATGTTACACGTGTGTAAAGTGATCACTTAAACCAGCCTATGACGGTCATCAGCCCTGTAAATGCCCAGACTTCCATATTCTTCTTCATCTTTGATGAGATGTCAAAAAATTATTTATCTTTGCACGATACTTATGTATCAGATATGTTATTCACTCTTTAATGAATTTATCTTTAAACCCTTTCCACTCTGACCATTTTTCTCACAAATCATCAGCTACTCTGATAAAAAAAAATGCGACGTTTTTCTACTATTAAAATAAATATTTTGGCTCCCTAATTTTGGGACACTCTGTCTGGCAATTTGTATGACCATGTTAATTAAGATTAACTGTATGTATCTGAAATATTTTTAGGTAGAATATACTTGGGTGATAGAGAAATCAGTGATTTAAGCTATACCTACGCCCGGCGCGCCGGGCCAGACATTGTGGCCCACGGAGCTACCTACTAGAATCATACGGGCCAAAATGTTTGGCCTACAGAGTGGTAAGAGTTAACAAAACTTATGCAATAGAGATTTTATTAATTCATTAATGAATTTACTTTGAACAGTACTTATGTATCAAAGATGTTATTTATTTATTAATGGATTTATCCTGAAACTGTTGCGATGCATCCAATTTCTTAAATCATTCATATAGTTCAAAAACTTTTCTTAAGCATAATAAATAAATGTATCTCGACACACACCCATCCAATGAGATATTTACAAGCTACATGGTACTAGACGTACGGCAACTGTTCGTCAAGGAAGTACTGATTCACTTCTGGAATAAAATGGAAAAGGTAAGAACGCAACAAACTATTCGAACCCGGGCAGCATTAAATAAAAATTATATTGGCCCAGCCGTTAAAACAAGTTTTGCTCAAAAAAAATTTCATTCCTTGCTCCAAAAATATTTAATTTGCTGCCCGAAACCATAAAGATTTCCAGGAGTGATCAGGTCTTTAAGAACAGTGTCCGTCGATGGTTACTTAACATTGGAAGGGACATGGTAGAAAGTGAATTAATTAAAGTCCAGGTGTAATTATCACATTGAAAAACCTTTAACTATAAATTATTTTTGTATCTCCTGTATGTTATGTTTATAATCTAATCATTAAAAAAATATTTTATTAAAAATTAAAAAAAATTAAAATATAAATTTTGTATTACCATGTTAGTATTCGGCTCAATACAGGCCATGCCTAAAGAGCCGTAATACGTATAATAAATGTATATATGAAATGAATATGTATATTGAATGTATCTATGAAAAATAAAATAAAAAATAAAATAACGCCTTTGAAAAAAAATACAGGTTTGTTAATCAAATTGCTTTGGGTAATGCTAGAATTAATTATCCATTTCTCTCATGACGCCAGTGTAAATTAACCTTAATTAATATTCCAAAATGATAATACAATTTGAACACGTGATAATTGAACATGCCTAAAGCGGCTTCGGAAAATTAAGAGCCTCGGCTTCGATAATAAGTCTAGTTTACTAGCCCGCCGCAACTCGGCGATGGCGCCAGTATCGCTGTCTTGTGAAGCAGGAGGGAAATAATGGCGCTATTTGCTCCACTTATTTATCTACTACGTAAACCATTCCGGGGGCAAAATCAAATTATTTTAATTATACTTCATATAAGAGTTCTTTGCTGGCTTCTGGTTAATAGCTTTCTCAATTATGGTATTATTCTTATTCTTAATAAGCGTCTCCAAGATAAAAAACATAAGCATTAAAAAAAAAGTAATACGAACAATTAAAATGAAGTATTTTGCTTTTTTAAAAAATTGCGATCTCCGAAATCCAAATTGGCAATTAATTTTTTTTTACATATCCATAAATGGATTTATATTTAAATATTTTATGACGCCATTTGCAAAAATTATAACACCTTCTCAAAGGGTGATTTATTTTGTGCCACCATGTATTTGTTTCATAAAAATTCTCTATAAAATTGTAAACTCGAAGGTAGCTTTAACTTAATTTAGAATAAAATAAAATATTTTTCATAAGTTTTTATAACATATTTTGCCGTAAAAAAAAGTATCTGTAAAAAATTAAAGAACTTTTTCATTCGCTTGCTTTCCTTTCATATAATTTTCTTCGTTATAAGAGCTTTCCACTCTTCAGGGCGTCTTGTCTCTCTTTGTCTCTTTGTGTATAACACAACATTATTTTAAGCTCCCAGCTCCAACATCCATATACATATGTATAATAGATTGTTTCTTCTTTTTAAACTTAATTACGTCTCTAATGTTAAATTTTATGTACTTTCTTTATGAAACTAAAAAATATATTTTATTTTCTTAATTTGGTATTTTTTTTAATAAAATAATATTTGATATAAAAATTGCCAATCCTGTTTTCAGCTGTCTCCTTGTGTGTGAAATAATTAAGGTTGAATTAAAAACAAGGCACTCAGCAAAATAAAAATAAAACTTACTTAACTCAACTGTAGACGCTGTTGAGAACTCACATATGTAAAATTGATAAAACGGAGACAAATGTGTATCAATATTGACGGTAGCCACTTGACGGATATCACCTTTTCAACTTAACAGAAAAAATTAGAGATTTAAATTCGAACTAAACTAGATCTAGCCTAAAATTAAAAATCAAAGAATTTTATTACTAATTTTTTTTTTATTAAGTAAAAAAAGTCGTTCATAACCAAAATCGGATGATTAATTTTGCGCGACCTTGAATTTGTTTGTATACTGCAGCTGTCTAGTTCACAAATGTCAAATACAATTGACGCACGACGCCATTTGCAAAAATTATAACATCTTCCGAAAAGGTGATTATTTTGTGCCACCCTGTGTTAACTTAATTTAATTTCGCAATATTTTCAACATGTATATCTTCTAACATTATAAAAACGCGTAAAAATATTTTTAGTTAACTAATGGTTTACTCAATTAAAAAATAAATTTCATGGACCAGAAATACGTCATGATAAAAATATCCTCCATCATTATTAGAAGGAAAATTCTTTATAAATGAATTTGGTGGATGCTCTTTTTTTCTCAGCCTTTTTTCCCCGTTTTTCCCTTAAAACATTCAGTTTCACAAAATGTGTATTACGTAATGTATTTTCAACCTCAATGGAATAAAGAAGAGAAGACCCCATAAATATTTTACTGTTTCGGAAGCAAATTGAACAATAAAACATTTTCTTACTTCGTGCTGCACATTAAATTTTATTTTATTATTCCGTTCACTAAACAAATATATTTTAAATAATTGAACATACATCCTTTAGAATAAATGTATCTTACAACATATGCTTGTATAAATCAATGAACTTTACAATAAATGGTAGATAAAAAAAAAATCTAGATAAAATCACTGATGTTAATAATCCTTGTCCATTACGCATCTTTATATGAAATCCCGTTTTCTTCTTGAGCTCCTGCGATGTCAGTTCCTAGCTGTCAATCCATCTCTTTGGTGGTCTGCCCGGGAGTCATCTATCATTGCATTGGCCGTGCAATGCAAGGTGGGGAAGTGTGGTTCGTTCCATTTTCTTCACATGCGCATAACATTATCTTCTTCGTTGCCTTTTCCACCTAATGACATTTTCAATCTCTCATATTTCTCTTATCCTGGTTTTTCTTCTTCTATCTTTCCAGATATGCTGCTAAGAGTCTTTTTTCTTTCATATTTAACCTACACCTAATATTCCCATAGAAGTCGGAAATAAATATCGGTGATTTTTAACTCTTATATTTATTAAATATTACCCTGGACTGGTACTTGAAGTGCAGGAGGGATAACCTTGTTTTCATGTAAGTATCACTTCGGCAATAAGATGCAGTACCCTATGCACCATGGGGTACGAATAAGGGTTTGAAGAAGAAAAATAGGAAATCATGACAGGACAATAGTTAAATAAAAAAGTGAATTTGATCTCAGTTTAAAATTGTCAATTAAAGATAAGCTATTATGCTCGTTAGATAGTATAATAACATGTACAACATTTTGAGTGTGTCCAAATACTTGTTCACAAAATCTGGATTATCTCCAATTACAGGAGTTATTTTCATATAATTTTATAAAATAATATATATTTATTAAAGAAAATGAAAATAACTGCTGTAATTGGAGATAATCCAGATTTTGTGAACAAGTATTTGGACACACTCAAAATGTTGTAAATAAATTATCTGGTCAAATTATAAGCTAACATAATAAAAATGAAAATGATATTTTTTGGCGTTTCTCGTGTGTGTGATTATAATCCAGGATTCGGACCTCACATTCTAATAAAAGAGTTTTTGCTCAATAAAAAGCTTATTTTCATCTCACCAATAGATGACTAGTGAAGTTCTAGCGATTCAAGAACAATGTTTCAAAATTTGTTTTACGAGTATATATAGAACTTCCAATAATTTGAGTAGTATGGTTGTCAATAATGGGTACAATTGGTGAATGTTACACGTGTGTAAAGTGATCACTTAAACCAGCCTATGACGGTTGTCAGCCCCGTAAATGCCCAGACTTCCGTATTCTTCTTCATCTTTGATGAGATGTCAAAAAATAATAAATAATAACGTCTTCAAGTTTTCATATTAATAAAACTTCATCATTTTTATCGATCTTTTTAACTTTTCAAGTTCAATCCAGACATTTATTTTATCTCATCCTTCAATACTGATTTGAAGACGAGCGGAGAGAAATCAAATTTAAAAGTAAGTATCTCTTCCAGCGTGAGCGAGTCAAAAGATCAATTTTAGTTTCAGTTCAAAACTCAGGCAGCTCTACTGAAATACTATAGGAAGTCATGTCAAGATTCGTTACACATAATCGTTGATCTTTATTTGAACGGATTTTAAAGAAAATGAAACAGTATTACGAACCCTTTCGTGTTGAAACGAAACTTTGACGAAAATGATTTTCCTTTGACTTATTCGTTGACTGTTCCTAGTTTTTCTCTTCTTTTCAAAATGAAAAATGTCAAAAATTTTATGTAATTTTAACGAATAGCAGTTAACTTAACGAATAGCAGAAGTTTAAACGATAAAATTATAAGTATAATATAAAAGTAACATTGTTTAAAAACTTATTTAAATAAAAAATCATCACACGAATAAAACATACATTATTTAGAATTTATTTTAGGGGATACATTTGAAAATTTAGAAAACTTCAGGGTCATCGGTACTCATGACTATTAAAAATGAAAAAAACGAGATACAAATAGTATCTACATACCTTTTTTAACCTTTAAGAGGGAGTATTGTACTAATAGCTAGACCACTCAGGATTATATGCACTAAAGTGTAATTTGGACACAACAATTGGGTAAGAGCGTTAGACTACCGTGGTAGAGGTCCAAGATTCGATTCTCTGAGGATCAGTGATTTTCACTATCATATTAATTTAATAACACCCTGAATTCAAAAAATATGCAGAGCTGAAAACTTTCATGCAATTAACGATAAATATAATACCACATCAAAACCATCAAGTGCAATATGCACCATTGGATGCGGATAAGGGTTAGAAGAATATATATATATATATATATATATATATATATATATATATATATATATATATATATATATATATATATATATATATATATATATATATATATATATATATATATATATATATATATATATATATATATATATATATATATATATATATATATATATATATATATATATATATATATATATATATATATATATATATATGTAATGTAATGATTTATATTTATATAAATCATGTATAGGTACATTAATATACAACCTAAGTAATTGGAAATAAATAATTAACTTTACACAGTGTATAAGATCCGTCCGAAGACTCGTCTGCCTCCGTAGTGTAATGGTCAGCAAGCTCGGCTACCGTTCTGGAGGTCCCGGGCTCGATTCCCAAGGGGCGTAAAATAAATATAAGTGATTTTTTCACTGTTATATTTATTCAACATTACCATGGGCTGGTACCTGAAGCGGAGGGCTGATCACCCTTCCTTCATGTGTAAACGATCAAGATAACACTGCGTTTATATGACACAGTGCCCTATGCACCATTGGGGTGCGGATAAGGGTTTTATTATTATTATTATAAGATAATCACTTAATCCCACCAATGCTAGGTCGTAAGCCTTGTGAATCCCCATACTTCCATTTTATATTCGTATAAATGGATGCTAAATCTCTTAATATATATTGTATTTCATAGTACCTCGATATACTTCAAGAATTGAACCCTTTGTTTAGATAAAATTTAAATAAAATACTGTTATCTTTTCTAGATTTTATACAAATATTTTTTCATGTTTTTTTGTGTGTACAGATTTATTTGTCATTTAAACTAAAGGTATCATTTCAGACGTGTTAAAAATGGATTACTATATTTTATTCTGAAGATTGAAAAAAACCATTTGAAGGATGCCATCTGCCATAAGCAATATTATCTTTATCGACAGCTGTCATTTGCAAGGGAGAAAAATATATACGATATGAAAATAAACCTGTCAAATTCCGATTACTTTTTTACCATTCTCTTTGAATAATCAATTTGAATTACCTGATTAAATAAATTCTAACAAAGAACCTTCACAAGTAACCAATGAATCACCTTATAAGGATTGCACCAACTTTTATTCGATCAATTTTTCTATCATGGCCAGTTATTTAATTATCGGGTAACATCTTTAGTTACCAAGGAAGAGAAGGTTATTTTCTTTTAATTCTGTCCCTGTTCTTAGGTTAATACTGAAACTTATGTGGATTATAAATCCAAGAGTGCTTACGCTCGAACTGGGTTAGGCAAAGTACCTTTATACATAGTTCAAATTACAAAGTTAAGTAAAACGTACACTAGTTACCTCTACGTTAGAATTACGTACATAATAATATTTTCTCATAATCCATACAAATGGAGCGCAGGGTATTAAGTATATCTAAATAATTTTTATCATAATTTTATAGTTAGCAACGTAAATGCAATGAAATAAAAAAAAATTCTTTATGTACCGTATAGTTTAATTTACTACCTTTATTATGTTTATATTTCATATAAATGTATAATATTTTGAAATCCAAGATTATGGTTTTTGAAAGAAAAGAATGCAGATCTGAACGTGAAATATTGGTAAACGGAGAGATTTGGGAACAGGTAGATGATTTGTATTTGTATAGGTAGTGTATTTGGGTAGTATGTTTTCTAGGGATGGAAAGATTGATAAAGACATAGAAAGGAGAGTGAATGCAGGGAACAAAGTGAATGGTGCACTGAAATCAGTTATAGCAAATAAAACCTATCAGCGGAAGCTAAACTGGCAGTGCACAACGGAGTCCTGGTTCCAACTCTAATGTATGGAAGTGAAACATGGAGTTGGTAAGATAAGGATGAAAATAGACTGAATGCAGTCGAAATGCGATCTCTCAGAAGAATGTGCGACAAAACGATGTATGATAGATGTGCGAATAGTGAAATAAGGAAGGAATGCAAAGCTGAGATAAGCATCATCGATAAATTTAAAAAAGGTGTGTTGAGATGGTTTGGACATGTAGAACGAATGAGTGAGGTTGGAACGGTAAAACAAATTTATGGGGCGAATGTTAGTGGGAAAAGAAGCAGAGGAAGACCGAGAAAAATATTGCACGATCAGGTATGCCAAATACTTGAAAATGGTCAGGTTAGGTAAGGTTAGGTTAGTCGTAACAATCGGCGGGTATGTATGAGGAGATGCATGAAGGTGGAAGAGGCGAAGAATGTTTGCAAGGACAGAGTGGTGTGGCGCTCTATTCTCTCTGCCTACCCCTGCGGGGAAGCGGCGTGATGGTTAGTTAGTTAGTTATTTAGTTTAGTTTGTATAATATTTTTAAATAAATAATATATAACTCTGTTTTATAATCACTATTTATATTTTATTATAACTTAATTATAATGACTACCAGTTATGAAGCTAACTAACACTTTATAATTAAATTAAAATAACATATTCATAGTGATTTTAAAACCAGGTTACATTTTAATTATAAAATAAAAATCACAAAGTTAGTGCTCCAAATATAAATTATAAATAAAACAAGTTTAATGTTTTCCATATTGTTGATGTTTAATATAATACTTCTAAATTAAAAGTAATTATTTATTGTAACTGCAGACAGTTGGTAGAATTCCATATTGAATTGTTGGGTATGTATCCAAAATTAAACAAGGTTACTGGATTGAATTCTACATTTATTTATGCATATGTTAATACTTGACGCGTTTCGTTTTATTAAGACATTATCAAACACTGCAGTGTTAATAATACGAAAATAAGACGTATTGATAATGTCTCAGTAAGACGAAACGCGTCACGTATTAACATATACATAAATAAATGTAGAATCCAATCCAACAAACCTTGTTTAATTTTGGATATTTTACCAAACAATAAAAGTAATTATTTTTTCTTAACATTATCTGCACCTAATGCATAGGGTTCTGTATCGAATTGACGCAATATTATCTTGATCGTTACTCACATGAAGAAAAGATAATCACTCTTGCGCTTCAAAGACCAGGTATTTTTACACTGTATGTAATATATTTAAAAAATATTACATACAGTGTACAATCACTTATAATTATTTTCACCCCACCCTAGGAATCAAACTGGGGACCTCCAGCATGATAGCTAAACACACTAATAAAACACGGAGGTGGACACAGAAAAGTATATTGCTTTCTTTATACATCAAATATTCAAATCAAACACTGATTTTTGGAGTCTACTAAATTGTATTTTATTATTAAAAACACAAAAATAAAATTCGTGACAATTACGCCTTGTTATGACATTTATTTCGAAAATGCTATAACAAGGTGAACAAATTCTCACATTTTTTTAAAGATGTTTTAAATAATAAAATACAATATGGTAGACTCAAAAAATCAGCGTTTGATTTAAATATTTAGTGTGTAAATTAAAATTGAGTTCTACAAATTAAACGCAAATTAGTTTATTATGTTAAAAGATTTGATGATGAAGATAACATACATTTAAAATCATACACAAACAATCATAATTTATTAAAATACCATAAACAAAACTGGAAAAAAATTACATCCTCCTTGATATTTTTATATATAGTACATACATATATATCATGTTCTGACCCAGAATCAAATTGGAAACGGGATTTCTCACGTTAAAGGAGGAAATTAACGTCGAAGACCCAAAATACCCCCTTAATCTACGTTTTCATTTCTGCGATTTGTCGTAGAACGTAAATTCATAGAGCTCACTACGTCACACTTCAGTAAGGTGTCATATTTACGCACATCACATCATATACGTTTATGACGACAAGTATCACATACGCCTCCAGCGTACTCAATTAGGCCCAGTTTTTCACGTACATTCTTGAAATATTCAACGATATTTTCACATTTTTTTATGTCTCAACAAAAATGAAGAAGAATATGGAAGTCAGGACATTTACGGGGCTTACAACCGTCATAGGCTAGTTTATTTGATCATTTAACACACGTTCAACATTCACCAATTCTACCCATGATTGACAACCACACTACTCAAATTCTTGGAAGTTCTAAATATATGATCCAATTTTGAAACATTGTACAAGAAGCACTAGAATTTTCAATAGTGACATCCATTGGTGAGACGAAGAAACTGTTTTACTGAGCAGAAACTGGAATTTGAATGTGATAAATAACTCCAATAATTGGAGATAATCCAGATTTGTGACTTTATTTAGACACACTCAAAATATTGTTTTTTTCTTTTATTTATTATATTCGTATTTTTGTATGACAGATACAGTATTTTTTATTTACATTAATCAAATAACTATTACATTACTAGCACTTGAGATGAGATTGGACCAGAATAAGTAGTTTGGGAGGGCTATTATGCAGAGTTGTTTGTTGTTGCCAGAAAACCTTTCTTCAGAGTGATCGCAAACGGAAGAAGAAGCTGTATACCTTCACTTCAGACATGGTTTGTTTTACCAACCCTGAACTTACGAGGGTTTCAGTTTTCATCAATATGATTCAAATATTTGAAGGTTTTTTTTTTAAAACAGGACACCAAATTATAATAGAGTAGAAAAGGAATTTGAAAATGTGAAGTTTTTGATACTGACGTGAGACCATATCCTAAAATCACTTTTTTACTGTCATCCTAGTCCATCTTTATCTGAATCAATAATTATGCAAAATAGTGACACAGTGTTTATTACCTGAGGTGTTTATTTAAGGCAGTATTTCTCAAAGTGGGCGATAACGCCCCCCTGTGGGCGTTCTAGAAAACTTTTACATGACATAAGAAGCCCAAAGAGACAGATTAAAGTGCTTTGAAGTAAGATTTGTATTTTTATTCCTTCCCTTTTTCAATGATGGGACATTCTGGCGATTTTATTTTACCCTTTGACGAGAATTTTTGATAGGGGGACGCCAGACTAAAAAACGTTTGAGAGCCTGTGATTTAAGGTATAAGCTAATTAACTCACTTTTGTTTAATTAGTGGAAAATATAAACCTTTATTAATTTAATTCGAACCTTTAATAACTTTTTTACAATTTTTAAATAATTTTTTTCGTTCTAGAAGAAACGGGTAATCAGCATCTTAAAACGTTAACATTTAAAATAAACTTTTCCTGAGCAACATATTCAAAACATAAAAAGCTTTCTTATTAATAAGACAAAGAACGAGCTGTAATTGTTTTCATCACTTGAAGCTTCCTGAAATGGAGTTTAATTCAATGTTATTGTTTTAAACTACCATTTAATAAACGGCTCCCAAGGGAAAACGATCGGTTCGTTTCATGAACCATTTACCAGAAATATGTCTACATACATATGTTTGTATGTTTTATACCTTAAAATCTTTGTTTTATATTAAATGTATAACCTTTAACTGACTAGAAAAAGAGAAATTCTACGTCAAAATAACACGAATATCAAAAGCGGGAAAAATTTTAACGGTATGAAAAAAAAAAGTGAATTTTACAAACAATTTAAGACAGCAGACTTCATTTTCTTCTAAGTATTTTGAAAAAAATATATAAATTTAACTAAAAGCAATTTAAAACATACATATTAATCTTATTTTTAAAATATAAATATGTTTTTTTAACAGTGAAAAACTGTTTTTACAATTAGAATTTCATTCAAGTTTTAAACTAAATTTGCGTTTTTTTATTTCATTTTATGTAGTTTTTCTCATACTTCCTCGAATTATTTGAGATTCGGGTAGAAAAAAAAATGAAATAAGATGAGGATTTTAATTTTTCATGCCTACTTACTATCCAACACCATCGATTCTTGCGCGTGTAAATCGGGGAAACTAACCACAAATAAAGACGGAAAGATCCACCAGCTGATTAATTAAATTTGTCTAACACTTCTACTATTAACCCTCATCTACACCCAGGTGCATTGGGCACTGCGTCAAATTCATGCAATGTTTATTTGATCTTTTATTACTTGACGGCAAGGTGATCAGTCCTACGCTTTAGTTACCAGTCCCCAAGGAATCAAAAGCAAGACCTTCACCATGTTAGCAAAATATTCTCACCACTACACTAAAGATGAGGATGGAATCTATTTTTTTATGTAATAATAAAGCTTTTTTTAAGTAAGTTGTGTTGAGATTGGGAATGTGAATCGAATGAGTGAAGCAAGGAAACTGAAATAAATCAAAAAGGTGAAAGTGGTTGGTAATAGAAGCAGAGGAAGACCGAGGAAAACTTGGCATTATCAAGTACTTAAAGACTTAAAAGTTGTCAGGACAGAAGTTGGAATAATCAGGGTGTATATATGAAAATATGTATGAATGTGGAAGAGGCGAAGATTGTGTGCAAAGACAGATTGGTGTGGCGTTCTATATTTTCTCCCTAACCCTGCGAGGAAGCGGCGTTATAGTTGATTAGTTATTTTTATAAAATATTTGTGTGGATACGTTTTTGTTTTCAAATTTAAAAATTCAATGAAAAACTTGCTTGAAAGCGAAAATGGAAAAAAAAGTAACAGACCATCCTAATGATAATCTCCTTTAAAGCATTTATTGAAGGGAAGATATTGGGAAGAGAAATTATGATATCAAACTGCCTTTTAACGTGATTTTCCATATTTTTTAGATTAAAACTTTGAAATATTCATTCCTAGGTGCTTACTTAAATTTTTGAGATAAAAAAACGCCAAGATGAAATGTGTATGAAGCTGATTAAAACCAATTTCCCGAACCAACACTTTCTTTTAATAGTCCAATCTTATGGGATGACAGTCTCAATTTCCGTCTTGAGCTAGATTAACTCCTGCGATAATTGTGTCCTATTTGAATTATTACATCAGGACTAATGAAATGACGCAATTAAAATCAATGGCTATGAAGTCCATTCTGAAAATAAACCATAGGTTTTTTGGTCAAATTTCATGCGCTGTCTTTTTTTCGTCTTTATAACTATTCTATTATATTAATTATTTTTTGTACTTCATGTACAGACCTTAAACAAAAACTAAATAAATGGTCGTAGAAGAAAAAAAATTAAGACAAATATTTTACTTGATAGTAAAAATATTTTTTAAAAAATCAATTTGTTTATTTGGGCACCAAAATTACTCAGAATGGTGGATCAAAATGAGAAACAATTCGAATGAAGCAAGTAAGAATAGATTTCACTTATTATTATCAATGAAAAACCAAGCTTATGATGGTCGTAAAAGTTGTATTTGCCAAGACTACCATATTCTTCTTCATCTATGCTGAGATGTCATAAAAATAACATTAAAAATAACTCCTAATTAGAGATAGTCCAGATTTGTGAAAAAGTGGACACACTAAAAATATTGTTAATATCAAAAAAAATCACTTAGGTCTACTTGAAAAAAGTTTTGAATTCAAACATTTAAATTTGAAAAGATAACACTTGCAAAATTTATTGATTTGGCGTTTAATTTGTAGAACTCCCTTTTAATTTATGTATTAATTTTAAAGCAACGAATTGTCACAATATAAATTTTTTATGTGTTTTTGTTAATAAAATACAGCTTTGTAGACTCAAAAAATCTGTGTTTGATTTAAAATTCATTCATTAATAAACACTTGCAAAATACCATTTTATTCGCAAAAAGTTGTCTTTTACAAGCATTTCATTTTTACATTTAAATCATCAGGTTATTCTTGGTGATTTAAATATAATATCATAGATTGTGAAAACCAAATCAATAAATAATGTTTATGTTGTGTATATCTCTATTTTTATTCTCATCCACTCATTGCTGAAGGAAGATATCCTTCAATGCTACTCCGTATAATATCATTTCCTTTGTGTAGATAAGAATATTTATTTTTATTTAAATATCTCCTTCTGCCGAAAAATGAATATATGTTTAATAAAATAAAATAAATCTTGCTTTGAATAACACTTTTTAAATTATATTCATGGGCTAACTCCTACATATTTTTACTTGAAAGGCTAAATTACTCTAAAGCAGTGGTTCTCAAAGTTTGTTCCGCTGAGCCCAGGGGCTCCCGCCAGGCCTCTGAAGCCTAATATATTTATAATATTGCTACGATTAAAAACTGCAATCCAAACAATTTAGCTTATACGAATAAGCATGTTACGACTCTATGCTCGTCAGAATTGATAAATTAAATAATTTAACAATTCTCCAATCCATCAGTGATAATGTGCACATCTTTTAAGACATATTTTTCAGAAGAGCGGATTACAAAACTGAAAATGGTCTGACAGATTTAACATCCTTTAATACAAAATTTAAAGAAGCTTTAAAACATGCAAAACGGAATCTAAGAACCTTTTTTAGATTTGACATCAGATTCAAGTATGGAATGATTGTTTAAAAAAATATTACTTCATAATTTTTGATGCAGGACCCGTGATAAAGCTACATATACTAACTGTTTTTTTTTCCTCCCGTTCCCAACAACATACGTTTGTGAAACAAAATTCTCAAAATACCAAAATAAACTGGATCCTTCTTAACTTAATAAAAGTATTCAACTCCTCTTTATCGCATTAAAAAGTCGATAAAAAATGGTCATCTTACCTCCTTTTGAATTAAAACTATTATACTTTGTAAATTTACACTGGAATTAATGCAGTGTTATTTTGTGTATAACGTTATTGTGTGTTGTTTTGATTCCCTTAGTAAAGTCAGTAGTGTAAAATGTACTTATTTTTTAAGATTTTTATCAAAGGACTATTTTCAGGTATTAAGCATAAAACCAGGTTTTGTTCATTTAGAGCCCCGTAAAACATTTATATTTCAAAAAGGTTCCATCACCAAGTAAATTTGAGAACCGCTGCTGTTAGTATTTAAAATTTAATGAACTTGAAATAATAACATTTTTATTACGATTCTTTTTACCCTCACCGTTAATTCCTATAGCGAAGTGGAAAACGCTTATAATTTTAAAAATACAGCTTTTTCATATCAAAAGATTCAGAATTATGATTTATATAAATTGTGGAGTACGTACTTATCTTGAATACTCCATTAGCAGAGGCGGATGTTAAAAAGGACTTAACTATGATTTATTCTCACCATGCGATAGGCCATTTTTTTGTGATACCGAATCTTCTTTTTAAAAACGATCGTTTGTTTTAGGTCAAGAATAAATCTGTCTTGAATCTACGGAAATGAAATAGACATATCCGATTCTTTATAACCCGAAGAGGGGAAGAAAACTGTTCCAAGTAATTGTATAACTTATTGTTGGATAACTGACTTAGTGACCGTTGCGCAAGTTTTAGAAGGAAAAGAGAGAAATGTAGAATATCAACGATATTTTTCTTTGACGTAACTCGAACAAGTATTAGGTAAAAGGCTTCCAGCATGTTGTACATGATAAAATATTCATTTTCTTTTCGTCGACAATTTCGTAAGATTTTCGATTAAAAAAAAAGTTTTTCCTCATATAAAAAATAAAAACCGAAAATACCTTTTTTAAAGATTGCAATGAAAAAATATTACAAATAGCGGCAATTGAATAGAAGAAGGTAAAACTGAAGATGTGAAGCTGGCAGCATGAGAACGAATCCCAGAAAACGAATTTTTCGTTAAACTGGTCATGGTTTTAGTCATATATTTTCTATTTTATTTTTCCCATCGTCTGTCTCCTAGTATAAATAAACCTAAAAAAATTGTGAGTGTTTAAAAAAACGGTGGAAAAATCAGCATATAATCAAATAAAAAGATTGTTCGATTCTTCTTCAGAAAATGTAAAGGCTTGTGAGATTCTTGCCTAATCGCGCATAAATAAACATTATTAATGCATTGAAAAAAAATTTTTTTAAAAAAGTATTGAGATGAAATTTCACATATTGAATACGCCGGTTAAATATTTTTTTTAATCACAGACGCAGTGAAATTGAGTAGACACTCGACTGCGTCACGAGTTCGATTCCTGCCAATTTCAACATGAATTTAAATTTTATTTATTTTCTATTAGTTTTGGTGTAAGTGATGTTTTTCACATTTACTATACGTCCTTACTTACCCTACATCCATACAAGTCTCTTAAAATAGAATTTTTAAGATATATTTATTTAATAAAAATAGTTAGGCAACCCGAAGTCAATAAGATGAGGAACACTTTACCCTGATAAGACATTGTTTCAGTTATTACGGGTATTTCAGTACAAAATAGAAAGATAGAGAAAATTACAAGAGTGTGTTAAGTTTATAGATGACTAAGAAGAAAAAACGCCTCTCACGCATTTTGTGCCTGGAGTACAGCACAAGAAAAAGGTTCGTTACATTATAATACCTTATAATATACTATTATTATGTACTAAATCTGAAAGTGGTTTAATATTCCGTTCACGGGGCTAAAGGCCGATAGTATCAATAAGCTATTTTGTGAAATTATGTTCAAGTGTTTTTACGCATTGCTCCCTCTCGCTAAGTGAGAGTTTATCGATATTACGAGATAAATTTTAAGCTGTACGTTCTTAGTAAATTCACCGCTTATTATGTTTTTTTGAACAGAACTGGGTGGTTCTCGTTTTATCACATATAAAAGTCATGTAAATTTTCGCTCTTTTCTCCTATACTATAATACTTTTCGTTTATTTCATGTAACCGCACGAAATACTATGAACCATTGACGTGGGTAGTACAAACCTTCAGGGTGTATAAACAGAAATAAAACGCAACAGTATTTATGTGAAGAAAAAAAATCATTTATTTATAGTTTTGCTTGTTTGTCCGCCTCCGTTGTATAATAGTCAGCACGCTCGGCTACCGTTCTGGAGGTCCCGGGTTCGATTCCCGGGGAGGGGGTCAAATAAATAAATGTGATTTTTTTCACTCTAATATTAATTCAATATTACCCTGAACTGATCGGAGGGCTGATCACCTTTCCTTCATGTGATAATGATGACACTGCGTTTATCTGATGCAGTGCCTTATGCACCATCGAGGTGCGGATAAGGCTTTAAAGTTGAGGAAGCTGATACAATTTAAAAAGTAAGAATTTAAAACATGAGCCACAAAGTGTCTGCGAAAAACATTAAAAAATTATTAAGTTGTTGATTTGTTCTCATATAAAATTTAGTATACTATGAAATATCAGTAAAAACCCTATATTTTTATATTACTTTAGGACAAAAAGGTCATTTTTAAATGAATTATCAATATTTTAAAACCAAAAATGTAACAATGCAAAAATAATTGTAAAAATGCTTATAAAAATAAGATCGAGTTCACGGTATGGAAACAATCTTTTCTAAAACCTTAATACCTTCGTACCTTAAACACTGCAGACGAACTATTTCAGAATTAGTGAAATATTAGACATGGTCATAAAAAACTTAAATTCCTTAAGAAAAAATATTCATATTAATTTTTGACATCTCATCAAAGATGAAGAATATGAAAGTCACTAGAACTTCACTAGAGAGATCTATTGACATCTATGACGGTCGTCAGCCATGTAAATCCCCAGGCTTCCATATTTTTCTTCATTTTTGATAAGATGTCAAAAACCAATATAAGAATAGCTCCTGTAATTGGAAATAATCCAGATTTTGTGAACAAGTATTTGGACACACTCAAAATGTTGTAAAAAATATTTAAATAATTATAATGGTAACATAATTATAGATTTAATTATTTATTTTATATTTTGTGCCTCGACTTCCCACACAGGACAAAGTGGGTTAAGAATAACATTTGAGTATTACAGAATCTTTGAATTAAGAAGAGGGGCGGACAGAACAGTTCAAATTTTATGAGATACTTAACCAGGGTCCGAGGGATAGAAATATTTCCAGTCATATTTCTCGAATTTATTATTTAACTTTTCTTGTATTTATAACGGAGGAAGAAACGTTATTTTTCTGGATGAATAGACCCAATTTGAGTTAAAAATCTTACGTTATAAATTTCGGTCGTTATTTTTCTTTGATTGTGAATTGAGAAACGGTGGAGGACTGCACAAAATGAGCTTTCACCGAAACAGTAATCTATAAAATATTCAATGATTTTTGCTGGCAAGATTTTAAGATAAAATTTTCTAGCTACTCAATTATTGAATAAAAAATAGATGACGAGATTTTCTTTAAAGTAAAATTGTAAAAAAAACACGGTTTTTCTCAATCGAAAAATCTTTGAATAAAAAAATTCAATTGAAAAATTTAAAAAAAGGTGTGTTGAGATGGTTTGGACACGTGGAACGTATGAGTGAGGAAAGAACGGTTAAACAAATATATGAGGCGAATGTAGTAAAAATTAGGAAAAAGAAACAGAGGAAGAACGAGGAAAACAGTGACCTACCTTCTATGCTTACAAATATTTACTCTCTTGGTTCAAGAATCACGTCGTTATAACTTGCACTTACAAACAAATATATAGCTTTAATATTCGGACTACTTTCTAGAGAAACTCAAAGTATACGAGAATATAGCTTTTTAGAATTACATGTATACTCAGTACCTTTTTCTGTGTAC
Organism: Brachycentrus maculatus; assembly: GCF_059751285.1. Classification (NCBI taxonomy): domain Eukaryota; kingdom Metazoa; phylum Arthropoda; class Insecta; order Trichoptera; family Brachycentridae; genus Brachycentrus; species Brachycentrus maculatus. Next base: position 1,564,552 of record NW_028280811.1, on the reverse strand, counting down.
ATGATACATTTTTATTGGTTGTTTATGTCTACTTAAGAAAAATGAAGTCGATTCATAAAATGTTTACAAGGTTAGACGAAAAAAATTGTCACAAACCCCATACTAGGGGATAAAAATGAGAATCATCATTACATACACGAACTCAAGCAATTTAGGAAAATTAAACGTGGATTGTACTGTACTGTTTTTATATACTGTACTGTACTGTTTTTTGTGTAATATGGTATGGTGTTTTTTTCTTATTCAAGAAATTATCTTTTTGTCTTCGTGTCTACTGAATTCCGTGACTATTTTGTCGGATTTTTTAAAAATAATATAACGATTTGAACAATAGACAATATTAAACGTCATATTTCATAAACACAATTTTCACAATATAAATACACAACTGTTGTATAAAGAGAAAAATTACGTTACAAACAGTTTTATTACTTTTTGATTTGCCATCACATTTGTGTAATTTCATGATGATTAAAATTTAATTTAAATATAATGAACTCGTATAGTATGTGTCCCACTTTCAAGTATTTTAACAAATGTGGAATTTTGTAATTGGAACAGTACAAGTACTTGTTTTGTTATACTTGGAAATGTTTGTACTTGCTGTTACTGACCTGTTAAATTCGAAAAATTAAAAAAATAATATAAAAAATATATAAAACCCTTATCCGCACCCAAATGGTGCATAGGGCACTTTGTCAATAAACGCAGTGTTATCTTGATCGTTTATACATGAAGGAAAGGTGATCAGCCCTCCGCTTCAGGTACCAGTCCATGGTTATTTTGAATAAATATTACAGTGAAAAAATCACTAATATTTATTTTACCCCCCTTGGGAATTGAACCCGGGACCTCCAGAACGGTAGCCGAGCGTGCTGACCATTAGACTACGGAGGCGGACAAAAATAATATAAAATAAAAACACTTCTATAAGCTACATACTAGTTTTAACATTACAAATTTCAAGAACTTGAGAACAAGATATTTTCATTAAAAGGTAAAAATAAAAAGTATAAACAGTTTTTAACTGGTATTTTATATGTATTTTTATCATACACTTTTAAAAAAGGTAAATATTTATTTTTTTAATTTTAGACTAAAGTGATATTATCTCATTATTTTGTTGACTATTAATAATATTTTTTCTTAAAAAAAGATTTTCCTTTGAAAATGTTATTTCGAATGCTCGAAATAAACGTTTCTTAAATCAAAGTAGAACTTTTAAAAATGTATACTCGATATTTTAATATTTAAAAAACTTAGAATAATATAACTTACAGTTAAGTTACTGTAACATCCTTTCAATAATATTTAATCAGTCTGTTCTTTTAATTATCTTAAACTTATAGTTCTGAGAAATAAATTTTTCATGAAATTTTTGTCAAAAGTTTTACTTTGTTATTGTTATTAACAAGGTTTTTATTTTTCTACTTTATTCGCTTCATCACTGAAATATTTTATTACGCTTCATCACTGAAATATTTTTAATTATAAAACAGAAAGATTTAGTTGCCTGAGCTGTAGATCTTTATATCTAGCAATGGAATATGTTTTATTCAATACTGATGACGTATGTGAGCTCAAAACGAAGCACGTTGCTATGAAGGAAAAAAAAGTAAGGAAGAAATTTTAGGTAATTTTTATTAACAAGAGAAAAAAATGTATTATATACACGTACTCAAATAAGCTTATATTGATATTGATATTTTAAGTATGTTAAATTAATCTCAATACAACTGATATTTTGGTAATGTGATTATCAGGTCATATGTCGAATCGTAAATGTAACATAGTGGATAATGGGATCAATAGAGTCAGCTAATTATAGATCGTAATCCATACAAATACCCTACTTCCATATTCGCATCTCATAAACTATTCCTATTCTGTTAGGATATCAATAAAAACGTGATATTTTCAATAACGATGACTCTCTTCCTCATAAGATGACTTAACATGATCTTCTCTTAAATCATCCATGAGATGAATAAAGTTTATCTTAGCAATCCCTCGGGGGTTAAATCTAGTATTTCCAAAACCAACTAAAACATTATTAATACACGAATCCTTTTTTGTATAAGTGAACTTTGAGTTTCAGCAATTTGAAGCGTGCTCTCATAGCCAATTGTTGTAGAGTTCTGAAGTAAATTGCGATGTTTGCTAGTCTCTAAATAGCAGTACACACACATCTGTACAGAAAACCGTCAACTCCACTACTTTGATTGAGTTTCAATTGGGCGCTATGAGTAGAGTGGGTTTACTAAGGGTTGCAATCTTCACCCGACTACCTGCGACACCAACTGGAGCTTTATTTGACATCAAACTTGCTCGAAGCTCGTATTCAAATGAGATTTAAATTAATCCACTCTCAACTGATATCTTGCGACTAGTTTTACTGCCAATTACACATTTGACTGCGTTTCAACATCGCACGACAACGAAATAGAGTTCAAACATGATTATTTCATTAATTTATTAATTGGTACAAAAATAGTAAGAAAAAATATCTACAATAATTTGAGTTGAATAACAACCATAATATTTTTCAATACAAGGTAAAATTTCCGACACGTTAACGTGTTTGGCTACTATGCTAAAGATCCCGGGTTTGAAACCTAGTCTAAATTTAAAGAAAAAAAATCATAAATTATGTTTGGGATTTCGCCAATAAATTAACATTTCAATAGCTCTCAGTGCAACAGAAATGTCACAAAATATATGTTACATTCATATTTCCATCGATAAAAGAAAAATCATTGAATTTTTTATTAGATTTAAGTTTTATGCTTACATTTCTTTATGAAATTTTCACGTTCGTTTTATTTATCAAACATTTACCTGTATTGTTTGTTTACGAATGGGTACCCATTACAAAACAAACAATACACACTAAAATGTTGATAAGAAATAACTTCCGATACTTTTATAATTCAAATAACGCACGATTCCCCATACAAATGTATGTTAAGTAAAATGAGGTGAGACCAACTGATTCAGATTCACTTCTATGTTATTTCAATACATTTTTAATTAATGTTTTAATCCTAAAATTTACAATTAGCTTCACAAACGGTGTTTGAAAATGATGCAGAGTGCGTCAAAACACGTGTCACTGTAGATTTTAAGATATAGTGGTATTTACTGAGTATAACATTAATTAAAAATTGAAGGATTTTACGACAAAGTGACTGCCGAACCAATCAATGAAATTATTTTAATACACCTACAAAATCCTTTTCTTTAAAAAAATGTATAATCCTACTTAAAACCTTTTCCATAACTTATAAATAATAATTTTTATAATTCACTAATTAATTCATTGAACATAAATTCATTTTGTCAGAAAAAGTATATAAAATCGTGGTTTCGAACCCCTGAATTATTGTGTATATAACATAGCATTTCACCTAGTTTCCTACCAGTCTGATGATGTCAGTTACGTCAAAATCTGGTCGAATAAAACAAAAGAAAAAAAAAACATTTTGTTGTTGTTTTATTGTATTTATAATTTGCTTTGAGATTTAGAAAATTTAGACAAATATTTACCCATGATAAGACTCCACTTTTTACATTTAAACATCCTATAATTGACCTCCAACGTACGCATCAAAAACAAAAAAAGATTATAAAGAGATTCCGTTAAAAATAAAATCACATTTTAGTGAAATCATTCCACAAATGCCATTTTATAAACGAAATTGAATAATCTTGGTGTATTATCTATCAATGACGTTAATAACCAAAAATATACACGTGTAATAATAGTACAGAAAACATACATTTTGTTACAGTTTATTTTTGTTCTCGCTCGGTGTCATCGGCGCCGTGGCTTAGTTGGTTAAAGCGCCTGTCTAGTAAACAGGAGATCACGAGTTCGAATCTCGTCGGGGCCTGCAGAAAGTGTTGACTGCTTCATTCATTTTTGTTTTATTTTTATTTATTTACAATTTTTTTTACATCTAATTCATTTTCTAAAATAAAATAAAACATTCAAATATATCGAGAGAGAAATTTAAGGTCATAATTTTCGATTGCAAATTTATGCTCTTTACTTATTATTATGTAAAGAGCATAAGTTAATATTATTTTGGCGGTGTCAAAAGTCTGCGCAATCGGAGGGCATGTATGACTAGATGTATGGATATGAAGGAGGCGAGGAGTGTATGTCAGGACAGAAGAGTGTGGCGTTCTATCCTCTCTGCCTACCCCTGCGGGGAAACGGCGTGATGGTAGTAGTAGTAGTAGTAGTTATTATGAATTTTGAAATTCGATGTGTGAAAAATCAGCATGTTTAATTTATAAGTTTTCTGTTAGATATCTATGTATTTCATAACAATTCTGATAATAAAAACGATATTTAAAATCTGTTATCTTACGAACATAAACGATTGTTAGAGTAATTACATTTCAAATTTATTGTTTTTGTGTCAAACACAATTTACAGTATTTATCGCATTATTTTGTATGTAAATTTAAAATTTTATTTTGTATGTAAATTTTACTAGGTAAAAGCAACTATGTATCTCTTAAAATCTATTGACACGTTTTTCGGTACATTCAATGTCACTAACAAAGATGGTGTTTGATAAAAATAGATCTTAAGACATTGTTATACAAAGTGGTATTAACGACGCATTTTTTTTTAAAGATGCATAAAACCACGAAGTGGTTGCCGATTCAATTCAGGAAAGTATTATTTTAAGTACCTTTTTTCAAGAGAATTATTTCAGTCCACCTTAATAGTGTAGTTAGCCTAATGTGCATGAGGTCCCGGGTTCAATTTTGAAACTCAATTATATTTTACAATATTTTTAGTATTTTTAAATTTCTGTGATTGACATGAATTAATGTAAACTTGGATACAATGACATTTATATTCTTTTTAAAATGACTGTCACGTTAACACCGCATTGATTAGATACGATGCCCTTTACATTAGTGGGTATGGCACAACCTCAATTTATATTTTATCTTGTTCTATAAAACAATTTGCTAAAATTAGATTTTAATGGAAAAAAAATACTAAAAAGAAGAGTTTTCGGTTAATATTTATTCTTTTAAAAGGAGTTCTACAAATTAAACCCCAAATCAATAAATAATATTTATTGATCTTGATTTTTTTTAATAGAATCACAAAATTTTGTGATGAAAATAAAAAATGGAGGAACGCGTTTTTTTCTATATTCAACAATTAACATACTCAGGGGCAATGGATGTAAAAACCGCAGTAGAGAAAGCTTGAATCTATTATGGAAGCGGCTAATTTAGTGCGCTATTCATGAAGTGCAGTCTCAAACCTGCAGTAGGAATTTGCAGTATACTGATACCTACGGCGCCATTCATTGCATCTTCCTTCCATCTTGCTCCAATGCGCTTTCCCACAATGAAATGCAAAGGCATTAATTAGGCGCATTTACAGGTAGACGACAAAAGAAATTTCATTTCCCTTTAAATTCAAACAAAGATCGCGTTAGAAAGCTTAGAAAATAATTTACCGTTGTGAACTCTAGTAAAATTTAATATGTTAATTTTAAAATGAATAAAAAAAACCTCTTAAAATGTTGGATGGAAAAAAATTATAACATATTAGATTATGTACCTACGCTTATTCGTGTGAGTAAATTAAACATTTAAATTAAGACTTACTAACATGGTTTCTACCGATTCTAATTTTCTTTCTTTCTTAACAATTAATTTTTACACCATCACTTGAACTGTCGTGATTGGTCTTATAATCTTTCTATCCAGGCATATCATCAAATTGTATGTACAGTTTAGTTTATCACTTAAGTACAGTATATCACTGTGAACTATCTTATTTTGAAAGTCGTAAATATGCACTATTTCTTTTATTTGTCGACAGATGAAAATATGTGGCAAATATAGCTTTCTTCAATTGGACATGAGTGATTCTTTCCGAATCAATTTACGTAGAAGGCCAAAATAATAACTCAATTGAGATATCTATAATCTTATCTTGAAGAATAATCCAATGTCTGATACCGTAAATAATAGTTAATTGGTATGAATACAATAGAAATATCAAAAATTGAATAATAAAAAAACACGATACTTCGATCTAGTTCTGACAGTAGGTACCTACAAATACATGCATAGATTTTTTTCTAGTGTCAAAAATTACCAATCAAAATTTTCCGGATATATTATATTTTGTAATATATTATATATAATATATTATATATGATATATTATACAATATATTTTTTTAAATTTCAATTTAAAATATTTAAATCACTACACACTCCACATTGTTTTAAAATACATTTAACAAACCAAATTGCTCTTCAAGAGAACTCATGACAGAAGAAGACCACCTGGAAGACCTCCAAAGCGATGGCGTGATAGCTGGCAGTCCACGTCACAAGAGACGAATCAAACAGACAGATCATCGGATCTGTAAGAAGAAAGATGAAGAAGTACCTAAATATCTTTCATCTCACCAATAGATGTCTCTAGTGAAGTTCTAGTGATTCATGAACAAGGTTTCTAAATTGGTTCATATATGTATATAACTTCCAAGAATTTGAGTAGTGTGGTTGTCAAATAATGGGTAGAATTGGTGAATGTTACACGTGTGTAAAGTGATCACTTAAACCAGCCTATGACGGTCGTAAGCCCCGTAAATGCCCAGACTTCCATATTCTTCTTCATCTTTGATGAGAGTCAAAAAATAATATGAAAATAACTCCTGTAATTGGAGATAATCCAGATTTTGTGAACAAGTGTTTGGACACACTCAAAATGTTGTAAAGAAGTACCTAATTGAGTGGCACATTTTATTTTTCTATACCATTTTGATAGGCCTTTAAAATAAATACGAGTAAGCGTGAATATACTTGGCGTATTCTATACTCACAAAGCGATAAACTTCCCAAAAGGTAAGTTGAATGTGGAATTTTTGGATAAAATCGACAGAATTTTTCTTACGTTCGCGGAAAAATACAATTTTGTGTGCCGATTTTGTACACAAAGAAATTTACATTTGATATTGACATTGGCTTGTATCAGTTTTTTCAATGGCGAAGACGGATTAAATTAAATTTTGCGAAGTGAGTGGAGGGTTTTATATTTTTAGAATCGTCTTTTTTTCCTAAGGCGTTCAATTTTAGGACAGTACATATTAAATTGCCAAAAAATAACTGTTATCATGCTTCATAATAAAATATTTATAACGAATCCTTTTTTTTTGTCTGTTTTTTATAAATGTCTTATTTTATAATATCTCTTTTTTTGTATAAAAGATTGATGAAAATAAAAATGATAGGGTATTTTTAGAGATCATAACTTTTCTTTCCTTTTAGATCTTTTAGCTAGAAAAAAATCTCAATGAAAGCTTATTCATTTATTAAATGAACTTATTGTACCAAGTGAATTGTATATTAGCTAAGAAAAAAATTATTTTAACCCACCAAAAACCAACTAGTAATACAGATCTAGAATTTTACTTTATATAGCTTTTTGGAATTAATATGCAGATAGCTCTTGCACGTTTGTGTGTGGAAATAAAAGCATATACAAAATATCGCTCACTCCTTTCAAGAACGTCATAAATCAAAAAACTTGATTTTTCAGGAGAACGTTTTAAAAGTTTTAAAATATAATAAAATATATTAAAAATAAATATTTAGCCACTTATTGAACTTTTTACTTTGCAACAGATCTTTTTATGTAAAACCTAACTGTTTTTTTTTTCCATTTGAAAAATATTCAGTTTATTTTTAAAAAATTACTTAAGCACTACATTTTCTTTAAAATGCAAATCAACACTTTCTGCCCTGTAGCGGGTAAATATTAAGTAAAAAATATGTCTCTTTTGCTGGGATATAGTACATTTTCTGGGCATTTCGAAAACATGCACACCTGAAAATTTACGATTTTTGATTTATGACGTTCTTGAAAGGAGTGAGCGTTATGTAAACAAAAATTATAATGAGTTTCACTACATGAGTATGAGTACGATATATGAGGGTATTTAAAAAAACTAGATTTATGAAATTATACTTTTAAGAGAGTTTTTTTTTTTTAGAGAACTACCAAATTTTTTAAATAAAAGTGTAGACTTTTTAAATTTACTATTATTTGTATAAAAATGTCTTACATATAAAATAGAACCTTAGAAAGATAAAACATTTGTTCAGAAGTGGATAATTTATAAAAATGTTATTATAAAATGTAAATTTTTTCGCTAACATTGTAAATACAAATTACAATTTAAATATATCATGAATCAAAACACGTGCAAAGTATAAAAAAATATTAATATTCGCTAAGTTAACGATAATATTACAAAAGGATTAGTGCAACCACGAATTACCTATCGAATTTATAGATGTAATTTATTATAAAAATTTAAAAAACTACAATATTGTCAGACGAATATTGTAAATAAATATATACAAAATGAATAAATAAATTTCAGAGATAAGATACGTAATACGTATAGGCTCTGTCAGGTTTCTGGGGCGTTTTCTGTCTCAAAAAAGGTAAGGAAAATATTAAAAATTTATATAAATTCCTATTCTCCTAGCGCGACATGGTACCGAATAGCCAGGGAGATGGAGATACATATCCCTTTGGTATATTACATTTCTTGGGTTCTTGCTTATAAAAACACTGTAATATTTATGTATTTGGTTGTTCTTAATATTTGCCTATTCTTTCAACCCTTATCAACACCCAAGATGCTTAAGGCACTGCATCGTATCAACGTTGTGTCACCTTGACTGTTTTTGCATGAAAACGATGTGATCATTCTAATTTTTTACATTCGAATACAGGTTGACATCAAAGAAATATAAGAGTAAAAAAATATTATATTATATCGCCCACTCCTTTCAAGAACGTCATAAATCAAAAAACTTGATTTTTCAGGAGAATGTTTTTAAAGTTTAAAAATATAATACAATGTATTAAAAATAAATATCAAGCCACTTATTGAACTTTTTACTGTGCAACAGATCTTTTTAGGTAAAACCTGAAGGTTTTTTCTGTACTTGAAAAATATTTAGTATATTTCAAAAAATAGTTAAACAATACATTTTCTTCAAAATACAAAAACAACACTTTCTGCCCTGTAGCGGGTAAATGTTAAGTTGAAAATATGCCGCTTTTGCTGGGATATAGTACATTTTCTGGGCATTCCGAAAGTATGCAGAACTTAAAATTGACGATTTTTGATTTATGACGTTCTTGAAAGGAGTGAGCGATATATGATTTGTATTTTCTCGTGTTAATGTGAACATATGGGGTTCTTGAAACTAGTCACGTTTTTATTAATAAACTCAAAAAGTGGTTTTATTCAAGTGTTTAGTTTTTATATTAAAAATTAAACGATATTTGTTAGGACATGAATTTGCCAACTTTTCAACTGCTATTATAAAGTTTTATTTATATTATTTTGCTATATTAGAAGCAATGTTAAGTTGATCGTTTATTTTATGAAGGCAAGGTGATCAGAGGTCACTCTAGGGTAATATTAAATACATATTCGAGTGAAAAAACACTTAATTTATTTCAAACCCAAGACCCCAAGCATTGTAGACGAACGCGATAACCAGAACACTATGGAAGTAGGAAAATATTTACATTTATTTATATAGATGAAATCGAAAGTAACGGAAAGTATCAAAAATTTTAATATTATCTTTTATATGGGACACATTACTTTATTGGCATAGAGTAAACTGGGGTGGCAAACGTCAAAAGTGGTTATCTGCTCTAGAAAATAATTTGTATAAAACAAGCCTTTTTTATTAATTTTTTTTTTTAAACCTACGTTAATGGAGTTTTAGAATAATATTGTGTTTGGTGGTAGTTCTCACACGATTAACACTACCTTGTCACACGAGTAACTCTAGCCTTGGCGTAAAGGGAATAAGTTAGTTGTTTATAGTACTTAAACTATGTCACTAACAAAACATGAACTGTAATCAGTTATGTAACTCGTTATAACTTGAATATCGACAGGATTTAGTTTAAAGTGGCGTATTTGGCAGTCAAGGGGGGAAATACCATGTTATAACGGATCATCACAAAGGGAATATTCAAAAAATTACAACTTATAAAATTTATTTGCTAAAACAATATTTGCATTTGCATTTAAGAATCATTAAAGCATAAAACCAGAAAAAAACGTCGCACAACAAAGCACACAAATCACAATTAACACATTTCATGGAAAAGTAGGTACATAGAACTACAAAATCCAAAATACAGAAACACATCAATCAAAACCTAACATATTGTCTCTTTTGGTCAAAAGAACTTTGATTTTTATACAATAAAGTTGTACAAATGCTTTGATTATCCATTAACTCATTGAACAAAGAAACTTAGTATAAAAAACTATTCAAAGATGAATTATGGAGGTAGATTGATCTTCAATTGATTGTATCATTCGGCTATACCGTATTTGATTGCATGTCATAAACAATTTTCTTTCATGTAGTTTAATTAATAAATAAGATTTGTAAAATATGCACATAATTATAATTTGCAATTATACATTTGATGAAATGTGAATAAATAAATCTTATGTATTTATTTTAAATCAAACACAGATTTTTTGAGTCTACTAAGTTGTATTTTATTAACAAAAACACATAAAAAATTATACTGTGACAATTGCTTCGCCTTGTTAGGGCATTAATCTTAGTGCAATTATAGTAACATCTAAAATCATTTTATTAATCTGTTAAAAAACTGAATTTAAATATATATTTAAAAATAGTAACTTGTGTTTGCGTAGGTTTCTAACCCCTTATCCATACCAAATTATGCATAAGTCACTGAATCGTATCGAAGCAGTGTTATATTGATCGTTAAATACATGAAGGAAAGGTGATCAACCCTGTTTCAGGTACCAGTCCAGGGTAATGCCCTGGACGTAATGCCATTGAAGCGCCCTTAAAGTAGTATCTTACGAAAATGGCGCTGTATAAACTTATACTATCCAAAATTATTCTAATTATTGTTATTGCATTTAGCAAATATTGGAGTTCACATCTCAACAAAGATGATGAAACATATGGAATTCTGATTTATTATTGGGGTTTTCATCACAATCTATTACAGGCTGATTAAAGTGATCACTTTGAACCGTATAACATCTACCATTTTACCCATGATTAACAACTACACTACTCAAATTTCGGAAATTGTATTTCACCTTCAATTGACATAAGTATTTTTTTACCGGTGACAAGTTAAAAGACGTCTTTTCTTAATAATTTAAGTTTTTCAATGGCAGCGCTGTCTGTTAAACCTAAAAGCAATACAAGCTATACTAAACTTTGCTCATAGCGGACTATCGCTTAATATTTTTAATGTTTTTATGTGCATTGTTGGTTTAAAGATTTTTAATATTTTCAAAGCTTTATAAGCATTATGAAATAAAATATATAATAGTAGAAATGCGTGATTTCTTTTACGTCTACACCAGATTGAGCCACAGTGACGCGTGCCTGGGTATAACTACTGTGATAAATATATATTCTCTTATTTAAAAGATGATATTAATATTTTTTCCTTCAAACCCTCATCCGCACCCGGTGGTGTATAGGGCGCTGCATCATATAAACGCAGTGTTAACTTGATCGTTAACACATGAAGGAAAGGTGAACAGCCCTCAGCCCAAGGTAATATTATCACTTATTACAGTCCAAAGTCCAGGGTAATATTGAATAAATATTACTGTGAAAAAATCACTTCTTTTTATTTGAACCCTCCTATAAATCGAGCCCGGGACCTCCAGTACGATAGCCGAGCGTAATGACTATTACACTGCGGAGGCGGACAATATTACTTTTCTCCAAAGTCAATTAATTTTTCAAACATTTTTTCGGAAAGTCATATTTTGTTAGTCTTCAGTAAGATGATATTGCACCATTGTAAGGATATGATTTGTATAAGTACTGACTTATCATACATTTTTACAACTTATTTTTGTCGTTATCGCTTCCATTTTTATTCTTTAGTATCCATTATATTATGGCCCCATTTAACTGAATTAAATAAATTACATTAATAAATAATAATAATTACGTATGCATTACAATCAAAATTTCCAGACTAACCGAAGGTATCGGGTCACAACCTTACCGATAGAGAGTTTGATGAAAGGGGTTTCCAGGATATAGCCACAATGTATAGCGCGTCAGGGTAGGCGTCAGGGATAATGAATGTCCCTAGAGGGCGCGAGACTGTGACTTATGAGGGCGTCTTATCCTAGTCCGGTTCTGAGCCACGCGAACATCCTTCACACTACCCTCGCTTCCGCTTGCTTCGGGTACATTTACCACGAACCTAGGTTGGGCATATGGTTTGATCCATCAATATACTACACCTATATATTACCATATACGTATGCCATGGCAGGGAACGTGGTTCAGTACACCTTAATTTATATAACATGTACGTATGAACTTTATAGGGGCAGAAAGTTCGCAGAACAGGTTTATGTAGCAGAGAATCGAAAATTTGAGCATTATACTAGCTTTATTTATCAGATATCAAAAAATTGGCTAGTGTGTATGAATCCGCCTCTGTGGTGTAATTGTTAGCGAGTTAAGTTGGAGATCCCGGGTTCGATTCACAAGAGAGGGGGAAAATAAATATTTGTAATTTTACACTTTAATATTTATTCAATATTACCCTGGACTGGTTCCTGATGCGCAGGAGTGAGTAACGATCCTTGCCTTCATGTTAGTAACGATCAAGATTAAAACTGCATCAATACAATACAGTGCCCTATGCACCATTGGGTGTGGATAAGGGTGAGAAATGTATGAGGAAATGTATGAATGTGGAAGAGGCGAAGATAGTTTGCAAGGACAGATTGGTGTAGTATTTTATTCTCACCTCAAAAATTTGTTATATAATTCTTTTTTCACCCTTTGAATTCACTTGCACAAACCATCTCAATACACCTTTCTTTATTTTATCGCTTATATTTGTCTTAACTTTGTATTTATTCTTTATCTATCTTTCATCTTTTTGCCCTACATCTGTGTGAAAAAACGCATTTCGACTGCATTCAGCCTACTATCACCCAGGAGTTTTACGTGCTTTCCTCCCTGCAATGAGCTAATGCTGAGAGGTTCCTTATTGTCTCAAATTATACTATCTCTCCTGTTCCTAACACAGATTAAAATAAAACATCGTTCTTAGTTGGAAAAAATAAAAACCCGAATAATTATCTATAAACCAATAGTTCACAATAAGAAAGGAAAATAACAAATTAAATCTTCATATAAAAAAAAAAACCTGCTATCATCCTTCTTTTGCCATCTCTACCCTTCGTTATCATTAGGGCTAGAACCAGGACTCCATTGTGAACTGGCAGTTTGACTTTCATGGAAAGGTTTTTTATTTTCTATTACTGAATTCAGTGCACCATTCATTCTGCTACCAGCATTCACTCTTCGTTCTACATCATTATCTATCCTTCCACCCCTAAAAAGCGTACTTCACAAATATACGAAATTATCCATCTGCTTCAAAATATCCCCATTTACATAATTTATTGATTCGGCATTTACTTTGTGGAATGACATTTAGATTTTTTTTTCAATAAACACTTGCATAATACCACTTGTTGAGTTTTTTTTTTCATTACACACTTCTAGTTTCGAAAATATATTTAAAGTTTTCGAAACAAATCGTGTATAATGAAATAAAATTCAATAAGTTGTACTTTATGAATGATAAGGAGAGTTTACTAAATAATTGTTTAGTTTTTCAATAAAATCAATAAGTGGTAGTTTATGAATGATAAGGAAAGTGTGTTGTTGTTAATTTTTCAATAAAACTCATTAAGTGGTACTATATGAATGATAAGAAGAGTGTTACAATACAAGTGTTTAATTTTTAATAATCCCCATTCACTACTAGATCAACATTCATCTCTTTCAAAAACCATGAAATTTTCCTAATTTATATGCTGAAATTTGGGTCAAAATACAGACGAAATACTTCATGATATACGATTAACAGGTTAAACATCATTTTGCTTGCCGCGGTTAAAAATAACGTAACGTTTGTCCTTCATACAGGGGGGTTACGCTTATCATTCATCCCCTCTAAACATATTTCACCGGAGGGTAATCTCAAACCATCCCCCTCCCCTTGGCCTGCGTTAGGCTCAAAAGGTCTCGCATGGAAAAAGATAAAATCGTGATAACTGAATTCCACCAAAAAAGGTTTCATGTCACAAAAAATATCGTCAGCGAAAAGGCAAATTGACGTATCTGCCATTTTTTTAGGAAGATGTGATGCAGTTTTCTTTACGCTTTTTCTCGTATCTTTCATTCAAAGTCACGTGCTTTCTACAATTTAAAAATATGTTTTTTATTCGGTTTTTAAAATTCGTCTTAAGTTCCAACTGAAATACTTGATGGAAATATTTGGGTATGATTTTCTTAAGCTAGAGTATTTTAGGACTTTAATAATATTCGCTTGTAAAATAATTTATTCACCTGAATGGTGGTAAACGCGCTTGGCTATTGTTTTAAAGGTTCAGGGCTCGATTTCCAGGGGGGTTGAAAATAAATTATTGATTTCTCATTTCAATAATTTTATAATATTACCCTGGACTAGTATCTCAAACGAAAGGCTAAAACGAGTATAACACCAATTCTATAAAACATTTGCGTAAAACCACTTGAGTTTATTAACCTTTCCGGTAGTAAAAAAAATTATTTCTAATTTTTTCTGGGGAGTGGGTTCTTTTTACATGAAAAATGATGTATTATAAAGATAGTTATTATGTTAAAGTATTTTTTTTTAAAACACCTTGTCGAAATATTTTTCAATTACGACAAAATTACACATAAATATCCATTGATTTTATTGCCATACAGGTTACATCATAGTAACTGACAGACGGACTTCGACGTACATTAACGTCGATACTCCTTTAAGGAAAATTTGCACCGACGTAACGTTCATTTACGTCCATACTCCCGGAAAGGTTAAAGAAAATATGACTTGTTTCGAGAACTACAGATGTTCTTAACAGGTGAAAATACAAATTATTTGATATAACATTTGTATCTGCATTAGATTAATTATTTGAGTTTACAAAAATTCACTAAAACCTGGTCTTAATCAAGTATTTTTTATTCACTTCACTCATACTACATTTCACGGAAATACCTTGTTTTGTTATGCTTCAACACACACAAAACATAATATTAGTTAATAATATTTATTTCATATTTATCTGGACTGGAACCCGAAGAGTGGAGCTTAACACTTTTCTTTAATGTATTAAACGATCAAGATTACACTGTTTATATAAAATGCCCTATGCATTATTAATTACCTTTGAGGACTAGAAAAAAAAAATATTAAAATATAGTGATTGAATCTCGAATATGTGGAAAAACGCTAACTATATTCAAAGGTAAATTTTTGCATGACATTGCTTAATTGAAAATGTGATATTTCTTTGATTATTTTTTACCTGATTCTGACGATTACATCGATTACTCTATCGCTAATGATATAATATTTTATATTTCTATCCTATATTTTCTGCTTCATGGGAAACACAAACAATATTTCAATTTATTTTTACGGAAAGCTAAAAGTAAAATAACGTAACTCAAATGAAAGATTGATTTGATTAGAAGTTGTTACGTTTTTTTGGAAAGTTACGAAAGAAGCGATATAATTTTATATTGAAATACATGAAGTGACTGAATTTTCGTGGAAAGGGGCCCTTAAGAAACGGAGAACATGGAAAAAACTAATATAACCAATAAAATTGGTTTAAATTTTAACGGAAAAAATAATATTTTGTAAATCATTACCGTTTGTTAATTTTGACTAAAAATTGATGAAAAAAACATGTCATGCCAAAATAATAATTTTCTCATAAATACTCAATCTACCTTTATTTTTGATATTACGAAAACAATTGTTCAGAATTTTTTTAAATATTAAATCCATAGTAACTGTGTTTTTCTCCCTCTATCTATAATAATAAATAATAATAAAACCCTTATCCGCACCCAATGGTGCATAGGGCACTGCATCATATAAACGCAGTGTTATCTTGATCGTTTACACATGAAGGAAAGGTGATCAGCCCTCCGCTTCAGGTACCAGTCCAGGGTAATATTGAATAAATATTACAGTGAAAAAAAATCACTTGTATTTATTTTAACCCCCTTGGGAATCAAACCCGGGACCTCCAGAACGGTAGCCGAGCGTGCTGACCATTACACTACGGAGGCGCACATCTATAAGGCTATCTATAAGGCTAAGATAATCACTGTCATTAAAATTAAGAAAGGTATGTTTATGAAAGCTTTGTATATGTACATTCTCTCTGCCTACTCTTGCGAAGAAGCAGCGTGATGGTTAGTTAGATAGTTAAATAATAAAAATATACGTAAAAATATTTTACAAATACAGCATATACTTATATGGTCAGGTCAAGAGTCGGAATATTCGGCGAGTATGTATGAAGATGCATGAATGTGGAAAAGGCGAAAATTGTGTGCAAAGACAGATGAGTGTCTATTCTCTCTGTCTACACATGTAGGAAAGCGGCCTCGTGGTTAGTTAGTTAGTTAAATAATAATATATGTAATATGTACAATGTTTATTGTTCATGCAGCATATACTTATGTGGTACAAATATAGCTAGTAACATGTTGGCTTACCCGCCCAAATTCGGTTTCATTATGATTATCATAACTTAACATGTTGTTTATACAGCGCGCGTTGTGATATATCGTGGTTTTCCACATAACCCATAACACTTTGTCGTCGCCGGGGGCGACATTTAAAGCCTTACTGCTCGAGCTTTTGATTGCTATCCGGAAAAAGGCGTTTATTTGTGTTTTTCGCACGGCAAAGTTTCTTGATTTCGCCGATGTGAAAAAGAAGGCCATAAATTGATATCGCGAAGGCCAGTCGTATTTACTTCCACACTTTGCAACACTTGTTTGTTTATTTTGAAAATTACAACGTCGACTTTTCTTTGCAGAAGGGAAATTATTTATTTTTGGTTTACGTTAATTCCACGAAAACGGAGGAAGTAAATCGTTGAAATTTACCATTTATATATATAGAAACACTTACTTTTCTTCTTCTTCTTCTGCATCTTTCTCCTCATAGATCCGAGAATCTGTCATTTCCGTTATCCGTCTCTTGTGGCGTGGACTGTCAACTGTCACAGGTCTTCCAGGTGGCTTTCTTCCATCTAGGTTATCTTAAGAACAATTTGAGCCAGTTTTTTTCTTTCATTCTATTGATATTGGTATTGTAGGATCGTTTTCGCTTTCTTTTTGTCTTTCTCATCTGACTATATTCACTATACTACACATTTTCCGAATTTTTGTGTTCCTTATTCGGTGTTATAACGTGCTTCCAGTTGTATACCTCTATGTCCTCAATTCTGAAGTTCTTAGATGAATAGCTATTTAGGCATTTTATATTAATAATAATATTAGGAAAATTCTTTTAAATAATAAAGATAAAAACAATATCCTAGACAATTTCGGTATGTATCAATTAACTTGTGATTCATGTCCTTCTTTTAATATATTGGTAGAATGTCGCGTAATTTTAATATAAGAATAAAATAACACATACAATGTCTAAACAATAATAACTTCTCCGAATTTGCCAATCACCTTATAGATTCAAATCACATCTTCATCTAAGATGTGGTTCTCACTGTGTTTGCTCTGGTCTGTATCCTATAATCTATAAAAAAAATCTTTATTTCATTATTAGCCTTACCATTATCTGTTAGGAGAGCTAATCTTTTACTTTTTATTCAAATATGAAGCAACAATCATTTGTTTTTTGAAGAATGTAAGGTTGAGATAAACATGATCGATAAATTGAGAAAGTTGCGTTGAGATAGTGTGAGCATGTGGAATGAATAAGTGAGAAAATAACGATATAACAAATTTAAAAGGCAGACTAAGTAAAAAATACGAGCAGAGGAAGACCGAAGAGAACTTGACATGATCAAGTTTTTCAAATAATTTAACGTAGTCAGTTCAGAGGTCTTGAAAATAGGCGGATATGTATAAGGATATGAATGAATGTGGAATAGGTGAAGATTGGTGTGGCGTTCTATTCTCTCTACCTCTACGAGGAAGCGGCTCGATGGTAAGTAAGGTTCTAATAAATATTTACCCAACATTTTAAATATCTTACATGCTCAGTCATTTTTTGGTGTTAGTCGATGGCTGGCTATAGACAATTTCATGAAATTTTACTTGTTAATTTGAATATTTTCCACCGATTTAAAGCCTACTTCTTTTAAAGTAACCATAAAATTCTTTTTTCCTAAAATATTAACATAATAACTGGTGACACACCGTAAATTATTCACGCTTCTCCTCTCCACGATATTAAAATCACGTGTCACGGTGCCCAATTGAATACTAACTTTACTCTCAATGTTATGAAGGAATAACGGAAGAAGGGGGTGGGGTAAAGGACAGTGTTGCCAATTTGGAAACAACAATTTGTTATTTTATTAAAATTAAACACTTGAATATACCACTTAATATAACACTTGAATATACCAGTTTTAATTTGTACCAGAAGATGAAAAGATCTGTCTCATTAAAGTGGTATATTCAAGTGTTTAATTTTAATAAAATAATATAACAATTTGTTAATTTATTAACATTCCCTTATCAATTATTTTTTGTGTAATTCCACTTAAAATGTATAATTCTAAATGTGTAATTCTACTTCCGTACCGGTAACATGAAAACCATTCCATCATCAGGTTTATAGTTGACATGATGATAGAATGGTCATTCCGAAACCGGCAGGCGTGAAGTAGAATTTTTAAGTGAAATTACACAAAGTGAACGACGAATGATAAGGAGAGTGTTATATTACCATACCACAAGGTTAACAATGCTTTTTATGTTAAAAATATTCAGTTTATTTATTTATTTAACAATTTATTCAGCGCTGCAAAAAATCACCTCATGAAGACATTAAAATTTACATTCATAGTGTCTCGAAATTCACTTTCAGTGAGTAGGAACCCATACACATAATAAATACCATATTGCATGGCCACAATGTATAACATGCTGGAAGTCCCGGTTTCGATTTCCAAGAAGGTAAAAATAAAAATTAATGAATTTCAATTCAATAATTATATTATATTACCCTGGACTAGTATTTGGAAGCGCAATCCTGGTATAACACCAATTCTCAAAACATTTGTATAATACCAAACACAGCTTATTATTTAATACACGACTAGTTTCGAGAACTACAGATGTTCTCATCAACAGGTGATAATACAAACTATTTGATCTAATATTTGTATTTTCACGAGTTTAACCATTTGTGTTAACATAAACTAACTCAAACATAGTCTTACACAAGTATTTAATATTAATATTAATTTTATTCATACTACATTTCACGGAAATACCTTGTTATGGAACACTTCAACAAACACGAAATATGATATTAGTTCACCAAAATTCTATGAATTTAATACACCTATACAAACAACCTTTTGATACCAACACCTGAAAACCATACCTTTAGAAATCATAATATTACTTAACGAGATGGAAAATTATAACATAATAAGCATTTGACGTATAATGCACGAACTTTGTAGTTTGCATTACAACGCAAACAAGGGTTAGCGAACTTTAAAGTGAATACAAATGTAATCTTTCATCGTATTTGCCTCATCATAAGATAAAAAATATGATCATATTAATACTTATTTATTTTTTTACAAAAATGTTAATAATATTAGTATATAACCTGACGAAGAGACGGGTACGTCTCGAAACTGGTAGACATAAAAATGTTGGTGAGTGGTTATAAACTAATATTATCAACATTTACGTAAAAAAAATAAGTAAAAATGACTAACCACAAAGTAAATGCTTTAAATATTAATAATATTGAGAAGAAGCTTATATTAATAATCAATAAATAAAATATCATCAGTTTTTCTTCCCAAAAATAATAGATTCTTAATAGTTTTTGAGAACTCAAATTGTAATATAAAAAAACATACTATAAACCTTAATCCACTTCCATAGTATAGTAGTTACCGCGTTTGGCTACCATGTTCGAGGACCCGAATTTGATTCCCAGATGAGTCAAAATGAATAGAATTTTTTTACTTCAATATTTCTATAATATTATCCTGAACTAGTCTTACACTCCAAAACTACCTTATAATGCAAAAAAGAAATAATGCTTACATATTTTTTGTTTGTTTTAAGAAATGAACCCCCTATTTTTTTAATAAACGTAATATTTCTTCTACTTCTTCTTTTTTTACTGATCCTCGTGGTGTATAGGGTACGGCATGTAATTGACACAATGTTACTTGATTGAGAATAACGTAAAGGCAAGATAAGCAAGCACTTAAAGTACCAGTACAGTATAAAACCAAATGCATTTTTAGATTTCTTATTAATTTGGATATTTGTGGGAAAAAATATTTAAAAAAATGGATAAAGAAGATGGATCAATTTGCTGGTTAAATGCCAAAGGGCCACAATGCAAAAAAAATAAACTCTTTATTCCAAAAATGGTATCTGGATTGTCAACATTTTCAAATTCGAAAAAGACACTCATTATTCTAGAGTAAAAAGTATCCATTTATTAATGATAAATACTTAATAAAATGGATAATTAAGTAGATATTTAAAATGCATAAATAATTAATAAAATGGATAATTACGTACCTACAGTAGCAATATTTACGGCAATCAGGGTTGCATAACCCTATTCGTACAAGCTAGTGTGAGACAAACTACCACAAAAGCGTACGAGTCCTTTGAAGACAATTTAAATTACTAACGACTTAAATGCTTCCCTTTTCAAAATGTGTCTAATCCCCGAGAACCCAGACCCCTTGCGGACTAAACGTTATTGCTGTCGGAAGTATTGCACCGGAAGCAGGAAGCGAGCGCTTCTGTTTAGTGATTTGTATGAATTATGTAACACCACCGTACGGCCACCTATGAATACGTTATACAAATGGAACTGTTGTTTTGCTGCTGAAACAGAGACAGGGATATTAATTATTCACCCCAACCCGTCTCTTTCACACGAGTGATAACAAACCCTAAAAACCTATTTTTACGGGGAACCAGTTTTTATTTCTAGCCCTACCCTTCACAATTTTCTTTGCACAGGTATTACAATGATATAGTGTTGCCAGTAATAATATATATGTTTTGATGTAATGTTTTGAAAGCACCAACAAAAAATAATAAATCTAACTTTGTTTTAAAATCACAATAAATATTTCATTATAATGTCTACCGGTTTCGAAGCTAACCGCTTTTTTTATCAAGACTGATTAGTATTAATCAGTCTTGATAAAGCAGCAGTTAGCTTCATAATCGGTAAACATTAAAATTAAGTTATTATAAAATATTAATAGTGATTTTAAAACAAAGTAATTATATATTTTAATTATAAAACGGAAAATCACAAAGTTAATGGTTCAAACAAAAATATTTTATAAAAAATCCGTCATTTAACTTAAGTTGAAATTCTATTTTAGATTGTGTTATAATTTGAGTTGAAGTTTCATGCTAGAATGGAATATAATTTAGTTCAGGTGCAAAACCGGATTGGGATATAATTTGAGTTCACGTGCAATGCCGGATTGGAAAATAATTTGAGCTATGATTTCATGCCAACGTAGGATGTTATTTAAGTTGAAATTCCATGCTGGATCAGGATTTTATTTAAGTTAAAATTACATGCTAGATTAGGATTTAATTTGAATTCAGGTTTTATCTTAAATTAAGATAAGAACGGATCACCCAGGATTGAATTCATTGACAGAAATTGAGTGATGCTTTTACCCAAAACTTGGCGAAAAATTGCTCGTTAAGTAATAGTAAGTGAGGTTTCATCATGGTGTCATTGACTTTAAGGTATTGAGATATAATTCTCAGAGAAAAATGACAAAGAATTGACAGAAGGGCACTGTGCTGATCTCAAAAGTCCAGGAGTTGTTTTGGTTAGTGAATGGTGATCACAAACGTTCAAGAGACCGAATAAAGGAAGAAGATTTGATAAACCGCTAAATTTGGTTTGAATCAAAAGTTTTTTTAGTGATTAATATGTATTGCTGAAAAAAACTGGATGGACCATGTATATTCAGACCACAATTAATAATGTTGAAAAGAAGCTACCAAGAACTAGACGCAGAAATTTTAGTCATCAACAACTTAGTATAGGGGACGGATAATAACTCTTATATAGAAAGAAAATAATAGTTCAGAAGCTAAACGAGGTGATACTAAATGAAGAAACTGCATGTACCCAGCACTGGATATATGCGGGTTGAGAGAAAAAGATGATATATCATGTGACATTTGGATAAGACGTGGAAAATATATATTCTGGATAGGATTTTTATTACAAATCTCGCAAAACAGTATCGCGCTATTTTTAATGAAAAATCGCGTTCACTTTTTTATTTAGTTTTTAGAGATTTAAAATAATGAAATTTTCAAATTTGGCCTATTTATATAGCGACATTTTTACAGAATATCGTCTCAATGGCGCTATACCATACATTTTTAATATCCTATGCACGAGCTTAATTATAATTCATTTGTTAGATCTAAATTAAATAAAGAACTTATACTCCACAGAAAAAAAAGGTAAGGAAAATTTTTTGACGGAAAAAAGCTTTGAATTTATAATTCAATTCTTATTTCATTTTAATTGGAAGGATGAGAGATTTAGAAAACGTGAGTTGTAATCGGAACTGGTTGGGATTCTGGATTATCATTAAATGTAGAGGCAAACGGTTCAGAGATATATCTATGGACAAGTATTGATCGATCTAAATTCTGGTTTAAATTGGGTGTCGTGAGGTAGTCATAAAGGAAAATATATTTTGTCCTTATAATCTCTATTTTAAAATTAATTTAACCTTTGCAATCAAAGAGATATTCTTCTAATATAAAAGCAAACGGTCCACATTTATGTTTCTTCAAGCTTTGATAGATCTTCATTCTGGTTTAGATTAGCATTTTATTGATTAAAACACGTTAATTTTATCTTTAAAACCTGTGCTCGAAATTTATTCTTATGGTTTTAGATAAAAACTTGGGATTATAGCAAATATTCGTAAATATGAAATCAAAAAATTCACATATACATATGTGTTTATAATTATTTTTTATAATTTGTTTATATATGTGTACATAAAATATATTCTATTTAATTTTGTAACTATCGGTAAGGCAGATCTCGTCACTAGATGTCGCGCACGGCATTGCTGATAGAACAAGGCGTCAGATGAAAAAACAATATGGAGTTCGGAGAAGAAAAATAGCATGGAAGATTCATTTTAATAATATAAAAATAAATGTGTTATAGAATAACCTTTAATTGTCGTTTCTTTGATAACAGGTGGGTTTCGATAAAATAATTGTTAAATACCAAAACTATTTACAACAGCCGTCAGCCCCGTAAATGCCCAGACTTCCATATTCTTCTTCATCATTGATAAGATGTCAAAAAAATAAAAATAATAATACCAAAACTATGATATGAGTTATAACTTAAAACTAATATAAAAAAATCTTTGATTACAGAGCAACATATTTTTTCATACTTGAAAGCAAAACATTACTTCGTTTTATAAGTATATAAAAGAAAATGTGGTTAATTCTTTATGTTATTGATTGACGTCAGTATATTTTGTCCTAAAGATCTGTATTGAAAAAGTCATTTAAGATTTATTAAGCTGGTTTCTTTGGAGTAAAAGGCCAGTAATTTAAGGAAATTTAAAATACATCCATTTGAATTTTGTACCTCTCTGAGCTGCACAATTCCTACCCCTAAAACGCCCACCCTTATCCCGAATTCACGGAGATATAAATATAATGATGGCTTTATGAACCATATTATGATAGCGCCGGCGTTCTCTCTTAGTCGGGTTAATATAAAGGGGATGTAGCATGTTGCTTATGTGTGAGTCACGGCGCTATAACTTTTCAGGTGGCATGTGAAATCAGGCCTGAAAAATTACTTTCATATTTTCATGATATAAGTAAGGATACGAGAAAAAAAGTATTAAAGAAAGTTTGAAAAGGATATTCGGAATAAGATTATTTCTTCAGAATGTATATTGGCAGTACCTACATTTTTGAAAGTTCATTTCCATATTTTGATTCAAGTTTATATACTTTTACTCTTTGTCACAATATTTTGAGTATGTCACATTTATTTTTTACAAAATTTACCCCATATTCATTAAGATTTCTGCTTACTTAATAATTTTAACCACGGACATTTAAAAAATGCAGTTAATCTTTTCGTTGGCAGCATACATACAACATTGCAAAATTTGAGTTATGTGCTTGTCAGTCATGATTAATATCACAAAATTTTGTTTGAAGTAATCATTTAAACCAACCAATGATAGTTCAAAAGTCCTCTCCATGCCCAGACTTTCACATTTGCTCTCGCAAAGGACTTTTTTTACCTACTTTGAGAAATAATAATATACAAATAAATGGTGATTTATTAATAAATAAAAAGTCTTTTAAATTTCAATGTATACATAGATACTAGATACATACAAACCAATGTTGAAATTGGTTGTAAAAATACAATCAAAATAATAATTTTTTTCATTCAAACCCTCATCCGCATCCCAATGATGCATAGGGCACTGCATCATATAAACGCAGTATTATCTTCATCGTAAACATATGAAGGCAAGGTGATCAGCCCTCCGCTTCAGGTACCAGTCCAGGGTAATATTGAATAAATATTACAGTGAAAACATCACTTATATTTATTTGACCCCCCTGGAAATCGAACCCGGGACCTCCAGAACGGTAGCCGAGCGTGCTGACCATTACACTACGGAGGCGGACAATAGTTTACATACACATATATGTTTACATACACATATATGTTTACATACACATATATGTTTACATCCACTGATATGTTTAAAATTCATATAATCAGTTTACATACACATATACATATGTTTAAAATTCATTCATCAAACGAATTAGCTTGAATGAACTATGTAAAGTTTTGGAAACTAATTTTTTGTGCTTTCGGTTGCAAGCGTGTATTTTTTTTTTACTAAACATTATTTTAATTGTAACTGTTTACAGATGAGGTCATAAAGATAATGAAGTATCACCTTTATAATAAATTCAGATAAGGTCAATGTTATAATATTCTTGAAGAGCTATATATGAAAAGATAAATTTGAAATTTCAATGTTTAGTATTATGCCTTTATGTGGTGTCCGCATTTCCAGGTAAATCCTGTGATTTATCAAAACATTCCTCCCACAGATGTGGTCGGCAAGCTAATAACAAAATTATTCAAGGATTTGTTTTTTAATAACAAAACAGGATAAAACAATATTATCGTATTGTTCTCCGATATTCTAAAGAGCGTATTGTTTTATAATTTAGAAACGTGGAAGACTAATTTAAAGATAAATGAATACCTAATTAAAGAACTTACCTATCCAACAACACACAAAGTATGCTCGTTAATCAAATTATCGATTGCCCTCCCCTGCAAAGTTGAACATCACCAAACAAGTTCATAACCTATTAGGGCTTGAAGCGCGTCAGAAATCTTCCATTTTCTTTGCTTATTTGCCTTTTGACGTTAATTTCAGGCCTTTGAAGTTCGGAAGGGGCCGAATATTACTATAAAGTTTTCAAATCCATTGTTTACCGAGGACTA
Organism: Brachycentrus maculatus; assembly: GCF_059751285.1. Taxonomy (NCBI): domain Eukaryota; kingdom Metazoa; phylum Arthropoda; class Insecta; order Trichoptera; family Brachycentridae; genus Brachycentrus; species Brachycentrus maculatus. The sequence continues at coordinate 1,538,803 of NW_028280811.1, read as the reverse complement.
AGGGTACAGAGAACGGACCGTGTCAGCGGAACAAGGAGGAAATGGGAAGAGGGGTGAACAAACGTTTGATAAGAATGAGTGAACTTAGTTCAGTAGCTGACAAGGCTTCACTTCAATATCCGTTGTATTGAGTACCTGAAAACTGAAAAGTACCAAAATCTGAAAAGCCGTTGTAAGGAAAATCTAAAAATATTATTATAAAAGTAGAGACCTTTTAAAAAGTAATATTAAAATGTTACATACACAAAAGAAATTAAAGTAATAATATTAGTTTTGTTTTAGTTTCTCGGTTTTTTGTTTGTTATTCTAGCCGTTCTATTATTACTCGTTTATTCGTAAATTCAAAAGAAAATCTTAACATTTCAGTGTTTTATGTTTAACGGGATTATTTGACTGCCGTTGATAAACAATACATCAATATCCGTTATATTGAGTACATTTACCGAAAAATTAAAAAGCTACTTCCAAAGAAAATCTAAAAAAAAACAAAGACATTCAATATTGAAATGTAAGATAGACAAAATAATATTTTATACTAAAATTATATGTTCTTGAGCGCCTCCGTAGTGTAATGGTCAGCACGCTCGGCCAACGTTCTGGAAGTCCCGGGTTCGATTCCCAAGGGGGATAAAATAAATGAAAGTGATTTTTTCATTGTAATATTTATTCAATATTACCATGGACTGGTACCTGAAGCGGAGGGCTGATCACCCTTCCTTCATGTGTAAACGATCAAGATAACACTGCGTTTATATGACAAAGTGCCCTCTGCACCATTGAGGTGCGGATAAGGGTTTTATTATTATTATTAAAATTATATGTTCGGTTTTTTGTTTGTGATTTAAGTAGTTCTATTTGTACTCGTAAATTCAAAGAAAACGTAAAATTTCATTGTTCTGTTCATTCAGTGTATATTATTGACATTAATACAAGAAACGCAACTATTTTATTACTAGCTTTACACAGACATGCGTTTCTGTGACTCTAGTCAAATGACGAAAAAGAATACAATGCATATACTTATGTGTAATATGTTTAATTCTACAACGCGTGTGAAGTAATGAAAATACGAAAAATCAATGGAACAAAGTCTAATCAAAAACATTGAAAACGCTCAGTGGCAAGAGTTGTCAAAAGGCATGCTGTCTGCCATGAGTAATTTTAAGCATCGTATGAATAACTGTTAGTTTAACAAAAAAGCTGTTTAAAAAAAAACATGTTTTACCAGTTATGGGTATTATCACCTCTCCCAGATGTTTTCACCGGTGAATAATTTTAGGAGATTTAAGACGTTAAATAAACGAGCATTGACATCTTTATTTAAAAAGATATCGAATAACCCTTTGCTCTCTAAAAACTTTTGAAAAGTTTATCTGAACAGAGACTAACTCGTTTTACATAAAGATAATTTAATCACCTTGGTTTTATTTTACACCAATTAAAATAACGATGTCCGCCTCCGTGGTGTAATGGCCAACACATTTGGCTACCGTTCTGGAGGTCCCTGGTTCTATTCCCAGGGGGGTCAAATAAATATAAGTAAGTTTTTCATTCTAATATTCATTCCATATTACCCTGGACTGGTACCTGAAGCGGAAGGCTGATCACCTTTCCTTCACTTGTTAACGATCAAGATTACACTGCGTGTATATAATTCAGTGCCTTATGCACCATTGGGGTGCGGGTAAGGGTTCGATATGATATAATATTAATGTGGAATGACCAATTATTAAAACCGACTAAAAACTGTATCTAAACTGGCAGTGCTCAATCCTATCCTGTATCCAATCCTAATGTATGGAAATGAAGCATAGAGTTGGCAAAAGAAGGATGAAAATAGATTGAACGCAGTCGAAATGTGATGCAGTGCCCTGTGCACAATTGGGGTACGGATAAGGGTTTGAATGAATTACAATTAACGATCGATGTAGTATTTATCACTTGTTTTTTAGGGAGTGGAAGAGAACAAAAATATAAACTTATTTTAGTTTAGTTTTAAGTACGTAACTAATATTTAATAGAACGCTCACATAAAGCTTCATGAGATTTATGATATGTAAGAGTTACAAAAATTAATGTAATGTAATTTTAAATCATTGGTAGAATGGTGAATGGTATACGTGTATAAAGTGACCACATATCCAGTCAATGACAGGTCAGAAATCATAAAAATAACTTTTGTTTTATTCTTGTGTGTATGTATGTTGAGATGTCCAAATGTAAAAACAACTACTCAAATTTTTGGAACTCATGCTCAAATATCATAATGTTAAAATAACTCATAATATGAGTATTAGTAAATATGAATTATAGATTAATTGTAACTGCAGACAGTTGGTTGAATTCCATATTGAATTGTTGGGTAATATATCCAAAATAAAACAAGGTTTGTTGGATTGAATTCTGCATTTGTGATGTTTGATTGATTAAATTGAGTTCGTTGGATCAATCCAAATTCAAATTCTACATCCATTGTTTGATAATGTCCTAAGAAGACGAAACGCGTCACGTATTAATATATAATGATTAAAGAAAACACTTGTTTTTTACCACTTGAGTTTTATTATAGACTACATGTTTCAGAAGTTAAACTTCCATCATTCAGGTCTGTATAGTAACTAAAATATAAAATATAAAATTGTTCTATAAATAAGGAGAGAGGAAAGTTAGGGGGAAGGTGTTAGTCAAGGGGCGGAGTTTGAAAATAAAGGAAAAATGGAAAGCAATGGTGAAGAATTTCGAAACAATATATTATTTAATAAATTATTATTAGAATTTAGGTTTTTTTGGATTTCTAAATTTTCAAGATAATTCATAATTTGGCCTTTATACGGAACAAGGTGTAATAATTTTAATTTATGAGAGTGAAATGAGTGATTAGTAAAAACAAGTGTTTTCTTTAATCATTGTAACATGTCTTACCACAAAGTTAATGCTGAAACAATAAATAAAATATTAATATATACATAAATAAATGTAGAATTCAATCCAACAAACCTTGTTTCATTTTGGACCCAACGATAAATTAAGGATCTGGATAAACTCAAAAATATTTTTAATTTTTTTTTATCGGTTTGATTATTAATCTAACCCCGATTATCGGATATGTAATTATCTTTGTCTCGCGTAATTACGCGACACAGTTGTCGGTTAGTTAGTTCTTAATTAATTGTACAAATAACTACGGAATATTTCTGGCATTCTGCTCACTATCTTGGTTAATAATATTATATCGAACCTGCAGTACCCGACAAAGTAAATTAACGCCCTCCCAAGAACCAATACAGATGTGTCTCTTGTGGGTTCCTTTTGCTCCGATATGGATCGAATTTGTATTCTGAATAACAGCTTCCTCTCCACTTCCGGATTCTCGTTACATTTCTTCATAGCTTCCTGGAATGTGAGTCACGGATCCAAGCGTTGCGCTAATTTCATTTTGATTTTTCTTTACGGTTTGAACTTTTTCGTATCCGTGCACACAGAACGGTGGTAGAAAAAGTTACAGGTAGAACAGATGGAGAAAAATATCAACCGGTGAAAAATATTTTTTGCCGGGAATCATACAGCTTATACTAGTGTGTGTGTGTGTGTGTGTGTGTATGTGTGTGTGTGTGTGTTTGTGTGTGTAAGAGTGGAAGTAAAAGGTTTTGAAAAAGAAGAAAAGTGGAATGAGTAAGAGAAAATATCTGATTAATTTATAACAATTGGACTTTTCAGCAGTAACAAATATTGAAGAATAAAGAAACTCGTACATATATCATTGAAATCTCATTTCACTTCATGTGTGAGTTCGCATTATTATCTTTGGTTGATTTAAATAATTTTTTGTTTGGCAGAGACCCTTTTATTTAATCGTGTGTTAGATCTTTACTGAATCATTTTACATTCTGGGAGACGTCTGAAAACATGATTTTAAATTTTGTATGCAGCTTATTTTTTGACCAGTTATTTTATTCACAAATTTTTAGGTGTATCCAAATCTTTGTTCTTGAATCTGAGCTTCTCCAATCAGGAGTAATTTTTATATTTAGACATCAATGCATAGGTGAAGAACAATATGGAGATCTGTGTATTTACAGGGCTTATGCCTGTCATAGACTGGTTAAGTGATCATTTTATACACGTGTAACATTCACCATTCTACCCATGATTGAAAACCACACCACTCATTTTTTGGAACTAATGAGTTAATGTATGCACTTATCATATAAACCCCATGTCACTTCATGTGTGAGCTTGCGGCAGTATCTATGATTGATTTGAGAAAGCTTATAGTGGAGACCCTTTCGTATAAATTTATGCAAGATCCTTTAAGAATTATTTTATATTTAACGCTAATTTAATGTTGGCGAAAAATACTATTAAATCATTAATTAAGTACAATCAATTAACATTAAATGTAAGTTCCTCTCAAAGCACAAGAGCTTAGGCTTTTTTTGGAGAGGCACAGCGTAACTAGTATAGGATATTTTATAAATAGGAATGCCTAGTAAATTAGTAAATGAATTTTATTGGTATATTTATTATTACTTTATTAAATAAATAAAATATTTTATTGATAGACATAGAAAATGTATTTGTGTATTATTAATTTGAATGGTATTTTGTCAAAATTTAACATCGTTATTTATAAATGCTATTTTTACTTTTTCAATTTGTTATAAAGACCCTCATTCTAAAGCTTATTACTTTTTATTTATTCTTTTTTTATTATTTGTTCGGGAATTGTACAGCTCTACACATTAAAAAGTATATAATAAACGATAGTTACATTAACAATAATAAACATAACATTACATTAACAAAAACAGTTACATAAATAAAAATAAAGCCAATTAAACATTTCCATATTTATGTTTTAATAACTATTTTAAAGAGATTAAAAAAAGTAAACTATAAAAAAATAGATTTTGCAGGAAGGAAAACTAACTGTGTGTTGTTGTCTCATGGTTAGTGTCGCGGACTCTAAAGTCAGAGTTATCGGGTTCAAACCCACTAACCCACTCTACCACAATTTGACATCTTTTATTAAATAATATGAAATTGAAGTATTTTTGTAAATAATAAAAACACAAAGATTTCTCATAAAAAAATATTTTTTGGGTTTTTAGCCCTACTGCAATAGCTTAACTTTCAAAAAATCAATATTTCAAAGTCTATCTGGAGGCAAAATATGATATCCAATATGTATAAAAAAAATTATGTGTCCCAAAAGCATCATTTGGCACCTTTTCCTTCCTGTGCCCGATAAAAATCAGACAAAAAATAATTCTATGCAACTTTTGCCAGCCTAATAGACATATAATTATTCCTAGCTATCCTGACTAATAGTGCATCATACCTCTAATTATCACAGCAAGTTAATTGAATAATTAGTACTCTAACCACAAACCACCCCTACCGCATGACCATGCTATTCTAACTGGTGGTAACATACACTCCACCCTTATGAATTACCGCCAAGTTTCACCAAGATGCAGTTCGTTCATTCTGTTCCACTCTGTACCGTCCCTTGTAGGTAAAACGTATTATAACACGGTCTGGCCATTATAAATGGAGATTACTATCCAGAAATTATGTATGCGGGAGCTTGAATAATTACTCTGAAATGGAAACTATATTGTTTTATTATCCCGGAACAGTATGCACTCCTTGGAGCTTGTATGAATATAAAGTTTCTGAGGTTTTCAATATTTGTGCTCTTAATTATTCCTTGCCGTTAAAGTGTCTAAACCAACTACGTTTCCATTAAATTTGTGTTAAGTAATAAAAATATTATTTTCTCACAGTGTGTATATCTAATCCACAGTTGTATTCATTATGTAATTTATGATATTTCTTGGTGAATTAGCAAATTATATGAAATAACAAAAACCTTTAAACATTTTTTATTGATATCTCAACTAAGATGAAGGAAAATATGTAAGTCTGCATATTTACAAGGCTTACGAGCTATCAAAGGCTAGTTATAGTGATCACTTTAAACACGCATAATGTTCCCTTTTTGTATGATTAAGAACCACACTAATTTTTTTTGACATCTCAACATAAGTGAAGAAGTATATGGAAGTCTGGGTATTTATAGGATTAGAACTGTCAGTTTGGTTTAGTGATCACTTTACATACGAGCAACATTCACCGTTCTATCCATGTTTAACAGCCACATTTCTAAAATTGACGGAACTCCCAGATATATAAAGCCAGCCAAATGCCAGGTCGTAAGCCCTGGGATTTCAGACTTCCACATTATTTCATACAAAGAGGAAATTAGATGTTCTATTTAAATTGAGTCACCAATAAAATAAAATAAATACTTTGCAGTTTTGGCACCTAACACCTCTACTTTAAGTAATACGTGTACAATGTCTACTCATTCAACTAGGTCAAAAATACGCATTATGATTGATTGAAAATATTTTAAGCAACTAATTACTTGGAATGAAAACTTTGTACTTAGTGTAATGGTTAGCGTGTTTAGCTACCGTGCTGGAGGTTCCGGGTTCGATTCCTAGGGGGGGGTCAAATAAATAAAAGTGATTTTTTAACTCTAATATTTATTTACGAGTAATATCACCCTGGACTGATATCTGAAACGGACGGCTCATCACCTTTTCTTCAGTGTTAACGATCAAGATAACACTGCGTTTACCTATGCACCATCGGTTGCGGAAGTGTTAAAATAATAGAAAAGTTGGGAGTACTTAATTAAATATTTAAAACTAAACCTAAAATTAAACCTGAAGATGGAAGGACAGCTTCCAAAACTAGTCGTTTTAATTAAATAAATATGGCTCAGGTGGTAAAAAAAGTACACTTTAATTATTACAAAGTGTGACATTTTACGTTTTTTAGTCACTTTTCGTTGCAGATATTTTCAATTACTTTTGTATGAAAATTCACAGGGAGCGCGAATTAAAACGGGTTTACGAATATAAAAATAAAATATCAGATAACAAACAGATCCACAGGGTATTGTATTGTAGCGCCGATTATTCCCTGCAAATACGTATACCCATTAATATTCCTGTATAATGTATACAATTACCACGCAAACTCGTCTTTAATGTTTGGCTCCCATGAACAGAGTTTCCATAACAGTATCGCCAGATATTATACCGCCAAAATAAACATTGAAAAATTACGACTGAGGTTATTCCAGGCGGGAAATGTCAGTTGAACAAACAGAAATCTGCATTGCCGACCGGAGAGCAATGCGCCAATGTTCTATTCCCACGTGATTTCCCAATATCATTGACATACAACTCGATGGACCAATTTAATTAATTTTATATATTTAACTTCACATTCAAAGGTAAATTGTTAACGTATTTTTTATTTATTTTTTCATGTGGAAAATTGACGCATCAATTCCTTCGAGTTTCTGTTTTTTTTGTAAATGCTGTCTGTTTTTAACGTTATTTTTTTTTTTATTAAAATTTACAATATTTATTTCATTCTGATTTAATTAGCCTCCAGAATAATTTTTTCATAGAAATTTCATTTATTGTTTCGGCATTCACTTTGTGGTAAGACATGATAAAATATAAAAGAAAACAGTTGTTTTTAACCACTTGAGTTATATTTATTTATTTTAAACCAGTTTTTGTTTAGAACTTAAGATAGAAGCATAGCTTCCAAAACTAGTCGTTAAAATAAAATAAATATAACTCAAGTCGTAAAAAACAAGTGTTTTCTTTAAATTTTTACTTTAGAGTATTTGAAATGTAGTACTTTATAATATGTTACTCGATTTATTAAAGATATTTTTCTTTTCTTATAGACATCGAGTATATAAATATGAATAATATTGAGGAACATTTTTCACATAAAAATGTGGTTTAAAAAATTTTGATCCTTATTTATTTTACTTTTCAAAACTAGGAAGAAAATATTTTGAATTATAATGAAGTTGTACAAATTAAACGAAAATAACGAATACCTAATGTTCCTGTTTATTTCGTGCTTTAAAATATTGCATTATTTTCTAGGGTTACACTGGTATCCATAAAACAACCTTTCGAAGAGCGTCTCTAATTCCCTGTTAGCAAAATGTGACAATTTTCAGTACTGTATTAATAATCATGAATATAGGAACTGAAAAATATTAATAATCTAACCCTTTTCTTATCCGAACTCTAGTTTGTTCTTCCATTCCTAGGATGGTAACACCAAAGTTCTTAAGGATTCTGTCTAATTACCTCAGAGTAAATGGATTATACTTACAGCATGTCCTTGGAAGTCGTTTATTTGTAAGGCTGTATCAAGTGACTATACTATACCTTTGGTTTAAATATTAAGAGACTGAAACCTTGGGCTGTTTTAAATCTGGTACACCGCCAGTGATCTTCCTCAATAATTACAAAAGAAAAATATATATTTCAATAATCGTCCTGTGTAGTACGATTCTAATTATAAACTATACAGATAAAGAGAAATATTGGCCTGGTCTTGATTAAGGTCACCTGTTTGCTTAAAAAATATGGACTGATAACTAGAATTGCCTAAATCTGAAAAATACTATAGCAGCTGGCTTATATTTGAGAATATAAAAATTACATCACAATTTTTTTCATTCTTTAGTTGATGCCTAAATTGAACAAAGTTGAGGAAAAAAAAGTAACAAAATATAGTTATATTTTCTGTTTAATTATCTTTGGCTGTAGATAATAATTTTGTCCACCTACGTGGTATAATGGTTATCATGTTTAGTTATTGCACTGGAGGTTTTGGGTTCGATTCCCAAGGGGGGTTGAAAATAAATATTACTGATTTTATTACACTCTTATATTTACATATTTAATATTACACTGGGCTGGTCCAGGAGTGATAACCTTGCTTTCATGTAAGTAACGATCAAGATAACATTGCGTAAATACGATACAGTGCCCTATGCCCCATTAGGTGCGAATAAGGGTTAGAAGAAGAAGTCGATAATAACTGATAATATTTTAATGGTACATGGCATGTACCCTTAACGATATTTCTCCAATAATATGCATAGAGCATATTTATAAATTTGTAAAAAAAAACTCTATTTTAAAAAAAATATAAGTATACGGGATTATCTTAAATATCCATTTGAATTTTAAAAACATGTAAAGCTGTAAACTTTATAAACTAATACCATCATCAAGATTGCCGCCCTTATATTCAAAATGGAGAAGGTTAAGTATATTTCTTTCCTAGAAATAATGTTTTCCGGAGATGAATATTTTTGTCAAGTAACGTAGCTACTTTTATATAAGTTTTAATTAATTCCATAAATTTAAAGAGGCTCGTCTTGAAGGTGTGTTTTTTATCGCCAACTTCAAGTCTGCAGCCTTCATAAAGTGATACATTTTCCACGTATTATGCTGGAAATTCCGTGTACTCATTATTTATATTGGATTTTTTCAACGAGCAGCGAGATAATACGATTAGGGAAATTTATGACCTTCGTGAAATGTTTTTTTTTAATTTCATATGAAATGAATAATTGTGAAGAAAAAATCATTAATTCTTAATGAAAAGAAGCGAAAAGACAGTGTGCAAAACAGTAATATGTTTAATTTTACAATGCATTTCAGTATTGCGTTAGTTTCTGTTAAGTTCAACAGATGGCGCTGCCATTGCAGTCAATAAAACTGTTTTGAAAGACACATTTTTCTTAGTTGCAAGTATATGAAAACACACTAGATTATTCACCCTGCGGAAGATATATCAATATGAGTATGAGTATTATTAAATACTATATACTCATACAATATTTAGTATAATATTATATTATATAAAATATTATGTGTCCTAACTTGAGACGAGCATCTTTTGTTTTTATTGGAGAAAAGATAGAAGTCTTAGCATCCCAGAGCTTACGACCTGGCATTTGGCTGGCTTATTATTTTATACACTTGTGTAACTTTCACCATTATGCCATTTTTGAACATCCATATTGCATTGATTTTTAAAAGACGCAATGTTGTTGGATTACTTTCATATGTTAGTTGTAGTTTAGAAGGTATTTCATTTGACAGTGCTGTTATCAGTTAAAAATACGTTAATTTTAAACATCCAAAGCATACATTGATATATCATGTATAGGGTGAAATAATCCCGTGTCTGACAGAATATATAATCAAAAAATTTAAAATGTTATGACATAGAAGATTAGCATAGATTATGATCTTTTTAACAGCAGAGGTTTGCATTGTATCAGGAAAAATCACTTAAACCCATCATAAAGAATGGATAAATGATGAGGGTTTAATTAAGTTACAAAAGTAACATAATTATAGGACTTCTTGCCCATTAATATGAAATATTTCAGAGGGATTTCTCCGTCAAAGGGGTGTATAATTTAAATTTAATCCGGCTGAACAAATTCTGCTTCATTATATAGCTTAATCTCACACTACTTGTACCGAGTAGCGAGTACAGGGCGTTCGGAAAGGATGAACTCTGTTTTTAATTACTTTATTATTCAAAACAGAAGGCGTTATCATATTTTTAACACGGAAAAATTAATACTCGTCTTAAATGAAATTCACAAAATGTATTACGAACACAAAAACTTCCGAGAATGTAATTTTTAAATGAAAACCAACCCTTACATTCTAATTCATTGTTTTTACTACTTTCTCTTTAAAACTTGATATGTCATTAAAATCCAACGTTAATTTGAATTCAAGATTTGTTTAATAGTGTCTTTACATCTATAAAGGAACCAGGAAGGAGAATAGTACAAAATTAATGTGTAGCGTGAACCGGATGAAAGCATTTGAGATGTGGATGCATCAGATACCCTGGACGAACATGATCAGCAATGCAAAAGTTCTTCAAAGAGCCAAAGTAAATATGGAACTTATATCGAATTTGAAATCTGGAAAGTATCCTATTTGAGAAATGTGCTCAGATGAGAAAAATTCAAGCTTCTGCAACTGATAATCAAAGATATTTTAAAGAGATTTCGGAAGAAGGCGGATCTCTTGGCTCCATAAAATACACAAGTGAACAGGAATACAGAGGCATCGAGGAGGTGTTCCGGGCTGCCCAAAACAGAGAATCATTCTCACAAGTGATCGACGTTGAAGTTGGAGGGACCGACATGACACGCAAAGAAGAGAATAAACATATACCACAAAGTTTCAAAATAAAAACATTTCAAAATCGCATGATGTTTTGAATATCGTTGAAAAAAATATCTTTATAACATATAAGAAAACTGATTCCTTCATTATTTGCTTCCGTTAATTATTAGGTACCTAATTTTATTTTTAAAAAAACAATAATATCGTTAGTCACTTCAACATACTCATATCAATAATTGTGTTTACCTCCATAGTGAAGTGGTTAGTGTATATCTCTAGCATTGTTGGCTGAAGATCCTTGGCTCAAAATCCAGGAGGGTTAAAATAAATATAATGGGTTTTCACTCAATATTACCCTGGACTAGTTAGTACCTGAAACACAAGACTTATTAATTTATTTGATATTTTATTTTATTTGTGCATTTCATGGATACATATATTTTTTTTACTAAATATATTACGGCTCTTTAGGCATGGCCTGTGTTAAGCCGAAATACTTACATGTTAACATTTTTATTTATTTTTATTTGATTTTTTTATTGTTTGGTTATCTACATTACATACAATAGATAAAATAACAATTTACAAAATAATGGTTTTACAATAACATAATTACACCTGGACTTTAATTAAATCACTTTCTACCTTGTCCCTTCCAACGAGAAGCAACCATCGAGTTGCTCTCATAGAATTAACTTTGAGCTTAGCATTTATCTGATGAAGTGTCCAATGCACCATTGGGTGGGACTCAGGGTCAGTAACTTAATCATACTCCAATGTGTTTTGAATAAGGTACCTTTGGGTACACTATTTTACACTATTTTAAAATGTCCAAAGAAAAATAGGGTACTTTTTAATACTTGATTCGGAAATCACTTCCGATAATATATTTGTTATTTATACTTTATTTTACTCAGTTCAGCCCACATTTTATTTAAATCTACTGTGACTTATGTTTCGATTCGATGCATTCATTTGTTTCGATGTTTCATAAAACACCGTATTATAATAATTCTTGATGAATTTTTGAAAGTTATGCTAAACGCATCGAAACACATGTCACAAAATATTTTAAGAAATGGTAGTATTACCAGTGAAATGTAAATCAAGAATGAATAATCAAGACAAAATCATTTTAAGATAAATCTGTAGTTTAACTACATTATATACAAATATTGGTTTTCTCGTGAATATATTATGGATGTATATATATCCATGTATATATATCCATTCTGACAAGAAAACGCACGGAATAACAACATATTGGTACTTACTAATATAATTCAATAGTATGTAAAACGAGTAATTGGTTTTAATAGAATTTCCGCTCCGTTATTTCAAGCAAACCTATCGGCAGTGTAATTGCTATTATGTGTGGATTTGTAAAACCAGTCATAATGGTTATTGTTACGAGTATTAACCATGAAAGCTAAACGAGAAAATATAACGGATATTAAAATCATAAGTTACCTTGTACTGCGGATAATATTTCAACACTTTCCCGGCAAAACATTGTAAACGTCAGCTGGCTAAAGATCGTTATTTGTAAGATTACTCAAAATAACTAACCAACTTACCCTCACGCCACTTCTCAGGAGAGGTAGGCAGAGAAAATAGAACGCCATACACTCTGTATTTTGCAAACACCCTTCACTTCTTCCACATTCATGCATCTCCTCACACATACCCAACGATTATTTCGTCGCATTACTCCACCGTTTTCAAGTATTTGACATACCTAATCATGTCAAGTTTTCTTCGGTTTATCTCTGTTTCTTTTTCCAACTGCATTCGTCTCATAAATTTGTTTTACCGTTCTTTTCTCACTCATTCGTTCCACACGTTCAAAACAATTACTCAAAATAAATATACTCAAAATCACCGTTTTCATGAAAAATTGTACGAGTATACTTCAAAGCGATCCTTAAAATTCCCTTGGATCACTGCGAATCTAATGTTTTTTTTCAAATCGTGTTTGTATTGTATACCCGCAAAGCGTCTATTTTAGATGCTTGTCTGCAGGTAGGATAGTAAGGATAGGGAAATTAAATGTGAAGAATACATCACAAACTTCCAGACTAATCGAAACTAAATCTTTCTTCAATTCATTTTTGCAATTGGCGGGAATCGAACCCGCGACGCCAGTTTCGCAGTCGAGCGTCTACCTAACTACGCCAGGGCGCAATTAATTTATCGAAACAATTTGTATCTAAGAGATATTCACAATATTTTGACAAGTAATGAAAACTGACGATTTTATTCATTTCTGAAATTATTATATGTACATGTTCTAGTACAACTTAACATAAAACTCGTCCTGTTTCACCAAGAAAGCTAAGCAACGTACAAACAATAACTAAGCAACATTGAAACCACTTAAGCGCTAATCATTATGACTGAGAGTAGCTACTTACTTTAAAGTATCAAAGTTTAATCTTTGTTGCTCGAAACTTCGATTTATATGTCACGAACACATTTCGCTTAGTTCCATATTTCATATTCAAATTTATTCCAGTTTTAATAATGATCTTCAGAAGAAAACAAAGTTCCCATCAAAAAAGATTGCAATACGTTAAGCTAGATACTAACTAACCAATTATCGACATGATTTAGGCCAATACAACTAGACAAAAGCCTAGGGTCCGAACATTGTTGGGTAGACGCATAACTACGAAATTTAGGTCAGGGGTTCAATTTCCGCCTTTTGAAAAATATATGAAGTATGATTTATTTTCAATATATTTTGTGATTGTGATATTTTTTAAACCCTTGTTACCCAAAATCATTTCTACCAGATGCTTGCCAAAATATTGTAGCGATCTGTTTATGTTCAGTATTTTCCATGTCTGCCTCCGTAGAAAAATGCTCAGCACGCCGGGATACCGTTCTAGAGGTCTCGGGTTCGATTCTCAAAGGGGGGTTAAGTGATTTTTTTCACTCTCATATTTATTCAATATTACCCTGTACTGGAACCTGAAACGGATGGCTGATCACCTTTGCTTCATATGTTGACGATTAAGATAATACTGCATTTATATGATGCAGTGCCCTATGTACCATTGGGGTGCAGATAAGGGTTTGAAGAAGAAGAAGAAGAAAATTTTCCGTATAAAAATAAGATAAGAAAAAATCTCAAAAATAACGAAAAATTATATTACCTTTCTATTGTATTGTTCTCTTATTCCCCGATTCCTTGGTTTTTATGTTCCCGTGTTTCTTTGTTTTTTTGTTATCTTATTCACTCGTTTCCCTGTTTTCTCACTTTTTCACATTCATGTCCGGTTAGTCTGTGACATTTTCAGACGACAGTTCTTCCTGCAACATGGACTTTCGCTGTCCTTTCATCTCTACCATTTTTACATACCAATCCCAAGACGGGTTAAAAAATGAAGCATACGTAAATTGTGAGATCAGGTAAGCAAGCTCATAAATAGTTACCTCTACCGCTTGACGTTGGCACTACAAGAAAAGTGAACTTTAAATGAGGACAAAGGTAAATAAACACTGCAAACTATAGGTCTAACCCATGAGTCGCCAAAGTGTGAGTCGCGAGCGGCATGCGGCTCATTGACCTTTAAAGTGCGGCTTCGGACAAATATCCGCGGGAAAACTCTTCGACTCTTCGTTTTCATGCGACCAATCTTTTTCAAGCATTTACCTTATTTAAAGCAAACTGAATCGTTTTATTGATGAGAACCTGGAAACGTGCTAAAACAACGACATATAAACCTAACTTCATCAAACTTTCTAAGGAGATGAAAGTACATTATTCGAAATAAGCATTGTTCTTATGAATACCTAAAGTTTTAAATATTTTTTACCAATGAATAAAATCTTTATTTTGTGCGAAATCAAGTTTTATAGGATATAAGTACCCGTAATTTAACAAAGGTCTTAAATTGTAATGAAGGTGTACTAGAATTGCAAACAGATTTTGCTCCCAAGAAAAAAATATTCGTTGTTATGTGCTATTTTGATCATTGGCTTATAAGTTTGTGGACCACTGATACAAAAAATAAACGGCTGGCACAGTTGTGCATTTTTGGAAAGTTGCGTTTTTATATTTTTGACAGCTGCTGTCACGAAAATTCATTCCACTGAAATATTCGCATATCGTTTTAAATTGCACGTCTCGTCCGAAAATTTCCAAGTTTCAAATCTGGAGATGATTTTTTGACATACCGCAAATATACAGTGAATATCAGTCGCATCGTGAAATCATACAAAGTATCCATAAATATTATTGATAAACAGAATACTGTTTTTTGTAAGACTATAATTTACATCGAGATTTGTACATTTGAAAATATAATATTAATTCCATTATCCAGCATATTTTTTTGAACTGCTTTAAAATTCTTCTCTGATCGAGCTTAGCGTAAAACCGACAAGCTTTCTAACTGTTTTATCAGAAACGTCAGTTTAAATATAAACTTTAATAGTTCATATTTCAAGATGAAATGCACTGCCAATTGAAACCAAGTTTGAAACCAATGTAAACAAAAAAAGTTACAGCATCAGAAGATGCTGTAACTTTCTTTGTTTATTTGTATTTTTCCGGTTTTTTCGAGTATCAAAAATAATTAAACGTAGGTCTATTTTATGGAATATGTCATGGCTAAAACATTTCATTTAATTTATACATTTTTATTTTCTTTTTTATTAAAAGATCTTTTCACAAGAAACTCATACCTTTTTCAAATAAAACACAGTTTTTAATGAAGTTTTGTAAGTACCCGTTTTTCTTTCTTTTCATATATATCTATTAAGTTTTTTTTTAAATAATCTACTCCTAGATCGAAGGATCAGGAACGCGTTGCTTATTGATCACCTTATCTTTATATAGTTAACGATAAATGGAACATCACATCTATCCGTTTGCAATCCCCGTGTACTAATAATCCGTTCAAATAGGGTTCAAAAGGTCTATTAAAAAACTAGTAATTTTTCGGATTAAAAAAAACCCTGAATGATAAAAATATTGACTGTCGTGGTTTCTATGTACCACCATTACATTTAGATACAATGTGTACTGGACTGGACTTTTCGCCAATGTCATATTTAATTTGAACCTATGTTGAATGCATTTATTGACTCTTATAGACAACAGACATATTGTTTGAAGTGAACAATGATAACCCTTATTGGCGCTTGATAGAAGATACAGAGAATGCTCTACGCCAATCCTGACAAGACTGTCTGAATCTATCCCTATTTATCTGGAGACCCAACGAAGATGCGCTAAATTTCATCTAAAAACAACAGTTGTTCTTTGTTTGGGGATACATCCAATCAAACGAATGGTTCTACCAACATATATTAAATACATTTGAAAAACTACTCCGTATTATCTCAGAATAAGACTGGTTTGAGAAGAGCTGTTTCTCAAATACGTGATTCATAACATACGTACGTAGTTATAGTAAACTTGGAGGATTGCAATATAGATGTTGGTCCGATGATGGACTTTACAATCGTTCCGTAAGCTTATTACATCTTCAGAAACAATTGCAAAGTTTAGAACGTGAACAAAAGTTTCATTCCAAGGATAAAAGAAAAATATTGTAGGATTTGTTGCTCAAGCCTTGTAGTCACGTTCTTCGGAGTACTATACGCGGTGGCATAAAACTCAAAGACTTAATAAAAAAATTAAAATGTTTCGAATGATGTTGATAATAATGAATGAACGATGATGTGTTTTACAACTGGCCACTTGCGTTACGAATAATATCATATTTGTTTACTATAATAATATTTTTATTAGGGCTTGACTAAACTCTAGGCGCAATACTTCAAGCATATTTTTAACGACTACATATTATTATAAAATAAAATATATTTAATTTACTTTATTATATTTTATATGGAAATGGTATTATAGTGTATAAGTATATACTTACATTGTTTTTTTTTACATTTTTTTTTATTTTACAAAAAAACATTGGTAATGTTAGTGTATAACCACTCACCAAGATTTTTATCTATCGATTTTGAAACTTATCTCTTTGTCAGGACTATCACTTCAAATCATTTCATAACAGATAACAGGCCTAAATTATATGTCTAAATAAATTTTTAAAAAAAAGAAAACTGAGACACATGATGATGTGATAGTGACTTCTGCGTATGGACTATGAATACCCTCCTCGTCCAAATACGACGATAGCACGTCGAGAAGAAGAAGAAGAAAAAAAAGTTATTTAATTATTTTCCGCCATTCGAAACAAAAGATTACTAAGCAAAATTAAAGCAACATTCTATTCTCAAATCGATTTATATTTTTTTGTTCATCGTGTATATTTTTGTATTGGTATTACAGAAGGGTCAGCTAAGATAGTGTTTTCCAAGTTATTGCTGCAATATAAAAACGGTTTAAAACGGAATTGCTGTACCACGTAATATAATATTATGTGTGTATTTATAACATATGCACATGTTTCTTTGCGTTTATGTATATTTTAGGCATTCGTGTACTTATTTTTAGACCAGTAAATCCCAAAACGGAGAATAGAAAATGTCTAAGGACCATAAATGTTCAGGAATCAACCAAGGCAAGACTGAAAAAAGATTTGTCCATTCTGAAACATACGATGATACCAAAGTTTTGAGTTTTTCTAAGAAATAATACATGACTAGGCCGGTCTTTTGGAATATTTTTATTTTATTAAAAAATAAAAATAAAAAACAAATCGCTTGTCTGCGGAGACTAAAACAATGGTAACAATCGATTTTAATACACCTGAGATTTAAAGTATGTAAAATCACTCAAAAAAACATTGTGCTTGACGTATCGAATAACCTAAAAAAAGAACTGTCCCATACACATTTATTCTGTAAAAAATTTCAGCCGTAACGCACTTGGAAAAACCGTTTTCAAAAATAACACAGTATTTTTAATTACCACATATAGTATAACAACTTTAAATGAATCACAAAAAAAAAATATTCTTGATATTCGATTCTTTAAAGGATCATAAAAATAGGAAAAATTTCCCACTCTAGTAATTTTATTTAGAATATAAAATTGGCCAGTCAACATATTATTTGACTGTCCACTAGGAGAACTTACTTCAAATCAACTTAATTTGTTTTTTCACTTCGCAATCAATAGCAACAGAGAGAAATTAATTTCCCATATGTTTGGCAACAACTATTTTTAGCCATAAATTGAAACTAGACGCAATCATGATAGCAACACGTTTGGAGTCCTAAAAATCTATATTTAGACTTAATGACTCTCTCTCAATAATTTCAAATGAAAAATATGTTTTTTTTAATTTATTGCTTATTAAAAGTGTAAACTATAGTTTTATTTGTTTGAACTTTAAATACAGGGTTTAATTAAACAGGAATCCTCATTGTGTACATTAGAATCCTTCGAATATAACATTTACGATAACGCCGCTGAATTGCTGCAAATGTTATGGCGCTGTTCTGTAACAGTCCAATTTCTCATTTGTTTAGCTTAAAAGTACGTTAATCCACAGGCTCAGTATTACAAACTGCTTTCAGAATATCATCCGAAGCAGACATTCTCGCTTTACGATCTTAACCTACATATTATAACTTTTGGTTATTTTGCTCTGGAATACCTACTTTAGTTGGAAACTATGGCCATAATTTTGGCTAAATTCAAATATTTCGTGGGAGGAAACAAAAATAGAGACTGTCTTTGAACCGGCTGGTTTCAATAAGAACTTTATGAAACATTAGCTATTTGCTTGCGTACAATGTTCAGCTTTTTGTACCTTTATGTTCAGGGTGATTTAGTTTCAAATGTTATGTTCTAGTACCATTAACATCCTAGTTATCTAATACTAAACTATTTTTTAATTAAATATACATGATAAAAGCTGGTGAACATTAATAGTAAGAAAAGGTCCGAACCAATTCAAACAAACTCATCTTTTTTCATGAAAAATTGAAAATAAAAAGCACGAAAAGTTTTTTAAAAAACTTAAATTTAAAACTTATAATACTTTAACATTGTGTCATCAATAAATATTTTTTCTTGTCATATTAAGAGAATTTTTTTTGCCCTACAAATCAATGAATCTCTTCTTTTTGCAAAACCCCTTTTTACCTTTTTACAGCCACATACACTGTGTTGAATAGTCACACGTTCCAATGCTCACAACACCAATGCTATACAAAATATTCGTATTTACACGTACGATTTTCATACTTATTTTACGAATCAAGTTGTAGTTATTTTGACAGTTTCAAAATCAGGACATTCGGAAAGAACTTTTATACTAATCGTGACAAAAAACATCAATTACAATTTTTATACAAAAACTGTTTTTTTATTATTTTCTATCCCTCTCTTGGGACACACGCGGCCTCATTAAGAATCACTGATCCGCAGATTTTTATGTAATGTCTAATAAGCTCTTTTATTAAAATGAAGAAAAAAATATCGTTTTACACGACGGTTCAGATGATAATATCATTTTCCTCTGTTATTATGCAAGAAGCGCTAACGACACATGGGATGATAACAAAAAACGAAATTACTTATTAAAATTAAGAAAAAGATTTTTATATTTTTTCTCTTTACTTTCAGGAAATCAAATATATGAATAAAAAGTTGGAATAATATTTATTTGAGAACAGTAAGAAAAATATCAATTATTGTATACATATAAATATGTCCGCCTCTGCAGTGTAATGGTCAGAACGCTCGGCTATCGTTCTGGAGGTGTCGGGTTCGATTCCCAGAGGGGGTCAAATAAATATAAATGATTTTTTCACTTTAATATTTATTCATAATTACCCTGGGCTGGTAAGTGGCAATCTGAAGCGGAGGGCTAATCACCTTTCCTTCATGTATCAACAATCAAGATAACACTGCGTTTATATGATGCAGTGCCCTTTGCACCACTAGGGTTCGGATAAGGGCTTGCATATTAAGTATTTCGGACAAAAAGCGGCATTCGAGTATTTGCGAAATTATCTTCAATTTTGACTTCGAACACGTCGATTGATTTATTTTTAGAAATTTTATTTTTATTTTCCCAAAATAACTTATGAAGTCAGTAGATACCTACTGTCGACAATTGAATTTTATCTTTACGTAAAAGGTCATGGACGCTTAAGTCAAGCGGTTACATTTTCTAAAAATTATCACGTTTCGAAAGTAGGTGGTAAAAATGTATTTTCGTAAAAATGTGCGACTAAAAATGAACGGGAAATCAAATTCAATCTCATTTTTATAAAAATAATAAATCCGGGTTTTACAAACCTTATTTTATAGAACACGAGTATTCCTCGGGACTGATAAGATGTTCCATAAAAATTTGGAATGATTCTTTCTAGAAAATAGAACCTATAGTATACATCAAATATAATAGAAATATTGAATAACACCATATTGAAAAAAAAAACAATGGAAATAAACATAGTATATGGCTAAAATTTTCGAATTTGTCAAGTGCACCAATGCAGAAAAGGTTAACGAAATCCAGGCGTGTCAATGTTGAATTATTTCCGTTTTAAGTAATCAGACCTTCTTAACTGTTGAAATATTATAAGATTTGCATTATGAATCTGGATCACAATTCGGCCATCCTTCGCACATGCTTAAACCATCTTAATGCTTCTCTCTTTATTAACAACTTATTGATAATGCTTATCTCAACTTTTATGCTTTACTTTCATCTTTCATCATTCGTATCATATAACATTTTACCACATCATTCATATCATATAACATTTTGCCTTAGAGATCTCATTTTAATTGCATTTTAAAATATATACTTAAATTAGTCATTTAAATTCAAGAAAACCACCAAAAGCCTAGATGACCTGCAATTGAAATAGTTTGACAAGAAGCTCATATAAAATTGGGTTATATTTGGTTCAGAATTGACAAAGAATAGAATGAATATATATTGAAAAAGGTAAAAAATAAAATAATATGCAATCGATCAAAATCTTGAAACACATTTTTTTATTATCAGATATTTAACTAACATAAAAAATTTAAATGGTACAAAAATTTTGTATCTATCCTAGATCTTCTTAAAAATAGGTTTTAAAAGAACTAAGAAATGTACATATTTCTAGAATGTTCTAATAGTCAGGTGTCATATAATCTTCCCTCTGCAAACTTCACGCTGCGTTTCCGCACTTAGGGCTGTTATCAGAACACTATTGTGCACTGCTGTGTACAAGATTACACCATTATACTTGCATTTATGTTATACGAGTAGGTATATCAATCTTTACATACAATATATTTTTAAAATTTAATATAAAGAACGTACGTATTCTTTTACTTAGAAATTTGCGTAAGGATTAATAATAAATATTGTATGTAAATCCCAACTCCCGAAAAAGTTCACTTAAGTTGTAACAAATGACGAGTTTAATTTTATTTGAAAGGTCAAAGTAGGGTTGCTTTAGAAAAACCCAAATCCTCGTTTATTTATTACGACATGTTTTGGTTACCTGTCTGAAATGAAAACTCAGCATTTCCTGGGATATTACTGCTTACAGGTCTTAGTAATCGGATCTTACCGAAAATATTGTCAAAAAGTATTTCATTGAAATATAAAAATATAAATATGTGTCGGGAAACGGGTGCTTGTTTTACTTCTTAAATACAAGACAGTTTTGAGCTTAAGAACTTAATAAAGAATTAGACTTTAGTATGGTTTGGTTTGCTTTTAAGATCTAAGATAGGCAGGATGGGTAATAAGAAAGAATGACAGATGCAAGTTCTTCTTAAATCATACCCAAGTTTGCATCATAACACAGAAAAAACCCAGAGGAAAACTCAAGAAATGAAGGGTAAACTAGAAAATAGTTAATACTAGAACATTAGAGAAGAAAAGAAAAAAGTATAAACTAGAAGAGTATGGATATGAATTTGTTGAAAAAAACTTACTAACCAAATTACCATCACGCCACTTCACCGCAAAGGTAGGCAGAGAGAATAAAACCCCACACTACTTTGTCTTTGCAAACATTCTTCGCCTCTTTCACATTCATACATCTCCTCATTAAAAAAACCTTGAAAAACATTTTTGAAAACCAAATCTCACCCCGGAACGTAGTGTCGAGTAGAAAAATATATATATAACACTCTCTTTATCACTCATAGTTCACTTTGTGTAAAACCAGTTTTAAATTGTATTACACAAATTAAACAAAAGGTGAAATGATAAGGAGAGTGTTTTATTACCATACAGCAAAGTTAACAATGCTTTGATACACAAAATAGAAGAATATACATATAGGCTTGAACAACGCAGTAGCTGAAACAGAATTCAGTTATTCTGACTGCTAACGTGCATACCGTGTATCGCATCAAATTCGGTATCTGATACGGAATGCAAATCCACGAATAAGGCAGCGTATACGAGTGCCTTGATGTAACGAATCATAATAGTAAATAATACAAATATATCATTTGGATGATGTACACAAATATTCGATGCCGTTTTCAGGTAAGCCCAAGCGGTTTGCATTTGTAAATTAAAATCAAGTTCTGGCAGAATGTGGATCAAATCTAGAAATTGGGACTCAGAATAATGACATTAACAACGAAATCACACTCTAACACCATTTTGTTTTACATTATCATTTGGATTTATCTAAGTTTTAGTTTCACTGAAGTTTTGGGTGATTTGTGATCAATACAAAAAGACATTAAAAGATACGTGTTAAGTAACATATAATGTTACATAGTGAAATAAATATTCATTCAAAAAGTATTATTTTTAAAATTCAAATATTTTTACATTTATAATTTTGTTTATTATTATTTGGTATTTCGTTCGGTTTAGATGTATTAATCCGTTTCCGTGGTGTTATGGTTAGCGTGTTTCGCTACCTTTTTGGATGTCCCGGGTTCGATTTCCAGGGGGGAAGGGAGAAAATAAATATAAGTGATTTTACACTCAAATATTTATTGAATATTGCCCTGGACTGCTCCCTGCAAAGCAGGAGTGATCACCTTGCATTTATGTAAATATCGATCAAGATAACACTACGTTAATATGCATCATTGGTGCTGATAAAGGTTAGAAAAAGAAAAAAATATTTAAATTATTAAGTTACCTATAACATATTATCAAGCGTTTTGATCAATATCACTAGTCTGTTTTTGGTTGGCTTGAAGATATTACTTTTTAGCAATAAACCCGCCAATGTTCTTGTTTCTTTTCTGTACATGAAGTTTACATAAATTAATTGATATTAATAAAGTTTATTAAATTTATTTATTGACTTGGCGTTTAATTTGTAGAACTCCATTTTAATTTATGTATTAATTTTAAATCAAACACAGATTTCGTTTGATAATGCCCTAACAAGTCGAAACAATTTCAATTGATATTAGTAATGTTAGTAAATAACCACTCACCTTGCTTTTAAGGCCGTACTCGCCGATAAAATATTATTTATATTCAAAGCATTTACTTTGTGGTCAAACATTTTAATTGAGTGAGTGGTTATTTACTAACATTACTAATATCAATTAAAATGTTTGACCACAAAGTAAATGCTTTGAATATAAATAATACGTAACAATTTCGTTTGATAATGCCCTAACAAGGCGAAACAATTGTCACAATATAATTTTTATGTGTTTTTTGTTAATAAAATACAACTTAGTAGACTCAAAAAATCTGTGTTTGATTTAAAATTAATACATAAAGTTTATTAAACCTTAATAAATATATTTTGATTCTGCAGCGTGTTCATAGAGTGTTTTTACTGCTCTTTCGTGTATGATGTTATTGAATTTCCTTCGTATTACGTATCCAAAAAGTCTGTCCCTGTGAATACTTTATAGCTTTTTGATGGAAAATCCATTGTATGATTAGGAATTTATTTATAAGCTTTACCAGGCTATTATCCAAATGACGGTCCGATTTAATCCTCCCGGTTAGTTGACATGTATCGGACTTAAGCAGCTTTCAGTTGCGGGTCAGTAAATGTGGTCGGACAAAAGCTTGTTATCCTGCCACAGAAATGGCGAACCTTTAACGCAATAGTCAGCGGCAAAAGCTTGCATTAGAAGAATTTTTTTTTATTATTTAGGTCACTCGAATCGATATAACACGTGTATCGTTCTTCCCTTTTTATGAAAGAAAATGGAAGTCTGAACATCCCAAGGCTTACCACCTGGCATTTGGCTGACTAAAGCGATCACTTTAGATACAGTTTACCCTACATAGTACATACATTTCTCAATGATTTCATTACGACTCATATCATTTCTAGTATCACTTATATATTACAAACTCTTCTGAGGAATCTTTTATTTATTATTTAAATTAAAATATCCTGTGAGCGATTTATCGATACGCATATATTTCAGTAAAATCATTTTAATTTTATTTCTACATGTTTCATGGTACAAACATTAAATTATTTATACATATACTATATGTGTTTTCTATTATATTTTATTTGCATTCAACTAAACTCAGCCACAGCAATGCGTGGCTGGGTACAGCTGTTTTTTAATATTCTGATGAAAATATTTACTGACCCTGAAAACTGACAAAAATCAAATACAGTACACGTCATAATATTAAAAAGGTTCATCATCTCTTGTTGAAATATTGTAATAAATATTGCAAATGAATAGAAGCCAATAACTCCAACCAATTTAATTTATGAATCTTTTGTAAAATACATATAAAATTTTTAATTTTCTCACTAAAAAACATAGCCTTTTTTTACAGTTTAAAAATATGCATCATAAAAAATAGTAATAAAATTATTGGGCAAGCCATAATTTATTTTAGGTATGAAGCATTTCATACCTCTGTTGCACTTATTTTATTCTTCTTTGAATCTTTTTACGATTTTATATTATGGTATGTCAAATTATTTATTTATGTTTAATAATAAATTGTGGAATTAAACGCTTTTCTTACTTAAATTATTAATTATTAAGAAAAAAAAAATTTTTTTTTTCAGGATTTCCCTAATATTTTTTTAAATTAATAAATGAAATTCATTAATAGATAATATATTCGTATTTGATATTCTATCTGAAAGCCTCATTTCACTTAGCGTTTTACATTGCCCGTAACGTACATCAAAACACTATGCATATTGAATACCATAGTTTCCCATAGTAGTCTATATGGACTCCCAAAGGCTGATTTCTACTTGCAGAGGGGTCTTTGTCACCGAAAAAAGAAAATAGGGGTACATAAGTTATAAATGGGGGTCCAAATGACCAAAATCCATTTAGGCGGATAATTTTTAAGTTTTAGGCATTCTATAAATGTTTTATTAGACGACAGATTGCTTGTACAAAATAGTTATTTGTGACATCGAAAATATTTACTTTATGATTAGTTTTTATCTGTTTTGCGTTGTGTTGCATTTATATGCAAGATTTAGTTCAGTTTTTATACCAGCAGCAACGCATTGTGGTGTAAATAATGGTTTGTGTGAAAATTATAAACAGTTTGTTTGAGTCATCAAATAAAACAGCGTTTTGTCAGATTTCGAAAAAAAATTAAGTTGTTTTGTGCTGGAAAATTCAATATTAAGCAGGCAAGTATGAAGTTTGAATGTTTATAAACTTTGTTGTTTACTTAGTAAAGGTTAAGTTTCTCTTAAGTAAAGATGAGGTTTTCGTGATATCGTGAACGATGCAAAACCTCACACCTTAATTTTTTGTGTGTTATTTATTTTTTTGGTGCAGAAATATCTTACAACATTTTGAATGTGTCCAAATATATGTTCACAAATCTGAATTATCTCTATTTGTAGGAGTTATTTTGTAAATTATTTTCTGACATCTTAACATACATAGATGAACAATAATAGGAAAAGGAAGACTGGGCATTAACTGGGCTAACGACCGTATTACGCCTTATAACGCATCCTATATACCATTACATTTTTTTATTTCCAATAATTCAAATGCAGAAAATAATTTTTCAGAGATACTACATCGAATCGATAAAGTATTAACTGGGTTTTGATTACATGACCCTCCTGGGAATTGAACCCGGGATTTTACGCATCGTTTCCAGACAACCCAACCTCATCTTAACTACACTAACCTAACATATTCACTGCGTAGGCGGATAAAGGCTAATACGATAACATTACCAAAAAGTCAAAAATAACTTTTAAATAATTATTTTTATTATTAAACTCAAATACACCCAATGATGTATGGGGCACTGCATCAAATTAATGAAATGTAAGGTTGATGGTTAATTAATAACTATAAAGATAAGGTAATTAGTTTTACGCTTCAGACGGTTTTAATATATGTACTCGGTTCTGGTAGACCACTAAAGAGATGGATCGACTGCTGGTAATCGACATCACATGTGGCTTATCCCTCTTAAAAACAGGACACAAGGCCTAACCCAAGAAAAAAAGAAGAAATGGTTTTACGATTTCATATACCAGGGTTATATTATATAAATATTTGAGTGAAAAAATATAAATTTATTTTCAACCCCCAGTGAATCAAACGTGGGACCTTTAGCATGGTAGCTAAATGCAAAAACCCCTTCATTAAAGATCGAGACTAATCGAAATCATGTTTTCAATATAATAAAAAGATACCTTTTATAAACTTACAAAATACTAGAATTTGGTATGTGTATCAACCATTTTTTAAACGTATTTTTTTTTCCATAATTTCTAAATCATCGTTATTTTAATTTTCTATTAGGGAAATGAACTCGATATTTCTGTAAAGCAAACAAACGTATTATCGTCTCTTTTTAAAAATGGACAAAACTACAGTGTATCTTATTAAATTTCTTAAATTTTCATAGCATTTCCGACACTGAAAATAGGCAAGCGACTTGGATGAAATTTCAACTGGTGTGAATTTAATAGGGTGAGATAAAAAAATCAGCAATATAGGGAAAAGTGAAGTACAATTGAATTTTATTTGCAAAAACTGATTTCAAAGAACCATTCACTCTGTTCCCAGCATACGATCGTGATAATTTTTTGTGAAAAAATATTTTTATGAATTTTTAGTGTGAATTTTTAATCCCTGAGGTTGATTATTTTGCTTCAGTACCGACATACGTGTTTAGTTGCACCATGTTTCCGCTTGATCGCCCTCAAAGTACACTTATCGTTACCTAGAGAGACTAATGATTTAAGCCCCATCTACACTGAACTCTGCAATATGCACGATGTAGTACCTAGTACTATAGCTATAATACATTACTATATGTATAGTGTATATGCTCTGTGCAATGCAATACACAGTCGTTAATTCTGCGAAACATTTTCAGCGTGAATTTCAGTTAAATTAAAAAACTTTTTTTTGAAGTGAAACTTTTGAGGCAGCTATTCGAAAATCATTAATTAGACGAGAATTGAGAGTGAAATTTGAAGGACGCGTCAAAATAATAATATTTTTTTTTGTTGTGACACAAATTAACTTTTTTGTAGCGAATGTAAAAAATTTGGTTTTAATCTTTTAAAATACGTGCTTCTTAAAAACATAAAAATATTTGCTAAGAACATAAATTATTCAACTCAACCAAAGATGGTACCGAGGACTCGCATGTAAAAACAGGTGTCAATTGAAGGATATTTATATGTACAACTTCCAAAATTTGAATTGTGGTTGTCAATCATATGGTAGAATGGTGAATGCTACACGTGAATAACATGATCACATAAACAAGCCAATGACAGGTCGTAAGCCGTGTAAATACCCAGACGTATGTTTTCTTCTTCATCTTTGTTGAGATATCAATACAGTTTAAACTGATGCTTCAGTTTTTATTTCGTTAATATGGGTTTAAAATGACGTTAAGAAACTATACATGCGATTTTTCATTCATAAATTAATTCGGCAATCACTCTGTCTGACTTGCAAAAATAAGCGTCCGGCTGCGCTGAGAGCGGGTTTGGCTTAAATTAGATTTTTATAATTTTTTTTTTTTTAATTGTTAGTATTTTTTGTATTTTATTTTATTAAACTCTTTGCCTTTCAATAACTCTTTTCAATACCATGTATTTATTTCGAATAAAAACTTGTTTTCAATACAAAAACGTCGTCAAATGTTACTTGGGTATAAAGAATTAAGTTGCAATTTAACGTATCTTGGGCTTTAAAGAGTGCTTGCACAAAAAAAAATGCTTTTGAATTAATGTAAAACCGTAACAATTTTACTTTAGTCTATATTCGAACTGATGATGGAATGATTATTACGAAGTGTTTTTTAAGTATTATTACACAAAGTGAACGATTAATGATAAAGAGAGTGTTATATATTTTACCATACCACAAAGTTAACAATGCTTTTAATATACAAAATAAATGCTTGCTATTACTACTACTACAATCACGCCGTTTCCCCGCAGGGGTAGGCAGATAGGATGGAACGCCACACTCTTCTGTCCTGACAAACACTCCTCGCCTCCTTCACATCCATACATCTAGTCATACATGCCCTCCGATTACGCAGACTTTTGACACCGCCAGATTTTAGGTTCTGATTGATCTGATCGTGCCAAGTCTTTTTCCTTGCTTGCACTATTTATAAAAGCTTTCACATTTACCGGTAATGGCTTTCAACCTGTTTTTCTTCAGTTAGCCATCTGTATCCCATGAATGATATATCGCTCAACAGATATATCCAAGAATTCAGATCTAGTATTATCTTGTCGTTATATAATTAACGATAAAGTTTATACCGCGAAGATTCGACGCGAAGCCCTGTACACCGTTGCGTGCGGTGAGTCCGACGAAACGAAATTAGGTGATTTGGGTCAAATTCGAGGTAAGCTCAAATACAGATGAGAATATGGGTCGATAAGGGTATCTTTTAAACATCCATTATTCAGACGTATTAGGCCAGGTTTTTTAAATCCACTTGCTTGTGCCTCAAATTATTAAAATAAACTAGAGTAAACCATATTTTGTATATTAAAAGCATTGGTAACTTTGTGGTATGGTATGTCAAAAATTTAATTTTTGTATAAAAGTCAGACTGTAATACTTTTATTTTAATAACCTGATGATGGAATGATTGATTATTCTGAAACCGGTCGTCGCAAATACTTTTTTTATTTAAGTGGTACTACACAATGTGAACGAAGAATGACGAGGAAAGTGTTAAAATAAAACGACTTACTAGATTACTTACCATCAGGTCACTCTTCCCTACAGGGGAAGGCAAAGAGAATAGAACGCCACAGTAATCAGTCTTTGCAAACATTATTCGCCTCTTTCACATGCACGCATCTCCTCATACATACCCGCTGATTATTTCGACTCCTGAATTGATCACTTTCAAGTATTTGCATTAATTTATCGTCCAAAGTTTTCTATTTTTATTTCCAACTACATTCGATTCATACAAAAGTTTTACAGTGACTCGCCGTTCCACATATCCTAACCATCTCAACACCCATTTATAATGATATATCAATACGGATGGTTAAGAATATGGAAATCTATAGAAGAAAAGATAGTGAATATTACAGGTGTGTGAAGTGATCACGTAACCAGAATATGACAGGTCATAAGCCCTCTAAATACCCAGACTTTCATATTTTTCTTCACCTATGTTGAGGTATTGAAATGCAAATATAACTCTTTAGCGGAAAAATAAAAAATTATGGACACACCAAAAAATTTTTTGTATGTACTACATGGTCATTTTTCTTCTAATTTGGTACCACAGCTTTAAAGCGAATCATTAATAGTAATATTATTACGCGGTTTAGGCTGAAAAGATTGTCCACATTTTTGTAGTTTTGTTCCTTACATATTTTTCACAAATTTTTCCCGGTTTTCATCCACCCGCAGATGTGCCACTCAAATATAAACTCGGCGATTACTTTAATTAAAAATAAAACTAGGGTAAACTTCAAAACTTTCTCAAAGAAACTCGATTTCCAGTTTGAAGGGGGAAGTAGATATGTATCTTATAATATTTTAAATTACATTTGCAAATTCTCGGTGTTATATTCCCTTATTTCCGCGGTTATAAATCTTCTCACCCGTGGACAGGACGAACCCATTTAAGCAGATAAGGGTTTTCTATTAAAAAGGAATAGATTCAGCGGCCTTAAGGCTATTTCTACCCTTTTAGAAATGTCTACAGCATCTTTTTACGGCGTAAAGTGGGATTCCTTTGGCTAGCTAAGATTGCAATTCAAAGCATCTTGTGCAAGAACTCTTAAAATGGTCGTTGCAAATAATATGAGAACTCTCATTCTATAAAAAAGAAGATTCTCGACTTTTCTTAAGATTTCTCGACCATAACTTCACCTTTTTCCTTAAAAAATAAATATTTCTTAACTCTGCTTGGAAATCGCGATTGCCAAGTAGTCATTCATGCGACCGAGGGATGCTTTCAGTAAATATGGTTTTATAAGACCATTTTATTTGTATCATTTTTATATAAATCATTAAGTACTTAACTTCAATATCTTGTAAATACAATGTTTTTATTGACATAAAATCCTAGTTGTAGTGCCTTGAATGGTGTAAAATTTCTTTAATTCTATCTTATTCTACCACAAATTGTTTCATATTATGTTTTTAATATAAACCGCTTTATATTATTTTTTGACATCTCATCAAAGATGAAGAAGAGTATGGAAGTCTGGGTATTTATGGGGCTGACGACCGTCATAGGCTGGTTTAAGTGATCACTTTACACACGTGTAACATTCATAAATTTTACCCATTATTGACAACCACACCACTCAAATTCTTGGAAGTTCTATATATATGAACCAATTTAGAAGCCTTGTTCTTGAATCACTAGAACTTCACAAAAGACATCTATTAGTGAGACGTAAATAAGCTTTTTACTAAGCAGAAACTCTTATATTATTTGGACACACTCAAAATGTTGTAAACCGCTTTAACCTGAAAAAATATTGCCTCGCAATATTTGTAATTATGAAAAATGACGAAATTATTATTTTCTCATGAAAAAAACTTAATTAGGATGAAGGAGTTTTTGAGGTAGGAATAATAATGTTGTGCCAATTTGCTGGGTTTACCAACTGTCGTAGGCTAATTCAAGTGATCATTTTATCAGGGCTACTGTTAACAAATAAATAAAAACTTCACAACCAAAAAAATAACATTGCTATAAAATCACTGAATAACTCATTATAACTTAAATATACAGTCTCTTAATTTCAAAGTAAACACCTTCTGTTCATTTTATTAAAATTAAACACTCGAATAATCCACTTAATTGAGTTTTATTTTTATTTACGACTAGTTTCGAAAACGACAATTGTTTTATCTTCTGGTACAAATTAAAACTGTTTTAATATTATTTTGTAGTTTTTATTTGTACCAGAAGATGAAAACAATTGTCGTTTTCGAAACTAGTCGTAAATAAAAATAAAACTCAATTAAGTGGATTATTCAAATGAATTTTAATAAAATAATCATACCATTCCACAAAGTTAATGCCGAATCAATAAATAATACCTTCTGTTTACATTATAATGGATATAGTAATTTAATAACATCTATTTAGTTATATTTCAAGTTATTAAGCTAATTAGTATGCAATGGAAGAACATGCGATTGGTGCTTCAAATACTAATCAAATAAACTTTGTTCAAATATAGCGAGTTTCGAATTGTTTTTTTTATCGTCTACGTTATGAATAACTTACACAGGTTAAATTACTTTTTTATCTTGATTTGTTGAACTAGCACGTTTAACTATGCGCCTTTTCAGTATCGATAGATCAGGAGATGAATTGCACTTTCTATGAAAATAGTCAAGGGCACGAAATTCCAGGCTCATTTTACAAATACACGTGTTGTAAAATAACAATTTATTATTTTAATTATCCTTTAAAATCAAAATAATAATACTTTTCATAGTGAAGTTGATTTTGAGGTTTGAAATATTGTTAATGAGTATAATCTTTATTCAATCCTATTATTTTACTACTCAATTTAGCTCAAATAACCTCTTCGCTTTTAACAGAGTATTTGATTAATATTTTTTTTAATTATTCTTTGTATCTTTAAAACAAATACTAATTAATAATAGAAAGCTAAAGCACTCTTAATGTTTAATTAAGCACTCATTATGTTTTTATGTTTTTATGTCCGCCTCCGTAGTGTAATGGTCAGCATGCTCGCCTACCGTTCTGGAGGTCCCGGGTTCGATTCCCAGGGGGGTTTAATAAATATAAGTGATTTTTCCACTCTAATATTTATTCAATATTACACTGGACTGGTACCTGAAGTGGAGGGCTGATCACCTTTCCTTCATGTGTAATCGATCGAGATAACACTGCCTTTATATGAAGCAGTGCCCTATGCACCATTGGGGTGCGGTAAGGGATTTATTTTTATATTTTTATGTTTTTGTGCATTTATTTGGAAATATTAAACTATTCATTTTCAATTTAATATCATAAGATATTTTATTAAAAATCTTCCTTGAAATTATAGGTTTTGTCTTTACATATTGTATTTATCATATTATTTCAGATATAGCATGTTACCATGTACGCAAAATGAAGAAAAATCATTAATATAATATTTATATATATATAAGTTTGTAGAATAACACTAAAAGCTTTAAAAAAAACTTGTTAACACTCAAAATCACCATAACGTTTATTAATGTAAGCACAACTAGTTCCGAAAACAACCGATTTCTAACTTTTAACATTCAACAATTGAATTGAATAATTTAATTTTGTAAATGGAACAGTACAAGTATTTGTTACGTAATAATCGTAAACGTGTATAATTTTTATGCAACCGTTTTGCTAATTTTACATTTAATCAGTTAAGTTTATAAATAACCAGTCCTCAGAAATATTAATTATATAAAAGAGTAAAAAATCACAATTTTCTATCGATTCAAAGATTTTACAAAATACAATCTTAATTCAAGGAATTATCAAATCAAATCGGTTGGAAATTCGAGTGGTTTTAATCGTCCTACTTGTGATCATTTAATTTTAATGAATTTCATCTCATCAAATTTTGAGCTTCATAAAACATGAGTATCATTAACTATTAAGTATTTTATTTATTGTTTCGGCATTAACTTTGTGGTAAGACATGTTACAATGATTAAAGAAAACACTTCGTTTTTTACCACTTGAGTTTTATTATAGACTACATGTTTCAGAAGTTAAACTTCCATCATTCAGGTCTGTATAATATAAAACTTCTGAAACATGTAGTCTATAATTAAAACTCAAGTGGTAAAAAACGAAGTGTTTTCTTTAATCATTGTAACTATTAAGTAATAACAAGCATTTCGCGTAATTTTGCCCACATAACATTTTACAATAATGGAAATTCCAAAATGATGTTATATTCAAACAATGGTTAAATACGAACTTAATAGAAAGGTAAGTGCTTGATAATTTATACACAAAATGCATTTCGGTTGTGACAAAATGTGTTCACACCTGTGTTATTAAATGTGACGCTGTCATATGCCATCATGTTTCCTGAATAGTAAACCAATTGTTTTATATTATGAATGTAAGTATTTTGGTTGGTTATGTATGAATTACTGTTTCTAGAGTAAGACTAACCTTCGATTAAATTTAAAGTAATGACTATTTTCACTGTACTGAAAAAGTTTTTTTTTATGCTGAAAGTGGATATTACTCATAGTTAATGCCTTAATAGTATTAAACACTTTATTTGTTATATTCAAATCTTTCAGCATATGTCAAACAGATTCATTAAAAAATTTAACCTTAAATATCAAGGAAAATATCATTTATCACTTATGTAACACCAGTAACTCTTATTTATTATTTAATATTTGTTAGAGTCAACGTTATATAGATTTCTCAAAGCAAACTTGAGTTCACTCAGTATAACGACTGTGTCTTTTAACAGTTTTTAGTATTTAAACATTTTTCGTATCTATCTAATGAATTAGTTTAATGCTGAATCTCTTTTTGTTTTTCAATATGTTTCAATAAAGACAAAATAACACTTTGAAAACATTGATTCCTAGCGAATAGTTTACATTTTAGATGACAATGTTCTTTTCATCTCCTTTATCCTTGTTTGTGACGAAATTTCTAAAGTGAAACGGAAAAGGGGCACAAGTCAGTAACATATAATACACCCTTTCCCGTGTCATCACAGATATACAATAGATGTTTGAGCTGAAACGGTTGTGATTTCAAAACTTATTACCGTAACTGCTAACGGTACTGGAACACTTTTGATCAGGAAGACGGAAACGCGCAAATGAAGCCAATCTTTTATGAATTAAAAATTACAAAGTTATAAGTGTGAAAATAACAAAATTTCACCAATATATCGAAAATTACAAAACACAAGGGCGATGAGAACAAAGCGACACCAATATAAAAACAGAGCGAGCGCGGCGTATACACGTTTTGAATATTATTTGATCTGAGCACACAAAAATTTGTCCGCCACCCCTTATATACGATTTTAAAGGAGTTACACGTGGTGGGGACAACATTATAAACAAAATATAAGTCGATGAACTGCGTCTCTTTGTTCTTCTCGCGTACATTTATTAATACTATTTTATTACATAAATTATTCTGAAAAATACACAGATTTTGCAAGAAACAATTACTATATGACCAGAAACTTTATGTTTGAAAATCAATTATCTCCATTCATCATTTTGAATATATTTCACGCAATACATAAAAATCTACATGAAACTTTGAAAAAAAAGAGGAAAAATCGTAAATTTTTTGACACGTATCAAGAGAATAAAAAAAAGAGTTTAATTATGTAATGAATATAATGTAATGTTAGATTGCTACTCTTTACGTACATAGATTTATATTGAGCAACG
Source organism: Brachycentrus maculatus (assembly GCF_059751285.1). Classification (NCBI taxonomy): domain Eukaryota; kingdom Metazoa; phylum Arthropoda; class Insecta; order Trichoptera; family Brachycentridae; genus Brachycentrus; species Brachycentrus maculatus. Next base: position 1,503,961 of record NW_028280811.1, on the reverse strand, counting down.
TGTAGGAACTGAATACATGCCCAACAAACATCAAACAATATCCCCGTTCATCAACTAACTAGAAGCACTTACTAAAAAAGGCTAATTCATTTAGTAAGTATGTAATTCCGTACAAGTAGAGTTTCCTGGATTTTTTACTCTTTTCCATGAAAGAGATATTACAATTTTCTGAATTTATTGTGTGGTACTGTTCCACAGAATTTTTCACTAGAACTGCCAGCAAAATATCATCGGACAGATCCGGATCTAGGTCATGAAACATTCGCATTATGGAAAATGTTTTTTTTTTTGCGATTTTGTAAATTCTGGGAACGTTATAACACGAGTCACATATCTGTTACAGTAGCTCTAAATCAAAACATCTACATTTTGAAACATATATGAAAATTTATTAAAACATATGTTTTTTAGTGTTGTATATTTCTTGTTTTATCTTTTTTATGGCCTTGTATTTTATTGTTGAAATGAACTTTTAAGAAACGTCTGTGACATTACTATTTATCATTAGAATCCTAACTGTCCATCAAACCTCCTCCCTTAGTTTTTTCCTCTACCTCCTTCCCTAAACTCCCTTTTTACTTTCCTCTTCTTATTTTCATCTTTTTGCAATTTACGTTTTTTTTTAATTTTTGTAATTTGTGTTTTTTTTTAAATCTTCAAGTACTTTCTACTCTCTGATTGCAAACAGTTTATTTTATGTATTTTTGTATGTACATATCTTAATAAAACTAAATAAGTATTACAATAACAGCTATATCCTCTTGCTAGATTACGAAATACACTATTTTAGACATTTTGTGGAACAAACTTAGAAAATGAAACAGAATTTGACAGAAATACCCCTTTGTCATTACACTACCGATATATTACTTATTATTTTTTGACATCTCATCAAAGATGAAGAATAATATGTAAGTCTGGGCATTTACGGGGCTGACGATCGTCATAGGCAGGTTCATCTGATCACTTTACACACGTGTAACGTTCACCAATTCTACCCACTATTGACAACCACACTATTCAAATTCTTTGAAGTTCTATATATCGGAAGTGTTAAGGCAAAGAGGTATATCTGTCTCAGAGCAAATTTTACAGGAGAGCAAAAACAAACTTGTGAAATTCAATAACTTTGTTCGGATGGCATATGTACATATCTTAATAACACTAAATAATATTGTAACTACAGCTATAACCTTTTGCTAGATTATGGAATACACTATTTTAGACATTTTGTGGAACAAACTTCGAAAATGAAAAATTTTAGAGATATACCCTTTTGCCATTACACTACCGATAATAATTATTAATTGAGTTAATATTTAATAACTGAGCAATTTTGAACATTATGAAACTCGAAGGAAGATTAATTATATTTCATAACTAATAACGATATGTAAAAAAATATTTATTGCTACGAATTTGTGATACGTAAGAGATATACGATAAAAAGCTTGTGATTTGTTACGTTGCTACATCCTTCTTGTCAAATATCTATGGAATGTTTTCAAATAACTTGAAAAATTGATTGCACATATTTTAATTATATTGTCGAGGAATGTCAAATTGGAAATTTTTAAAAAATTAACCAATATTTTTTACAGAAATCGAAGGTTAAAAGTGCATATTTTTTTAACCTCGGGTACCTGCTATGCGCCACTCTGTTTAATTTAAATGACTCTTGTCAATTTAAATGATTTATCAACATATTTTAATGTTGATTGATGACAAAATATTTTGGCGCCTTACCTATGCAATGGGTGAGTAGTGTGAGAATTTTTTAGAAAAAATCTATTAAAAAAAAAACTTGACATTTAGCATTTTTTTATTAGTCTCAGCTTTGTCTCTATTGACACTTATTATTTATACTACTACCACTACCATCACGCCGATTCTCTGCAGGGGTAGGCAGAGAGGATGGAAGTTGAAACTAGAATAATTAAAAAAAAAGAGAAAATTAACTGGTGATATCAAAAGATATGAAAACACCATCTGTGGATGATGAGTATTACTTTATTTAAGTCACAATAATCCATATATGTACATTTATTTTTGGACATTTCATCAAAGATGTTGAGGAATATGTAAGTCTGAGCAATTAGCGGGGCTGAGGACCGTCATAGGCTGGTTTAAGTGATCACTTTACATATTTTGATTATTGTTTCGGCATTAACTTTGTGGTAAGATATGTTATAATGATTAAAGGCAACACTTGTTTTTAAACCACATCAGTTTAATTAAAGACTACTTGTTTCGGAAGCTAAACTTCCATCGTCAGGTCTGAATAATAACTAAAATATAAAATATAAAATTGTTCTATAAATAAGGAGAGGGGAAAGTTAGGGAGAGGGGGTTAGTCAAGGGGCGGAGTTTGAAAACAAAGGAAAAATGGAAAGCAAAGGTGAAGAAATTATTAGAATTCAGGTTTTTTGGATCTCTAAATTTTCTAAATAATTCATAATTTGGCCTTCATGTGGAACAAGGTGTAATAATTTTAATTTATGACAGTGGAATGAGTGATTTGTATCTATTATGTGATTTGCAAATTCCGAAAAATAATTACTAACAAGACCGCTACGATGTTCTTTAATTCTGATCTTTAAATTTCTCGCGGTTTGGCCTTTATATTTTTTATCACAATCTCTACACAAAATTTCATAAGTACCACTTTTTTGTAATATATATATTTTTGATTTTGAGTTATCGAGGATTTTATGTAAATTATTATTTGTATAATATGCAGGTTGGATATGGGAGGGTAAAATTTTCGAAATATTTTTAGTTATTGAACCCCTATATAAAATTTTTGCCAAGATTTTTTTTATTGAATCATTATTAGAAGCTGAATATATGTATTTTTTGGTTAAATTATTTTTTATTTTATTTTTTAACATTTTATCTATTAGCGCACTATTATACCCGTTGTTTTTTGCTATTGGTTTAATTGTGTTTAATTCACGATTATAATTTGAGTTACTGAGGGGGATATTAATAAGTCTATTTAATAATGAATAATGACTGATAGACAATTAGATTCATTTACCCACATCAACACATTACATAATAATATTATATTTACTATGGAAAAAAAAAATACGATAATACCCTAAATTTCCTTGAAATATCGATTAAAGTTATAAAATATAAATTAGATTTTAGCATATATCGTAAATACACATACTAACACAGTTATTCCAGCTGATTCAATTCATCCCATTTCACATAAAATGGCCAGTTTCCATACATAACTAAAAGTATTTAAAAATATTATGGGAGGGGGGTTAAGGAACAACATTTTTTGTAAAAGGAAACATTGATAATAATGGTGACGTATTTTGAAACAGTATACTATTAATTATTGTTGTATCTGAAAGTAAATTTTTATGTATTTCTAAATTTTCTAAATTATTCATGACTTGAGCTTTATTTGTGACAGAGTGTAATAATTTAAAACTTCAGTTTTCGAAACAAGTCGTAAATAAAAATAAAACTCGATAAAGTGGATTATTCAAGTGTTTAATTTTAATAAAATAAACTAACTAAATACAGTGAATTTTTGGGTATTATATCCAAAATAAAACAAGGTTTGTTGGATTGAATTCTACATTTATTAATGTATATGTTAATACGTGACGCGTTTCGTCTTCTTAGGACATTATCAAACACTGACTAAAAATATTTACAAAATGTCCTAGGAGTACGTATAATGGTGGGTATTTCGGTGGGTAATGTGGATTTCTATGAATGTTGCTTATCTTAACAACGTTGCACGTATTAACATATACATAAATAAATGTAGAATTCAATCCAACAAACCTTGTCTTATTTTGAATATATTACCCAACAATTCAATATGGATATTATTTTTGACATCTCATCAAAGATGAAGAAGAATATGGAAGTCTGGGCATTTACGGGGCTGACGACCGTCATAGGCTGGTTTAAGTGATCACTTAACACACGTGTAACATTCACCAATTCTACCCATTATTGACAACCACACTACTCAAATTCTTGGAAGTTCTATATATATGAACCAATTTAGAAACCTTGTTCTTGAATCACTAGAACTTCACTAGAGACATCTATTGGTGAGATGTAAATGTATCTATTGGTGATTCAAGAACAAAGTTTCTAAATTGGTTCATATATATAGAACTTCCAAGAATTTGAGTAGTGTGGTTGTCAATAATGGGTAGAATTGGTGAATGTTACACGTGTGTAAAGTGATCACTTAAACCAGCCTATGACAGTCGTCAGCCCCGTAAATGCCCAGACTTCCATATTCTTCTTCATCTTTGATGAGATGTCAAAAAATAATATGAAAATAACTCCTGTAATTGGAGATAATCCAGATTTTGTGAACAAGTATTTGGACACACTCAAAAAGTTGTATTCAATATGGAGTTCTACCAACTGTCTGCAGTTACAATAAATAAATACAGTGATTTTAAATCAGTAGCCATCTCTCCATCAGTAAGACTGAACTGGCAAGGGTTTCAGTTTATTAGGGGTTGGAATGCGCATTCTATTGCTGCCATGAACAAGACTATTCGCACATCTGGAATGGAAAGTTTCGGGGTGAGTTTGTAAATGCCACGTGTTGATGGTTGGCCACCAGAAGGTCACGTCCGCAAAGATGGCAACACTGCCTACCCCTTATTCCACCAGTCAACATTCCAACTGAGAGGAAGAAAAACGGGACGGTCAAGATAGTTCGCGAATCTTAGAAGGAGATGTCAACCTTTGCGAAATAGTTCGAGAACATTGGGTGAAGATGTTAACCTTCGCAAGTGTAAAGGGAAAGATATGTCTGATCATCATTGCGTCAACATACCCGATACCGATTTTTTTAATCTGCCAAATAATATGTATTTTTTTAACTCACTTCTCTTTTTTTATTGATACTTGAATATCTGAATATAAACACTCCCTACATTTTTGTTCTACAATTAAAAAAAAAAAATATATAAACTTACCTTCACGCCGCTTCTCCACCGGGGTAGGCAGAGAGAATAGAACGCCACACTAATCTGTCTTTGCAAACAATCATCGCTTCTTTCATATTCATGCATCTTCTAATATATATACCCCCGCAGATCATTCCGATGCCTGACCAGACCATGCCGAAGTATTTGAAATGCTTGATCATGTCAAGTTTTCCTCGGTCTTCTTTTGCTTCCATTACAAACCACATTTGGCTCATAAATTTATTTAAGTATTCTTTCTTCACTCGTTCGATTCACATGCCCAAACCACCTTTCTTGATTTTTATCGATAATACATACTTTTCTAATCCTTGCATTCATTCCTTATATCAACATCTACTATATGTCGCTTTACCGCACATCCGTCTGAGAAAACGCACTCCGACTGCATTCAGCCTACTTTCATCCTTCTTTTATGAACTCCATTCTTCACTTTTATACATACGAGTTGCAACCAGGACTCCGTTGTGCACTGCCAGTTTACATACAATTTTTTGTAAGTTTTAATAATTAGGTTTGCCACAGTATATTAGCAACACGAAAATGGGAAGTATTAATCAAAGAAAGTGGTTATATTTGCAGTATAATTTTTATCTCACATTTATAGTCAGGTTTCTCGCAACAGTCCCATTTTTCTATTTAATTGAGTTAATTCTATGTAAATGCAAGTATTAGATTTAATTTAATGCTTGAAAGTAGACAGGTCAGGAGTTGGAATAATAAGCGGGTATGTATGAGGATATATGTACATGAATATGGAAGAGACAAAGAATGGTTGCAAAGACCGAGTGGTGTGGCATTTTATTCATTCTACGTACCCTTATGGAGAAGCGAGAAGGTTAATTTATTTTAACCATTAGATTTTTTTATAAACTCGTTTATTTTATACGAAATATATTCTTTGTGTTATTAAGTTGTGTTATATTTTATATTTATTTTCAAACATTAAAATGATAGGCTATACCTACTTTATTTTTTTTTTAAGTTTTACTGGGTAAATACTACTTTTTCTTGAAATCTATTGTGACGCTTTTTTTTGCATTTCGCATCATTTTTAAACTGTATGTGAAAATAAGTCTTAATTTTAGAGTTGTGTCGTGGGACGTTAAAGGATGAAGAGGGGGTAGAAACTGCTTATTTTTTTTATTGGTGGGATTATAGACAATAGGGGGGAGGTTTTATTCAAAGTCATACTGTCAATTTTGGAGATTTATAATACGACAAAATGACTGTTGAATCAATTAATGAACTTTTATTTCATTAATATTTTGATGATCATTTGTGATCGTGAGATACATTCACAAAATTTTCAATTATAATATCTATTCAGGTAACTGTACCCTGTTCCACTTAAAATATAAATGGCCGTTTGTTCAAAATCTTCAAAATTAATCTTTGAAATTTGTAACAATGCTGCATTAAAGTACGACAGGTATTAAAAACATGTTTTTTTTAAATACTAAAACATTTTTTTTACTCTAATGTCAGTACCATCTGTTGAATATAAAAGCATCTCACACTAGTTTAAACATTGTTTATAGCGGACAGCGTATTTTTTGATAAATGCAGTGACTTTTCAGCGTTTTAAATTGAATTGTTATTTCAAAGATTTTTAATATTTTCATTGCTTCGCAACCATTGGGAAATAAACATATTAGAAATGTGCGTTCAATTTTTTTTCTTTTCCATTTAACTAGACTTAGCTACATGCATCACAAATATAGAAACTTAAAAAAAATATTGTTTATATTTTTTCTAACTATTGGAAAATCCTAATCAAATCACAGTTAACTATATGGTAAATATAGCAATAAATACATGAATTGTTGGGTAACATATCCAAAATAAAACACGGTTTTTGTTGGATTGAATTCTACCTTTATTTATGTGTATTTTCATACGTGACGCGTTTCGTCTTCTTAGGACATTATCAAACACATGTTTGTAAAAAATATGAGTGTTTGAGAATGTCCTAAGAAGACGAAACGCGTCACGTATTAAAATATACATAAATAAATCTAGAATTCATTCCAACAAAAACCGTGTTTTATTTTGGATATATTACACAACAATTCAATATGGAATTCTACTAACTGTCTGCAGTTACAATAAATAAAATAAATACATGTTTTTAAAAACGCTAATTTTTATTATAATTTAACTCATGAACACGAATGTGCTTGAACTGAGCAATACATATCATCCTTTTTCATCAAAGCGTTTAAAAAATGAAAGCGTATGATTGTTTGTGCACCTACGTACAAATAAAGTTTATCAGCGTATGCGAGATAAAGTTGAACGATCCCAATATAAAAAGCTCACTTGCCGCAAAAAGCTTCGGCGAGCTTTTAATGTTCCAGATGACTGATTTGAAAGATTAATGAACAAAGGTGCAAACGGTACAGTGCACGAGTGGAATTTTTAACAATCCACCACGACTGATCTGATTTAAAATTAAAATAAATTAGAAAATACTGTTATTACGAGTACTATGAAATAAATATTAGAGAGAAGAAAAAAACTCAATTTCTTTAACATTTTTGGGAATCTAACACGAAACCTTCAGCATGGTGGTAAAATTTGTTAACCACTATTAAGTCAGACGAACTCTGAGGAACAAAAATACGACTACGTTATGTTAAAGAATCAATTGACAATTTAAACTTTAAAAGTTTGCGAAAACATAAGAAAACTCATCATGATTAAACCTTTTAAACGTTTGTGTTCTTAATATAACTATATAAAATTATAACGTAGCATTGTAAATAATATTCAGATATAAAACAACTGTTTACGAGAATCTCTCAAAGCCGCAAAGTGTTAAAATTACACTTTGTTGTTCTCGAGAGAAGTTATCCCAACACTCGAGTACCGGCACAAGGGCTGTTTAGTATTCCTGTACATGAAACTTCTTGGGATTATACTCATCTGAAAACTACCACCTGAAATACATCCAGGAACACAGATATACCAACACAATACGCGTGCTTATTGTAGGAATACATCATAATTTTATCATCTTCATAACACTAGCTTTTACATTGTTTATTATGTTCTATACACATGCGTACTACTTATTTCATTCCCTAGGGTAGTAAAAGAAAACACCCATTAAATTTAACAAATCTTTTATAATAAATTTTATTTTATTTGTGTTAAAATATACATTTAGGAAACACCTGTATAGCAGTCATCTTCTTATTTGAAATGGCGTTTTCACACCCTAAAAGTATTAAGTTATTTAATTAACCCTCAGTTAGATACATGTTCTTTTTGTGTAACTCATCTAAACTCTATATGATAGTACTGTGCCTAACTTAACCTTTCTGCGTTTAAAGATTATTTTTCAATTAAAAAATCTAGCATTGTGGAACAAGTAAATGATCATCATTTTAGTGCAGACATCTGTGAAATACACAAATCTTACGTTGTGGTTTTGTGTGAATTTTGTTACTTAATTTAATTTGAAATTATTTTACATTTTATCTCAAGAGTACTCATTGAATTCCCTAGCAACTTGTATTTCCACACGCTTTTCTTCCAGGCATAGCTGCTATTGTCATTTCCTTCCCATTTTCTTTCCCATAAATCAGTAAGATCCTCCATTTTAATCTCCTTCATATATAGATTTTTCACATCTCAACAAAGATGAAGAAAAATATAGAAGTCTGAGAATTTACAGGGCTCATAACCTGTCATAGGCTGGTTAAGTAATTACTTTACACACGTGCAACATTCACCATTCAACCTGTGATTGACAAACACACTTTCAAAAATTTTGAAACTCCTACATATATCCTTAATCTCATGACATTCAAACCACCTATGGTTGAATTGGAAAGTTTAATTTTTCAGAGACCCTATTGAGATGTATACAAGTACATAATCCTATATATGTATATCCTAATCTAATATCCTAAGTAAAGAAAACCCAGATTTGTAGATAAGTACTTGGACGCACTCAAAATATTGTTACAATATAAATATTTGTTCGAAACAAATTATCTTTTATGAGATTCGCGTACACTGAATCTTGTCACTCTTCTGTTAAAGTACCTTTAAGGTATTATTTATATTTGAAATGCATAAATGCGTTGTAATTTTTCTAGAATTTCAATATTCGAAATAAATTTATTGCGTAGGATGAGGCGAATTTCAAAAATCCCCGTATTATATTACATAACTGAATCTAGCACGAGCATTTTGAGAGCTTTCCACAAAACCCACGAAGCTCGTGATTTAAATAAACGTTTACACCTGTAGAATTCCTAAAACAGAGTGTTGAGTAACCTTTTGTTTCGGAGATTTAATTGTTCCTACTCCTAGTGAAAATTTCCACCAGGTGTCATACTAAACAAAACAAATTTACATTTAAATTCAATATACGATTTCAATTCAGATTCAATATGCGGCGCACATACACTTAAACAATTTGTGGAATAATCATCTAGATTCGGAGAAGTGTAAACTCATCACTATATATAATATAACTTATAATTATATATAATAATAAATCCCTTACCGCACCCCTATGGTGCAAAGGACACTGCTTCATATAAACGCAGTGTTATCTGGGAATCGAACCCGGGACCTCCAGAGCGGTAGGCGAGCATGCTGACCATTACACTACGGAGGTGGACAGATTTATATTTTTATTATACAGATTTATAGAACTTATAATTACCACGCCAAAATTTAAAAAAATACAAATGAACGAGTATGTAAATATTCTGCAAATTGTGTGTAAGTATTGTTATTTCTTTAAGATATACATTTACTTTCAGTAGATTTTAAGAAATAGTGGTATTTACCAAATAAAACATTAATTAAAAACAACAAAAAAACACTCTTCCATATAGTCATGATGCCGAGAACAAGCATGTGTAAGAAGATGTTAATTGAAGCATATTTACATCTTCCCAAATTTGAGTAGCTTGGTTGCCCAGAATGTTACAAGTATATAGAGTGATCACTGAAACCAGCCTATGACATGACGCAATCCCTATAAATACCCAGACATTCATTTTTTTCTTATCTACTCGTATGTTGAGATATCAACTTTTAAAAAAGAATTTTCTTACTTTTATCGTAGAAAAAAAAGTGATTTGATGGTAGATTAAATACACACACACATACAATTTACAAGAAGCATTATATATTAAAACAAAGCTTAAATTAATTTTTCAGGGGGAAATTAGGTGCGTTATAATTACATACCGTAGAACGGGGCTACTTGAACTTTGATGTGTTACTTGAGCCCAGTACAAAAAAAATAGATCAGTATTTGGTCTACAATAATAAACGTATCGACATGATTCATTGTTTCCCTAACAGGTGACACTTATTGTCACGATACTTAGATCGATACCACGATCTAAATAAAAAAAAATGTACTGGGCTCAAGTAACACTTCAAAGTTCAAGTAGCCCCGTTCTACGGCACCTATTTTTTTTAAATATCATGTGTAATAAAAATTATAACTGAACTTGACGGTGACCCGGAAATAACTCAATATTTAAATTCATATCGATTCCTGACCTTCGGAATTGTAAACCTAAATAAAGTATTCTTCTCTTTGAAAAAAAATACGCTTTGTTCATACGCAGTCTACAAGAGAGTTATTCTTAAAGCTCGATTTATAGTTAGGCCGTTGTGGTCGTTCATACTTAATTTATAGTGAATTTTATTACTACTTTCTTAATTTTTAATATAAAAAAATACATCTTTTAACTAATAAAAAATCTTTTTTTAAGTAATATATTTATATATTACACGAATTTTTAACTTCGCAACGAAGATTATTTTTATTTTACATTTTTTTTAAAAAATTAATTAACTTTTTAAATTAATTTTTTAAAAATTAACACTAATAATAAAGGGTTAAAACTAAACAATATGGAGATTTTTTATATTAGGAAAGCACTTAAAAATAATATTCCTCTAATTAACAACCAAATAAATTTTACATATAGTCCATTGTTTGATTCGACATCGATTAAACACGATTCGTCAATATCCAATTCGAACCCCCCCCACTCCTCTCATCCTACAAGTATATAAATAGATTCGATTCCTAGTCTAATTCTAATATACGTTTAACCTCGGCTCGTAACGCATGTCTGTATTGAAAACTATAGTGCATGTTGGTCTTCGGGTCGACCAAAAATCGCATGTGTTAGACATTTTGTGTAGTTTTGAGTGTGTAAATGGTGCTATGGTGGTGAAGGGTAGTATTGTTTGCATGCTGTGTTAGTGATTGTCCTGACGAAGAGACGGGTACGTCTCGAAACCGGTAGACGTAAAAATCTCGGTGAGTGGTTATATACTAATTTTATTAACATTTTTGTAAAAAAATAAATAAGTAAAAATTAATTGGTATTTAAAACTTAAATCGTATTATTTTAATGGCCTTAACCGCCGGGGATTTTTTGCTGTCAACCATTAAAAAACATCGAGTACGAGTTTTTATAATCCGTTAATTTTAATCAAATAAATCTGTAAAGGGCTTTTACAACCCCCCACCCTTAGCGGATTCGGTTTTCAACCGATGACTAATTTAGAATTTAATCATTCTTCAGAAATTATTTCCGCTAAACCAAAGCCATGAAATTCGATTCCAGATGGCTTAGCGGAAATTTTTCATTAAAAAATAATCACATGTACAATACGTAATTACATGTTTTATAGGATGTGTCATAAGCTAAATATAATTATTTTCTTATATTATACTTTATATCCGCCTTCGTGGTGTACTGGTTAGCGTATATAGATACCGTGCTAAAAGTCCCGGGTTCGATTCCCAAGCAAAAATAAATATTGGTGATTTTACACTCTAATATGTATTTAATATTACCCTGGACTGGGCCTTAAGTGATTCAGTCGGCGGGCTATGTACTCTGCATACCCCCTGAGAGCCTTAATCAAGCTTGCCTCTTTTGCAAGGCATCGGGTACGCGACGCCCAGGACGACCATTGCTGACAATTCTTTGGCAGTTCTCGTCAGAAAGGGACGCGGACCTGACTTGGGAGGAGCTGGCGGTAGACAGTTAAGCCTGAAGATAGTTTTTGGACTACATATGCTACGCATAGGGAGCGGATATGGTAAAAGAAGAAGGTCCTTGAAGCGCAAGATGACACTGCGTCAATACCACCACTTAACCAGCCTTTGACAGATTGTAAGCCCTGTAAATGCTTAGACTTCCATATTCATCATCTTTGTCGAGATGTCACAAAATTTAAGATTATATAATATGTAAAATATATGTGTGAGTGTATGTGTGTGTAATGTCAAAAAAAATAAGATTTATATGGCATACGGGCTTATAACATATCGCTCACTCCTTTCAAGAACGTCATATATCAAAAATCGACAATTTTCAGTTGTGCATGTTTCGGAAATGCCCAGAAAATGTACTATATCCCAGCAAAGAAAGTATTTTTTAAACTTAATGTTTACCCGCTACAGGGCAGAAAGTGTTTTCGCATTTTGAAGAAAAGGTATTGTTTAATTATTTTTTAAATAAACTTAATATTTTTCAAATGGAAAAAAACCTTCAGGTTTTACCTAAAAAGATCTGTTGCACAGTAAAAAGTTCAATAAGTGACTTGATCATTATTTTTAATACATTGTATTATATTTTTATACTTTAAAAACGTTCTCCTGAAAAATCAAGTTTTTTATTTATGACGTTCTTGAAAGGAGTGACCGATATATATGTGATTGTAAGTATATTAAAATATGTTATAACATTTACATACTGTATAAAATATTAAAATAAACAAAATTATTATATTTCATTAAGCCATATGAATATTTTTTGGTTATAAATCCGAAATTTTTACTACATTCTTTTAGCTCCAACTTGAAAGTGATAAAATTTGAATGCTATAACCCTGGTTTTATTAGTACAATTTAAAGTCGATATCAAAAGGAAATCAAAGTCATTTTTTCGGCAAAGTGTGTATAATAACCGTTCCTCTGGACTGGAGGGCGACCCTAAGAATGAAACCATTACGAAGACTGCACTTTGTTCAGTTTGATTCATTTTCCTTTTGGCGCCATGTTTTATTCACGAAATGACGTCATCCAATCGAAAGTATTTCAAGTGAGCGAAAAAGGTTCCCTTCGACTTTATGGCCATTTTTAATGGAAAGAAACGCTATTCGAGAACGTTCGAGAATTTAAATGGCACCTTACTCAGAAGACGACAGTATTTTTTCTTCCTCTTATTTGCACACGTTGGCACCGTTTTGATGCAGCATTATTTGGGTAACCAACTAACAAAAAAGTGTAATAAATTTCCTGGATTCAAATAAAATAAATAATTTTAAATATTGTGTTTTTATTTTTTTTTCATTAGAATTTTAATTGTCCTTTAACTATGTATTTTACACTAATCATTAATTTATACAATATAATAAGGATAAGTGAAATATGCGAGATTGAAGATGTCGTGAGGTGGGAAGGCAACAAAATAGAAAATGGTATGTGCATGTGAGGAGAACGGAACCATCCAGACTCCCCCACATTGCACTGTACGGCCAATCCCAAGGTAGAGGACTCTCAGGCTGACCACTAATGAGATGGATCGATAGCTGGGAATCAACATCGCAGGAGGTTGATCCTTCTTAAAAATATATAAATATTCATAATATAAATATTCAAATGTAAACAACAACAAAAACAATTACTTTGGAATATAATGTCGATCTTGTTAATATCGTATCACTTAATTTGACCGTTTTTTAATGGTATTGATGATATTTTTAATGAATTGTTGCATATTTAAGTACCTGGAAAATATAAAACTTATTACGTTATTATTTTTTTAAAGCCTATTTACACTCTCATTATTGTCTTCTCAATTGAAAGAGAACAAAAACCTACGGCCAAAGCTTTATGCACAATGTGTACCGTAAACAACATACTTATACTTTTAAAAAATCTAGGACATCTAAATTCTTGGCTGTAGTAAATTTATATGAATTGTGGAATTTGAGTATCAGAATAATCCATAATGTTACTTAAAAACGAGAAAATCGGTTCATATATTAAACATATTATTTCACATTACTTAGGTATCATACATAAATTATATCCCCTTGTCAAACAGGCATTTTCCATTATCAAACCTTATAGAATCACGCCATACGTGGTCGTTGGTTCCGCAATATACCCTCTTTGTAAAAGAAACTGAAAAATGCCTTAAAGTTTTTTTTTTAATCAGTTGTTTATTATTCTTTTTATTAATAAAATTTAATATTGGATGATTTATTTTAGAAATCAACAAAAAATGGTGTTAAATAATACCATTTGTTTGGTTTATACAACCTCTTTTTAAAGTAACGCATTTGAACAGATAAAGCTCCACGTACGCACTTAATCAAGATAATTCACATTCAATTAAATACACATTATTAGAATGCATCAAAATGCGTGTCGCAATACATTTTAAGGAATAGTGGTATTAACCAAGTAAATTTTTAATTTAAAATAGATGGATATTTCCACAAAATGACTGTCGAATCAATTAATGAGATTTATTTCAGATCACAAACAGATTTGCAGAATGTGTGTAACATACAAAGTATCACGGTAAGTGATCATAATAGGAAACATCGGGTGATGGAAACAATAAAATTGATTTTCATATTTATTTACACGAATCTTGGAAGGAATAATTGCAAGTCTCAGTGAAGCAGTTCAATATAGCTGTTTGGCTTGGCGCGCAGTTGTTAGAGTGAAATATATAACTTGTCACAAAGACATAAATCAAACCGGCCAAATGTATACATCTAGTGGTGACATGGACCTAACAATATTATTTTATCATGTTCCGATCGCGTGAATATTTATCAAACTAATTTGTTTAAAATCTAACTTTTTTAATATTTGAAAACAAAAAATGACATAGTTTTATTATAAGAATTACGAAAATATACCTACATCGAATCGCTTAAATGTTTATTAAGTTTATCGTAAGAAATATTGTTTTAGGGGTGCTTTTAATCTCTTTTTAACTTTAGTATACTTTAAAATATCATATTTATGTAACGAAAAATAATTAAAGACTTATTTCATTAATTCTAGGTATATAACGGTTTTGTATTATAATTGAGATTATAGCGCATCAAATTAACAAGACCAATGTAATATAATAAAAAGGTTCTCTTCACAAAATGTGTTTTACAGAATTAGACACATTTAACGAATGGAAAGAATGGTTAAATCCAGCAACCCTTTGAGAGTTTTCTAAAAGAAAAACTCCTGAATATTGCACAGAAAATAGGGGTAAGGAAAATCCAACAGATGGATCCAACTAACGAACAGATTTTCCATTACAAAATGGACAAAACTCAAGCGGATTCACAAAAGAATTCTACTCTAGTATTTTTATTTAATTGAAACCAATTTATTTAAAAAGATTTTTCCCAGTTGTCTTCGTGTTATCGAAATAATACAGATATAACACACTTTTGAATCTCTCTTTTTCATTAAAAAAATTTTACATTGTTTTATTTTTATTCATTCTCGTTTCGTTTTGGCGTATTTAAATTAAATATCTATCTCACATTGAAGGATTTATTTTCTTATAATTAAGAAAATGATTTATCTTTTACTGTAATACCGTACAGTGCTTCTGAGAAATAAGGACTTTGAGAACTAATTCTTTTGTTTGACAAATTTAATTGTATAAATGATTTTTATGTATATACAAGTACATACTTTGTACATTCTCGACCTACGACAGTTTCGAGCGTGGTTTATTTAAAAGCACCATATTTACTATTTGTAAGGGTCAGTTTTATATTTGAAACGTTGCTCTCCAGTTATTTAAATCAGTAAAATAGTGCGATTTTTAACACTTTTCATTTAAGCCTTTAATATTTTTTATTTTTTTTAGATTTTAGATAGATGTGGTATTTATTATTTACCTTGCTTATCATGTGCAAGGTTTATACATCATTTATTGGATTTTTGTTTCTTCTAGTTAATTCAATATTATTATTCAACATTATTTTTATATTAAAATGCCAAGAAAACGTGATTTGAGTGAAATTGAGCGGCCTCAAATAATATTATTGAATTCAAGATGGTTAACCCAGGTTCAAATAGCTAAAAAAATTCAATGCTCCTGGTGTGCGGCCCAAGCAATAATTAAAATATTTTTTGAATCTGGTTTTTATAAAAACCCCCTAAAACTGGCAGAAAAAGGATCACTTCAAGTCGCAAAGACCGAATTTCGAATCAGTTAATGGATCATTAAGAAATCGTCATAGTATATCTTTAAAGCTATCTGCTGAACTGGAAAGTGAATGCAGCACTTAAATTTTGACACACATCGTCTTAAGTAATATAGATTACGAGGCTGCTATATTACACATGTAATGTGATCACTTGATCTAGCCTATGATAGGTTGTAAGCCCAGTAAATATTCAGATCTCCATATTCTATTATCATCTTTATCGAAGAGGAATTGTAGAATAAAGCGTATTTTCTCTTTGCTGGTGTCCATCTTCAACACGCGCTCAAACACTACTGAGTCAAGCAATCACAAATCTACTAAATAACTAATAATTTAAGTTTTTTTAGTGCAATATCTCATATTTCTAACGCCATTTAGCGTTTTCCAATCGCACTTATATAACGCGAGATACAAATTACTACAGCCATCTATTGCAAAAATAATCGGTTTCTTTTTACTAGACCTAATACTACATCTTTGTTGAAATGCCAATATAATTATAATATTTTGAGAAATAAAAGACTTTGCGTTTTGATCCACTCACATAATTTTCAAAATAATAGGTACATCAATATGATCCACAAAGTTAATGCTTTCAATATTCAAGCCAATATTATTACTTGAATCATTTTACCATTAAAATACTTATTTTTTAACAAATTATGACATATTCGTGTGGATACGTAAGTAGTACCTAGTTAGGCCAACGTAATAGTTTAAGGATGGTCGGCCTTAACGATAGGCTCGCGTGATAACGTAGTACGAACTAGGCAGAGCTGTTCCTTCGTGACCTGGGTACCCACACGTATTATATGACAGTTCCTTCTAAAGAGGAAATTCACAAATTGTATCACACACACGACAGGAAAGTGCATTTATGGGAATGTGCATGCACGAATTACACATATGTAAGTCGAACTCATACTACAACGAGCTCTATGTTACATGTGAGACTTTTGCAAGGTGTAAGTATGTAAATATAAATAGATAACGTATCTATTTTTATATATTTATATTAGACACATCTACGACGAGATGAAAGAAGCTTTTTATAGAGCAGAAACTCTTTCATTTGTAAATAGATGTATCTAATGAAATTCTAGAGAATAAAGCACTATGATTCGAATTTGAAAAATATATCAAGATGTTCCTAGAAGTGTGGTTGTTAATCATGGGTCGAATTGGTGAATGTTACACGTGTGTAAATTGATAACTTAAACCAACTTATGACAGTCGTATGCCTCGTAAATGCCCAGATTTCCATATTCTTCTTCATCTATGTTGAGATGTCAAAAAAACTTATTTCAAGCAATTAATATTACAGTGTTAAATGAAATTTTTTGTGTTTATAATAATACGCATTTGTATCAGGGATCACAACCAGTTTTTTTTTTATTTATAATTTTGAAATAATTATCATAAATGTATGTTTGATTACATGGGAACATATTTTAATGTATTTAATGTTGTAATATAATATTTACCGAGTATTAACAAATTTGCGTTTGCGTGTAATAATTAATTACACTCGTTAATTAACGTTTCCAGAGCAATCAGAAATATCAGCCAACACTAATTTAACTATTTAAAATAAAATGTAATTACAAAATAGCCGAAGCGTCAAGCTTAATTGAGTATCACATTATATATTTTGTTATAATTGTATTTTTTAAAGTAAAATCATGCTACCAGAAATTTGATCATAAGTCATATGAACTTGTTTTAATTCTAATATTTTTACATCAGTTTAAATATAATTGTATATTGAAAGCTGTCCCACCGCATGCCCAGATCTGATACAGAAGCATCTAGGCTTCCTGGTAGATCTGCTCTTGCAAAGCAATTTTTTTAAACTAAGTTGCGAAATTTATTAATAATGTGAGACAATATAAAATTGTATCCCGATTTTACTGTGAATTTACATTTAAAAGCTTTCAATATACCTGTCAATGCCAACCTAATAGAATACAAGTTTGGTAATCCGTCACCAAATTTTCTAGAAGTACCCCGGTGTAGACAGTGAAAGGGATTAGTATTTAGTTCAATTAGTCAGCTAGATCCGATTCCGACCCGACGTTGGCCGGTACACAGACGCCCACAACCCCGACCAGCACAGCAGACAGAATGGTCAGTTTTCGCATTTCCACTCAACCATTATTCAATTTTAAATATAGTTATATTAAAAACAATTCTACCATAAGTCATGACAAAATTATGTTTTAATTGTTATATTCTTTAACTTCAATTAAAAATATTATCACTCCAAATATAATATAATAAGTGTCGGGTTGTGGTCCCGTGGCTAGTGTCGCGGACTCTTAAGTCAGAGTTTCTCGGTTCGAACCCACTCTACCACAATTTGATACCTATTTCTAATAATGAGCCCCTTAGGCTCACAGAAATAGTATAAAATTGATGTGTGTTAATAATAATTTTAAAAAAAAACAAATATTTCTTCATTTAATTTTTTTTTAATAAAAATTCTATCGTTAGTTAAAAGGTATTTTAAGTGTAAATATTTGTATTGTTTTATTTGAAATAGTATCACGCCAAATACGATTTGTGTTTTAAGTTATCACATAATTTTACTATAATTGTAATATTTTTTACTCGAGTGTAAATTAAAAATATGACAAATATGATTTTTGTAGAAATTTTTTAAAATTACTAGACTTTTTTCTTGCATGTTTCTCATTAAATAAAAGTGTAATCGTTAAAATATGTGCTTGTATAAAGAATTCACATTACTCATTCAATCACTTTTCCTTAAAAATAGTAAAGAACTGAATCGGACAAAAATCCCTTTACTTACCTATGTACGTACGTTAAGACATCATTGGCGACTGGATTTTAATTGAAAGCAATATTTTAGTCGTACTTGAAATAAACGAGTATATTCTTTTAAAATATTTATATCTATCAAAATAATCAGTACTACGATTAATTATAATCCATGTAATCTTTTTTCATATAAACTTATGTATGAGCACCATCTATCTGATTTCAAACGGTTGTTTAAGGTTCAAATTTTGACCAGTATCACTGGTCGGTTTTTAGTTGATTGGAAAATATAATTTTTTGGTAATAAGCCCGCCAATGTTTTTATTTATATTCTGTACAAGAAGTTTAGTAAAATTGCCACATGAATTTAAAAAAGGTTTATTTTAAAAAGTATTATTTTTCAGCATTAAATGAATAAAGGCAATACATAATAAATCATGAACATACCTTATTCATTTTACTTATAAAACTATTTTAAAATCCTCCAACGCATTTGAATTAAAGTTATGATAAAAATGAATTCTTTGACTTCATTAAATATTTTATGAAATAAATAATTTATTCAATTTGTAATATATTGTATATCTATAATTTATTTTGTAAAGTTTATTAATAAAACTAGATACGTGTAAATATATTTGGGGCATCCATTACATACAGAAGTAAATTTTTAATTGTAGATAGCTTAGCTTTAGGACATCTTGATGTTTTTTTTATATTTTAAAAGCGCTTTTTGAATTAATTAAAAATCATTATCAGAAAGATTAATTTTATGATTTTTAAATTTTTTTGTTACTTAACCGTCGTAAAGTCATAGTTGCCTCTACTGTATTGTTAAAGTGATAATTTCCTTATTTAAACCCCAATAGCTCTGATATAATGCAAATACAAAAAATTTAAAATGAAAAGAAGATGTCTTTACAGGACGGAGTTGTTAATAAATAGGTAATAAAACAAGATAACTTAGACAAGAAAACTTTCCTACCAGTAAAATATTGAAGAAATAATTTTATCCTATTTACTATTTCAGTTAACCTTTTACAAAAATATTAAAAAAACATTTTAAATTAAGTATAGTTAATAAAAGATAACATGATAAAGTACATTTATTTTTTAAAAAAACAAGTATTCATTTTTATTCTTTCGCTATGTTAAAAAAAACATACTGAATAAAGCACGAATTATATTACATTTACATTTAAATAAATACAAATCTCTTTAAATTACATCACAATTTTAAACTTTTTAAACATAAGTATAAAATAAAACAACCAATACAAGAAAGAAAAACAATTTTGGTATATTCTAATTCCTTCAAAAAGACTACTATTAAAAACGAAATCTTTGAAATAAGAAATGTGAAAAATGAGAAAAAATTCCGACTAAAATTCTCATTTTTCTTAAACCATTTTTTTACTGTGTAAATACATGTCATTATTATTCCTACAGCCAAGAACATCCTTTGAAAACCCTTTGACGATATATTTTATTTAACTTTTTCATTTTTCCTATTTTCATTCCTTTAACAGAACAGAAGCTATTTAAATGCAAATCAACTATGAAATAAACGGTAATTTCAGCATAAAAACCACATTCATTTCACCTTCTTTTGTTTTTATTTTCCGTGTTTTAAGGAGTTTAGTTTCTGAACCTCTTTTAAAAATTTCAGTAAACTAAATAACAGATTTTAATGAGGAACATTTGTTTTTATGAGGACATTTAAAATATTTAAATATGAAATGCTACTTAATATTTAAAATTAATAAATTTCCATTATATTGTAATATTTACGTGAATAATAATAGTTTAACAGATTTTATAGTCCTTTTTTTAATTCTGTACCTTACGGTGAAATGTGCAGGAGTTTGATATTCATATGGCATACACATTATAATAATTACATTTATATGCAAATAATGCAAAATAAAAATCATGAATACATTAAAATAATTTGATTATCATAATTTTATAACACCCTTACAGTGGTAGGCAGTGAGAATAGAAAGCCACACCTCACTGTCTTTCAAACATTCTTCGTCTTTTCCACATTCATGCATCTCCTCATACAAACCCGACGATTATTTTGACTGCTTTCAAGTATTTGACATATTTGATCATGCCAAGTTTTCCTCGGTCTCCCTCTGCTGACTAGTGACCTATCATTATACACGGATTGACCTATAGATATAAAATAGGTTTTAATTTATAAATCAACAAACTTAACTCATGTTTTGAAAAAAAAACAACATTTTTTCGGAATACAAAGTTCTTATGGAATAGATTAATAAAATATGATATTTTTTCTAATATGTATATTTTCAATGTTCAATGGAAATATGCGTTACATAACAATCATTTTATATTTTAAATAATGGCATAAAAATTTATTACAGGTACTTTATTTTTGTTACAAAATAAACTGAAGGAAATCAACATTTTATAGAATAATAATCACGGCAAGTGATGTTTTTAAATAACTGAATACAATAATACATATATAAATAAATATCACAAATTCATAAAAAGTTGAAATCCTTTTTTACTCGAGTGAACGGTAAAAATAAAGATGTATTCGTATTTTTTATAAGGTTTTATATGTAGATTTGTTTTTTTATGAAGAGTATCATATTGCACACCTAGATCAAAACTGTACTAACTCAAAAACTATAATTTTTTTGATAATCACTTATTTGGATTCTACAAACGAAGACGCATATATAATTCATCCGATAGCCAATATCTTAATTATTCTTCAAAATATGGCACTTTATGTTCCATTTGGTGAATAAAAGAGTTCGATCCTCTCTGCCTATCCCTTTGGAGAGGCGGCGTTATGGTTTGTTAGTAAATAAGCATGAAATGTTTTAATGTAAATATTCTTTAATATGCATTTCCCATTAATAAAAGAAAACAGGAAAGTTCTATTACATAAGGCGACATCACTATACGTTTTTCTTCTATCCTAAAAAACAGTTTTTTTTAGTTGATACTCTTTTGATCTAGGGGTGCGATATTAAACAAGTCGAGGGGCGTAAAAAATGAATATATTTTCAGTGTTTTATGACTAACAATATGTACTGTAACGATAAGATATATGATAGCTACAACATATCTGTATGACTTCATACTTCCATAAATGTTTGCTCTGCTCAGTAGGAGGCACCGCGCCAAATATGACGGGAAATTGCCGCCATAAAACGCTTCAGTTTCCTGGAAATAAGCAGTATAAAAGTATTTATTTATTTATTGATTTGGCGTTTAATTTGTAGAACTCCATTTTAATTTATGTATTAATTTTAAATCAAACACAGATTTTTTGAGTCTACTAAGTTGTATTTTATTAACAAAAACACATAAAAAATTATATTGTGACAATTGTTTCGCCTTGTTAGGGCATTATCAAACGAATGTGAAGATCAAATGGACTACGGTTCTTATGTAGCTATACAATTCTAAGTGACAGTTTTAACACGTGCAGCAATAATTTATGGGAGACAACAGTAGCTAATGGGGGATGTAGGTATGTACCCTTATATTTATTTTCTGGGAAAGGAAGAATTTATTGACATGGCCATATTTTAGAGAATGAATATTTTAAAGCTTAATACAATTGTTGGTAATATTATTTTTAAGAATAAAAGTATAAAAGTATTTGAATAACTCTCAATTTCGATATCAAAATTCTGGAAAGTACATATTGTATTGACATATCAACGTAGATGAAGAAGAATACTGAAGTTTGGATATTTCCAGGGCTTTCAACTTATCAAAGACCCATTGGAGTGATCACTTTATACATGATGTAAATGTCAGTATAAATATTTTATTTATTGTTTCCGTATTCACTTTGTGGTAATACATGATGAAATTGTAAAAGAAAAACATTTCACCTAGTACCACACAAAGGGCGAATAATGAATTATTTAGAAAATATAAAACTACGAAAAAACTTAAATTCTAATAATAGTTTAATAAATAATAAATTATTTCAAACTCTTCACCTTTGCTTTCCATTTTCCCTTTATTTTAAAACTCCACCCCCTTGACTAACCCCTCCCCCCATCCCTCTAACTCACCACTCTCCTTATTTATAGAACAGATAATTATTTATTATGTTTTAGTTAACAATTAGACCTGAAGATGGAATCATAGCTTCCATAACTAGTTGTCAAAATAAAATTAACTCAAATCGTAAAAAAAAGTTTTTCTTTTCATTTCAGTTTAAATACATTTCAAAATTTTGGGCACAATCAAAATAATATTATATATATATATATATATATATATATATATATATATATATATATATATATATATATATATATATATATATATATATATATATATATATATATATATATATATATATATATATATATATATATATATATATATATATAATATATATAAAATACCATAAAATACAATAATAAACCATTTTCTTACGAAATATGCTTTATTCAACCTAATACTTATATTATACAGTAAGGCTAAATATTTCTGAAGATTTTATTCATTCAGAAACTTTGTTTCGTATACATTTAACGCCACAAAAATAACGTGTTGAAACGAGGAATAAAAAGGCTTGAATATCTAACTAAAAAAGTATATGGTTTAGTTGTCTGAAGGGCTTAAAACTTTTAGGACCCTAACATGATACAAAGCACCCGAGACCTGTGGCCACAACTTTATTTGATGCTGTGACTCTATACAATCAGTACATACACTATTTGATTCAAAGGCATTTAAGAAAACTTATCAATAAAATCTGTACAAGCTTTTAAATTGATTAAACTATTTCACAAAGCTTCTTAATTTGCCGTTGTGACAGAAATTGTTTCAGTTTCATGTAACATATATGTTAATGAAAAAATACATAACAATACCATTTTGCCATCATCAAAATATACCTTAACCGTTTTACTGATGAGCTTTTTTTCACATATTTTGCCAAAATTGCTTCTTTATATATTTTAATTAAGTGTACAGAAAATTGTGTATATTTTCATCAAATATTATTTTCACCAGTATTCACTTTTTAAAAGATTATTATTGACGAATTAAAAATGATTTGCGCACGCGCGCCGCGATGCGTCCACACAGGTCGATATCTAAAATCAAACTGAGCAATAGTCATTATTTCGACGGTACGCGCGTTTCGCGCAGCAATATAGCGTCGAAATATCGACGGCCTGCAGTAAAACGGTTAAACGTGAACTATAAACAATACACCAATACCTAGATTCTGTAAAAACAGATAAGTATGCAGTGTAAATCAATAGTTTACAAAAAGAATAATTACTAATCATAATAAGCGTACATTTTTTTTTAATAATTCAAATTTGTAACAAAAAACATTAAAGGTTTATGTATTCAAACTACTAAAATAACTACATGACTACATAACTACATAAATTATTACTGAATAACTTTATTACTACGTAAAACATCTTGTTAATTGCGCCTCTCCAACAAAGAGACTAAACTCTTGTGTTTGTAGAGAGACTTGGATACAATATTTATTTATTATACTTATTTACATAGATCAATTAATATAATTGACATATTTAAGACAGTGAGTTTAAATTAATGGTATTTTACTAGATTTAAAAAAAATAGGTTGAACCTAGTACATTATTGTACTAGGTTCAACCTATATTATGTATTGTAGGGTACATTATTGTCTATTTAAATTGCAAATAAGTGTATGCTGAAAAATAAATAAATAAAATAAATGTGTAAATTCTTC
This sequence comes from Brachycentrus maculatus, assembly GCF_059751285.1. Classification (NCBI taxonomy): domain Eukaryota; kingdom Metazoa; phylum Arthropoda; class Insecta; order Trichoptera; family Brachycentridae; genus Brachycentrus; species Brachycentrus maculatus. The sequence continues at coordinate 1,479,199 of NW_028280811.1, read as the reverse complement.
AAAAAATAACGTTGTAAAATAAAATACTATGCAATAAAATTAATTTTATTACTCTGCTAACTCGTTTGTTTCGGAAAGAAAAATAAAATTATCATAACAAAATAATACGTTTTAACGAGACCACTTCTCCACGAGTCGATACTCCAAAAATTTATCGTATATCTTTGTTTATCCAACAACCCCTAATAACCGGGTTTGGGTGAAAAGCGAAAATTAGTAAGCAAAAGTATAGATTTTATGCAAACGAGTGACAGTTCCGCGATCTCTGCACCAGATTAATCCAATCTAGACCCCTTTTTATATTCGGCTTATTTATGGGCATAATTTCACGATCCGAAGACGCCATTTTGATTCATCAGACGTCCCGCCATTAGCGACATTCTCTGTTTGTCTATGACAGAACCCAGTGGCGTATCTAAAGGATTCCAAAAGCCTAATTTAGTCCTAAATCAAGATTGTCCACCCAACCCATCCGCTTAGGGAGCTTAAATTATTTGATCCGAATTACACAATTACACTGTGTGTAGGGAAAATTGCAAAATTCAATAGCCTACAAAATGTACGCCTTAGCCCTTCAACCGTATCTGGTAATAAGTTTTTACGACTCCAAATTAGGATCGACTTCTTATTTAGATACAAAAGTACATATATGAATGTTATAAATGAATCATCCGCATACAATTGCTGACCAATCGTTCTCATGGCACTGTAGGGAGTAGATTTCGTTATTTTTAAATATATTTTGAAGAAATAAGTTACAAATTTAATTTCATATACAATAAATATTTTCAATACAATTTAAATTTCTTTCATTCATCACGAAATTTCAACAATCTAATTAAATACCCTATATGATTTATTTAAAAATATATTTTACAGTCATTTTTACTATCAACTTTATTTTCAATTTGGGCTAAGGTAGGTGAGCTTACAATTATTCAAAAGTTTTTGTTTTAAGTAACCGTTATCTTCTATTCTTGTTTTATGTAATAAAAAAAACATAAATTATGAGTATTCTATTACTTTTCTATTTTCTTCTAGTTCCAATATCAATTCATATTCTACTGCTTTTTTAAGTATACATTTCAGGACTGATCACCTTGCCATCATAATGTATTTTAATATTCATCACCTATTCAATGCGGTGGTCAACAACGCCTCATTAGGGTCCAGATAGGGGTCAAAAAAGAAGTAGTTATATTTTTTCTACTTAATAATAGTACGAATTAACTAGGAACAAAGGGAATTGACAATGAATTTAGCTCACAATTTAATTTATTTCGAGAAATAAAAATACTTCGTGTTTTGATCCACTCACATTTTTATTAACTAACTAGTTTCGGCAACAACCTGTTGTCCTATTCAGGGTTTAATTTATAAATTAAATAAATTAAACCCTGAAGTAAAAATAAATTAAACCTTGAAGAGGGCAACAGGTTGCTGCCGAAACTAGTTGGTTAGTAAAAATGTGAGTGGATCAAAACACAAAGTATGTTTATTTCTCGAAATAATATATCAATATGATCCGTAAAGTCAATGCTTTCAATTTTCAAAACACAATTGAATGCTTATAACAAAGATTATATCACCTGAATTTTTAACCACAAAGCTGGGGTTTTTGTTTAACATTTTTACTGACATATTTTTAACCACAAAGCTGCGGTTTCCATGTATAGATTTGGCTCAAACTGATTCAAAAACATATTTTTCTCTTAGAAAATTCTGTGATTTTAATTCGTTATTATCTTACGCTTGTATTTTATACCATATGTACATCATACTATCATAATATATTAGAACTTCGAGAAATCTTATTTCATTCCATGGGCGGGGCGCACGCCTTGTCATATTATATAAGGGTTGTATTTATACCATAAGGATCGACTACTGGGGTGCAATCATACTGTCGCAAGAACTAAGCGTTTCAATTTACTTCCGCATCGGATTATTTTTTTAAGTATACAATGTTCTTGTCAATGTGCTATTCTTTTTTATTCAAGCTCACAGCATGCTCGACTATCGTAGTGAAGGTCCCGGGCTCGATTCCCAGGGGGGTCAAATAAATTTATTATTAATTTATTTAAACATTTATTCAATATTATCCTGAACTGGTACCTGAAACGGATGGCTGACCACCTTTCGTTCATGTGTCTTTCAACGATCAAGACAACACTGCGTTTATATTATGCAGTGCGCTATGCACCATGAGGGTTTGAAAAATGAAGATTCAAACTCACTACGCTTCTTTTCCATATATTAGAGTTAGAACCATGGCTACATCTAAAAATATGCATATTTTTTTATCCTTTTTTCAGATTCTTGGATATTTCTTATCGAGCATTTGAAAAAGACTACGTCACTGTTTCGGGCATTTGGGACCTTTTTTTATTATTTACTTTAAGAACGTCTTTCGTGTACAGAATAAAAGCCCGGGACTGGTTAACGGTTAAGTGCCCCCTCATCTCTCCTATTTCCCACCCTCACCGGTATTTGAACAAATTATAGAAATCAGCTAAGGATTATTTTGCTAAAATAAATAAACGTTTTATCACGAGCTCTTGGTAACATTTATTATAATAAAAGGTCCTTTTAACAATATACGTAATTTTCATAATATCATTTTTCGTACAACGCGTCTAACTACCGTACTGAAGCTCCAAGTTTCAATTCCCAACCGGGTCAAAATAAATAAAAGTAATTTTTGACTATATTATTTAATGATATTACTCTGAATCGGAGGTGATCAACCTTCCTTCATATATTTAGCAAGTAAGCTTACACTGATTACATAAAATGCAATACCCTTTGCTCCATTCGGTGCAGAAAAGGGTTAAAAGAAGCATTTTTAGAAAGAATAAATGTCACGTTGTCTCTGATTAACATTGTTCTTATTATGCGATTTTTGTTGTTTTATTGATACTTAATTATGAACACTTGATCCTGGCGACCATTTCAATAAACTCGGACATTGAAAAAGACAAGATATAAAATTGAAAATAGTAGGGGAGAGTGCCCATGAGTGGGACGGAGGATGAATGGGACAATCGTCCTCCAGCCCAAACTATTGTTACAAAAAAAAATTAAAAATTACTCAACATGAACGCTACAATATAAAACAGATTAATCCTTAAACCTCAGTTCTCGACTGACAGTGAAGCGAGTAAGACGTGTTACAATTTTTTTGCGTCAAAAAGTAAATTATACACTGCAATTTGATTTTGTTTGTACATATAGGTTTTGATGAGTGCTGCAATTGATATATACAATTATTTAAGTTGGTTCTCTTAGGATATTATAAAGTATGTTTCATCAAATTTACTTTAGTATAAATTTATCGATTTATCTATTTTTCTAAAAATCACGCATTTCCTTGAATGGGACGCGCGCAGTGATCATGAATGGGACGGTCCCGCTCAAGGGAAAATTGTCCCATTCATGGCGAATACTTTTGATTTATATTAAAAATCGTTTGTACTCGTTTGTATTAAACGCATTGTAAACATTATATTGTTTTTAGGTTAAAATGCCAAAAACACGCCATCGTTCACCAACCATCAATCACCAACGTTCTAATTGAAGCTGCTGTAGAAGAGGTTTTAAATAAAAGCAAAATATTAGGTCGGCTGCAAAGATATATGCAATAGAAAAATTTTCTCTTTATAGACATGTCAAACAAGTAAAGGCTGATAGGAAATAAAAGAGCCTATCAGCGGAAGCTAAACTGGCAGTGCATAACGGAGTCTTGGTTCTGACTCTAATGTATGGAAGTGAAACATAGAGTTGGTAAAATAAAGATGAAAGTAGACTGAATGCAGTCGAAATGCGATCTCTCAGAGGAATGTGCGACAAAACGATGTATGATAGATGTTCGAATAGTGAAATAAGGAAGGAATGCAAAGCTGAGATAAGCATAATCGATAAAATTAAGAAAAATGTGTTGAGATGGTTTGGACATGTAGAACGAATGAGTGAGGATAGAACGGGTAAACAAATTTACTAGGCGAATGTTATTGGAAAAAGAAGCAGAGGAAGACCGAGAAATACATGTCACGATCAGGTAAGCCAAATAGTTGAAAGTGGTCAGGTTAGGAGTCGTAACAATCGGCGGGTATGTATGAGGAGATGCATGAACGTGGAAGAGGCGAAAAGAATGTTTGCAAAGACAGAGTGGTGTGGCGTTCTATTCTTTCTACCTATCCCTGCGGGGAAGCGGCGTGATCGTAAGTTAGTTTTTTTAGTTAGTCAGTTTAGTCTGAAGCGAGAAGAAATACTTTCCACGTATTTAAATTCAGCTGGAAGAATATGTTCTACAGTACAGAAATAAATCAGCAAGGGGAAATCAAGTATAATATTTGACTTTTCAGAAAAGGACAAGTTTTTGAAAATACAATTATTGAAGAATGGAAAATGAAAACCTATAGATAGACCAAAAAATAAGCCTAACGCTAAAAGAGTTTTAAAAAAACTCAGTTTTCAACAAAATATTTCAATGAGTGATGACGGAGATCAGTTCAGATAAATATCTGAACTTTTTTTGCCTAAAATGTTGCAAAAATGTTTAATAAAATTTCTTTTACATGTGTCTACTTATTATACGAAAGTGTCTACAGATGATTTTTGTTTTAAAATATAAATATTCCATCAATCTAGCATTTTAATTAATGTCCCATTCATGGTATACTGGTGTCCCTCTCATGGGAGGGTGTTTATGAATGGGACATTTTAGGACATTATTCGAAATCGATTTTTCAGGCAGTTAGGATATTTTTTTTAGAAAACAAAGTATGGCATATTTGTAGCTAAAAGATTGAATAAAGAGAAACCACATTTACTTTTTGTGATTTATTTTACAGAGAAGAACTAGAGAGGCAAAATCAAAAACGTCCCATCCATGGGCACTCTCCCCTAAATATCATTATTGATCATCTGTATGCAGCCACACGGGGCAATGGCTCAGTCTCATTAAATAGAAAAGATAAAATGAGAAAATGAAAACATACAACTTTTTTTTAAATAAAAAAAATAAAAGCAATCGGTGAACAACTTCAGAGATTTCAAGATGTTGAAATAACCAACCATTTAATTTTTTATAAACGTTTTATTGTTCTGCTGCAGAAATAAGTTTATTAAAAAAAACTTACCTTTTAAAAAAAAATTAATTAAATATCACTTTAAATATATTATTAAAGTCAGCTTTAAACTTTATTTTCTTCTTTAAAACCAATCTAAGCCACGGAAATGCGTGGTCAAGTACGGGCAGTGTGCGTGGTCATTTAAAAGGAAAAATTATCTAAATTTAATTTACTACTTTCCCCGATAATAACTGAGTAATCTTACATTATGTTTGTATATATAATATTATATAAACGTACATCATTTAATAATACACATTAAAATTATACCCTTGGGCATAGTCGCCAATTCGAAACAAAGCAAATATTGTTTTTTTCATCGTGTATTTATTTTAACTTTATAAGCAAAATTATGTACGCTAGAAAACAAAATATTGTATAAAATTATAACATTAAATAATACGTTTTGTAAGTACAGGTTTTTTTGTTCCAATTCCACGTTTTACAGACCAAATTGGACGTTTTGCAAATACGAATCGGACGTTATATTGAATTTATAATTAGGTATTTGTGATGTATTCTTCACATTAACCTTCCCTTCCTTACTTTCCTACCTGCAGACAAGACTCTTATAGAGGCTTTGCGGGTTATTCCAAAAAAAAGTAGTAGTACTCATTCAAAATAGGAATGAAAATCTTGTCAGAAAACATTTGTACACATCGTGCGCACAGACTATGGCAGCGCGCCGCGCAGTCTTGCCAACTTGATGACTAACATACATGCCTTAAGAATAAAAGATGTTTGGCAAGTATTCGTACTGAATGTATATGTAGTACTAATATGAATTCTTTTTTTAATTCTATTTGTTTATAAAATACAACATAATATCCAATTTGATTTGTTAGGCATCCAATTTGGTTTACAAAATGTCCAATTTGATGTGAAAAACCTGTATCATAAAACTTGAGCGCAATCCATGGAACATAGTAGTAAGAACATGTACCAAAAATATTGTTTAAACCCGGCAGCCTTTATAATTAAAAGTCTTAACTGTAGTAGCTCCAAAATAAACTTCACACTTTATTTTTAAACGGTAAATATATTTTCATTATTTTGATTATTTTATTATTATTATCCTGAGAAAGAGAAGGATTTTATGATCAAATTATTCTCATATTTTAACGTAATTTATAGATCTTTCAGTAGTCGTTAACTCAAATAATAATATCCACTCAGTAAATTTTAATGAAATAATTCAAACTGTTCATGTTTAAGGGCCATCGTTAGGTAATATTTTCATTTCTTGAAAATTTTTTGCTGATACTTTGTGGCACATTTTATAAACTTCACAGAATTAAACTCTAACTTTGTTTTCAACAACTTTTATATTTGGAATAAAAATATGACATGAAGTGAAAATGGTACAAAAATATTGCATAAATAAGTAAATTTATTATATAATTTTTAAATTTCGAAAATTTTAAAAAGCATCATACAATATTTTTACAACATTCAACAATACTACCCTTTACTACCATAGCACTATTTATACATTTTAAACTACAAAATAGTGCATGTTTGCCCTCGGCTCTTAACGCATGTTTGTGCTGCAACCCTTAGTGCATGTTGGTCTTCGGGTCGACCAAAAAACGCATGTGTTAAACGTTTTGTGTAGTTTTAAGTGTTTAAATAGTGCTATGGTAGTGAAGGGTAGTATTGTCTGCATGCTGTGGTAGTGATTGATTAATTGTATTGTTTTTACATATATTGTTTTTCCCAATTTCAATGTTTAATATTTATTCATTAATTAAAATATTACGATGAAATTAATATCTGATAATTTACTACGTTGCGCAACCCCTCACTTAAACTCATTTGATTGTAACTCTCATACAAAATTTTCCTTAAGAAATTTTTGTTAATCTTTGTTCCTTATAAATTTCCGTAAGTGTTATATTGGATTTTCAAAAGGAGTCTTTATTATCATATTTTGCTGTAGGCTTATTCAACAATAATGCTCTCACTCATTTTAAAATATGATTCGAGGAAAATCAAATAAAACGATATTTAGAAAATAACGCACAAACAATTAATACATTTTCGTTTTAGAAACTTCTATCGTCCATATTTTTATTTCAACTTGAATGGTAAATTAATTTAATATGGAGAAAAAGGAAAATATTTAACCACTGACAGATGTGACAGTGAATAAACTAGAAAGTCCTGTAAATACCCAGACATCCATAACCTTTTTCGCAAAAAATATATATTTCCATCAGATCATATATCCATAAAAATATTGATAACAATCCCTCACATGTGAAATCCAGAATTTGAGTATAAATATTTAGACATATTCAAAATACGGAATAATCAATATTCATGGTCAAGAAAATAAGTCTGTATCTATAAAAATATTGTTTTTATTTTTTCACATAATAAATCCAGAATTCGAGCATTATGATTAAGACATATTTAAAATACTGGAAAACTAACATGAGTCGTGAAGAAAAATATATGTATTTGTAGTGAAATTGAAATAAATGAAGAATTGCAGCTTTTGATTTTATATATCCTAAAAGAAACTTTGTTCTTTAATTAATAAAATCTAAATAATATCCCAAATTGTGTTTTTCTTCTTACCCTTTTCCGCACCCAATCCCGTAAAGTATTGTGTATAGAAACAGTGTTATCTTGATCGTTAAATACATGAAGGAAAGGTGATCAACCCTGCGCTTCAGTTACCAGTCCATGATAGTATCAAATAAATTCTCAAGAGACAAATTATAACTATTCGTATTGACCCTTCTGGTAATCGAACCCGGGACTTCTAGCATAGTACCCTAACGCGCTAACTGCTATTATAAAAAGGCAAATCATGTTTACTTTAAATAATTGGTTGCTTTGAAAAAAGCTTTTTATCTATTCTGACCGAAAATCCAACAAACCTTTGAGTGGATACATAATAACACAAAATAGTCAAAAGCTATAATTAAGCTAAAATATAATTGTGGGAAGAAAAATAACAATAAACTTTTAAAATGTCGATCAAAGTTTTAATGGAAAATAAAAATCATTAAAATATATAATTATCGTTCCTTTTGTGGTTTTCCTGTCATCAAATTTAAATCTTTTAAAGCCTTCATGTGTAGTATCTATCCATCTCGCGTGCGATTAACTTTCAAACGATAAACCATGAAAATTATCGATTTTTAAAAAAGCATTACTATCGATTGTTAATTTTGGGAACGAACCACGAAAAGTTAAACAAACAAATACAAAAAAACATATATTGCAAAATGTGTACTCCATGGAAATATTGTAAAACTTGTATTTTTGATTGATAAATTGGCGTGATTATTTAATTTTAACCCAGAAGAGCAAAAAATTGCTTGTTGTTTTTAAACGCGTGTAAATTTAAATAAATATACGTTGTTTTTGTACTTTGCTGTAAAATTTATAAAGTCCTTTTGACAAGCGTCTGAAAATTAAGCTACCCAACTAATCGCAGTTGTTTATTTGAGTAGAAAGCTGTATTACAGAAGCACTCCATTCAACAGAATCCAAAAACCAAGTCAGTATCTGGACAAGGACGTGGAAAGGAATTAGATATTAAGAAATAAAATGATTCAGATCGGATATTAATTGTGAATTTTCTACTAGCAGGCAGATTTAAGGGTGGTGGTTAGTTTTATTCTATAGTGTCAAACACGATGTCTTATTACTTTCTTGGAATAACGCAATAATTAGTTTGTGTATAAGAAAATTTTAAATTTGACGTTCGGACCAGTTTCCCTACTGTACGTTGATGCAAAAAATATGAATACAAGGACATTCTCATTTGAAGAAAAGGTATTGTTTAATTATTTTTTTTAAATATACTAAATATTTTTCGAATGGAGAAAAAACCTTCAGGTTTTGCCTAAAAGGTTCTGTTGCTCTGTAAAAGTTCAATAAGTGGCTTGATATTTATTTTTAATACATTTTATTATATTCTGAAACTATAAAAATGATCTCCTGATAAATCAAGTTTTTTTATATATATGACGTTGATATGTGTATATATATATATATATATATATATATATATATATATATATATATATATATATATATATATATATATATATATATATATATATATATATAATATGTACATATATATGTATAAATAAATAAAATAAATATATATATATATATATATAAATATTTAAATAGATAAAAAACACGCACTTATTTTAATGCAAGGTTGAGACCATCGATGAATAACTTTAGAAGGTTGAAGATTATGAATAAACGTGAATAAATATGAAGAAATATTGAGATAGCTTTTAGATGATTTTAAGATATAGCTTCCTAACAATAACTTTTTAAAATAAATTCAAATGTTTAGTGTTTATTTATGTTTATACGAAAATGTAAGCAATTTTGATATAAATATGTAACAAACAAAACACTCGACTTGTTTTCAAAAGCACTAAAAAATATTATGTACATATTATTATTTTTTTATTCCCAACACACGCTTCTAAAAATTCAATGTTTTCTGTAACGAGATACCTCTTCATTTATTCAGCGTTGGATCCTCTTTAAGTTCACATGATGCTTTTGCATAAATATTTAAGAATATGTATTCACGTATATTACAAGGGAATTTCTATTATCCCTGGAAAAATATTTTACTTTGCCGATGGGCCGATAAGGTCTTTATTTGAGAGGCGCCGTGGTGTAGTTGGGTAGACGCTCGACTGCGAAACTGCCGTGGCGGGTTTGATTCCGGCCAAATTCAAAATAAATTCATTCAATAATTATTTTCAATTGGTCTGGGTGTTAGCGATGTGTTTTTACACTTACCTTCCCTAAATTTCTACCTGCGGACAAGCCTCTAAAAGTAGAGGCTTTGTGGGTTATTCCCATTTTTTATATTCGTATTTTTTTTCTAAAAATGAATTCGCTGGCTTGTCAATATCAATTCACGACAAATACAGTTATTTTTGGCACAAGCAAAGATTATTTCATTTTACTTTATATCATGTACATATACATACATACTCGTACATATATTTGTGTTCGCCGCTTTGCCACAGAGTTAGACGGAGAAAATAGTCGCCACATCAATCTGTCTTTGCAAATAATCTTGCCTCTTCCACATGCATGCATCTCCTCATATATCTTCAAATACCTCTCAAACCCTTATCCGCACCCCAATGGCGCATAGGGCACTGCATCATATAAACGCAGTGTTATCTCGATCCTTAACACATGAATGAAAGGTGATCAACCGTCTGTTTTAGGTACCAAACCCGGGGTTATATTGAATAAATATTAGAGTGAAAAAAAATCATTTATGTTTTTTAGATCAACCAGTAACAATCTCAGTATGGAATTATTAATGAAATGTACGTGGATATCACACGAAATAAAACTGTTTTAAATAACCAATCGAATTAAATAAAATTGACAATATTCGAATTGTATAAAAAATAAAAAAAAGGAAAGAAGAGGACTGATATATGGGAAACCACTATTAAAGTTAGGCGGATAATTTTAGATTAGTTTTTAAAAACCTCACATGTAATGAGACGAATATTTTTTAGTCTTCTTCTTCAACCCCTTATCTGAACTCCAATGGCGCAGTGTTATATTGATCGTTAACCCCTGAAAGAAAGGTGATCAGCCCTCCGCTTCAGGTACCAGTCTAGGGTAATATTGAATAAATATTAGAGTGCAAAAATCACTTATGTTTATTTGATGTTCCCCTGGGAATTGAACCCGGGACCTCCATAACGGTAGCCAAACATGCTGACCATTAAACTACGGAGGTGGACAATCCTAATGGGTCCTCATATATACCCTCCGATTATTCCGACTCCTGACCACATTCAGGCAATGGAAATATTTGATCATGCTTAGTTTTCCTCGATCTTAATTTTGCTTTTATTACCAACCAAATTCGACTCATAAAATTGTTTTACTGTTCCGTTGAACGGGGCTACTTGAACTTTGATGTGTTACTTGAGCCCAGTACAAAATAAAAATTTTAATCTATATTTGGTCTACAATAATGAACGTATCGTGACAATAAGTGTCACCTGTCAGGGAAACAATGACTCATGTTAATACGTTCATTATTGTAGACCAAATACAGATCTATTTTGTTTCGTACTGGGCTCAAGTAACACATCAAAGTTCAAGTAGCCCCGTACTACGGTTCTTTCTTCCCTCACTTGAATTACATGTCCAAATCTAGCTATCGTTGTTTGTTTTTACTAAAATATATTGTATAAAATGTAATTTTGGTTCCCCTTCAAGGGTTTTGTACAGATTAGAAGCGTCTAACATAAAATGCTTGATAAAATACTAATATTAACCAACCGAATGCTCTAGTCATCGCTGTTTTTCTCCGTTTTCAATGACAATATTTAAAAAAAAACATATTACGTAGAGTACCTTTGCCAAAATATATAATTCATGATTTTGAACTTGGAACAAATCAATCCACTCGACGATTGATGAAGGTAAATTGAATTAACCAAGTACATATTTTGTGAATAGTAAACAAACTATAATTACTCATGAAAAGGTTGGATCAATAAAGTTTGTTATTGGCGGTGGTTATACATATTTACGCATTAAAGATAAGTAATGTGTTCGTAACAATCTCAATATAGAATTATTAATGAAATGTAAGTGGATATCATACGGAGTAAAATTGCTATAATAACCTACCTTATTGGAAAGTTTTGACAATATTTAAATTGTATAAAAAATAAAAAAAAGGAAAAGGCGAGATCTGATATATCGCTCACTCCTTTCAAGAACGTCATAAATCAAAAAACTTGATTTTTCAGGAGAACATTTTTAAAGTTTAAAAATGTAATAAAATGTTAAAAAAATAAATATCAAGCCACTTTTTGAACTTTTTACTGTGCAACAGGTCTTTTAGGTAAAACCTGAAGGTTTTTTCTCCATTTGAAAAATATTTAGTATGTTTAAAAAATTTATTAAACAATACCTTTTTCTTCAATATGCAAAAACAATACTTTCTGCCCTGTAGCGGGTAAATATTGAGTTAAAAATATGCCTCTTTTCAGGGAAATAGTACATTTTCTGGGCATTCTGAAAACATACACAACTGAAAATTTACGATTTTTTATTTATGACGTTCTTGAAAGGAGTGAGCGATATAGTAAACCGCTATTAAAATTTGATGAATAATTTTAGATTGGTTTTTAAAAATTTCACATGTAATTGGACGAATATTATATAGTCTTCTTCTTCAAACCCTAATCTGAACTCCAATTGCGCATTGAGCACTGCATCATATAAACGCAGTGTCATCTTGATCCTTAACACCTAAAAGAAAGGTGATCAGCCTTCAGGTACCAGTCCAGGGTAATATTGAATAAATATTAGAGTGAAAATATCACTTTTATTTTTTTGGTCCTGCCCGGAGAATCGAACCCGGAACATTGAGAACGGTAGCCGAGCGAGCTGACATTTACACTACGGAGGCGGAAAAAAAACCTTATAAATAACTTTTAAATTTGTGTGTATTTCAATAAAGTTAATAGCACTGACCATTTTTTTCTACGTTAATTTTTCCTGATGAATACGTTTTTGTAACAGACTAGACAATATAATGATTATTATATAAGAGATGATAATAATAGATTTCGTTCTCAAAGCTGAGAGTCAACTTCTGAGATAAATTAACTACCTCATACAATCATCCTCACTAATGAAATCCATTCGTTCTCTAACTCGAGTTTTTTCCCCTCGTATGTGACGTCTTCCTACGATTCAATCTACATTCTTATAATATACTTCAATCCTTCTCAACCACGTAAATCCATTAATGAAAGGTTAATTAACGCTTTTTTGTGATCTTTGTTACCAAATAAATAAAAGCTGTTTATTTAATAATACAAAAATCTGTAAACATACGTAAAATATTATTATGTAATTTTTTAAGTAAAGAAAAATATCTTACTCTCATCGATTTTCTCACTAGCAATTGAAATAATTGTTTAAGTTTGTTTACTTTAATATTCAATATTAAGATTCTGTGACCTTTATTTTATACATGAAAACAATTTTTAAAAAATCACATGAAATATGTAAGCACTCTTTTATTGCACAATGCTCAATAAAAAGCAACATTTATTAGTTTTTCCCGTTTTTTAAATCACATTTTCATATGGTGTACGGTATGCGTGTATGTTTTTGGCATCGTAAGGGAAGGGTAATTAACTATAACCTAACTATGAGTATTTCAATGTAATAGAATAAGTACATAAACCCTGAGGATGACAAGGTTCTTGTCGAAATCGGTTGGAAAAGTGTACCAATTTAAAGTGATTAAAATTTAGTTGTTTTATTTTATAAAGTAATTAATTTCCCTTATACACACATCTTTTTCATACTCTTTTTTATTCTCTTATACACCCATATTTTAGATGTGTATGTTAAAGCAACTATTAGGTAAAATAATCATAACCTATGCATTTCAGAATTACTCTCTTTCCACAAGAAAGTACTTTACAGCAAAACACACAAATAACAATCACATACCTCTTTTGTTCAAAAGAACTTCGATAATTTTGCAGTGAAGTTTTACAAGCCAATTCTACTATCCATAAAGTCATGAAAAAAGATGACAGAGATAAGAAATATTTATAAATTGATAATGGAGGTCCGCACATTAGGCTTTATCGTATTTAATTGCATTTCATAAATAATTTTCATATATATAGTATGTTAAATTAGTATTTTAAAATGTGCCCTTGCCACGAAAAAACTCGGCGAGGGTACATTATTCTAATTCGTAATTATGTGTATTATGAAATATTGTTTATTAATAAATAGTTATTGAGATATATTCGTAAGTTTTGTTCTGACATTCATTGGTAGAACTGCATTTTATATAAAGTTTTTTCTACATAAATTTAAGTGGAAAAACCATATTATTGTTATTATATTACAATACAATTTTTAAATATGTGAAATAAAATTTAAAATTGAGTTTAAAAATCACTTTCCGAAACAGCTGTCTCTCCTATATTTCGATTAACTGGGATTTTACTGTATTATTAAATTTCATTAATAAATATTGTAAAACATGTTTCAATCAAAGAAAGGCATTCAATTTTCGATATTTTGTAAGAAATTATAGGTCTGAGATGCAAATTGCGAGTTTAAAATTAATTTACAATCGTCACGTCTGACTCATCCCTAGTTAAGATCTGGCTAGACGGACTGTGGGGCTGTAACGTGTAAGTTCAAGTTTCCAGCTATCCTTTCTTTGTTTCGCGATAAAATCATAAGTTCAACACGCTACAATGGCGTGATACAATTTTGTTTATAATTCCCGGAATATTCGTGAAAGCCTTTCTCATCCGAGTCGAAAAAGGGTCCCTAATTAAAATCTCAGCCTGTTCGTGAGGAACTTTGGGAGGTCTCAGAGGTAACTAATTAAACTTATCACCAGTACATGGCGCGGGACTTCTTACTTTTCCATACCTAACGATTCTGGTCTATTCTAATAATTTTAAAACAACAAAAAAAACAGAGTAAGAAATGTCTCACAAAATCAATTAATTGTTTCGAATTTTAACTAACTTAGTTACTATCACGCTGCTTCTTTGCATGGGTAGACTGAGAGAATAGAACGCCATTAAATTACGTCTTTGCAAACATTCTTTGGCTCTTACACATTCATGTATCTCCTCATACATTCCTTCTTCTTCTTACCCTTATCCACACCCAATGGTGCATAGGGTACTGCATCGTGGCGACGCAGGGTTATCTTGATCGTTAATTGCATGAAGGCAAGGTGATCAGCTCTGCGCTTCTTGTACCAGTCCAGGGTGATATTAAATAAATATGAAAATACAAATCGGCCATATTCATTTTGACCCTCCTGGGAATCGAATCCGGGACCTCCAGCACGGTAGCCAAACGCACTGACCACTGCACTACGGAGGTGGACAATATCCTCATACATATCCACCGATTATTCTGACTCCTGACTGGACCATGTCCAACTATTTGAAATGCTTGCCAAGTTTTCCAAGTTCTTCCTCTTCTAATGAAAACTTTTCAACGAAAATTAAACAGGCAGTACACAATGGAGTCCTAGTTCTAACCCTAATTTATGGGCTAGACCGAGAGAATAGAACGCCATACCATCTCGTCATTGCAAACATTCTTTGCCTCTTCTAATTCATATAACTTTTTCAACGAGTGCACCCACCAATGGTGCATTGGGTACTCCATGAAATTGATGGATTATTAAGTCGATCGTTAATTGCATGAAGATAATATAATGAATCTTACGCATCAGGTACTAGTCCAGAGTAATTTAAAATCATTACTTGCGTGAAAAAACACTTATATTTATTTCAACCCCCCTAGAAATCTATGTAACTTGGGACCTCACGATGGCAAAACGCATTTAACATCACACTACGGTGACGAACATAAATAATCTGAATTTCGAATTATAATATATTGAAAGAGACATTTGAAATATTGTAAAAAAAATGGGTACTGCCTTTGTTGACCAGTTCATTTTTTGATACATTATTTCGAATATTCCTACATATATTCTACAATATTTATTTCGACCCACCTGGAAATTGAACTCTGTACCTTCTGCACGATATCTAAACATGGTATTAAAGCGTTTGGAAAAAATAATTAATAAAGAAATCCAATAAACTAAAAATATAGTGTGAAAACAGGTTTATTAAATCAGAAACAAAATTAAATCAATACCTCAGTTATTTAGTATGCCTGTACCAAAACTGTCCACATTGAATGTAAAATCTGGCTAAATTTGTTCAAACAGCCGTTCAAACGTCACGCAAACTATTTATATGCTGATTTTACTGTCCGTATCGGCGTTAAGAGTCAGTCCAATGATTTGAATATCGACTCTATGGGTAGTTAGCTCACTAGCAGAATACCCCTTGTTTCATATTCGAATCACCACCGAATCTCTCACATCAAGTACTGCAGGATACCAAGTGGCAAAGTTTAGGAATCACTTTACGAATAATATTATTCAAGCAAGCGCAAATCGAGATTTCTCCCGGTATCATTATTAGATCACAAATGTTTTTTTTTAAATCTTGTCTACTTTTTGTAAACAGATAACCGAATATTATTCTACGTTGGACGATTTAAAAAATCCTCTTGCTCCTTAGGAAATATTTATATTTATATTTCACGGTGGTAAAGTTAATTTGTCCGCCTACGTAGTGAAATGGTCAGCACGCTCGGCTACCATTCTGGAGATCCCGGGTTCGATTCCCAAAGGGGGTTAAATAAATATAAGTGATTTTTTTAGTCCAATATTTAATCATTATTACCCTGGACTGGCACCTAAACAGGAGGGCTGATCACCTTTTTTCATATTTAACGATCGAGATAACACTGCGTTTATATGATGCAGTGTTCTATGTACCATCGGGTGCGGATAAAGGTTTAAAGATGAAGAAGAAATTGATTTACATCTATTGATTTACATAGGCAGTCACATTATGGTAATATCTGTATATTTTTAATTTTAATTTAACATGGTAAACACATTTTTTCAAATCTATTGTGACACGTATTCTGATGCATTCCGCATCATGTTTATATGGTGTTTTCACTTGAGACGAATCATCTATTGTTTTTATATGGAAGTCTAAGCATCCCAGGGATTGTGATCTGCGGCTTAATTTAATTGAAGAAAGCTATATACTTCACAAATTTTTAATTTAGTTCACCGCCATCAGCCAAAATTCCAAATCTCTCAAAATTATAACTAACAAATGAAAGGCATTCAACAACAATGCATATATACATCTTTATCCATTCGCTCCACATATCCGCGCTACCTTAAAGAACTCATGTGAACGTGATCAATATAGCTACCTAAATGACAAATCGTAAGTCCTGGGATGCTCGGACTTGCATCTTTTTTTCGTACAAAAACGATAGATGCTTCGTCTGAAGTCGAGACACCTATAATATATTATGTGATAACCTAAATAAATAACAATCAATATTTATACATGAAACAAGTACGCGCATATTCACTTATAAAACATAGTGATCACTCTAATCCGAAGTCGGCAACACCCTACCTCTGACATACTCCCGCGTTTCCGCTTTGGTGACCCGACGTGACGTATAAGAATGCAATGACGCGGACTCGTTGAGAGCCGTTGACTTGAGAACGATCCGAAGATGGAGAGGCTGCTAGATTATATATATGAAGGTATTTTAATAGACCATCTGCAGATGACGGAGACCTCTCTTGTCATGTAAGGTTTGGCTCTAGCGCCATGTCTGATAGGCACATGGCTCCCTCCCAACCCTTAACCGATAACAAGGTAAGGGATGTGCAAATTCAAGCATATTATTTTTAGGTTAATTGATTCGACAGTCATTTTGCGTTAAAAAAATTCAATTAAACAATTAAAAATTAATGAAGTATAAGTTTCAAATATTTTATTTTTATATTCTTTTATTTTAAAATATAATAATTTTTAATATAAGGTTTAAAACATAATAATTGTAATTTCGTCAAAAACCACGTGTTGTGCAATCTTTATGTATTATGTATTGTGAAAAATTCTGTTGATTTTCTTCTGAAAATATCGGATAAATTATGTTTTTCACGAATTGATTCAGTCATTTTGTGGTAATATCTTTCCATTTTTAGTTGAATTTTTACATGATAAATACCAATATTTCTTAAAATCTATTGTGATACGTGTTTAAATGCATTCCGCATTATTTTTATACGGTATTTGAATATGATCGGGAATGCATCGAAACACGTGTAACAAAAAAAATTAACAAAAAAATGGTATTTACTTAGTAAAAGTTTATTTAAAAATGTATATTATTTTTATCTAAGTATGTAATCTTTTGTTACACGTGTTGGTGGAGGATTTGTTTTTTTATCACACGTTTTGTTTTTACATCATAAATGTGGTTTAAATTTTTTTGTGATGCAAAATTTACATTTCGTATTTAAATTGTACTTGTACATTTGAACATACAATAACATATTTTTCTCTACCTTTTTTAACAAATGGATGGTAATTTTTTAAGTAATCTTAAGGTGAAATACAAGTTATGATTAAGATTTCGTTAATGATATCTCGACATATGTAGATGAAGAAGAATATTAGAGTCAGGGCTTACGACCTATTATTGGCTGATTTAGGATGACCACTATACACATTCTGTAACATTCACCATTCAGCCTATGACTGACAACCACACAACTCAAATTTCTATATTGATATCTTAACATGAAAAGTCTATCGATGTAGAAATTTGATAAATTATGGTCAAAGTGATTATTTTATATTCCACTCAATAAAATTTCGTATTTTCATCTCAATAGATTTCTTCATCTTTATAAAAATCTTGATATAAATACTAAAATATGTATATACTCAAAATATTTTGTACATTCATTTAGTTCTAATCACGATTCGGATTTCGTCATAGCGATTAATCTGCCCGGGGCGAAAAAATAGATTACCGACCCAACGACCAAAAAGGAATGTTCTTTAATTCCACAAATAAAGCCCATTAGCAGCAACGGCACGGGAACACTTTACTTCAAAAACAAGGAGAGAAGACGTGGGGAGAGATGGCACATCGGGAGAAATGGAACATTTTATAGCGTTATTCCCGAGGGAAGAGCAACCCAAATCCGCAAAGGTTTAGGCGTATACCGCATCAAATTCATTTACCGTAGGACGAATTATTTGTTGTATGTAATAAAAATGAATTGTTTTACAGCTTACATGGCGATAAAAAATTTCATCGTAATAACTTCAATTGTCTCTTTGGACTGGAATATTCCTAATAAAAAGACGCTCTAAAAGATTTATCGCTTCCGATACCTATATGAACAAAATAAACGAAATGAACTTACTAACCATCACGCCTCTTCACTGTAGGGGTAGGCAGAGAGAATAGAATGCCACACCATTTAGTCTTTGCAAACTTTCTTCGCACCTTCCACTTTCATGCATCTCCTCATAAATACATACCGATTATTTCGACTGCTGACCTGACCACATTCAAGTGTTCGACATCCCTGATCATGCCAAGTTTTTTTTCAGTCTTCCTTTGGTTCTTTTCTAACTACATTTGCTTCATAAAATGTTATACCGTTATTTCCTCACTCATTCGTTTCACATGTTTCCCTCTCAACTCACCTTTCTTAATTTTACCGATAATGCTTATCGCAGCCTTGCATTCTTTCTTTATTTCACCATTTAAAATACTCGTGTGAACAAAATAACAGATTTTACTTATTGATTTGGCGTTTATTTTGTAGAAGTACACACTTTTAGTTTAAATATTTAAATCAAACACTGAATCGAGTCTACTAATTGAATAAGATTTGGCGAATATTTTTTACAAGGCCGATTATTGTGGGTTTATTTTTTCTATGCTTACACCTCTATGGGGAAGCGGCGCGATTAAATAAGAGATTTAAGTATGCATTCATATGTCTTATTCAACAATTATTTTTTAGATGATATGAGCGTAATTTTAGTCATGTAAAATAATGCCTAGATACGGGTTTTGCCTACTGAGGTATTCATATAGACATCTCAACATAGATGAAGAAGAATATGGAAGTATATGAACACACTCAAAATGTAAGCTTAATAAAAAAATTCAAATCATGTTTTTCAGGCGGGTCTCAAGTATGTGAATATAATCCAGGATTCAGACCTAACATAATAAAAAAATAAAATAAAACCAACATAGATGGCTGTTGTGAACTCAAACGTACTATGTCACGAGATTAATCAATATATTTAGAAAATCAAAATTGTATGTAGTATGGTCAATCTTGGGTAGAATTTGTGAATGTTACACGTGTGTAAAGTGATCACTTAACCAAGCCTATGACATCGTTAGCCCTGTAAATGCCCAGACCTCCATATTCTTTTTTATCTATCTTGAGATAATAAAAAAAATGCAAAAAATAACTCCTAAGTTAAAATAATCCAGATTTCTGAACCAGTATTTGGATACACGCAAAATGATGTATTCATATAGGAAAAAAAAAAAAGTCAACGTGAAAATAATTAAATGCATCGATTGCAGCACCGTGCCAACACATCCAAAGTGCTGAAATCTCTCTTTCCACCTGTAGCGTAACAAGTTTAACACACCTAACACGGCACCGACCAGGATTGAGAAACTTTTAAGGAATGTGTTCTCCATTATGACAGGGAAGTGTTTTGATTCGAACAACTTCTCCATAATTGATAGGAGCCGACTATGCCAAGAATTTGCGCTATAAAACTCGCAACTTACTCTTTTATCGGCGACGATAAAAAGTTCTCAAGCCTTATCGCCCACAATATTTAAATATAATTCTAATAAATTTTACAACTGAGTTTTCCCAAATTTCCACGTTAAGGTAGAGACAAAGAACGTAAATTAGAGTTTATATCCGTTTTATATCGAGTGTGCTTAGTTTAAGCTGTCTTTTCTCAATTTGATGCTAGTAAAAAATAGTCTTTTTTATTCCATTAAATAACTCGTGGGAAGAGTCAAAAGTCAGGTACTAAAATATTTCTAACCCTCATTTGCACCCGATAGTGTATAAGGAACAACATTGCTCAGAGGTAGTGTTATTTTTATTGTTGAAAACACGAAGGAAAAGCCTTGCGTTTCGGGTGCCAGTCCAGAGTAATACCATAGAACGGGGCTATTTGAACTTTGATGTGTTACTTGAGCCCAGTACAAAAAAAAATTTAGAACTGTATTTGGTCTAAAATAATAAACGACATGATTCATTGTTTCCCTGACAGGTGACACTTATTGTCACGGTACATTCATTATTGTAGACCATATACAGATTGAAATCTCTTTTTTGTACTGGGCACAAGTAACACATCAAATTTTAAGTAGCCCCGTTCTACGGTACTTATTTAATACGCACTTATTTAAAAATTACTTATATTTATTATAAGTTTTCAAAATTCCCATAATAGTCTAGTTTTTTTGTAATTTTTTTGACATCTCAATACAGATGAAGAAGAGTATAAATATCTGGGTATTTACAGGGCTTAGACCAGTCACAAGCTGGTGAAGTGATCACTTTACACGCGTGCAATATTCACCATTCTATCCATGAACTTCTAGATATACGATCAATCAACTCAGTATAAATGAGTTTACAACAGGTCATACATAAGCTTTGTAAATACCCAGACTTTCAAATTCGTCTTCATCTATGTTAGATGTCAAAAAATGTTAAAGTACCTCCTAAGTGGAGAAAACCCAGATTTGTGAACAAGTATTTGGACACCCTCAAAATGATTAGAAAAGTATTTTTTATTACACGGTTCTTTCTGTCTTATTTTCAGTTCCTGTTACATTGTTCTAAAATAACATAACTTTATTTGTAAAATATTTTTCAAAACCTTGTTTATATTTTCAATTAAATGTTCAATAAAAATGGCAGACGAATGGATAATTATATTAACGTGTGGAACTTTTTGCTTGAATTTAAATGTTTTTAGTACCTAGTTTAAGTACCTAGTTTATATTTTTAGGAATTCTGCTAGTCTCAACAAGTAATTAGTTTTTTTTTTTAATTAAAATTATTTTTAGAAGGATAAGCAAAATTAGTGGAAATATCAAGTCTATTTTTAACCGGAATTAGAATTTTCAGCTCACATTATGGTTTAACAAATGAAATTAGTAGCTGAATTTCAGTTTTGAATTTAACCCTTAATTTTTTTAATGGTGTAAGCAGTAGGTAGATACAAATTATATGTTTAAATGTAAAAATTGAGTTTTCCAAAAATCCTTTGATTGTTTAATTGTATACATCACATTTTTAAATGTATTAATAAATAATACTAATATAAGAGTTTCTGCTTAATAAAAAAGCTTCTTTACATCTCACCAATAGATGTCTCTAGTGAAGTTCTAGTGATTCCAGAACAAAGTTTCTAAATTGGTTCATGTATATAGAACTTCCAAGAATTTGAGTAGTGTGGTTGTCAATAACGGGTAGGATTGGTGAATGTTACACGTGTGTAAAGTGATCACTTAAACCAGCCTATGACGGTCGTCAGCCCCGTAAATGCCCAGACTTCCATATTCTTCTTCATCTTTGATGAGATGTCAAAAAATAATATTAATAAATATATTTAAATACACATATATGTATTTTTTGATATCTCATCAAAGATGAAGAAAAATATGTAAGTCTGAGCATTTACGGGGCTGACGACCGTCATTGGCTGGTTTAAGTGATCACTTAACAAAGTGTAACATTCACCAATTCTGCCCATTATTGACAACCACACTACTCAAATTCTTGGAAGTTCTGTGAGATGTCAAAAAATAATATGAAAATATCTCCTGTAATTGGAGATAATCCAGATTTTGTGAACGAGTATTTGGACACACTCAAAATGTTGTATATACACATATATATGTATGTAAATTAAATACTTTGGCTGAAGGTGATTTGATTTTTCCGCCTCCGTGGTGTAATGGTTAGCGTATTTAGATACTGTGCTAGAGGTCCCGGGTTCGATTCCCTGGGGAAAATAAATGCTTGTGTTTTTATACTTAATACTTATTTAATATTACTCTGGACTGGTTCCTTAATCGCAAGAGTGATCATCTTGCTTTCATGTAAGTAACGATCAAGATAGCACTGCATCAAAACGGTGCAGTGCCCTATACACCATTGGGTATGGATAAGGATTAGACTAAACATTTACTTCTAATTGGACTTAGGTGAGATTCAATCAGAATTATTTCACATATATTTTTTTAGTAGAGAGAACTTGAAATAACATTTCTATTTCAGATACTTCTATTTTGAACAATCGATAATAAGTATATTTTTTTATTTATTCTATTAGACATTGAATTTTTTACTCTCCGGATGATATAGGTTTATCCATATGTATTTGATTCATCTCAGTTAAGACCTATATACTAAATAATACATATTGAAATATAAATAGTAGGGTAAAAAATCCAGTATATGTATGATGGTAAATAATGAAAAATTGTTAATTTAAAAGAAGTTCGATTCATCGATTCTTAAACTCAGGCAGAATAAGGTTCTTTTCAAACGTTTGAAAAAAACGTTTGTGCGTACAATAGTTGGTGATTAGAAGTGCTTGGACGATGGCTTCCAATACCAGTCTAATGCAGAAAATGCGAGAAGATGTATTGATCAGCGTTAACTCATTAAATCATTCAGTTATGATTTAATAAGATAATAAGTTGTTGGGTAATATATCCAAATTATAGCAAGGTTTTTATTGGATTGAATTCTACATTTATTTATGTATATCTTAATACGTGACGCGTTTCATCTTCTTAGAACATTATCAAACACTAATGTGTGTGTTCTTAGGACGTTATCAAACACTAATGAGTGTTTGATAATGTCCTAAGAAGACGAAACGCGTCACGTATTAAGATATATATATAAATGAATGTAGAATTCAATCCAACAAAAACCTTGTTTTAATTTGAATATATTACCCAACAATTCAATATGGAATTCTACCAACTGTCTGCAGTTACAATAAATAAGATAATAAGTTCCAATGCTCGCGGACATATTAAATTTGAATGTAAAAAAATATACTCGTATACTAACACCTTTTCAGTTTATTAATGTAAATACTTGTTTTAAGAACTACAGATATTCTCGAGAATATTTATAGTTCTCGAAACTCATCGAATTTATATTAATACACTCAAAAACTTATTCATCAAAGTTTATACTAATACTATGATATTTATTAATGTATTATTATGATACATATTATTATGTTAATAGTAAATCAATTAATACTATGATATATTCGAAAATGTATCGGAAGCCGGGAGCGTGGTAAGCTAGGAGTTCATAGGCTTCATAGAGATCATAGAGGATTGTTCTGCCTGTCACAACATATTCGAGCGTGGATGGCCCCTTAAAGACTAGTAAGTAAATTGCCCAAAGCTCTATATAAATAGTCCGCATGAAACCTAATTTTATATTAGATCGATAAACACCCTTTGATAAAAACCCATCCTTATAAAATACATAATCGCATTCGTTTTTTTTCTTCCATTGGCAGAGATTGTACCTAAGAGATTACTTCTCATTGTTTCTGTTTTTAATCCATTAATCTGCGCTGTCGATTTGAATAATACCGCCATTCTTTTTTTTATCTAAAATGTAAATTCAACGTTTTGTTCGCTTCCGAAGTATTATAATTTACCAAATAATCCTGAAAGCATGCGCCATAACGTTAATGGTAAATAATCATTCAAATCTTCAATATTATTACGAAAATGGAGTATTCCTACGAAGCTATGGGTATTGGGCATAAACACTGAAAAAAATATTAGCATTTTCGGGATATTGACTTCCTTTTCGTTAGCTCTTTGTCGTTAGCAAAGATAATCGAGTAAGTTGCGGTGAAAAAATAACAAAAATTAGCGCTTTGTTGAAACTACTAGATAATTTAAGTAATATGAAATACAAAACTGTTGTTTTAGAGAACAATATCGAAATAAACAAAAACTAGTTAAAACTTTGTAAAAAATGGATCAAAGAATACGAGACTACAAAATATGATAAAAACATTATGAAGGAATTTTAATGAACGAAGAAAAGATACAAATAAGAAACAAAAATTAAATGTTGTAAAAATTTCAAAATAAACTACTTAAGAAAAAAGTTAAAGTTAATAATTAAGTCCTCATAAGTTAATGATATTTATTATTAACGGATGTGAAATATTAACAAAGACATTGTATTGCAATCGACTATATATATATTTATGAACGTAAAGAATACTTAATAAAGATATACAATAATTATCTGGACAAAACATTTTTAACTGTGTTGCAAAAGTCACATGTTTGATTCTCATAATAATGGTGCTTATAAAAAAAGCCTAACATTCATTTGGACATTGTTAGTAGACGACCAGATTTTAAACTAAGAGGTCACTGTAACGTATTTATTATTCAAATTATTAAGTTATTAAGTTTTATTTTAAATATTTTAATTCACTTGTAATTTCCTTATACACAAATACATAAAATGCAATGGATCTTTTTCATAATATTATAAAGCAAAACAAGATAAAAATTAAAAAAAACTTGTGATTAATTAAGAAAACAAAGGGAAAAAATATCAAAGGAGTAGAAGTATCCTACTGCGAAATACATTGTATTTTACTTTTATCTACAATTTTCAATATACTGCCATCTTAAGACTAATATTTCCCCTCGAAGAATTCTTGACTTAATCTAGTTTTCCCAGTGGCTAACGATTTAACAATTTATATCGTTTGTGCAGGGTTTGTGCTGCCGCGCAGTAAGATAAATCATAGCTTTGTTTCCGCGATTTTTCCGGAAGCGATTTCTGTCTCTTTGTAAAAATGGTTAAATACAGTTATAGAATTATCTATGTATTTGCAGTAATACATTTTTATCTTTGTTAAACAGTGGTGAGCCGTACATAGGAAGCGATTATTTACGATTTCGTTTTTGTCAAAGTAAAAAATGAATCTTAAATAAATATGGCATTACATTTATCATAAACGAACACAGTTAAAAAAAACTATTTATTTTCTGCAAACATATAACCTCATTATTACACTATCCTGATTGTACCTAATCCTATTTCCTTTGCCTTCCCTGCTTTCACAATTTTTTTACAGTTTATTTAATATTTAATTTTGCGATTATTTAATAATAGTGATTTATGTTTTTTATACTTAGGTACAAGTAATAACTGCCGTTTAATTACAAACGGCAAAATAATGTTCAATCTTTTGAACAACATCACCAGTCTGTTTTCGGTTAGTTGGAAGATGTTGCTCTTTATCGATAAGCCCACCAATGTACAAGAAAAAATAATGGGTATAATGGTTAACGTTACTCAAGTGTATAAAGTGATTACTTCGTCCAAATGCCAGGTCATAAGCCCCGGGATGCTTAGACTTCTTCTCTCTTGTAAAACCGATAAAAGTTTTATATCAAGTTGAGACGCCTATACTTTTGATATATTGTATCATGCGTAGGGTGTAAAAACCAGTATGTGACAGAATATAATAATCAATTGTTGAAAATCCTTTCGCCCTAAATCAAGTTCAATTTTACATTTTTTTTTTCATATTACGCTAAAAAATACTCGTATTTTTTTTTAAATGCCAAAAGGGTTACGAAAGAAAGGAGTTTCTTTAAAAGCCGTTGTTCTATAGTTGTCAAGCTTGCCAAAGCATAGATTTACATCGAGGCTTTTACTTCACAAAGGATCTGGAACTCCTTTGCTGTTGAAATCGCATACGAATTGTCCTAATTTGGCGCTATTTTAGAGAAAAGAATCGCATTTTCTATGATTTCCCCGCCTTTCCTAACCATTTCTAAGGCGATCACCATTTACTAATGGATATCGAGTCGCGCGGAGCTTTTGAATACCGTTTAAATTTTCATAAGAAAAGCGCGGAATTGAATCACTTTAAATATTCATTTACTTTTGCATATCACACCTCCGATAAAGGAGAGCTTACATAAATTATGTATATGTGTAGCATGATTCTGCGATACGTTATTACCTACGTGTTATAGAAAAATAATGTATATATTGTACTGGGTTTTCCCTGGGAATGGCAACAGCTAGCGCCAGAGGCGTTATTCGTTCAGAAATGGAAATTGTTAATGAATTACGCGATGTATTTAATGAATAAGGGAATATGTGGTTGAAATCTCTTATTTGCGTGGCAAAATTAACCCGAAGGCTAAACTAGTATAGCAGCTCGGTGAAACTGGCTCAGAAGTATAATAGTAGTAGCGGCCGATGGGTTTTGTTATATTTTTAAGGTGCATATTTCACATTGTTCATTTGCTTTATAAAACAAACATTATGAGCGACCATTGCACGCCGTTCAGCTCTCATATAAAAAAACGCTTCGTTTCTATCCTTTTTATTATTTCAATTTTTTTTTTTACTCTTCCACCTCCATAGTGTAGCGATTAGTACATTTAGCTACTATGCTGGAAGTCTGGGGTTTGATTCTCGAGAGGGTCTAAAGAAAGTAGTGTTTTTTCAGTCAAATACATATTAAATACTACCCCGGACTTGTACCTGAAGCGCCGGACTGATCATCTTACCTTCATTTAATAAACAATCAAATCAACTTTGCATCAATTTGACGCAGTGCCCTTGGCACCATTGAGTGCGGGTGGGGATCTTATAACGACAAAAAATTTGAATTAATGTTTTTTTGATATGCTTAATTGTCTCTATGAGCGGTTGTTAAATAAACAAAAAATAATAATATTTTAAAAACTAGTCATGAAAAATAAGATAATGAATAAATTTAAGATCACACGAAGGCAAGATACTATATAACCCACTTTATTAAAAAACATGGTTTATGGTTACGGGAATCGACCCATATACATGATTTATTTATCTATCTAAACAACCTAAATTGGGTCAAATAATTTCAACGCCCTTTTTCGTGAATTTTTAAATCATGGGTCACAAGGAATGGGGCTTATAGATTATATAAATTTTTCATTTTGGACTTACTAAATCGAAAAACCTTTTTCATACCCACGTATATATATCCATCGGCTGTCAAAACATAATTTCCTTTAGGGAAAGCATTATCCTATATGGTTAACCTACAACTTAACGATACCTTTAAGTACCTTAGAAAGCGTTTTTAGGTATAAAGCGCGTTCCCAGTGTGCTCGTCGAAACGTCATCAAATATTCAAAAGATTGAACGGTAGATTCAAATATTCTATCACTTACTTCGAGTAAAAATTCTATTTTCTATTCAAAAGGATGTCTCTTAGCTCCCCGTCTGGCGGAACACAAAAAGGAAAAGTGGTACATTCTACTGGAATACTAAAAAAACTGGATTCTTTACAAATGTTCGAGGACCGAAGGACGTTTGAGAGCAACATTTGAAAAATTATTTCAGGAAATGTGAATTTTTCACAACTTTTCCTAGATTTTTGAACAATTTTTTTCGCTTAGGTCCTTGGGTTCATTTTTGGGTTACATTGGAAATTCTTATGAAGTAGATATATATTTTTTTTTAATACTTAATGGTTAGTGATTTTTTCACTCTTATCCAACCTTTATGAAATTTTATTTATTGTTTCGGAATTAACTTTGTGGTAAGACATGTTACAATGATTAAAGAAAACACTTGTTTTATACCACTTGAGTTTTTATTAAAGACTACATGTTTCAAAAGTTAAACTTCCACCATTCAGGTCTGTATAGTAACTAAAATATAAAATATAAAATTCTATAAGTAAGGAGAGGGGAAAGTTATGGGAAGGGGGTTAGTCAAGGGGCGGAGTTTGAAAAGAAAGGAAAAAAGTGGTATAAAACAAGTTTTTTCTGAAATCATTGCTTTATGAAATTAATGACCAAGATTAAAATGCTTGTATGTGATTCAGGACTCTATTCGCCATTGAGTGCAAATAAGGGCTACACGAAGAAGAAATCGATTATTCTAACTCCTTTCCGCACCCTATGATGCATAAGGCATTGCATCGTATTGACACAGTTATCTTGATCTTAACCTACATGAAGTTAAGGTGTGCTTCAGGTACCAGTGTAATAAAAATAAATATTTTAGTGAAAAATCACTAATTTACCTTTTGACCCTCTCTGGGAATCGGACGCGGGACCTCCAGCGTGGTACCTAAAAGCTCTAACCATTATACTACTAAAGAGATCAATAAAATACATACATGGATAAAGAAATACAATTATTCTCGTTTGTAATAATAAATAAATGTATTTTCTTTATACGTTCATAAAAAATCAAAAGGTAGCATGCTCTTTTTTTTAAACGTAATAATTTCGCTATATCAGTTATTAAAAATAAAAATAAAATTTTAAATTTAAAAAATTTCTAAATTATTTCTTCGTGCATATATTTTATTATATATTTTTTTATTTTTGTTAGATGTTTTTTCAACGGATTAAAAATGAAGATATCTCTTCAAAAACCTGAATAATTAATTTGTTTCCGATTTTTAAGAGTAAAAATTCTTATAAAGTGTATTATAAGACAATTAGTGTTATTTTATTAACAAAGACGTAAATAAAAACAACAATATAGATCCGAAAGGATTAACGTCACCATAGCATTGTGAAAATAAACACCTTTAACCTTAAATACAATTCCAGAGCCACAATTAGTGCGTAAATAACCATGAAAATTTAAACATTTAATTAATTCATACTTATCTTAATTATTTTTAATTCGCTCATTAACATTAACGACTGCTAAAAACAGTAAGTGCGTAAAATTAATGAAAAATTATGAAGGAAATTATTAACTTAAATACCATCTACTAGAGAAGATAATCATATTTATAATTAAATAAAACGACATGACATTTTCGATATACTTAAAAAAATTGTACTAATTAAAGTGTCCCTAGGCATAAATCTAAATGAAAATTTAAAAAAAGAGGGGGATTAAAAAATATTACAGTGAAGAGGTTGACACGGATGCTGTATATATTATACATATAATATTTAGGGCTATTTTTTTTAAATGGTAATAACCATTTATATATAATAATAAAACACTTGTGTGTTGAGATGGTTTAGGCATATAAATCCAATGATTGAAAAAATAACAGAAAAACCAATTTATGATGCAAATATGGTTGGTAATAGAAGCAGAGGAAGACCGAGGAAAACTTGGCATGATCAAATATTTTAAATACTTACAAGTGGTCATGTCAAGAGTCGGAATAATCGGGAGGTATATAAGGAGATGCATGAATATGGAAGAGGCGAAGATCGTTTGCTGAGACAGATTGCTGTGGCGTGCTATTATCTCTGCCTACACCTACGATGAAGCGGCGTGATAGTAAGTTAATTTTAAAAATTAAAAAAAAAAATTAACACGAATTTCTGTTTCTATCTAAATAGTGCTTAACATTTGTTTCGAATTTAAAAAAATATAACTGATATTTTTTATCCCAATCATCTTCTATAAATCGAAGGAATTGTACACTCGATACTTATTTTGTAGCCAAGCGTCCACGCAAATACCCCACAGTATTCAATTAAATTAAACCAATGTAAAGAAAATATTTCGAAAAGTGATATTTTAAACCCCATACAATTTTTACTTCCATAAATTTTTAAACCAAGGAAATCTAATCCACAACGTACATTTGATTATACTTTTTTAATAATCCGAAATACATCTTGGTACTTAGTATTTCGTAAATTTTACCTTCTTTAATTTATACTTGTTTAATTTATATTTTATCCACGATCCTGTTCCTTAAAATGCACTCAACGCTTTCATTAGCTCGGAAAAAAACACTCAAAACCAATGTCCCCAATGACTGAATCCAAGTGCCTATATCCCAAAAGTGGAAAATAATTCAGCGACGAATAGCGGGAAAACTTCAACAACGCTACTCCTTAATATCAATTAAATTTTTATTTAACAAAAAATCTGGAAAATAATATTCGAAAAGTATCAACCTACCATTTTGTAGACAGCTTCTCTCAGGGATTCTCTGCAAGGGTTGGACTATCTGGAAAAAATAGTAAACGGTTGTTAACATCATCTGCAACAAATGTTACACATATTGGAATGTTTTTATTTTTTCAAATATTATTTTCAACGCCATTTTTTAGATTTCAATGTTTTTTTTTTCTTGAATATTAATTTGTTTTTTTTTTTATTGTTTTTTTTATAATGTTTTATTTTTAGTTAGTAAGAATATGTGTAAAATACTCTCAAGAAATAAATATTAACGGATTCATGACTTCAAACTATTTTCTTAACATATAATTCAATCCTGAAACATATATGCCATCTTTATACGAAATAGATTTCTATTATGTTTTAAGAAAGAAAGAAAATTACGATGAAGAAATAAATTTGATGTAAAATAATAATATATCTCATTTACCTCATTCCTCTTCTTTTCATTTTTTGCTCGAAACAAACTGCGCATCTCTGATCTCGACCCCCTGCGCCATTTTTCACAACACAGTCAATTTTATTGTTTTAGCACTAAAAAAATACTTCACAAATATAGCACTTTAAAAAAATGTATTTATCCAGGCAGACTTTTCTAAAGAGTAATTTTTACCTAAATAAACACATTCACAATAACATTGTATTTATTTGAATGCACTGGGAAAACAGAAGTCGTTCAGATTGCCAAAATCCCGATGAAATTCTAAGACGAAGAAGATCTTCTTACAAAATCAACATTAATCTCATTAAATTTTTTGCTACATTTAAAAATACAATAACTTTCATTTCAAAATATTTTTTTAAATGAAGAAATGCACTGTCCGAACTGGTTTGTCTATTTTATTTTTCAAAGTCCAATTTTCGTAGGACCACCTTCCCAGAGGCCTTTTTTCCGAATGATCAAGTTCTCGTATGGCCAGTATATCGAATGACCAAGTTTCCGATTGGTGAAATTTCGAATGAAAACCATTTGTTTTGCTATCAGCGGGAATCTAACCTGCAATGCCAAAATATATAAAATTGTATACAATTATCATTTTTTACGTTTACAAATATTTCATGCATATATTAACTCGCAGGACTCTAACCCGCGATAGCTTTTTCGCCAACGAGGTCACCCCAAATACGCTTCAACACCTATTTATTTCATTCTTATAAGAAGAAAAAAATTATAATAATAATGTGATATCGAGTATTTACCTTAATAAATTGATACTTGAAATATTTATACTTTACTCAAGTTCCTCTTCCTTAAAATGCACTCATCTTACAGTTGATGCTATTTTTTGCTTTAATCTGCAATTTCAAAATAACTAAAAATTGATACTGTATTCATTTTTTACATTTACAAATATGATATTTCATGCATACATTTTCTAACTCGCAGGACTCTAACCCGCGATAGCTTTTTCGGAAACGAGGGTCACCCCAAATACGCTTCGACACCTGTTTATTTCGTCATTATGAAAAAAAAATTAAATATTGTGATATCGAGTATTTACCTTAATAAATTGATACTTGAAATATTTTCATGTTGCTCACGATCCTCTTCCTTAAAATGCACTAACATTACAGTTGATGCTATTTTTAGCTGAGCAAAAACACTTAAAGCCAATTGTCCAGCAAGACCTTATCCTAAAAGCCTCTATCCTGAAAGGGAAAAAGAATTCTGCTACGAATGCGAGAAAACTTTGTGATAGCGTCAATTAAATTGCAATTTACAAATAAAACCTGAAAAAAAAATATTCGAAAAGTATCATCCTACCATTTTGTAGACAGCTTTCCTCGGAATTTCTCTAGAACTGTTTGTTGCTGACCTATTCCTATATCATTTTCCAAATGATCAAGTTCACGTATGGCCAATATATCAAATGGCCAAGTTTTTTGAATGGTTAAATTTCGAATGAAAAACATCAATTTTGTTACCAGCGGGAATCTAACCCGCAATGAATGCCAAAATAAATAAAAATATTTACAACTTTTACATGTTGCATTTACTCATCTTTCATGCATATATTTTCTGACTCGCGGGATTCAAACCCGCGAAGCCTATTTTGCAAACAAGCATCTATTCAAATATGCCACAATGCCACTTTATTTGATTATTTTCAAAAATATTTAAAAAACAGTGTTGTGTTCTTTTTACCTTAATAAATTTATATCTTGCCCCGATCCTCATCCTTAAAATCACCCGCGATAGCTTGTTGGCAAACGAGGGTCACTCCAAATATGCTTCAACGCCTGTTTATTTCATTCTTATAAAAAAAATTGTGAAATAGAGTATTTACCCTATTAAATTGATACTGGGAATATTCAAATCATGCTCACGATCCTCTTCCTTGATACTTGAAATATTTATATCTTGCTCACGATCCTCTTCCTTTAAAGGCACTTATATTACAGTTGATTCTATTTTTTGCTTTAGCCTGCAATTCCAAAATAACTTAAAAATTGTTACTTTATTCATTTTTTACATTTACAAATATGATATTTCGTGCATATATTTTCTAACTCGCAGGACTCTAACCCACGATAGTTATTTCAAAAACGAGCGTATACTCACAAATACGCTACAGAGCCTGTGTATTTGATTCTTATAACATAAGTATTTTTATTAAAATATTGTGTTGTATTTACCTTATTAAATTTATATCTTGCCCACCATCCTCTTCTTTAAAATGCACTCACATATCATTTAACGCTTTTTTTAGCTGAGAAGAAAATCACACATGTCCCGAATAACCAAACCCTGAAGCCTATATTCCAGAATGGGGAAATAATTTGAACGACGAATAGCGAGAAACCTTAAACAACGATTTTTTTTTTAATCTGTAAAGTAATATTCGAAAAATATCATCCTACCATTTTGTAGACAGCTTTTCTCAGGAGTTCTCTGCAACTGTTGCGGACCTACCTGGAAAAAATGGTAAATGGTTATTAACATTTCAATCCTTTGAAACAAATATCACATTTGAAATTATTTAATTTTTTTCAAAATAATTTATTCATGGCCGTACGGATTTTATTTTAAACTAGTAAGGAATATGTCAAATGCTCTCAAAAATAAACGTTTACAGGGCATAATATTTTTTCTTAGAATATAATTCAATCCTGAAATACATATGCCACCTCTTCACGAAAACAGTACTATTATATTTTTTTTTTAAATATTGTGATGATTGAATTTATTCGAGAGAAAAAAAAATAATTCTTATTTACCTTATTCCTCTTCATTGCATTTGTTGCTTGAAAATTATCTGCTCAACTCTGAGCTCGACCCCTTTGACCACTTTTCACAACACTTTCAATTATATTGTTTTAGCACTTTAAAAAAAATACCACACGTCCACATTAAAAAACATTTATATAGGCAAAGCTTAGTTAAGAAATATTTTTATATTTATAAACACAATCACAATCATTTAAGGAGCAAAGACTTTATTCAAGCTATTTTTTATTTTTAAAAAATACTACACTTTACACTAAAAAAGTTATTGTGTATATTTAGGCAGAACTTAGTTGAGAACCATTTATATATAAATAAACACATTTCAATACATTTAAAGCGCAAAATTTTGTTTTAGTTATTACTTGAATTATTTTAAATGCACTGGGAAAACAGAATTTGTTCAGATCGCTAAAACCCCGAACGTATTCTAAGACGAAAAATTACTTGTTACAAAATAAACATTCACCTCAATCAAGTATTTTCACATTAAAAAATGCACGGCCCGAACTGATTTGTCCGTTTTATTTTTCAAAACCGAATTCTCGAAAGATCGCCTTCCCAGTGGCCTTTCCGAGTGATAAAGTTCGCGTATGGCCAATATATCGAATAACCAAGTGTCAGATTGGTGAAATTACGAATCAAAACCATTTATTGATACCAGTGGGTATCTAACCTGCAATGCTAAGATAAATAAAATTGATTACAATTGTCATTTTTTACGTTCACAAATATTTCATGCATATATTAACTCGCAGGACTCTAACCCGCGATAGCTTTTTCGAAAACAAGGGTTACCCCAAATACGCTTCAACGCGTTTATTTCATTCTTATAAAAAATATTGTGATAATGAGTAGGTATTTACCACATTAAATTGATACTTGAAATATTTACATCTTGCTCACGATCCTCTTCCTTAAAATGTACTCACATTACAGTTGATGCTTTCGTAAGCTGAGAAAAAAACACTGGAAGCCAATGTCTAGCATGACCTAACCCTAAAAGCCTTTATCCCGAAAGTGGAAAATAATTCTGCTACGAATAGCGAGAAAACTGTGTGACGGTGTAAATTAAATTGCAGTTTACAAAAAAAAACTGAAAAAATTATTTGAAAAGTATCATCCTACCATTCTGTAGGCAGCTTTTCATGGGATTTCTCTGCAACTGTTGAGGACCTATTCCTATATCATTTTCCAAATGATCTGGTTCGCGTATGGCCAATATATCGAATGGCCAAGTTTTCGATTGGTGAAATTTCGAATGAAAAACATCGGTTTTGTTACCAGCGGGAATCTAACCCGCAATGAATGCCAATATAAATAAAAATATTTACGATTTTTACATGTTGCATTTACTCATCTTTTATGCATATGTTTTCTTACTCGCAGGAATCAAACCCGCGAAGCCTATTTCGCAAACAACTATCTTTTAAAATATGCCACAATGCCACTTTATTTGATTATTTTCAAAAATATTTTAAAAATAGTATTGTATTATGTTTACCTTATTTAATTTATATCTTGCCCCGATCCTCTTCCTTAAAATCACCCGCGATAGCTTTTTCGCAAACGAGGGTCACTCCAAATATGCTTCAACGCCGGATTATTTAATTTTTATAAAAATAAAAATAAATATTATGATATTGAGTATTTACACTGTTAAATTGATGTTTGAAATATTTAAATCTTGCTCTCGATCCTTATCACCTTCCCAGTGGCCTATTTTCCTAGTGATTAAGTTCGCGTATGGCCAATAAATCGAATTATCAAGTTTCTTATTGTTGAAATCTCGAATCAAAACCATTTATTTTGATACCAGTAGGAATATAACCTGTACTGCCAAAATAAATAAAATTGTAAATAATTGTAACTTTTCACGTTCACAAATATTTCATGCATATACTAACCCGCAGGACTCTAACCCGCGATAGCTTTTTGGCAAACGAGGGTCACCCCAAAGACGCTTCAACGTGTTTATTCCATTCTTATAAAAAAAGCAGCTTTTCATGGGATTTCTCTGCGACTGTTGAGGACCTATACCTTTATCATTTTCCAAATGATCTGGTTCGCGTATGGCCAATATATCGAATGGCTAAGTTTTCGATTGGTGAAATTTCGAATGAAAAACATCGGTTTTGTTACCAGCGGGAATCTAACCCACAATGAATGCCAATATAAATAAAAATATTTACAATTTTTACATGTTGCATTTACTCATCTTTCATGCATATATGTATTTTCTTACTCGCGGGAATCAAACCCACGAAGCCTATTTTGCAAACAACTATCTTTTAAAATATGCCACAATGCCACTTTATTTGATTATTTTCAAAAATATTTTAAAAATAATATTGTGTTATGTTTACCTTATTAAATTTATATCTTGCCCCGATTCTCTTCCTTAAAATCACCCGCGATAGCTTTTTCGCAAACGAGGGTCACCCTAAATATGCCTCAACGCCGGATTATTTCATTTTTATAAAAAACAAAAATATTATGATATCGAGTAATTACACTATTAAATTGATATTTGAAATATTTAAATCTTGCTCACGATCCTTATCACCTTCCCAGTGGCCTATTTTCCTAGTGATTAAGTTCGCGTATGGCCAATAAATCGAATGATCAAGTTTCTTATTGTTGAAATCTCGAATCAAAACCATTTATTTTGATACCAGTAGGAATCTAACCTGTACTGCAAAAAAAAAAAATAGTATTGTATTATGTTTACCTTATTTAATTTATATCTTGCCCCGATCCTCTTCCTTAAAATCACCCACGATAGCTTTTTCGCAAACGAGGGTCACTCCAAATATGCTTCAACGCCGGATTATTTAATTTTTATAAAAATAAAAATAAATATTATGATATCGAGTATTTACACTGTTAAATTGATATTTGAAATATTTAAATCTTGCTCTCGATCCTTATCACCTTCCCAGTGGCCTATTTTCCTAGTGATTAAGTTCGCTTATGGCCAATAAATCGAATGATCAAGTTTCTTATTGTTGAAATCTCGAATCAAAACCATTTATTTTGATACCAGTAGGAATATAACCTGTACTGCCAAAATAAATAAAATTGTAAATAATTGTAACTTTTTACGTTCACAAATATTTCATGCATATACTAACTCGCAGGACTCTAACCCGCGATAGCTTTTTGGCAAACGAGGGTCACCCCAAAGACGCTTCAACCTGTTTATTCCATTCGTATAAAAAAATATTTTTGAAAAATATTGTGATATCGAGTAGGTATTTACCTTATTAAATTGATAAAAAACACTGAAAGCCAATGTCCAGCATGACCTAATCCTAAAAACCTTTATCCCGAATGTGGAAAATAATTCTGCTACGAATAGCGAGAAAACTTTGTGATAGTGTCAATTAAATTGCAGTTTACAAAAAAAAAACTGAAAAAATTATTTGAAAAGTATCATCCTACCATTTTGTAGACAGCTTTTCTCGGAATTTCTCAGCAACTGTTGAAGACCTATTCCTTTATCATTTTCCAAATGATCAAGTTCACGTATGGCCAATATATCGAATTGCCATGTTTTCGATTGGTGAAATTTCGAATGAAAAATACCGATTTTGTTACGTAAACGGGAATCTAACCCGCAATGAATGCCAAAGTAAATTAAAAAATTTACAATTTTTACATGTTGCATTTACTCATTTTTCATGCATATATTTTCGTACTCGCGGGAATCAAACCCGCGAAGCCTATTTCGCAAACAACCATCTATTCAAATATGCCACAATGCCACTTTATTTGATTATTTTTAAAAATATTTAAAAAATAGTTTGTGTTATTTTTACCTTATTAAATTTATATCTTGCCCCGATCCTCTTCCTTAAAATCAACCGCGATAGCTTTTTCGCAAACGAGGGTCACCCCAAATATGCGTCAACAACTGTTTATTTCATTCTTATAAAAAAAAAATAGAGTGATATCGAGTATTTACCCTATTAAAATGATAATATAGTAATAATAAAACCCTTATCCGCACCCCAATGGTCCATAGGGCACTGATACATATATAAACGAATAATATATCGAATGGCCATGTTTTCGATTGATGAAATTTTGAATGAAAAAATTCAATTTTGTTATCAGCGGGAATCTAACCCGCAATGAATACAAAAATAAATAAAAAATACTAACAATTTTTGCATGTCGCATTTACTCATCTTTCATGCATATATTTTTTTACTCGCGGGAATCAAACCCGCGAAGCCTTTTTTGTAAACAAGCCACAGTATATCGAATGTCCATGTTTCAACCAGCGGGAATGTCAAAATATATAAAATTATATGCAATTGTCATTTTTTAATGTTCACAAATATTTATAAACTTGCAGGACTCTAACCCGCAATAGCTTTTTCACAATCGAGGGTCACCCCAAGTACGCTACAACGCCTGTTTATTTCATTCTTAAAAAAATATATTGTGATATATGAGTATTTACCTGATTTAATTGATACTTGAAAATTTTTTCTTGTTCACTAACTTGCTTGCTAACTCCTGGGACTTTAACCCGTGATAGTCATTTCACAAACGAGCGCTTACCTAATACGCTACAGTGCCTGTTTATTGATTCTTATAAAAATACTTGAAAGAAAATAATGTGTTATTTATACCTTATTACATTTATACTTGTTAAATTTATATCTTGCCCACGATCTTCTTCCTTAAAATGCACTCACATTACAGTTGATGCTATTTTGAGCTGAGAAAAAAATACTTAAAGCCAATGCCCAGCATGACCTAATCCTAAAAGCCTCTATCCCAAAAGTGGAAAATAATTCTGCTACGAATAGCGAGAAAACTTTGTGATAGTGTCAATTAAATTGCAGTTTACAAAAAAGACCTGAAAAAAAATATTCGAAAAGTCTCATTCTACCATTTTGTAGACAGTTTTTCTCGGGATTTCTCTAGAACTGTTGTTGCTGACCTATTCCTATATCATTTTCCAATAAGTTCACGTATGGCTAATATATCGATTGGCCAAGTTTTTTGATTGGTTAAATTTCGAATGAAAAACATCAATATTGTTACCAGCGGGAATCTAACCCGCAATGAATGCCAAAATAAATAAAAATATTAACAACTTTTACATGTTGCATTTACTCATCTTTCATGCATATATTTTCTGACTCGCGGGAATCAAACCCGCGAAGCCTATTTTGCAAACAAGCATCTATTCAAATATGCCACAATGCCACATTATTTGATTATTTTCAAAAATATTTAAAAAACAGTATTGTGTTCTTTTTACCTTAATAAATTTATATCTTGCCCCGATCCTCATCCTTAAAATCACCCGCGATATCTTCTTTGCAAACGAGGGTCACCCCAAATATGCTTTAACGCCTGTTTATTTCATTCTTATAAAAAAAAATGTGAAATCGAGTATTTACCCTATTAAATTGATACTGCGAATATTCAAATCATGCTCACGATCCTCTTCCTTGATACTTGAAATATTTATATCTTGCTCACGATCCTCTTCCTTAAAAGGCACCTATATTACAGTTGATTCTATTTTTTGCTTTAGCCTGCAATTCCAAAATAACTTAAAAATTGTTACTTTATTCATTTTTTACATTTACAAATATGATATTTCGTGCATATATTTTCTAACTCGCAGGACTCTAACCCACGATAGTTATTTCAAAAACGAGCGTATACTCACAAATACGCTACAGCGCCTGTGTATTTGATTCTTATAACATAAGTATTTTTATTAAAATATTGTGTTGTATTTACCTTATTAAATTAATACTTGTTAAATTTATATCTTGCCCACCATCCTCTTCCTTAAAATGCACTCACATTGCACTTAATGCTTTTTTTAGCTGAGAAGAAAATCACACATGTCCCGAATAACCAAACCCTGAAGCCTATATTCCAGAATGGGGAAATAATTCGAACGACGAATAGCGAGAAACCTTAAACAACGCTTTACCCTGGTGATTTTTTTTTAAATCTGTAAAGTAATATTCGAAAAGTATCATCCTACCATTTTGTAGACAGCTTTTCTCAGGAGTTCTCTGCAACTGTTGCGGACCTACCTGGAAAAAATAGTAAATGGTTATTAACATTTCAATCATTTGAAACAAATATCACATTCGAAAATATTTATTTTTTTTAAAAATTATATTCATGGCCGTACGGATTTTATTTTAAGCTAGTAAGGAATATGTCAAATGCTCTCAAAAATAAACGTTTACAGGGCATAATATTTTTTTCTTAGAATATAATTCAATCCTGAAATACATATGCCACCTCTTTACGAAAACAGTACTATTATATATATTTTTTTAAAATATTGTGATGATTGAATTTATTCGAGAGAAATAAAAATAATTCTTATTTACCTTATTCCTCTTCATTGCATTTATTGCTTGAAAATTATCTGCTCAACTCTGAACTCGACCCCTTTGACCACTTTTCACAACACTTTCAATTACATTGTTTTAGCACTTTAAAAAAAATACCACACGTCCACATTAAAAAAAACTTATATAGGCAAAGCTTAGTTAAGAAATATTTTTATATTTATAAACACAATCACAATCATTTAAGGAGCAAAGACTTTATTCAAGCTATTTTTTATTTTTAAAAAATACCACACTTTGCACTAAAAAAGTTATTGTGTATATTTAGGCAGAACTTAGTTGAGAACCATTTGTATATAAATAAACACACTTCAATACATTTAAAGCGCAAAATTTTGTTTTAGTTATTACTTGAATTATTTTAAATGCACAGGGAAAACAGAATTTGTTCAGATCGCTAAAACCCCGAACGTATTCTAAGACGAAAAATTACTTGTTACAAAATAAACATTCACCTCAATCAAGTATTTTCACATTAAAAAATGCACGGCACGAACTGATTTGTCCGTTTTATTTTTCAAAACCGAATTCTCGAAGGACCGCCTTCCCAGTGGCCTTTCCGAGTGATAAAGTTCGCGTATGGCCAATATATCGAATGACCAAGTGTCCGATTGGTGAAATTACGAATCAAAACCATTTATTGATACCAGTGGGTATCTAACCTGCAATGCTAAGATAAATAAAATTGATTACAATTGTCATTTTTTACGTTCACAAATATTTCATGCATATATTAACTCGCAGGACTCTAATCCGCGATAGCTTTTTCGCAAACGAGGGTCACTCCAAATACGCTTCAACGCGTTTATTTCATTCTTATAAAAAATATTGTGATAACGAGTAGGTATTTACCATATTAAATTGATACTTGAAATATTTACATCTTGCTCACGATCCTCTTCTTTAAAATGCACTCACATTACAGTTGATGCTTTTGTAAGCTGAGAAAAAAACACTGAAAGCCAATGTCTAGCATGACCTAATCCTAAAAGTCTTTATCCCGAAAGTGGAAAATAATTCTGCAACGAATAGCGAGAAAACTGTGTGACGGTGTAAATTAAATTGCAGTTTACAAAAAAAACTGAAAAAATTATTTGAAAAATATCATCCTACCATTCTGAAGGCAGCTTTTCATGGGATTTCTCTGCAACTGTTGAGGACTTATTCCTTTATCATTTTCCAAATGATCTGGTTCGCGTATGGCCAATATATCGAATGGCCAATTTTTCGATTGGTGAAATTTCGAATGAAAAACATCGGTTTTGTTACCAGCGGGAATCTAACCCGCAATGAATGCCAATATAAATAAAAATATTAACAATTTTTACATGTTGCATTTACTCATTTTTCATGCATATGTTTTCTTACTCGCAGGAATCAAACCCGCGAAGCCTATTTCGCAAACAACTATCTTTTAAAATATGCCACAATGCCACTTTATTTGATTATTTTCAAAAATATTTTAAAAATAGTATTGTATTATGTTTACTTTATTAAATTTATATCTTGCCCCGATCCTCTTCCTTAAAATCACCCGCGATAGCTTTTTCGCAAACGAGGGTCACTCCAAATATGCTTCAACGCCGGATTATTTAATTTTTATAAAAATAAAAATAAATATTATGACATCGAGTATTTACACTGTTAAATTGATATTTGAAATATTTAAATCTTGCTCTCGATCCTTATCACCTTCCCAGTAGCCTATTTTCCTAGTGATTAAGTTCGCGTATGGCCAATAAATTGAATGATCAAGTTTCTTATTGTTGAAATCTCGAATCAAAACCATTTATTTTGATACCAGTAGGAATATAACCTGTACTGCCAAAATAAATAAAATTGTAAATAATTGTAACTTTTCACGTTCACAAATATTTCATGCATATACTAACCCGCAGGACTCTAACCCGCGATAGCTTTTTGGCAAACGAGGGTCACCCCAAAGACGCTTCAACGTGTTTATTCCATTCTTATAAAAAAAAAAATTTGAAAAATATTGTGATATCGAGTAGGTATTTATCTTATTAAATTGATAAAAAACACTGAAAGCCAATGTCTAGCATGACCTTATCCTAAAAGCCTTTATCCCGAAAGTGGAAAATAATTCTGCTACGAATAGCGAGAAAACTTTGTGATAGTGTCAATTAAATTGCAGTTTACAAAAAAAAACCTGAAGAAAAAAATCAAAAAGTATCATCCTACCATTTTTTAGACAACTGTTGCGGACCTAATACTATATCATTTTCCAAATGATCAAGTTCGCGTATGGCCAATATATCGAATGGCCATGTTTTCGATTGATGAAATTTCGAATGAAAAACATCAATTTTGTTACCAGCGGGAATCTAACTCTCAATGAATACAAAAATAAATAAAAATACTAACAATTTTTGCATGTTGCATTTTCTCATCTTTCATGCACATATTTTCTTACTCGCGGGAATCAAACCCGCGAAGCCTTTTTTGCAAACAATTCACAGTATATCGAATGTCCATATTTCAATCAGCGGGAATCTTTCCTGCAATTTCAAAATATATTAAATTATATGCAATTGTCATTCTTTATGTTCACAAATATTTATAAACTTGCAGGACTCTAACCCGCAATAGCTTTTTCACAATCGAGGGTCACCCCAAATATGCTACAACGCCTGTTTATTTCATTCCTGAAAAAAATATTTTAAAAAATAAATTGTGATATATGTGTATTTACCTGATAAAACTACCTGAGAAAACTTTGTGATAGTGTCAATTAAATTGCAGTTTACAAAAAAGACCTGAAAAAAATATTCGAAAAGTATCATCCTACCATTTTGTAGACAGCTTTTCTTGGGATTTCTATTCAAGTGTTGCGGACCCATTCCTATATCATTTTCCAAATGATCAAGTTCGCGTATGGCCAATATATCGAATGACTAAGTTTGCGATTGGTGAAATTTCGAATGAAAAACATCGATTTTGTTACGTAAGCGGGAATCTAACCCGCAATGAATGCCAAAGTAAATTAAAATATTTACAATTTTTACATGTTGCATTTACTCATTTTTCATGCATATATTTTCTTACTAGCGGGAATCAAACCCGCGAAGCCTATTTCGCAAACAACCATCTATTCAAATATGCCACAATGCCACTTTATTTGATTATTTTTAAAAATATTTAAAAAATAGTTTTGTGTTATTTTTACCTTATTAAATTTATATCTTGCCCGGATCCTCTTCCTTAAAATCAACTGCGATAGCTTTTTCGCAAACGAGGGTCACCTCAAATATGCTTCAACGCCGGATTATTTCATTTTTATAAAAATAAAAATAAATATTATGATATCGAGTATTTACACTATCAAATTGATATTTAAAATATTTAAATCTTGCTCACGATCCTTATCACCTTCCCAGTGGCCTATTTTCCTAGTGATTAAGTTCGCGTATGGCCAATAAATCGAATGATCAAGTTTCTTATTGGTAAAATCTCGAATCAAAACCATTTATTTTGATACCAGTAGGAATCTAACCTGTACTGCCAAAATAAATAAAATTGTATATAATTGTAATTTTTTACGTTCACAAATATTTCATGCATATACTAACCCGCAGGACTCAAACCCGCGATAGCTTTTTGGCAAACGAGGTTCACCCCAAAGACGCTTCAACGTGTTTATTCCATTCTTATTAAAAAATATTTTTGAAAAATATTGTGATATCGAGTAGGTACTTTTAAAATTGATACTTGAAATATTTACATGTTGCTCACGATCCTCTTCCTTAAAATGCACTAACATTACAGTTGATGCTATTTTTAGCTGAGAAAAAAACGCTTAAAGCCAATGTCCAGCATGACCTTATCCTTAAAGCCTCTATCCCGAAAGTGGAAAATAATTCAGCTACGAATTGCGAGAAAACTTTGCGATAGTGTCAATTAAATTGCAGTTTACAAAAAAAACCTGAAAAAAAAATCGAAAAGTATCATCCTACCATTTTGTAGACAGCTTTTCTTGGAATTTCTCTGTAACTGTTGAGGACCTATTCCTTTATCATTTTCCAAATG
Source organism: Brachycentrus maculatus (assembly GCF_059751285.1). Taxonomy (NCBI): domain Eukaryota; kingdom Metazoa; phylum Arthropoda; class Insecta; order Trichoptera; family Brachycentridae; genus Brachycentrus; species Brachycentrus maculatus. The sequence goes on along the minus strand of NW_028280811.1, from coordinate 1,434,877 downwards.
ATCAAGTTCACGTATGGCCAATATATCGAATTGCTATGTTTTCGATTGGTGAAATTTCGAATGAAAAATATCGATATTGTTACGTAAGCGGGAATCTAACCCGCAATGAATGCCAAAGTAAATAAAAATATTTACAATTTTTACATGCTGCATTAACTCATCTTTCATGCATATATATTTTCTAGCTCGAGGGAATCAAACCCGCGAAGCCTATTTCGCAAACAAGCATCTTTTCAAATTTGCCACAGTGCCACTTTATTTGATTATTTTCAAAAATATTTTTAAAATAGAATTGTGTTATTTTTAGCTTATTAAATTTATATCTTGCCCTGTTTATTTCAATCTTATAAAAAAAATAAAGTGATACCGAGTATTTACCTTATTAAATTGATACTTAAAATATTTTTATCTTGCTCACGATCCTCTTCCTTAAAATGCACTCACATTACAGTTGATGCTATTTTTTACTTAAATCTGCAACGTCATAACTCAAAATCATTGCTTTAATATTTTTTTCTACATTTACAAATATGATATTTCATGCATACATTTTCTAACTCGCAGGACTCAAACCCACGACAGTTATTTCACAAACGAGCGTTCATCAACAAAAATGGTACAGCGCATGTTTATTTGATTCTTATCAAAAATATTCAAAAAAACATATATTGTGTTATACATACCTTACTCAATTAATACTTGCTAAATTTATATCTTGCCCGCGATCCTCTTCCTTAAAAATCAGTCACATTTCACATAATGCATTTTTTAGCTTATAAGAAAATCACTCGAAGCCAATGTCCCGAATGACCAAATACTAAAGCCTTTATCTCAAATTGGGGAAAAGGTGAAGAAATAACAACGAAAAATAGCAAGAAAACTTAAACAACGCTATGCCGTAATAATATTTAATTTTCGAAAAATCTGTAAAATAATATTCGTATAGTAAAAGTATCATCCTACCATTTTGTAGACAGCTTTTCTCAGGAATTCTCTGCAACTGTTGCGGACCTACCTGGAAAAAAATAGTAAATGGTTATGAACATTTCAATCATTTGAAACAGGTAACATATATGAAGAATTTTTATTTTTCAAAATATTATTTTCGTGGCCGAACAAATTATGATTTTAGCTAGTAAAGATGTCAAATGCTCTTAAAAATTAACATTTACGGGTCCATAATATAAAACTTTTTTCTTAAAATGTAATTCAATCCTGAAATACATTTGCCACTTCTTTACGAAAAACACTGCTAATAAATTTTTTTAAAAGAAAGAATATTATGATGATAAAATATATTCCAAGGAAAATAAAAATAATACTTTTTACCTTATTCCTCTTCATTACATTTATTGCTTGAAAATTATCTGCTCAACTCTGAAGTTGACTCCTTTGAACACTTTTCACAACACGTTCAATTACATTGTTTTAGCACTTAAAAAAAACACCACACATCCCACTTTAAAAAACACTTAAATAGGCATTTAGGCAAGACTAAGTTGAGAATTATTTTTATATTTATAAACACAATCACAATCATTTAAGGAGCAAAGATTTTATTTAAGCTATTTTTGTATTTTAAAAAAATACTACACATCGCACTAAAAAAGAACCATTTGTTTATTAAAAAACACATTTATTCACAGCGCAAAAACTTTGTTCAAGTTATTACTTGAATTATTTTAAATTCACCAGGAAAACAGAATATGTTCAGATTGCTAGAACCCCGAACGTATTCACCTCAATCAAGTATTGTCGCATTTAAAAAATGATCACTTTCATTTCAAAATAATTTTGACATTAAGAATTGCACGGTCCGAACTGATTTGTCCGTTTTATTGTCCAAAACCGAATTCTCGAAAAACCACATTCCGAGTGATCAAGTTCGCGTATGGCCAATATGTCGAATGACCATGTTTCCGATTGGTGAAATTTTGAATCAAAACCATTTATTTTGATACCAGTAGAAATCTAACCTGCAATGCTAAGATAAATAAAATTATATACAATTGTCATTTTTTACGTTCACAAATATTTCATGCATATATTAACTCGCAGGACTCTAATCCGCGATAGCTTTTTCGCAAACGAGGGTCACCCCAAATACGCTTCAACGCGTTTATTTCGTTCTTATGAAAAAACATTGTGAAACCGAGTAGGTATTTACCTTATTAAATTGATACATAAAATATTTACATCTTGCTCACGATCCTCTTCCTTAAAATGCACTCACGTTACAGTTGATGCTATTTTGAACTGAGAAAAAAACACTGAAAGCCAATGTCCAGCAGGACCTAATCCTAAAAGCCTTTATCCCGAAAGTGGAAAATTATTCTGCTACGAATAGCGAGAAAACTTTGTCATAGTGTCAATTAAATTGCAGTTTACAAAAAAAACTGAAAAAATTGTTTGAAAAGTATCATCCTACCATTCTGTAGGCAGCTTTTCATGGGATTTCTCTGCAACTGTTGAGGACCTATTCCTATATCATTTCCCAAATGATCAGGTTCGCGTATGGCCAATATATCGAATGGCCAAGTTTTCGATTGGTGAAATTTCGAATGAAAAACATCGGTTTTGTTACCAGCGGGAATCTAACCCGCAATGAACGCCAATATAAATGAAAATATTTACTATTTGTACATGTTGCATTTACTCATCTTTCATGCATATATTTTCTTACTCGCGGGAATCAAACCCACGGAGCCTATTTTGCAAACAACTATCTTTTAAAATATGCCACAATGCCACTTTATTTGATTGTTTTCAAAAATATTTTAAAAATAGTATTGTGTTATGTTTACTTTATTAAATTTATATCTTGCCCCGATCCTCTTCCTTAAAATCACCCGCAATAGCTTTTTCGCAAACGAGCGTCACCCCAAATATGCTTCAACGCCGGATTATTTCATTTTTATAAAAATAAAAATAAATATTATGATATCGAGTATTTACACTATCAAATTGATATTTGGAATATTTAAATCTTGCTCACGATCCTTATCACCTTCCCAGTGGCCTATTTTCCTAGTGATTAAGTTCGCGTATGGCCAATAAATCGAATGATCAAGTTTCTTATTGTTGAAATCTCGAATCAAAACTATTTATTTTGATACCAGTAGGAATCTAACCTGTACTACCAAAATAAATAAAATTGTATATGATTGTAACTTTTTACGTTCACAAATATTTCATGCATATACTAACCCGCAGGACTCTAACCCGCGATAGCTTTTTGGCAAACGAGGGTCACCCCAAAGACGCTTCAACGTGTTTATTCCATTCTTATAAAAAAATATTTTTGAAAAATATTGTGTATCGAGTAGGTATTTACCTTATTAAATTGATAAAAAACACTGAAAGCCAATGTCCAGCATGACCTAATCCTAAAAACCTTTATCCCGAATGTGGAAAATAATTCTGCTACGAATAGCGAGAAAACTTTGTGATAGTGTCAATTAAATTGCAGTTTACAAAAAAAAAAACTGAAAAAATTATTTGAAAAGTATCATCCTACCATTTTGTAGACAGCTTTTCTCGGAATTTCTCAGCAACTGTTGAAGACCTATTCCTTTATCATTTTCCAGATGATCAAGTTCACGTATGGCCAATATATCAAATTGCCATGTTTTCGATTGGTGAAATTTCGAATGAAAAATACCGATTTTGTTACCAGCGGGAATCCAACCCGCAATCAATGCCAAAATAAATAAAAAATATTTACAATTTTTACATGCTGCATTAATTCATCTTTTATGCATATATATTTTCTAGCTCGAGGGAATCAAACCCGCGAAGCCTATTTCGCAAACAAGCATCTTTTCAAATTTGCCACCGTGCCACTTTATTTGATTATTTTCAAAAATATTTTTAAAAATAGTATTGTGTTATTTTTAGCTAATTAAATTTTTATCTTGCCCTGTTTATTTCAATCTTATAAAAAAAATAAAGTGATACCGAGTATTTACCTTATTAAATTGATACTTAAAATATTTATATCTTGCTCATGATCCTCTTCCTTAATGCACTCACATTACAGTTGATGCTATTTTTTACTTAAATCTGCAACGTCATAACTCAAAATCATTGCTTTAATATTTGTTTTTACATTTACAAATATGATATTTCATGCACACATTTTTTAACTCGCAGGACTCAAACCCACGACAGTTATTTCACAAACGAGCGTTCATCCACAAAAATGGTACAGCGCATGTTTATTTGATACTTAAAAAAATATAAAGAAAATATTTTTAAAAATATATATTGTGTTATACATACCTTATTCAATTTATACTTGTTCAATTTATATCTTGCCCGCGATCCTCTTCCTCAAAAATCAGTCACATGTCACATACTGCATTTTTTAGCTTATAAGAAAATCACTCGAAGCCAATGTCCCGAATAACCAAATCCTAAAGCCTTTAACTCAAATTGGGGAAATAGCGAGGAAATAACAACGACAAGTAGCAAGAAAACTTAAACAACGCTTTGCCCTAATAAAATTTCAACTCCGAAAAATCTGTAAAATAATATTCGTATAGTAAAAGTATCATCCTACCATTTTGTAGACAGCTTTTCTCAGGAATTCTCTGCAACTGTTGTGGACCTACCTGGAAAAAATAGTAAATGGTTATGAACATTTCAATCATTTGAAACAGGTAAGAGTTTTTATTTTTCAAAATATTATTTTCGTGGCCGAACAAATTATGATTTTAGCTAGTAAAGATGTCAAATGCTCTCAAAAATTAACATTCACGGGTCCATAATTTATAACATTTTTCTTAAAATATAATTCAATCCTGAAATAAATATGCCACCTCTTTACGAAAACGTCACTATTATTTTTTTTTAAAGAAAGAATATTATGATGATAAAATATATTCGAAGGAAAATAAAAATAATTCTCTTTACCTTATTCCTCTTCATTACATTTATTGCTTGAAAATTATCTGCTGAACTCTGAACTCGACCCCTCTGACCACTTTTCACAACACGTTCAATTACATTGTTTTAGCACTTAAAAAAAACACCACACATCCCACTTTAAAAAAAAAACACTTAAATAGGCATATAGGCAAAGCTTAGTTGAGAATTATTTTTATATTTGTAAAGACAATCACATTCATTTAAGAAGCAAAGACTTTATTTAAGCTATTTTTGTATTTAAAAAAAGTTATTGTGTATATTCAGGCAGAATTTAGTCACATTCATCACTTTCATTTCAAAATAATTTTTACATGAAGAAATGCACAGTCCGAACTGATTTGTCCGTTTTATTTTCCAAAACCAAATTCTCGAAAGACCACCTTACCAGTGGCCTATTTTCCGAGTGATCAAGTTCGCGAATCATCAAGTTTCCGATCGGTGAAATTTCGAATCAAAACCATTTATTTTGATACCAGTGGGTATCTAACCTGCAATGCTAAGATAAATAAAATTGTGTACAATTTTCATTTTTTACGTTCACAAATATTTCATGCATATATTAACTCGCAGGACTCTAACCCGCGATAGCTTTTTCCCAAATGAGGGTCACTCCAAATACGCTTCAATGCATTTATTTCATTCTTATAAAAAAATATCGTGATGTCGAGTAGGAATTCACTTTTCTAAATTGATACTTAAAATATTTACATCTTGGTCACGATCCTCTTCCTTAAAATGCACCCTTAAAGTCTTTATCTCGAAAGTGGAATATAATTCTGCTACGAATTGCGAGAAAAATTTGTGATAGTGTCAATTAAATTACAGTTTACAAATAAAACCTGAAAAAAATTATTCGAAAAGTATCATCCTACCATTTTGTAGACAGCTTACCCGGGATTTCTCTAGAGCTGTTGCTGACCTATTCCTATATCATTTTCCAAATGATCAAGTTCACGTATAGCCATATATCGAATGGCCAAGTTTTTCGATTGGTGAAATTTCGAATGAAAAACATCAATTTTGTTACCAGCGGGAATCTAACCCGCAATGAAAGTTGAAATAGGTATAAAAAATTACAATTTTTCTTACTCGCGGGAATCAAACCCGCGAATCCTATTTTGCAAACCAGCATCTATTAAAATATGCAACAATGCCAGTTTATTTGATTATTTTAAAAAATATTTCAAAAATAGTATTGTGTTATGTTTACCTTATGAAATTTATATCTTGCACCGATCCTCTTCCTTAAAATCACCCGCGATAGCTTTTTCGCAAACGAGGGTCACCCCAAATATGCTTCAACGCCTGTTTATTTCATTCTTATAAAAATTAAATAAAATATTGTGATATCGAGTATTTACCCTATTAAATTGATATTTGAAATATTTAAAGCTTGCTCACGATCCTCTCCCTTAAAATGCTTTCACATTACAGTTGATGCTATTTTTAGCTGAGAAAAAACACCTAAAGCCAATGCCCAGCATGAACTAATCCTAAAAGCCTTTATCCCGAAAGTGGAAAGTAATTCTGCTACGAATAGCGAGAAAACTTTGTGACAGTGTCAATTTAATTGACAGATAACGGTCGTCAGCCCCGTAAATGCCCAGACTTCCATATTCTTCTTCATCTTTGATGAGATGTCAAAAAATAATATGAGTATTTACCCTATTAAAATGATAATATAGTAAAAATAAAACCCTTATCCGCACCCCAATGGTCCATAGGGCACTGTTTCATATATAAACGAAATATATATCGAATGGCCATGTTTTTGATTGATGAAATTTCGAATGAAAAACAACAATTTTGTTACCAGCGGGAATCTAACCCGCAATGAATACCAAAATAAATAAAAATACTAACAATTTTTGCATGTCGCATTTACTCATCTTTCATGCATATATTTTCTTTCTCGCGGGAATCAAACCCGCGAAGCCTATTTTGCAAACAAGCATCTATTCAAATATGCCACAGTATTTCGAATGACCATGTTTCAACCAGCGGGAATCTTTCTGCAATGTCAAAATATATAAAATTATATGCAATGGTCATTTTTTATGTTCACAAATATTTATAAACTTGCAGGACTCTAACCCGCAATAGCTTTTTCACAATCGAGGGTCACCCCAAATACGCTACAACGCCTGTTTATTTCATTCTTGAAAACGAATATTTAAAAAAAAAATTATGATAGGAGTATTTACCTGATTTAATTGATACTTGAAAATTTTTGCTTGTTCACTAACTTGCTTGCTAACTCGTGGGACTTTAACCCGTGATAGTCATTTCACCAACGAGTGCTTACCCAATACGCTACAGCGCCAGTTTATTGATTCTTATAAAAATACTTTAAAGAAAATAATGTGTTATTTATACCTCATTAAATTTATACTTGTTGAATTTATATCTTGCCCACGATCTTCTTCCTTAAAATGCACTCTCACATTACAGTTGATGCTATTTTTAGCTGAGAAAAAAATACTTAAAGCCAATGCTCAGCATGACCTAATCCTAAAAGCGTCTATCCCAAAAGTGGAAAATAATTCTGATACGAATAGCGAGAAAACTTTGTGATAGTGTCAATTAAATTGCAGTTTACAAAAAAGACCTGAAAAAAAAAATTCGAAAAGTATCATCCTACCATTTTGTGGACAGTTTTTCTCGGGATTTCTCTGCAACTGTTGCGGACCTAATACTATATCATTTTCCAAATGATCAAGTTCGCGTATGGCCAATATATCGAATGGCCATGTTTTCGATTGATGAAATTTCGAATGAAAAACATCAATTTTGTTACCAGCGGGAATCTAACTCTCAATGAATACAAAAATAAATAAAAATACTAACAATTTTTGCATGTTGCATTTTCTCATCTTTCATGCACATATTTTCTTACTCGCGGGAATCAAACCCGCGAAGCCTTTTTTGCAAACAATTCACAGTATATCGAATGTCCATATTTCAATCAGCGGGAATCTTTCCTGCAATTTCAAAATATATTAAATTATATGCAATTGTCATTCTTTATGTTCACAAATATTTATAAACTTGCAGGACTCTAACCCGCAATAGCTTTTTCACAATCGAGGGTCACCCCAAATATGCTACAACGCCTGTTTATTTCATTCCTGAAAAAAATATTTTAAAAAATAAATTGTGATATATGTGTATTTACCTGATAAAACTACCTGAGAAAACTTTGTGATAGTGTCAATTAAATTGCAGTTTACAAAAAAGACCTGAAAAAAATATTCGAAAAGTATCATCCTACCATTTTGTAGACAGCTTTTCTTGGGATTTCTATTCAAGTGTTGCGGACCCATTCCTATATCATTTTCCAAATGATCAAGTTCGCGTATGGCCAATATATCGAATGACTAAGTTTGCGATTGGTGAAATTTCGAATGAAAAACATCGATTTTGTTACGTAAGCGGGAATCTAACCCGCAATGAATGCCAAAGTAAATTAAAATATTTACAATTTTTACATGTTGCATTTACTCATTTTTCATGCATATATTTTCTTACTAGCGGGAATCAAACCCGCGAAGCCTATTTCGCAAACAACCATCTATTCAAATATGCCACAATGCCACTTTATTTGATTATTTTTAAAAATATTTAAAAAATAGTTTTGTGTTATTTTTACCTTATTAAATTTATATCTTGCCCGGATCCTCTTCCTTAAAATCAACTGCGATAGCTTTTTCGCAAACGAGGGTCACCTCAAATATGCTTCAACGCCGGATTATTTCATTTTTATAAAAATAAAAATAAATATTATGATATCGAGTATTTACACTATCAAATTGATATTTAAAATATTTAAATCTTGCTCACGATCCTTATCACCTTCCCAGTGGCCTATTTTCCTAGTGATTAAGTTCGCGTATGGCCAATAAATCGAATGATCAAGTTTCTTATTGGTAAAATCTCGAATCAAAACCATTTATTTTGATACCAGTAGGAATCTAACCTGTACTGCCAAAATAAATAAAATTGTATATAATTGTAATTTTTTACGTTCACAAATATTTCATGCATATACTAACCCGCAGGACTCAAACCCGCGATAGCTTTTTGGCAAACGAGGTTCACCCCAAAGACGCTTCAACGTGTTTATTCCATTCTTATTAAAAAATATTTTTGAAAAATATTGTGATATCGAGTAGGTACTTTTAAAATTGATACTTGAAATATTTACATGTTGCTCACGATCCTCTTCCTTAAAATGCACTAACATTACAGTTGATGCTATTTTTAGCTGAGAAAAAAACGCTTAAAGCCAATGTCCAGCATGACCTTATCCTTAAAGCCTCTATCCCGAAAGTGGAAAATAATTCAGCTACGAATTGCGAGAAAACTTTGCGATAGTGTCAATTAAATTGCAGTTTACAAAAAAAACCTGAAAAAAAAATCGAAAAGTATCATCCTACCATTTTGTAGACAGCTTTTCTTGGAATTTCTCTGTAACTGTTGAGGACCTATTCCTTTATCATTTTCCAAATGATCAAGTTCACGTATGGCCAATATATCGAATTGCTATGTTTTCGATTGGTGAAATTTCGAATGAAAAATATCGATATTGTTACGTAAGCGGGAATCTAACCCGCAATGAATGCCAAAGTAAATAAAAATATTTACAATTTTTACATGCTGCATTAACTCATCTTTCATGCATATATATTTTCTAGCTCGAGGGAATCAAACCCGCGAAGCCTATTTCGCAAACAAGCATCTTTTCAAATTTGCCACAGTGCCACTTTATTTGATTATTTTCAAAAATATTTTTAAAATAGAATTGTGTTATTTTTAGCTTATTAAATTTATATCTTGCCCTGTTTATTTCAATCTTATAAAAAAAATAAAGTGATACCGAGTATTTACCTTATTAAATTGATACTTAAAATATTTTTATCTTGCTCACGATCCTCTTCCTTAAAATGCACTCACATTACAGTTGATGCTATTTTTTACTTAAATCTGCAACGTCATAACTCAAAATCATTGCTTTAATATTTTTTTCTACATTTACAAATATGATATTTCATGCATACATTTTCTAACTCGCAGGACTCAAACCCACGACAGTTATTTCACAAACGAGCGTTCATCAACAAAAATGGTACAGCGCATGTTTATTTGATTCTTATCAAAAATATTCAAAAAAACATATATTGTGTTATACATACCTTACTCAATTAATACTTGCTAAATTTATATCTTGCCCGCGATCCTCTTCCTTAAAAATCAGTCACATTTCACATAATGCATTTTTTAGCTTATAAGAAAATCACTCGAAGCCAATGTCCCGAATGACCAAATACTAAAGCCTTTATCTCAAATTGGGGAAAAGGTGAAGAAATAACAACGAAAAATAGCAAGAAAACTTAAACAACGCTATGCCGTAATAATATTTAATTTTCGAAAAATCTGTAAAATAATATTCGTATAGTAAAAGTATCATCCTACCATTTTGTAGACAGCTTTTCTCAGGAATTCTCTGCAACTGTTGCGGACCTACCTGGAAAAAAATAGTAAATGGTTATGAACATTTCAATCATTTGAAACAGGTAACATATATGAAGAATTTTTATTTTTCAAAATATTATTTTCGTGGCCGAACAAATTATGATTTTAGCTAGTAAAGATGTCAAATGCTCTTAAAAATTAACATTTACGGGTCCATAATATAAAACTTTTTTCTTAAAATGTAATTCAATCCTGAAATACATTTGCCACTTCTTTACGAAAAACACTGCTAATAAATTTTTTTAAAAGAAAGAATATTATGATGATAAAATATATTCCAAGGAAAATAAAAATAATACTTTTTACCTTATTCCTCTTCATTACATTTATTGCTTGAAAATTATCTGCTCAACTCTGAAGTTGACTCCTTTGAACACTTTTCACAACACGTTCAATTACATTGTTTTAGCACTTAAAAAAAACACCACACATCCCACTTTAAAAAACACTTAAATAGGCATTTAGGCAAGACTAAGTTGAGAATTATTTTTATATTTATAAACACAATCACAATCATTTAAGGAGCAAAGATTTTATTTAAGCTATTTTTGTATTTTAAAAAAATACTACACATCGCACTAAAAAAGAACCATTTGTTTATTAAAAAACACATTTATTCACAGCGCAAAAACTTTGTTCAAGTTATTACTTGAATTATTTTAAATTCACCAGGAAAACAGAATATGTTCAGATTGCTAGAACCCCGAACGTATTCACCTCAATCAAGTATTGTCGCATTTAAAAAATGATCACTTTCATTTCAAAATAATTTTGACATTAAGAATTGCACGGTCCGAACTGATTTGTCCGTTTTATTGTCCAAAACCGAATTCTCGAAAAACCACATTCCGAGTGATCAAGTTCGCGTATGGCCAATATGTCGAATGACCATGTTTCCGATTGGTGAAATTTTGAATCAAAACCATTTATTTTGATACCAGTAGAAATCTAACCTGCAATGCTAAGATAAATAAAATTATATACAATTGTCATTTTTTACGTTCACAAATATTTCATGCATATATTAACTCGCAGGACTCTAATCCGCGATAGCTTTTTCGCAAACGAGGGTCACCCCAAATACGCTTCAACGCGTTTATTTCGTTCTTATGAAAAAACATTGTGAAACCGAGTAGGTATTTACCTTATTAAATTGATACATAAAATATTTACATCTTGCTCACGATCCTCTTCCTTAAAATGCACTCACGTTACAGTTGATGCTATTTTGAACTGAGAAAAAAACACTGAAAGCCAATGTCCAGCAGGACCTAATCCTAAAAGCCTTTATCCCGAAAGTGGAAAATTATTCTGCTACGAATAGCGAGAAAACTTTGTCATAGTGTCAATTAAATTGCAGTTTACAAAAAAAACTGAAAAAATTGTTTGAAAAGTATCATCCTACCATTCTGTAGGCAGCTTTTCATGGGATTTCTCTGCAACTGTTGAGGACCTATTCCTATATCATTTCCCAAATGATCAGGTTCGCGTATGGCCAATATATCGAATGGCCAAGTTTTCGATTGGTGAAATTTCGAATGAAAAACATCGGTTTTGTTACCAGCGGGAATCTAACCCGCAATGAACGCCAATATAAATGAAAATATTTACTATTTGTACATGTTGCATTTACTCATCTTTCATGCATATATTTTCTTACTCGCGGGAATCAAACCCACGGAGCCTATTTTGCAAACAACTATCTTTTAAAATATGCCACAATGCCACTTTATTTGATTGTTTTCAAAAATATTTTAAAAATAGTATTGTGTTATGTTTACTTTATTAAATTTATATCTTGCCCCGATCCTCTTCCTTAAAATCACCCGCAATAGCTTTTTCGCAAACGAGCGTCACCCCAAATATGCTTCAACGCCGGATTATTTCATTTTTATAAAAATAAAAATAAATATTATGATATCGAGTATTTACACTATCAAATTGATATTTGGAATATTTAAATCTTGCTCACGATCCTTATCACCTTCCCAGTGGCCTATTTTCCTAGTGATTAAGTTCGCGTATGGCCAATAAATCGAATGATCAAGTTTCTTATTGTTGAAATCTCGAATCAAAACTATTTATTTTGATACCAGTAGGAATCTAACCTGTACTACCAAAATAAATAAAATTGTATATGATTGTAACTTTTTACGTTCACAAATATTTCATGCATATACTAACCCGCAGGACTCTAACCCGCGATAGCTTTTTGGCAAACGAGGGTCACCCCAAAGACGCTTCAACGTGTTTATTCCATTCTTATAAAAAAATATTTTTGAAAAATATTGTGTATCGAGTAGGTATTTACCTTATTAAATTGATAAAAAACACTGAAAGCCAATGTCCAGCATGACCTAATCCTAAAAACCTTTATCCCGAATGTGGAAAATAATTCTGCTACGAATAGCGAGAAAACTTTGTGATAGTGTCAATTAAATTGCAGTTTACAAAAAAAAAAACTGAAAAAATTATTTGAAAAGTATCATCCTACCATTTTGTAGACAGCTTTTCTCGGAATTTCTCAGCAACTGTTGAAGACCTATTCCTTTATCATTTTCCAGATGATCAAGTTCACGTATGGCCAATATATCAAATTGCCATGTTTTCGATTGGTGAAATTTCGAATGAAAAATACCGATTTTGTTACCAGCGGGAATCCAACCCGCAATCAATGCCAAAATAAATAAAAAATATTTACAATTTTTACATGCTGCATTAATTCATCTTTTATGCATATATATTTTCTAGCTCGAGGGAATCAAACCCGCGAAGCCTATTTCGCAAACAAGCATCTTTTCAAATTTGCCACCGTGCCACTTTATTTGATTATTTTCAAAAATATTTTTAAAAATAGTATTGTGTTATTTTTAGCTAATTAAATTTTTATCTTGCCCTGTTTATTTCAATCTTATAAAAAAAATAAAGTGATACCGAGTATTTACCTTATTAAATTGATACTTAAAATATTTATATCTTGCTCATGATCCTCTTCCTTAATGCACTCACATTACAGTTGATGCTATTTTTTACTTAAATCTGCAACGTCATAACTCAAAATCATTGCTTTAATATTTGTTTTTACATTTACAAATATGATATTTCATGCACACATTTTTTAACTCGCAGGACTCAAACCCACGACAGTTATTTCACAAACGAGCGTTCATCCACAAAAATGGTACAGCGCATGTTTATTTGATACTTAAAAAAATATAAAGAAAATATTTTTAAAAATATATATTGTGTTATACATACCTTATTCAATTTATACTTGTTCAATTTATATCTTGCCCGCGATCCTCTTCCTCAAAAATCAGTCACATGTCACATACTGCATTTTTTAGCTTATAAGAAAATCACTCGAAGCCAATGTCCCGAATAACCAAATCCTAAAGCCTTTAACTCAAATTGGGGAAATAGCGAGGAAATAACAACGACAAGTAGCAAGAAAACTTAAACAACGCTTTGCCCTAATAAAATTTCAACTCCGAAAAATCTGTAAAATAATATTCGTATAGTAAAAGTATCATCCTACCATTTTGTAGACAGCTTTTCTCAGGAATTCTCTGCAACTGTTGTGGACCTACCTGGAAAAAATAGTAAATGGTTATGAACATTTCAATCATTTGAAACAGGTAAGAGTTTTTATTTTTCAAAATATTATTTTCGTGGCCGAACAAATTATGATTTTAGCTAGTAAAGATGTCAAATGCTCTCAAAAATTAACATTCACGGGTCCATAATTTATAACATTTTTCTTAAAATATAATTCAATCCTGAAATAAATATGCCACCTCTTTACGAAAACGTCACTATTATTTTTTTTTAAAGAAAGAATATTATGATGATAAAATATATTCGAAGGAAAATAAAAATAATTCTCTTTACCTTATTCCTCTTCATTACATTTATTGCTTGAAAATTATCTGCTGAACTCTGAACTCGACCCCTCTGACCACTTTTCACAACACGTTCAATTACATTGTTTTAGCACTTAAAAAAAACACCACACATCCCACTTTAAAAAAAAAAACACTTAAATAGGTATATAGGCAAAGCTTAGTTGAGAATTATTTTTATATTTGTAAAGACAATCACATTCATTTAAGAAGCAAAGACTTTATTTAAGCTATTTTTGTTTTTTAAAAAAATACTTCGCATTGCACTAAAAAAGTTATGTGTATATTCAGGCAGAATTTAGTCACATTCATCACTTTCGTTTCAAAATAATTTTTACTTGAAGAAATGCACAGTCCGAACTGATTTGTCCGTTTTATTTTCCAAAACCAAATTCTCGAAAGACCACCTTACAAGTGGCCTATTTTCCGAGTGATCAAGTTCGCGAATCACCAAGTTTCCGATCGGTGAAATTTCGAATCAAAACCATTTATTTTGATACCAGTGGGTATCTAACCTGCAATGCTAAGATAAATAAAATTGTATTCAATTGTCATTTTTTACGTTCACAAATATTTCATGCATATATTAACTCGCAGGACTCTAACCCGCGATAGCTTTTTCGCAAAAGAGGGTCACTCCAAATACGCTTCAAAGCATTTATTTCATTCTTTTAAAAAAATATCGTGATGTCGAGTAGGAATTCACTTTTCTAAATTGATACTTGAAATATTTACATCTTGCTCACGATCCTCTTCCTTAAAATGCACCCTAAAATCATTTATCTCGAAAGTGGAATATAATTCTGCTACGAATTGCGAGAAAACTTTGTGATAGTGTCAATTGATTTACAGTTCACCAATAAAACCTGAAAAAAATTATTACCATTTTGTAGACAGCTTACCCGGGATTTCTCTAGAACTGTTGCTGACCTATTCCTATATCATTTTCCAAATGATCAAGTTCACGTATAGCCATATATCGAATGGCCAAGTTTTTCGATTGGTGAAATTTCGAATGAAAAACATCAATTTTGTTACCAGCGGGAATCTAACCCGCAATGAAAGTTGAAATAAGTATAAAAAATTACAATTTTTCTTACTCGCGGGAATCAAACCCGCGAATCCTATTTTGCAAACCAGCATCTATTAAAATATGCCACAATGCCACTTTATTTGATTATTTAAAAAAATATATTTTTGTGTTATTTTTACCTTATTAAATTTATATCTTGCCCCGATCCTCTTCCTTAAAATCACCCGCGATGGCTTTTTCGCAAACGAGGGTCACCCCAAATATGCGTCAACGCCTGTTTATTTCATTCTTATAAAAAAAGAGTGATATCGAGTATTTACCCTATTAAAATGATAACATAGTAATAATAAAACCCTTATCCGCACCCCAATGGTCCATAGGGCACTGCTTCAAATATAAACGAATAATATATCGAATGGCCATGTTTTCGATTGATGAAATTTCGAATGAAAAACATCAATTTTGTTAGCAGCGGGAATCTAACCCGCAATGAATACCAAAATAAATAAAAATAGTAACAATTTTCGCATGTTGCATTTACTCATCTTTCATGCATATATACGCGAGTAAGAATCGCGGGAATCAAACCCGCGAAGCCTATTTTGCAAACAAGCATCTATCTAAATATGCCACACTACATCGAATGACCAAGTTTCAACCAGCGGAAATCTAACCTGCAATGTCAAAATATATAAAATTATGTACAATTGTCATTTTTATATTCATAAATATTTATAAACTTGCAGGACTCTAACCCGCAATAGCTTTTTCACAATCGAGGGTCACCCCAAATACGTTACAACGCCTGTTTATTTCATTCCTGAAAAAAAATATTTTTAAAAATATATTGTGATTTATGAGTATTAACCTGATTTACTTGATACTTGAAAAAATTTTCTTGTTCACTAACTTGCTTGCTAACTCGTGGGACTTTAACCCGTGATAGTCATTTCACAAACGAGCGCTTACCCAATACGCTACAGCGCCTGTTTATTGATTCTTATAAAAATACTTAAAAGAAAATAATGTGTTATTTATACCTAATTAAATTTAAACTTGTTAAATTTATATCTTGCCCACGATCTTCTTCCTTAAAATGCACTCACATTACAGTTGATGCTATTTTTAGCTGAGAAAAAAATACTTAAAGCTAATGCCCAGCATGACCTAATCCTAAAAGCCTCTATCCCAAAAGTGGAAAATAATTCTGCTGTGAGTAGCGAGAAAACTTTGTGATAGTGTCTATTAAATTGCAGTTTACAAAAAAGACCTGAAAAAAAATATTCGAAAAGTATCATCCTACCATTTTGTAGACAGTTTTTCTCGGGATTTCTCTGCAACTGTTGCGGACCCATTCCTATATCATTTTCCAAATGATCAAGTTCGCGTATGGCCAATATATCGAATGGCTAAGTTTTCGATTGGTGAAATTTCGAATGAAAAACATCGATTTTGTTACGTAAGCGGGAATCTAACCCGCAATGAATGCCAAAGTAAATTAAAATATTTACAATTTTTACATGTTGCATTTACTCATTTTTCATGCATATATTTTCTTACTCGCGGGAATCAAACCCGCGAAGCCTATTTCGCAAACAACCATCTATTCAAATATGCCACAATGCCACTTTATTTGATTATTTTAAATAATATTTAAAAAATAGTTTTGTGTTATTTTTACCTTATTAAATCTATATCTTGCCCCGATCCTCTTCCTTAAAATCAACCGCGATAGCTTTTTCGCAAACGAGGGTCACCCCAAATATGCGTCAACGCCTGTTTATTTCATTCTTATAAAAAAAAGAGTGATATCGAGTATTTACCCTATTAAAATGATAAAATAGTATTAATAAAACCCTTATCCGCACCCCAATGGTCCATAGGGCACTGCTTCAAATATAAACGAATAATATATCGAATGGCCATGTTTTCGATTGATGAAATTTCGAATAAAAATCATCAATTTTGTTACCAGCGGGAATCTAACCCGCAATGAATACCAAAATAAATAAAAATACTAACAATTTTCGCATGTTGCATTTACTCATCTTTCATGCATATATACGCGAGTAAGAATCGCGGGAATCAAACCCGCGTAGCTTATTTTGCAAACAAGCATCTATCCAAATATGCCACAGTATATCGAATGACCAAGTTTCAACCAGCGGGAATCTTACCTGCAATGTCAAATTATATATAATTGCCATTTTTTATGTTCACAAATATTTATAAACTTGTAGGACTCTAACCCGCAACAGCTTTTTCACAATCGAGGGTCACCCCAAATACGCTACAACGCCTGTTTATTTCATTCTTGAAAAAAAAATTTTTTAAATATATTGTGATATATGAGTATTTACCAGATTTAATTGAAACTTGAAAAATTTTTCTTGTTCACCAACTTGCTTGCTAACTCGTGGGACTTTAACCCTTGATAGTCATTTCACAAACGAGCGCTTACCCAATACGCTACAGCGCCTGTTTATTGATTCTTATAAAAATACTTTCAAGAAAATAATGTGTTATTTATACCTTATTAAATTTATACTTGTTAAATTTATATCTTGCCCACGATCTTCTTCCTTAAAATGCACTCACATTACAGTTGATGCTATTTTTAGCTGAGAAAAAAATATTTAAAGCCAATGCCCAGCATGACCTAATCCTAAAAGCCTCTATCCCAAAAGTGGAAAATAATTCTGCTGTGAGTAGCGAGAAAACTTTGTGATAGTGTCAATTAAATTGCAGTTTACAAAAAAGACCTGAAAAAAAATATTCGAAAAGTATCATCCTACCATTTTGTAGACAGTTTTTCTCGGGATTTCTCTGCAACTGTTGCGGACCCATTCCTATATCATTTTCCAAATGATCAAGTTCGCGTATGGCCAATATATCGAATGGCCATGTTTTCGATTGATGAAATTTCGAATGAAAAACATCAATTTTGTTACCAGTGGGAATCTAACCCGCAATGAATACCAAAATAAATTAAAATACTAACAATTTTTGCATGTTGCCTTTACTCATCTTTCATGCATATATACGCGAGTAAGAATCGCGGGAATCAAACCCGCGAAGCCTATTTTGCAAACAAGCATCTATCCAAATATGCCACAGTATATCGAATGACCAAGTTTCAACCAGCGGGAATCTTACCAGCAATGTCAAAATATATATAATTATATACAATTGCCATTTTTTATGTTCACAAATATTTATAAACTTGTAGAACCCTAACCCGCAATAGCTTTTTCACAATCGAGGGTCACCCCAAATACGCTACAACGCCTGTTTATTTCATTCTTGAAAAAAATTATTTTAAAAAAAAAAAATTGTGATATATGAGTATTTACCTGATTTAATTGATACTTGAAATTTTTTTCTTGTTCACTATCTTGCTTGCTAACTCGTGGGACTTAAACTCGTGATAGTCATTTCACAAACGAGCGCTTACCCAATACGCTACAGCGCCTGTTTATTGATTCTTATAAAAATACTTTAAAGAAAATAATGTGTTATTTATACCTTATTAAATTTATACTTGTTAAATTTATATCTTGCCCACTTCCTTAAATCTTAATATCTTGATCTTCTTCCTTAAAATGCACTCACATTGAGCTTCATGTTTTTTTTTAGCTCAGAAGAAAATCACTCGAAGCCAATGTCCCAAATGACCTTTATCCCAAAACGAGGAAATAATTCAGCGATAAGTAGCGAGAAAATATAATCAACGCTTTGCCTTAATGTCAATCAAATTTCCGCTTTAAAAAAACTTGTAGTCGAAAAGTTATAAAAATCCTACCATTTTGTAGACAGCTTTTCTCGGGAATTCTCTGCAACTGCTGCGGACCTACCTGGAAAAATGGAAAATGATTTTTAATAATTTGAAACAAGTGTTTTATTTTTTAAATATTTTTCACAGCCGTTTAGATTCTAATCGTTTAATTTTCAACTAGTTAGAATGCTCAAATGCTTCCGAGAAATAAACATTTATGAGTTCACGGCAAGAATTTTTTTTTGAAATATATTTAGATCCTGAAAAATTTAAATCATTTGTATCCGAAATACATTACTTTTATTATTTAAGAAAGAAAGAAAATTACGATAATAAAATATATTTGAATGAGAGTAAAAATAATTAATATTTACCTTATTCCTCTTGATTACATTTGTTGCTTGAAACAAACTGCGCTATTCTGAACTCGATCCCTTTCACCACTTTGCACAACACGTTCAATTATAATGTTTTAGCACTTAAAAAAACACCACACATCTCACTGAAAAAAAACGCCCATATACATACAGGTGAAGCTAAGTTTAGAGTTATTTTTATATTAATAAATACATTCACAATCAATTAAGGAGCAAAGATTTTATTTTAGTTATTTTTATATTTTTTTTAAATAATGCATTGCGAAAAGTTTGTTCCTGTAATCAAAATCCCGATCAAATGCTCAGACGAAGAAATTCTGATTACAAAACCTTCCGTAATAAATTATTTTGATATTTTTAAATATATTCACTTACTTTAAAAAAATGCATTAACCAAACCGATCTGTCCATTTTAAAACCAAAACTTAAATCTTGAATGACCACCTTCCCGGATGGTAAATGTCCCTATTATCCGAATGATCACACTCCCGCATAGCCAATGTCCGAACGGTCAAGTTTCCGATTGACGAAATGTCGAAAGACCACCTTCCCGAGTGGTCTATTTCCCAAATGATAAAATTTTCACATGACCAATATCTCGAATGGCCATGTTTCCGATTCGCGAAATTTCGAATGACCTCTAAAACGGTTGATAAAAATTCGGAATGGAACTTTAAATCACTTTATTTTAAGACTGATTATATTAATTTATTTTAACGTAGAAAATCACGCACTGGACAAACTGCTGTCATCAAAATTAATCAAATTATGAGACATCCTAAAATAAAAATATCATTAATTTGGTAAAATAGTATCCATATGTGGTAAACAATGATTACATCAGTTTTATGAGCTATATAACAAGTTTTTTTTTGTATTCATATGAATTAAATATTTTTAAAAGGACGATAAAAATATTAATTTAAAACAATTATAATTAAATTAATTTTTAAAAAATTCATTTCATTTTTCAACTCGCAGGAATCTAACCCGCAATGCCAAAGTGATTTTTTTTATTTCAATTATGGTATTTTTTTCATTTACAAATCTTTCATGTACACAATTTGTAACTCACGGGAATCCAACCCGCGATGCTTTTTTTACAAACGAGCGTATATTTAAATACGCCATAGCACCTGTTTATGTATGTCTTAAAAAAAATTCAAAAAAAGTATTGATTTATTGAAATATTTAGTTACCTTTTATATTTAAACTTGTTAAATTCATCACATGTCCGCCATCCTCTTCCTTAAAAAGCCTTTTCATTATTCTTAACGTTTTCTTCCGTTCGAAAAAAATAACACAAAAAACCATCGTCCCGAATGGCTAAATCGTAAAAGCCAATATATCCCGAATGTAGAAAACGCGACGAATAGCGAGAAACCTCAAAACTAATTTCAATTTTTTTATAATGAGGAAAATAATATTCGAAAAGTATCATCCTACCATTTTGTAGACAGCTTTTCTCAGGAATTCTCTGCAACTGCTGCGGACCTACCTGTAAAATATGGTGTACGGTTATTTAACATTCAATAATTCTAAACATATTTTGTTTTTTTTTTTAATATTATTTTCACAGCCATTCAAATATTAATCGCAAAATTTTGAGATACATAGTACATTTCGCACACTCCTTTCAAGAACGTCATAAATCGAAAATCGACAATTTTCAGTTATGCATGTTTTCGGAATGTCTAGAAAATGTACTATATCCCAGCAAAAGCGGCATATTTTTAACTTAATATTTACCCGCTACAGGGCAGAAAGTGTTGTTTTGGATTTTGAAGAAAAGGTATTGTTTAATTATTTTTTTTAAATATGCTAAATATTTTACAAACGGAGAAAAAACCTTCAGGTTTTACCTAAAAAGAACTGTTGCACAGTAAAAAGTTCAATAAGTGTCTTGATATTTATTTTTAAAACATTGTATTATATTTTTAAAGTTTAAAAACGTTTTCCTGAAAAATCAAGTTTTTCGATTTATGACGTTCTTGAAAGGAGTGAGCGATTTGTCAAAAATGTTCTTGACAAATAAACATTTGTGGGTTCATAATATTAAACTTTTTCCTTACAATATAATTCAATCCTGAAATATAGGTATCATTTGTATACGAAATACATTATTACTATTATTTAAGGAGGAGAATTTTATTGAAAAAATAAATATGAAAGAAAATAATAATTATTATTATATACCTTATTCCTCTTCATTATATATTTTGCTTGAAACTGACTGCACAACTCTGAACTCGACCCCCTTCACCACTTTGCACAACACATTTTATTGTTATGGCACTTGTATTGTTTTAGCACTTAAAAAAAACACCACACATCGCACTAAAAAAATAATAACGTATATCCGAGCAAAACTTAGGTAAGAATATTTTTTATATTAATAAACACATTCACAATCATGTATAGAGCAGACTTTATTTGATTTGTTTTTATTTTATTTTAACTAATCATAAGAAAAACAGAAATTGTCCAGATTATTGACTTTGACCCCCATGGGAATCGAACCCAGTAAAATAAAAAATAAAGAATACATATGCCGTAAAAAATCACCGAATAAATTATCATTACTGACGAAATGGGAATCGAACCCGGAACCTCCAACGGTACTATTTTCTACAATTTATACAGGGCGAAAAACCATATTTTTTAGATATAATAATGAAAACAATTTATAAATGTTTTGTTCAAATGCGCAATCTGCTCATTATGAACAGGTACAAAACTACAAGCAATTACGTATTGTCGTCAGAAATATTGTTGCATTAAAATAAGTACGCCAATGTACTTACTTAATTACTTGAAGTACGAAAATATGCACAAAAATAGAAAGAGCCCCCACGAATTACGAATATTATACAACAATAACGTACACCACGCGATTGGAAAAATAAATTTAAAAAATATTATTATAAAAATTTTCCAATAAATATTTGCACTTTTAAAACAATCACGAACAATGTCTTCATTTATGAAAATAATTTAATTTAATTTTTTAAATATTAAAAATTAATATTTACAAAATATAACACTGCGCCCTTATTACATGGTAAAAATAGACTACTAGTTTTCCTCAACCGACACTGGAAAACAAAGACAAATATTAAGCCTTCAACGTATATGAATAATTTTGAAATAAATTTTTCGCCGATTATAAAACACCGAAGTTAGAAAAATTACGAATTTCACAATCACGACAAACACTACGCACTAATTACGTCGCAAAAAAATAACTCACTTATAACGTACAACACACGCGATTATGAATATAAATTTAAAAAATATTATTTTTTTTTTTTTCCAAAGAATATCTTCACTTTCAAAACAATTACGCACAATGTCTTCATTTATGAAACAAATTTAATGGAATTTTCGTACTCAAAAAAAATAATGCACTGCGCACTAATTACACGGTAAAAAACGACTAATAGTTTTCCTCAACCGACACTGGAAAACAAAGACAAATATTAAGCCTTCAACGTATATGAATAATTTGGAAATAAATTTTTCGCTGATTATAAAACACTGAAGTTAGAAAAATGACGAATTTCACAATCACGACAAACACTTATTATGAACAGGTACAAAACTACAAGCAATTACGTATTGTAGTCAGAAATATTGTTGCATTAAAATAAGTACGCCAATGTACTTACTTAATTACTTGAAGTACGAAAATATGCACAAAAATAGAAACAACCCCCACGAATAAGGAATATTATACAACAATAACGTACAACACGCGATTATGAAAATGAATTTAAAATATATTATTATTAAATTTTTCCAAAGAATATCTTCACTTTTAAAACAATCACGCACAATGTCTTCATTTATGAAACTAATTTAATTTATTTTTTATATTTAAAAAAATATTAAAGTATTGCGCAATTATTACACCGTTAAAAAAGACTGCTAGTTTTCCTCAACCGACACTAGAAAACAATGAAAAATATGAAGCCTTCAACGTATATGAATAATTTGGAAATAAATTTTTCGCTGATTATAAAACACCGAAGTTAGAAAAATGACGAATTTCACAATCACGACAAACACTACGCACTAATTACGTCGCAAAAAATAACGCGCTTATAACGTACAACACACGCGATTATGAATATAAATTATATAAATATTATTTTTAATTTTTTCCAAAGAATATCTTCACTTTTAAAACAATCACGTACAATGCCTTTATTTATGAAACTAATTTAATTGAATTTTTATACTCAAATGAAATAAAGCACTGCGCACTTATTACATAGTAATAATAGACTGATAGTTTTCCTCAACCGACACTGGAAAACAAAGACAAATATTAAGCCTTCAACGTATATGAATAATTTTGAAATAAATTTTTCGCCGATTATAAAACACCGAAGTTAGAAAAATTACGAATTTCACAATCACGACAAACACTAC
This sequence comes from Brachycentrus maculatus, assembly GCF_059751285.1. Classification (NCBI taxonomy): domain Eukaryota; kingdom Metazoa; phylum Arthropoda; class Insecta; order Trichoptera; family Brachycentridae; genus Brachycentrus; species Brachycentrus maculatus. The sequence continues at coordinate 1,410,895 of NW_028280811.1, read as the reverse complement.
GCACTAATTACGTCGCAAAAAAATAACTCACTTATAACGTACAACACACGCGATTATGAAAATGAATTTAAAAAATATTATTATTAAATTTTTCCAAAGAATATCTTCACTTTTAAAACAATTACGCACAGTGTCTTCATTTATGAAACTAATTAATTTTTTTTTTTTATTTAAAAAAATATTAAAGTATTGCGCAATTATTACACGGTTAAAATAGACTGCTAGTTTTCCTCAACCGACACTAGAAAACAAAGACAAATATGAAGCCTTCAACGTATATGAATAATTTGGAAATAAATTTTTCGCCGATTATAAAACACCGAAGTTAGAAAAATTACGAATTTCACAATAATGACAAACACTACGCACTAATTACGTCGCAAAAAAATAACTCACTTAACGTACAACACACGCGATTATGAATATAAATTTAAAAAATATTATTATTAAATTTATCCAAAGAAAATCTTCACTTTTAAAACAATCACGCACAATGTCTTCATTTATGAAACCAATTTAATGGAATTTTCGTACTAAAAAAAATAATGCACTGCGCACTTATTACACGGTAAAAAAAGACTAATAGTTTTCCTCAACCGACACTGGAAAACAAAGACAAATATTAAGCCTTCAACGTATATGAATAATTTGGAAATAAATTTTTCGCTGATTATAAAACACCGAAGTTAGAAAAATGACGAATTTCACAATCACGACAAACACTACGCACTAATTACGTCGCAAAAAAATAACTCACTTATAACGTACAACACACGCGATTATGAATATAAATTTAAAAAATATTATTATTAAATTTATCCAAAAAACATCTTCACTTTTAAAACTATCACGCACAATGTCTTTATTTATGAAACCAATTTAATGGAATTTTTGTACACAAAAAAAATAATGCACTGCGCACTAATTACACGGTAAAAAACGACTAATAGTTTTCCTCAACCGACACTGGAAAACAAAGACAAATATTAAGCCTTCAACGTATATGAATAATTTGGAAATAAATTTTTCGCTGATTATAAAACACTGAAGTTGGAAAAATGACGAATTTCACAATCACGACAAACACTTATTATGAACAGGTACAAAACTACAAGCAATTACGTATTGTAGTCAGAAATATTGTTGCATTAAAATAAGTACGCCAATGTACTTACTTAATTACTTGAAGTACGAAAATATGCACAAAAATAGAAACAGCCCCCACGAATTACGAATATTATACAACAATAACGTACAACACGCGATTATGAAAATGAATTTAAAAAATATTATTATTAAATTTTTCCAAAGAATATCTTCACTTTTAAAACAATCACGCACAATGTCTTCATTTATGAAACTAATTTAATTTATTTTTTATATTTAAAAAAATATTAAAGTATTGCGCAATTATTACACGGTTAAAATAGACTGCTAGTTTTCCTCAACCGACACTAGAAAACAGAGACAAATATGAAGCCTTCAACGTATATGAATAATTTGGAAATAAATTTTTCGCTGATTATAAAACACCGAAGTTAGAAAAATGACGAATTTCACAATCACGACAAACACTACGCACTAATTACGTCGCAAAAAAATAACTCACTAACGTACAACACACGCGATTATGAATATAAATTTGAAAAATATTATTATTAAATTTATCCAAAGAAAATCTTCACTTTTAAAACAATCACGCACAATGTCTTCATTTATGAAACCAATTTAATGGAATTTTTGTACTAAAAAAAATAATGCACTGCGCACTTATTACACGGTAAAAAAAGACTAATAGTTTTCCTCAACCGACACTGGAAAACAAACACAAATATTAAGCCTTCAACGTATATGAATAATTTGGAAATAAATTTTTCGCTGATTATAAAACACCGAAGTTAGAAAAATGACGAATTTCACAATCACGACAAACACTACGCACTAATTACGTCGCAAAAAATAACGCACTTATAACGTACAACACACGCGATGATGAAAATGAATTTAAAAAATATTATTAAATTTTTCCAAAGAATATCTTCACTTTTAAAACAATCACGTACAATGCCTTTATTTATGAAACTAATTTAATTGAATTTTTATACTCAAAAGAAATAAAGCACTGCGCACTTATTACATAGTAATAATAGACTGATAGTTTTCCTCAACCGACACTGGAAAACAAAGACAAATATGAAGCCTTCAACGTATATGAATAATTTGGAAATCAAATTTTCGCTGATTATAAAACACCGAAGTTAGAAAAATTACGAATTTCACAATAATGACAAACACTGCGCAATAATTACGTCATAAAAAAATAACGCACTTATAACGTACAACACACGCGATTATGAAAATGAATTTAAAAAATATTATTATTAAATTTTTCCAAAGAATATCTTCACTTTTAAAACAATCACGCACAATGTCTTCATTTATGAAACCAATTTAATGGAATTTTCGTATTCAAAAAAAATAATGCACTGCGCACTTATTACACGGTAAAAAAAGACTAATAGTTTTCCTCAACCGACACTGGAAAATAAAGACAAATATTAAGCCTTCGACGTATATGAATAATTTTGAAATAAATTTTTCGCCGATTATAAAACACCGAAGTTAGAAAAATGATGAATTTCACAATCACGAGAAACACTTGTACGTACTAATTACGTCGCAAAAACGAAACTAGTATTTTCTCAACCGGCACTGGAAAATAAACCCCCTGCACGTGCAACGGGTGACAATAAAAATTGCGTCGCCTCGGTAAATTATGGAAAATTCCACTACGCAAAATATCGAAAAATTATGTCACACGAAACCTTTTACACATATGAATAATTTTGAAATTAATTTTTCGACGTTTTATGAAGATTAAAGAACATCGAAGTTAGGAAAATGACAAATTTCACGAAAGCGAAGCCGACGATAAGAAAACCGAGAACTTTAAGAAACTTCGCACGCGTCGCTTGTAAACAAATTTAAGCTCAGACTTCAAGAATTATTAAAGAAAAATATTTAAACTTCACTATTATTATGTAAAATTACAAACACTTTTAAATATTACACAATTTAATAATTTAATCAGGAGCACATTAAAAACATGACACCCTTGCACCCACTCCACAGATTATTGAGGCAAATTTAAACCGCATTGTTTTTCACTAAAGCTATAATTATTATGACGTCATTTTCAACCAATCCGTGGCCTTGTTCGCTTTAAACTTTGATTTTGGTGTCAGTAAAATTTTTCGCCGGTAGGATAGACATTAATTCAAACCAGAGAGAATTCTTTTTTTAAATAACTCATTTTCGTACCTACATGTATATTTTTATGTAGGTACCTATACAAAACCATTATTTTAATCTATCAAAAAGATTTTAAACAAGAACTGAGCATATTTCAAAAGAATCATCCAGGATATGTGGTCAACTCATATTTAAATAAATTGTTCCTTGTTTTTCAAAAAGAACATATGTACAAGATCAGTGTTCCGCAAACTTTTTCTGTTCAAAGTACACCTGCCAAATTAAGAAATTTCAGAGGAACACCAAATAAAATAATAATAATATAATAATAATAAAACCCTTATCCGCACCCCAATGGCGCATAGGGCACTGTTTCATATAAAAACAGTGTTATCTTGATCGCTAACACACGAAGGAAAGGTGATCAGCCTTCCGCTTCAGGTACTAGTCCAGGGTAATATTGAATAAATATTAGAGTGAAAAAATCACTAATATTTATTTGATCCCCCCTGGGAATCGAACCTGGGACCTCCAGAACCTCCTCCATAATATCATAACAAAGTTTATTCAATATCTTCACAAAACTAGACTTTTTTCCGCTGCACACCAGCTAATCACCACGGTACACCAGTGTGCCGCGGCACACACTTTGTGGAACAATATACTATGTAGATGACTCTGGCCAATGTGTGTACACGGCGGATTCTTCAGCTCTTTGGACACGTGGCAATAAGAATAGCCTGGAACAACTGGTGGTGCAAACAAAGGTCCCCCACACGATGGACTGATCAAGTTAAGGCAACAGAAAGCACCTCGGTGGCTGGAGCGCTAGGAGCAGCGCAGTCGAGGGATAACTGGAGAAGAGTCAATGCTACTATAATGGTCACAACCCTCAGTAATAAAGACTCAGACGTTGAAGAAGTGCTAGATGCAGTCAGTGGTTTTAAAAAATTTGTATCGACATGTACTTAGTAATATTGATTATGCGCCTGCTATAGCAGTTACAGGCCTCTAAAAGATATACAAAACATTAAATCAAAATTATCTTATTTATTGTAACTGCAGACAGTTGGTAGAATTCCATATTGAATTGTTGGGCAATATATCCAAAATTAAACACGGTTATTGGATTGAATTCTACTTTTATTTACATATATATAGTAATATGTGACGCGTTTCGTCTTATTGAGTGTTTGATAATGCCTTAATAAGACTTAAAGAGATAATATATATGTAAATAAAACTATAATTTATTCCAATAACCGTGTTTAGTTTAGGATATATTACCCAACAACTCAAAATTCTCTGCTAGCCATACATCTCCAATCAATATATTTATTGAATTATTTATTGGACTACAATTATTCATTAAATTATTTATTCACAAAGGGAAAAAGCAAAAAATCAGGTGCTCTTACTTCTATTAAAATATAATGACGGAAATCTACAAAATAAACAATATCAGCTGTTTAAAATTAAAAATTAAGTAAATTGAGAATGCATGTTCTTAAAATCTGATTTGAGATGAAATTTATGTTGAAACATTACCAGAGGATGGACTCAACGTAGTCGATGTAAAAGTTGAGCTCTCGTTTTTCGTTGAGAAAATACTGTCAATATAAAATATTATTATTGTAGATCAAGAATTGTGCTAAGATTGCTTAATATATAGTTGTTTTGTATGACATAAGTTCAGTATGCTTTTTTTTTTAATATTTACCTCAACCCATCTACTTTGCCTAGACCTCCTCTACTTACCAGTCACTAGATCTCATCGGGAATCAAACCCCAAGTCCTCACGTCAGCTAACCAAACCTCTATTTGTACACATTATATAAATTTATGATAACCATATTGTGTACAAAATTAAACCTTTATTCTTTTACCTTGTTTTAGCACAAATATACTTTTTATGCTAATCTTGCTCAGAAATAGAGCTTTCAACTAATAACATTTTCCTAAATGAGGCTCTCCATCTGTGAAAATCTCAAAAAATCCAAAGACTTATCCCCCTTTTTAGTAATTGGTTTTTCCTTTTCATTTTATCTCAGAATTACATGATTCTTAAATGTTTTTACATTTCAATTCAAGCTCACGAAAAGTTTTTTAAAAATATTCATAGATGGCAGGATGTAATTTGTAATTCTGAATTATTTGCAATTCATGTTTTATTTCATGTTGATTGAAACTAATGTTTATTTGGTAGAACCTTCAGGAGTCAATTTCAATACGTCAGTAGGTATTTTCCACCAAAGTAGCAAGTTTTCTAATCAAATTTTACCAACAAACGTCAGATGTAATGAGAAAGGATATAAGTAGGAAGAATTTGTTGATAACTTGCCATCAGTTTGTTTTTATTGACATTCGTAGATGGTGCTATTTGAAAAAATTTTTTTTAATTCAATAAATTATATATTTGGGATCAAACCTCAGTCCTAGGTACATCTCTACTCTTTAAGATGGCAATAATAAACAACAGAAAATGGATATTTTCGTGTTTGAACTGTTCATCAATGACAGATAACCACAGTCTCTGCTGCGTTTTTTATACAAAATCTGAAAATGTAGTAGATTTTCTAATATTTTTACCATTTACTAACTAGCTTTAATGATGTTTTGCTAAAAGAGTCGATAAAGAAGCCTAGATAAAAACTACAAATGCATATAGGAAAAATAAAAAGATGGAATTAGTTTAAATATTTTTATTTCATTTAATAAAATAACATCACATTATTTATCAAATAAATAATATATCACAATACACATACATACACCACCATCTATATAATATAATATCTACAGTAAGTGTAATTGTAACACATACATAATGCACATAGATTTCTAGGAAAAGGTAAGAAGAGAATGAATCAATAATGTTATCAAAATATTGTCAGCTTTTTAAGAAAAATCACAAACATTTTTAAAGAAAATAAGTTGAAAAGCTACTTATTCATATGTAATCATTTTGTCATGTTATATTAAGGCAGGTGATGTATTATTAAAAGTATTAATGTTTAGTTCCAGATAAGAACTCTATAATGAAAATACATGTATATTTTATAGTAAATATAGTATGTAAGGCATGCATTACCAGATTTTACTAAACTTACTTGTAAATATGGCAAAATATTTATAACTAGTAATTTTTGTAAATTATTTTTGTGTTAAATCCAAAGTATGAACATATTTTAAAATTATGATATTTGTAGAAAGCAATATCATTCAGTGTTTTACTGTACTTGTATAATTCAGTAACTTAAAATTAAGTGGTATTTTCTTAGGCATCAAAACCACATTACTTGCTTGCGTACCAAACATAACTATCTACTGATTTATCGTCAATGAATGAGAGGTATATTAGTTTTCACTCCACAGCGTGTTTTGATCTAAAAATTGTTTTGGTACAGTTAGACAACTTTTATATAAAAATTGAGATTTAGTACTACATAATACTTATGATTTGTGTATATTTTTTACATTTGTGATGGCAATTCTATAGTTTAACTGATATTTACTCTAATATTTTAATTATTGTTTTTTCTATCTTAACATAATCCCAAAATATCAACTTTTTGACACTTTCACAATTACCAGTTTTGGTTATTAACTTTATAATATTGCTGATTTACTAGAGATGCCATTTTCCATTTATTTTCAATACTCTTATAGTAAGCAATGATAAAATTTGTAATAATTTAATTTGTGATATTTAACTATGTTCTTTGTTTGATTGGTAGTTACAGTTTATAGAAATATATACATTTCTCTGATAATGTATGTAGCAGCTGATATGCATACATAACATATTTTAATTGATAAATCAATCAATTTTTTAAATCATGAAAAATAACATAAGTCACTTTGACCAGCTTAATACAGTAGTCTACCCAACTTAATATATCCTGGCATTCCTATACTATAAGAGGTGAAGGAAAATTTGTAAATAAATTATTGTCACATTTTCATCCAGTAACTATATGTGCTCAGCCTCATCAGTAATATAAATACCAATAAAAATATGATACTCAATATGAAAGCATCGGAAATAAGCTTACTAAAATTGATAGTAGGCATAGTAGCTGCAACACCCAGTAAACTGCTGGCCATATTTTGTTTTAGTCAGTCATACAGATGAGACGATAAGCTACGTACAAAATAGAGCCATTTCCAAGTGCCCAGAGTAATATGTACATACAATATTTTATCGCCTACTGTAAGTCATTTTATAAATTAAATGAATTTTGATATTTGTCTTCATTGTCCAGATACCCCAGGGGGATATCGAACATTGATAACATAATTAAAATATTATCTCAATAAATTATTATATAGTTAATGAAAATAATAATTTTGGGATTTAAATATGTTCAATTGAATTGTAAATTCAACAGTATGTTTATATAAATGTATATATAATGCTGAAACCAAATTACAAAACAACAAGACTCTGGACGCTATTATTTTATTACAGTCATTGTCATTACTTTAAACCAATTTTAAAAATGTTATTATTGATATGTCATAAAGTATAGAAAACTCTGGAAATCCTTAACTTCAAAAACTTTAAAATACATTCATCTTTTATTCATTCTAATAAAATGAAACATAAAAAACATCAAAAAGTGGCTGAAATGAAATAAAATTAAAATAGTCGTAATTACAAAAACATTATTAACAAAATTAACTTATTTAAAGTGCACTGAAACCAAATGATACTATAATTTATTATTATTATAAGGATAGAAATGCTTTGTGTGCCAACGTAAGATGCTTAGAATGAATGAAGGAGGTATGTATTTTTATATCAATGATTAATAATTGTAAAAAAAATATAATTTAAATCACATATTCAAAAATAACAATAAAAACAGTTTATGTGGAACTAAACTGTGTTAATTACTGTACTTGTACAGTAATTAACTGCAAATTGGGAGATTTTTCTCAAGCAGTTGTGCATATTCACAGATGACATATTTTGAAATATTTACTTATTTATTCATAATTGGCCAGCTTATTGAATAAACAAACAATCTAAACGAGTGTGAATGGTAAAGGTTTATAACTTAGATAACTGATAGTGGGCAGATAGTGATTGTACAATTTATGAGAAATCACTGTAAGAAAATTAAAATTATATTATGATACTGTAAAATCCAAATGAAAAATATAATAAAAAACAAAAACAGCTTTCCAAAATTGAAAAAATTAATGATACATGTATGCATGTAATTTTTTACTGATGCTGTTTCAGGCATTTACTATACTGTAATACACAGTCTGCATACAAGATTTTTTTAAAGATGCTGGCTTAATAAAAATGTATAATATATTTAATATATTTTAAAAATTAAAATAAATTAATGTTTTCATATTGCTGCAATTGGTGGGATCTATGCAGGACTATCTTAACATAGAATGTATTTGCTAAAGAGTTGTCTAATAATGATTTAAACCTTAAAACTTACAATTATTTACCTAATACATGAGAATTACAATTGTATAATTTTCTACTTAATCTATTTTTCAGAATTTTCTTCTTGTTGTTTGATAAGATTCCAGTAGTGGCCTTTTAACTTACGCAAGCTGTCATGGTTTCCCATCTAGAAAACAAAGATAATAAATGAAAAAAAACAGTTAAATTTGTAATCACTATAATGTTTTGAGTTTAAAATATCTGCAGGTAGGTTAGTAAGGATAGGGAAGGTAAATGTGAAAAATGCATCACACGCACCCAGACCAACTGAAAATAAATCTTTCTTAAATTCATTTTGCTATGGGTGGGAATCGAACCCGCGACGCCAGTTACGCAGTCGAGCGTCTACCCAACTACGCCACGGCGCCTGTCATTAATTAAATACATTTAATTTGAAACTACTCTAATGAAGTAGTACTTCTAAAATAACTGTAAGTTTCAACAGAAGTAGACAGAAAGGATGGAGTGCCAGACACTTATCTGCAGACACCAGTCCAACCTCTTCAGCTTCCGTACATGTCAAGTTTTGATTAGTTTGGTCAAACCTAATTTCTGACGAGAGTCACAGATAAACAAAATTCATTTACAACATTTTGAGTATGTCCAAATACTTGTTCCCAAATTCTGGATTATCTCCAATTACATGAGCTATTTTCAAGAATATGGAAGTCTAAGCATTTACGGGGCTGTCAACCGTCATAGGCTGGTTTAAGTGAGCACTTTACACACGTGTAACATTCACCAATTCTACCCATTATTGACAACCACACTACTCAAGTTTTCGAAGCCTCGACCCCCCGCTCCATGTGTAGAGATGATTTAATAAAACAGGTATTGAAATACATGGTTGTTCAGTATTTAATCAAGTGGTGCAATACGATACTTTATCGATATCGAAAGTATTCATAATAAACCCCAAGTACAAAGATTTTTTTTTTTTAAATGGGTAGTAAATAGATAGTTGTTTAGTATTCAATCAATCTACTAACAAGAATTTGAGTATTGTGGTTGTCAATAATGGGTAGAATTGGTGAATGTTACATGTGTGTTAAGTGATCACTTAAACCAGCCTATGACGGTCATCAGCCCCGTAAATGCGCAGACTTCCATATTCTTCTTTATCTTTGATTGACAAAAAAAAAAAATAATATGAAACAAAATTCATGCTGGTTTTAAACTTTATACATTCCACTGAAATTTGCAATATGTATAAGTGTTTATTTTCTTTATAATAAACTCTAAATGAGCTATGGCAACCAAGTTTTGTTGATCTACAAAATATTTTTAATCTAAACGTTATAATAAAACATTATAAATGTAATTTACACAAACCTCTATAATTTTTCCACCATGTAAAACTACGATAACATCTGCATTCCTTACAGTAGAAAGTCGATGCGCAATGACTAGAACCGTTCTACCCCGACTTGCCGCTTCTAATGCCTGCTGTACAACTTGCTCCGATTCCGTATCTAACGCACTGAAAAATACAAAGATCATTATTTATAACAGAGAAGAAAAAAGACGGTCAATACAAGAACTACAATAATATTCTCAATATTAATAATATTTAAAGCATTTACTTTGTGGTTAGTCATTTTTACTTATTTATTTTTTTACAAAAATGTTAAAAATATTAGTATAGTATTAGTATTTTTGGTGAGTGGTTATATACTAATATTATTAACATTTTTGTAAAAAAATAAATATCTACAATGATATTTTATAATTGCAACACTAATTGAGATGTTATTTGTTTAATTTATATGGAAAAGACATTTGATCATTTTTCAGTGGTCTCAATCCTGTGGATTGGTCTGCAGCAACAAATAACACCTCCTTCGCCATTCCGATCTATTGTGCGAAACCCTCTTCAGCTCCTCATACGTTGAATAGCATATTTTCTGAAAGTAGTTTTGTAAACATCGACATCAGTAGCTATGGTGATCTATATGGTGATACTCAGAAACAAATAAACAAGGCTGCAGTTGTATCGGGATGCCTCAGAGACTCGGTGTGGAGGAACAAACACATGAGAATAGAAAGTAAAATGAAAATATACAAAACATGTGATCGACCAATAGCTACTTATGGGATTGAGGCAAGAGCAGATACTTCCAGAACAAAATCTCGACTTCGAACCTCCGAGATGAAGACTCTCCGATCCATAACCGGAAACACATTGCGAGACCGAGTAAAAAATACCGACATTCGAAGCATGTGTAAGACGGAGGATATCGTGAGGTGGGGACGACAACGAAGGCGATACTGGAAGGAACATATAAACAGAATGTCAGAAGACAGACTTCCACGTATTGCCCTCCAAGGCAACCCTGAAGGACGCGGACCCCCAGGCAGACCTCCGAAAAGATGGAAAGACAGCTGGGAGTCGACATCCCAAGGATCCCTAGGATCTACAAAAAGAAGAAGAAGAAGAAGAAGAAGTGGTTATGTAAAGTACACCGACCTGGTGGCTTCGTCAAGAAGCAGTATTTGAGGATCCTTGATGAGTGCACGGGCAATAGCTATCCTCTGTTTCTGTCCTCCACTCAGCGCTTGTCCTCTCTCTCCCACCATGGTATTATATCCACTGGGAAACTCAGTGATAAAGTTGTGAGCATTCGCAAGTTCGGCCGCTTTTTGCACCTAGAAATGATATACAGACAATATGACAAAACAAATATAATTTTATCTTTGTACGGGCAGTACCGTAGAATGGGGCTACTTGAACTTTGATGTGTTACTTGAGCCCTGTACAAAAAAAATTTAAATCTGTATTTGGTCTACAATAATGAACGTATAGACATGATTCATTGTTTCCCTGACAGGTGACACTTATTGTCACAATACTTTAATCGATACCACGATCTAAATATTTTTTTTGTACTGGGCTCAAGTAACACATTAAAGTTCAAGTAGCCCCATTCTACGGTATTACTTTTTTTAACTCAATAAATATAAAAAAATTACACTTCTGGACATCGACCCTCACCATTCAGAAACTACAAGTGCCGCAGATGAAGAAACTACAAAGAGTGATGCTTCATATTAAGCAAGATCTGTTATCAGATTTGATATATTATGATATATCTCTTTCTATATTGATGATATATCTCTTTCAGAGAATCAAAAATGTGCCAAATCAAAGGAAAATGAAAACCTTTTTTTGAAAAAAAATTATGATACATATTTCCTACATGTTTTTTACAAGACCTAAAATTTCAGGTCAACTCTTAGTACACATATATTTTGAAAAGTACTCATGAAATATCCTTAAATGAAATATATTGTTTTATTTCATTATAAATATTTTTTTAAATAATGCCAAGAGATCATTTTATCAAGTTTTGTTAGTTAGACCATGTATTTTTTTAAAGATGAATATTTGTATTTTTACTATAAAAACATTCCAACTCCTGACGTGACCACTATCAAATATTTGAAATACTTGATCATGTCAAGTTGCCTCGGTTTTCCTCCGCTTCTATTGCCAACCAAATTGACTCCATAAATTTGTTTTACTATTCTTCTCTCATTATATTCACATGCTCAAACCATCTCGACACACCTTTCTTAATTTTATCGATAATGCTTATCTCAGCCTTGTTTTCCTTATATCACCATTTGAACATCTATCATACAAAGTTTTGCCGCACATTCATCTGAGAGAACGCATTTTGACTGCATTCAGTTTCTTTTATCCTTCTTTTGCCAACTCCATGCTTCACTTCCATACATAAGGAATTTCCATTCCATTGTTTTTATTATATACACCAATAAATCAAATTTATACTATTTTCGTTAGCCAACTGGATCATTGCTAAAAATAGGTACATATATATCGTAGTCATACAGGAGAAAGTGACCAACTAACAAAACGTAAAATGTTCAGGAGGGCCATTTAAGTCACTTTTACTCGGCAAAGAAAATAAACACCAATGCAGTTAGTAATTTTTAACAAGTCAATATATTATAGTTCCAAGTTTAAAATCTTTTCGGATTTTTTTCAGGACAATATTAAGCTAGTAAGATATCAAATAGTCAATGATCACGTTTTTGTAAAAAATGCACTTGGTCACTTTCTCCTGTATGACTACGATATATGAATTATGAGTAGTGTTTTTACCTCTGCATCAGAAGCACTAGGCTTTCCATATCTGATATTTTCCTTTATACTCGTGGCAAATAGCACAGGTTCTTGGTTAATATAACCAATAGCCCGCCCCCTTAGCCAGTGGGGGTCTAATTCACGGATATCTCGATCATCTAGGGTTATTTTACCTCCAGAAACATCATAAAATCTGAAAAACTCATTACGTTATAAATAGGTCTTTTACTAGATCGACAGCATAAAATTGTACAAATTGTAAAAAATTTTATAAAAATATTTATACTATCAGTGTATACATATTTTAAAAGAAATATAATATCACGGGCATTATCGTTGACAAAAACTGAATATACATACTGACATTATTTATTGAATTCATAAAACCTGTGGAGATTAAATAGACTGGATCCCCTGTATCCTACCCTAATCCATTAAAAAGCCATTTTTTCTTAATAAATTACTACTCCTCAGGACAAATGTATTTAAAACTTAAGTATTTAATTTTAAAAATTTACTTTCCAATATAAAAGGACAAATGTATTTAAAAACTTAAGTTTTTAATTTTAAAAATTTACTTTACGATATAAAACTTAAAAATCACATAACAAATCGATATCAATTGGCATATTAATGACATTTTTTTTTAATGCACATTTGTACTAAGTACCGGTAATTTTGTGTCGAAAATGTACACGCTCTTTATTAAAAGAACAAACATCTGAATACCACCATTTAAAAAAATGTTAGAGTACCTAGCCAATTAAGATTGTTTATTGTCTTTCTCCTACATGCTGGTTTATAGTCTATGATGTTATATATTCCATAGTCTATAGTAAAAAAAGGGCTATATAAATTATCTTATATGATTATTATTGTCACCATTAGAGTTGACATTTTATACATTTACAAAAAATATGTTTATTTATCCTAATTATTATTTTAAAACTAGTGTCATTGTATATTTATTACTATTGTTGTATCTTTCCTCGATTTTGGACCAATATTAGACGGAAAAATGGTACAATATGAAAAAGTCTAGCATGTTAATAAATGTATGTAATTAAGTATGTTAAAAATCAATTATGAAATGACTTTAAAGAATTCACCTATATCTTCATCATTACTCATAAAAACACTAAAAGTGTCATCTAATATTTATCAATTAGAATATAAAATGGGTTATAACTACAGATATGAATTTGGTAAAAGTAGACAAACCTTTCTAAAAGTGCTGCAATAGTTGATTTTCCGTTACCTGATGAGCCCACAATAGCAACAGTTTTACCAAACGGTATTTTGAGATTAAAGTTTTTAAGAATCACCTAAAAAAATAAGCATGCTATGGCAAAATTGGTTTTTATTATCAGGGAACTATTCTTCTTAATTATACAGAATAAAATTTGGTTTACGACTTTTAATTTTAGTATTAATTATAATAGAAAATTAATTGAAAAACCTATTCTAATCTCAATATAAAGGTAGAGACTGACCGGAGCATTTCGTCGTAACGTAACAAGTTACGATGCGAGCATTCAGGCGGTCAGTACACCGAGCCGAGCGCTCCATCCATAGTTTCGGATGCTCGGTGATGCTCGCCGCGAGCAATGTTACGACGTTATGTCACGACGAAATGCTCCGGTCAGTCTCCACCTTAAATGGATCAAAGAACTAACTTATTTTATACGCAAACGAGATTAGATTCAGGATAAATTCTTACCGACTTTGACCGCGTAGGATAGGCAAAGGTGACATCAGAAAATTCAAGATTTCCTATAAATTCGTGATATGGTATTATACGTCCTCCTGTGATAGGCATTCTGGGTTCCTTGTTTATGTACTGAAAAAATACCAATTTATTTCAATATCTACATATATATGCGAGGTAAACAACTATATATTCAAAGTGTAAAATGTTTAACAATTGAAACAAGAAATAATGATTTTCTTCTAATTTTTGATATTATTATGTTAACTAACTAACTAACCATCACGCCGCTTCTCCCCAGGGGTAGGCAGAGAGAATAGAATGCCGCACCAATCTGTCTTTGCAAACAATCTTCACCTTTTCCATATTCATGCATCTCATACATACCCACTAATTATTCCGACCCCTAACCTGACCACTTTCAAGTATTGAAATACTTCATTACACTAAGTTTTCCTCAGTATTGCGATATTATTATATGAAAAAAAAAATATGTTTATTACTTCAACATAATAATAATAAAACCCTTATCCGCACCCCAATGGTGCATAGGGCACTGTGTCATATAAACGCAGTGTTATCATGATCGTTTTACTTATGAAGGAAAGGTGATCAGCCCTCCGCTTCAGGTACCAGTCCATGGTAATATTGAATAAATATTACAGTGAAAAAATCACTTACATTTATTTTTACCCCCCTTGGGAATCGAACCCGGGACCTCCAGAACGGTAGCCGAGCGTGCTGACCATTACACTACGGAGGCGGACTATTACTTCAATACTGGTAATGAAATATTCCAAGAAATCACTAATTTGTCTTATTTATTATATATTATTTTTGTCCGCCTCGGTAGTGTAATGGTCAGCACGCTCGGCTACCGTTCTGGAGGTCCCGGGTTCGATTCCCAAAGGGAGGTCAAATAAATATAAGTGATTTTTTCACTCCAACATTTATTCAATATTACCCTGGACTGGTGTCTGAAGCGGAGGGCTGATCACCTTTCCTTCGTGTGTTAACGATCAAGATAACACTGCGTTTATATGATGCAGTGCCCTATGCCCCATTGGGGTGCAGATAAGGGTTAGAATGAAAATAAATTATTATGTTTGATATTTTAGATTTATAATTGTTTGCTTCATACCGCTGAACCATATTACACAAACCCAAAAGAACGGGATTCACACACCAAATAAATAATAATCAAATAATATGTGAATTTCTTTTTTTAGATACCTCAAAAACTCTCCCGCCAGCACTAAGGCCTTTTATGACGGATCCGAAGAGTAGTGAAAGTTGAGCTGTGGACCTCTGGATGGTCTGCGAGTTAATGAGGAAGGCCATCACATCTCCAGGACTGAGTTGACCTGTGGACATCAGGTGCCCTCCGAGGTACAGTGTACCCAGAACCATACTGCAAATATAATTCAAGTAATATGCATTAGTGTTAATATTATTTACGAACCATGTAAATGTTATGCTGAAATTTGACATATCGCTCACTCCTTTCAACAACGTCAAATATCAAAAACTGTATATTTTCAGTCGTGCATGTTTTCGGAATGCCCAGAAAATGTACTATATCCCAGCAAAAGTGGCATATTTTTAACTTAATTTTTCCCCGCTACAGGGCAGAAAGTGTTGTTTTAGCATTTTGAAAATAAGGTATTGTTTAATTATTTTTTTTTAGTATGATAAATATTTTTCAAATGGAGGAAAAACATTCAGGTTTTACCTAAAAATATCTGTTGCACAGTAAAAAGTTCAATAAGCGGTTTGATATTTATTATAATACATTTTATTAAACTTTAAAAACAATCTCCGGGAAAATCAAGTTTTTTGATTTATGACGTTGTTGAAAGGAGTGAGCGATGTGAAGTGTGATTGTTGCCTATGTACTATAGATAGATTATGGAAGAAGATTTTTAAAATACATTGCATAACACCGAGACTAAATGAAGATAAATATTTATTGAATTAATTTTGTAATTGCTATTGCCAGGAATCGAACCCATGATGGCAATTATACAGTTTGGTTTTGCACAACTATGGCAAGGTCATCAATACATACCACCTGTTATCAATATTTTCAAACAGAAAGTTATTACTAATTTCAAAGCTCTCGAGATCTCATTTGACCAGTTTCAAGTGTTTAGGCTGACCTATTTAGGAAGAGGTTAGTTCCAGCCTGAAATAGTCCGATTCCTCTGCCTAATTCTTGTGCTAGTCTTGCAGCTTTCTCACACTCTTGCGCAAACACTTCCCTTTCATGGTCCTCAGCAGCAAATGCTCGCACCGTACGAACATTACTTAAAGCCTCTTCTGCTACCAATGTGGCTTTCTCAACCTGAAATCATTGTTAGAACGACGCATAACCAACAAATAAAAACGATCATATTCAGAGATACGAACAAATAAAGATGAATATAGAAAAGTCCCTATTAAAAATAATTACCATAATTTTGAATAATTTACATAGCACCATTCTCATAAAATACTACCCGACCTTTTCCCTGAAATTCAACATAATATATCAGACTGATACCTATTAGGATCACTGGTATGTGATACAATAGCTGGTAAACTGATATTGGATTATTGATTATTGTCAGATAAAAGATTTTAAATTTAAATAAAACAACAGAAACAAATCATTCACAAAATCGCGCCTTATCATTCAAAGGAATATCCAAGTTAACATACTGTATATGTATGAAGTTGTTTCGGTTTCTATTTATATTCATAAAATATAAAATACAGTTCTTAAAAATGAATCATTAATTATTCAAAAACGCATTTTAGTAAGATGGTGACGTACTATGATTATGCATACTTTAAAATAGTTAGTACCAATCCTAGTAAAACCAGTGCAAACAAGCTATAAATCCCATAAATATCCGCTCCAAGTACATACTTAGAAATAAGATTGAAAGTAAAAAGAAAAAAGTTCGGAGTGTAATGTAGAGTATAAAGTGATACCTACTTAGGTGTAACATCAAACCATCTTGGCGGCAATTTAAATATCTAAAGTTTAATCCTTCATATCTCCCTTCTTTATTTATTTAGTGTCGCGGAGTCCGAGTTTCTCAGTTCGAATCCACTCTACTACAATTTGAAATGTATTTCTAATAATGAGCCGCTTAGGCTCACATAAATAATAAAAACACAAATATCACCTTTTTTTTAATTATAAAATATTCATTTAAATAGAACTGATTTTCATGTGACTTTTACATGTTTTGAATGGCTTAAAGAAACTAATAATATCCTTTTGAGCGTATATTATATTTAGGCTTCCATAATCATTAGTGCACAGCTAAGCAATTACACGGGAATTATGCGGGACTTCTCGAACTGTATTCTTGACTGTATTTGAATAAAAAAATACAACATTAGTAAAGAGATTTAGTTAGTTTACTGCCTAGTTTGCTTAAGACTACATAATTTGCTTGAAGTGCATATCTGTACTTACTTGTGCTTGAGCCTCTCTCGACAATTTTCTTAAAAGAGATCCAATAAATGATCCGCCAATGACAACGGACGGAATGCAGAGCATGGTCAGACCAGTTAGTTGAGGAGATATAACTAATAAACTTCCCGCAGATCCAATAACCTGAAACAAAATAAATAAACCAAATATTGCACATTAATTAATCAACGTTGCGTAAAAGTTACTACCTATGCAAAATTTGCTGATTAAAATCTAAACTGCATTATGGATGATCCGTTCAATTTAGAGCTTCATAAAAGAGATCTTAAGCTTCACAATTTTGGCATCAAGTTATCAGGGTAGAAGATTTCCCAAAAAATCCACAAATTAACAGCACAGAGAAAAGTGCTCACTGAAGTTATATAAAGTACACTAGACTCTCAATTCACCAGTATGATTTTTTTTTTTTAAATTCCAGATAAACAAATTTTCCCATCAATCCCAAGATGTAAAAAATGCATAAGTTTGTAAATACTTAACTACCACTTATCTAAACATACATATAAAAATTCAGTACAAACTTATCACGCATTATGAAAGTGGTCAGAAATAAATCTACTATATATTGACCTGTGTAATTGCTCGCAATCCACTTGATACTGTCTGCTTGAAACTGCTTTTGAAGTCTTGGACGTCAACAGTCAATCTGAAATATCAACATTTTACCAATTTGGGGTGAAAAATATATAATATATCACAAACATTTGATATGCACAACATGCGTATTTTATAAAACTCAAGAAAAGAAATATTTTAACCACTTCTCAATAGGTAAATATTTGACATGTGATGAATCAGGAAAATCGGCGTCCATATAAAGAAAATGAATGAGTGACAAAAAATTATAACTGTGTATAAAAATAAATTACTGATGATTTTTTCAAAAGCAGACAAATGCTAACCCCTGCGAGTAAACAATTTGATGATTAGTAATTCACTTCATTATTAGATTTTAAAAATATTTTAACGAGATTACTAACTCCAAATGTTTAACTAGGTTCATAAAATGCCAAAGCTGTTTTGTAAACCTAGGATCAACTAATCGACATTAAAAACAGACAATGGCAAACAACATTGGATGAGTTTGTCGAAAAAATAAAAACCTGAACCAAATTCGGAGTTATCTAATATTATAATTTTGATTCTTCTTCTAAACCATACTCACACTCCTCTTCCGTTTCTTTTGCTTTCTACTTTGATTCTGATTTTTTTTTTAATTCACATAGAAATGGATTAATGATGAACACAAGGGTTCACCGTGCATGTAATTAATACAGTAATCTCTTAAGATATCTATTATATACCTTAACCCTTAGCACTGGAGCGCTGCCATGCAGGCAGCATGCATGGTTTGCAATATTTCAGAAATCTCAAAAGATTGACACATATTGCAACAAGCATATTGCTATTCATTTTGCAAGAATCTTCCTAGGTATCTAGTATAATGGTTACCGCGGGTCAGTAAAAAAAAAAACTAACTAACCATCACGCCGCTTCCCCGCAGGGGAAGGCAGAGAGAATAGAGAGCCACACCACTCTGTCCTTGCAAACATTCTTCGCCTCTTCCACGTTCATGCATCTCCTCATACATACCCGCCGATTGTTACGACTCCTAACCTGACCACTTTCAAGTATTTGGCATACCTGATCGTGCCATGTTTTTCTCGGTCTTCCTCTGCTTCTTTTCCCACTAACATTCGCCTCATAAATTTGTTTTACCGTTCTTTCGTCACCGCGGGTCAGTTATTGTTCAAAATAATATTTATTTAACATTACCCTTAATTGGTACTTGAGCCGCAGGATTAACCACCTTGCCGTCATGTAAGTTACAATAAAGATAACATCGCATCAATATGATTCAGGGCCCTTTGCACCATTGGGTGCAGTTAAAGAATAGGAAGAATATATTTACAATATCCAAAAAAAAGGAACAAGTGGTATGAATGTTCAAAAACATGAACAGAATGTTACACAAGTGCATAAAGCAGTCACCCGATGACAAGTTATAACCCTTTTAATAACCAAAAAGATTTCCATATTTACTTTCCACAAATAACTTCATCTCCGAGAGATATCTATAATAATAAAAAAATAGAACCTGTTTAGCAGCTCTCCTGTTCTTTCTTGATCAAAAAATGCAACATCCTGTCTGATGATGGAAGTAAAAAGATCCTGTTTCATCTGACACGCAACCCCTTCTCCAATCTCGGCGAGAAGATGTATGTAGGCAAACGTGAAGAACGCCTAGAACGGTAAATGAAAAATACTTGATCCATTATCCTATGAACACATGCGTGACGAAGACCATTGACTAACGCATAGATCAGCTATATGCCAAAGAAGTAATATATAAAAGTTCTTTTGACCAAAAGAGGTATGTGATTTTGTTTGATGAGTTTCTGTGTTATGGATCTTGTAGTTCTATGTACTACTACTACTACTACTACTACTACTACCATCACGCCGTTTCCCCACAGGGGTAGGCAGAAAGGATGGAACGCCACACTCTTCTGTCCTACCATACACTCCTCGCCTCCTTCACATCCATACATCTAGTCATACATGCCCTCTGATTACGCAGACTTTTGACACCGCCAGTGTTCTATATATGTTACCATAAAGTATGTTAATTGTGACTTGTGGGCTCTGCTGTGAGGTGCATTATTGTGTTATGTGAGAGTAATTCTTAAATGCATATAAAAGGATAGTTCTAGCATATAGTTGTTTGACTGTCATAAGTTTTAATTTGTTGAATATTTCCTCTGTGGGAGTCTCAGAATGCATTAAAATTTTGAAACATTCCATTTAAAAATATAATAACTTATCATACATATTTTTCAGGTGTTAAATTTAGATAATTATGTATACCTGTGCAATATAGAGACCGACAAGTTTAAATGCCGGAGACTTGACATCATCCAGGAAGTCATTACAGGATCCATCTCGAACGCTGGCTAACACGTTCACCACCGAACCAATTAGTTGAGGAATGTATATACTAACGGCAGCTACAGCGAGAGCAGCCTGAAAATTAATAAAAATTAATAATAAGTATGATTAAATACATCAACAAAATAAATGGACACTATATGACTATTTATCTACAAAATTTACTTACCACAAATGCAACGAAGATAAAAAAAAAACACAAGTTACACATATCTATAAAAAAATATATCAACTACTTCATTCATTTGTTTGAAATATCTATGACTTTGCGTATTCATATTCTTATTCCATATTTAAAAACACCTTTATTTGAAATAAAGAGAAAGGTACTGACTAAAACGTTATTCTCGAAAAATGATTGCCATATTAATAAATGTTAAAAGTAGGTACGTATTTATTTGAATTCTTGTATTCAATTTGACAAAAAAGCTAAACCAAATAGAGAATGTTTGCATGTATAACAGTTGTATGGGCAATGGAGCGGATAATTTTTATCTCTTTAAAACACATTTAACATATCTATTAGTATTCGGTTGGCAGCACTGAGCACCCAGCTTAGAATAAAATTTAAACTGTATCTGCAATAGCTCTCGAAGATGCTTTAAAGCGATAGTCATTTCAAAAACTTTATTACCTTATTAGTAACTAACTAACCATCACACCGTTTGTCCGCAGGGGCAGGCAGAAATAATAGAATGCCACACCACTTTGTCTTTGCAAACATTCTTCCCCACTTCCACATTGACGCATCTCCTCATACTGAGTATACATTTTTACTAAAGGTACAAACCTTACTGATATTGTCAACGAATATGTAAGTCAACTATTTTCAAATTAAACTAATTTTAATGTATATTTAGCTGTGGTTTTAACATAATTGGGGGCAGAACTGTACATACCAAAATGTAGTTATTATTTTATTATAAAGAATGTGTTTTTCTCATTTATTTCTTTTAAATATGCTTCTTATGCCTATTTATTATACCTGTTTATTGTTTTTATATTTTGCCATGTATTAGTTTTGGTTATTTTAAAAAACCTTTTTTATTACTTTATTATTTGTGTTCCAGTCTTGTTAACCTTAATCCCATGCTCAAAATGAGAAATATAAATTACTCATCGGGAATATTATATGTATATCGTAGTCGTACAGGAGTAAGTGACCAACTAACAAAACGTAAAATGTTCAGGAGGGCCATTTAAGTCACTTTTGCTTGGCAAGAAAATAAACACCAATGCAGTTAGTCATTTTCACCAAGTCAATATATTATACTTCCAAGTTTAAAATCCTTCAGGATTTTGTTCAGGGCAATATTAAGCTAGTAAGATATCAAATAGTCAATGATCACGTTTTTGTAAAACAATGCACTTGGTCACTTTCTCCTGTATGACAACGATATATGACTTATGCATGTAATATGTTTTGAAAAATTAATAAATAAATAATAATTAAGAAGTACATACCAATATAGCTGCTGCAAAATGTATTCGGTAAGGCACCAAATAATCCCAAAATTTCTTCCAATCAAAGAATTGTTGTTCTTCTCGATAATCTTTTTTAAGGGTAAATGATCTAGTATTTGGAGCCTGCTTGCATTGTACTATCCAATTATTTCTAATTATATTCAAGATAGTTCCGGTGCATAGTCCAACACCTACTTTTACTGATGGTCTAAATATATTTTCAAATCCTCTATTGACAGCATCCTCGGAATGTTTTGTAACGACATTACGAATTGTATTATAGCACACCAAACTTTGTTTTGGTGACTGCAAAGATCTCCATCCATTTTTAAAGCTGTTGAAATGACTAAAACATAATAAAATATTATTTTAACACTTAAACTGACCTGTTAACACTTAAAGTTCCCAAGCTGTACAAAGAATAAAAATAAAAATAAAGTTTAATTTAGAAAATTCACTAAATTTGATCATTATGTAAACGTGAGAGTGACATTCGGAGGTTATTATTTACAGAATCTTAGAATATTTCATCAAAAATACCTGAGAGACGCTCTACAGCTAAGAGGTATTTGAAATGCTTTAAACATGTTTCAAAACATAGCTCCTTTCATTCAAATAATTACAAATTATTGATATAATACTGTTACGCAAACGTCAACGAAGAATTCAGTCCATAGTTCAAAATCAAAATAACCTCCAAATAACATCTTTTTCTATGGTGTTTAAAACGTCAAACCTTTGGGGGGTTGCGTTTATGTTTGTAGATCGTTCGTAAAACGATCACTTTGCCGGGATGACGTGAAATTGCCAAAACTGCCTAATGTGCTTACTAAATGATATTTTAAATGGCATTTATTTTTACGACATTAATTTTTTTTTTTAAATAGCAAATATCTGATAAAAGCTGGGGTTAGGTACTAGGATTGTCAGACATTCGATTTTAACAAAAATGCCCCTTTTTGTATTGCAGATTTATGGAAGGTAAAAGAAAGCGTCTGTCGGTCAGCTAAAAATACATAACCAACCAGCCTTTTCCTTTTTTGGAATTATAAATACATAAATCCAACATAAAAACTACCTACCGAGTCGTTTTTTCCTAGCAGAAAATATTTTGCGTTCAGAACTTTTATTAATAGATTTGGGATTTCTAAAGAGAATAATGCCAATGAAAAATGCTTGGAGGTTTTTTTAAACGCGTTTTGAGATTTTCACCTTCCTTGCTGGTGACAAGTGAATTTATAGTTACTGGATGCGCTTAATCACACGAAAAAAATATTCAACATACAAACATTGAACTGATTTGGGCTATCCATACATGTACCGATCCTATTGATTAAAACTTGATCGATTTTGCGATTCTCAAGAAACAAATGATTTTATTTTAGCGTTACGTGTGCATTTTTTCCTACGATAATTGTATGTTTGACTAATTTTGAACGTTTAAGTCTTAAAGCATTCCTCTTTCCCCTAGCATTTTTACGAAGACAATGCCACTACAATTTGAAGAATTTTAAAATCGGCTTTTATTATTTTGGTGTTTGAGTAATAAGTCGTAATAACTACCCCAACCACTCCCCAACGACTCCACAACTCTTGTAAACTCTCATACAAAACTAACTATGTCGCACTCCTACTTTATACCGTAACATGTCAAATAAATGCTAGTAAAAAAATAGAGGATAACATTTTTTTTTTAAATACATATTTTAGATTTCACATTGAAGAAAAATATTTTTAACCATGGATTCTTCTAATCAAATAAATTATTTTACATTTTTTTAAATATCTTTTGTAAAATTGTAAGTCTCTTAATAAATGTACTGTGATATATAATAGATCTGAAGAGATAAGGTGTAGGACGCAACAAATCTTGGTCACAACTGTCGTCAAGAAAAGGCGATTTATTTGGCTAGGCCATGTACTGCGCATGCCTCCCGAGAGCCTTAATTAAGCTTGCCTCTTTTACAAGGCATCAGGTTCACGATTCGCGCTGCTCAGGATGACCACTGCTGAAAATTCGTCAGCAGCTCTCGTCTGAACTTCGGGACGCGGACTTGACTAAAGAAGAAGGGAGCTAGCAGCCGACAGAAAAGCCTGGAGATAGTTTGTGGACTCCATATGCTCCATATAGGGAGCGAATATGGTTTAAGTAAGTAAGTAAGTAATATCCTAGATATAGTACATATCGTAGTCGTACAGGAGAAGGTGACCAAATAACAAAACGTAAAATGTTCAGAAGGGCCATTTAAGTCACTTTTGCTTGGCAAGAAAATAAACATCAATGCAGTTAGTCATTTTTAACAAGTCAATATATTATACTTCCAAGTTTAAAATCCTTTGGGATTTTTTTCATGGCAATATTAAGCTAGTTAGATATCAAATAGTCAATGATCCCCTTTTTTGAGAAAAATGCACTTGGTGACTTTCTCCTGTATGACTACGATATATATAGCCGAGTGTGTGGGTGTACTATTTATAAATAATTTTAAAGGTTTATAAATAATTCAGTAAAAATAAATATTATTATGGTTAGAACTCAGACGTCAAAGAAGTTTTTTTTTACAACTCAAAATCATATTATTAAGTAGGTAGGTTTTCGGTCATGATCGAAAAACAATGGCAATGAAACAATTAAATGTTGAAGGGGGGTATCAAGTGGTTTGGGGCTGTTATTACGAAATTAATGGAACACTTGTACATCTGGTGCGCCCCTGGATATCCACATGTATTGAGACCTGCTGTATGCAATACATATAGTATATACCAGGGATGGCGAACCTTTTTGAGCTTGAGTGCCAAAAAAAAAACAGTGTAGAAGAATCACTTGAATTTTCACTAGTGACATCTATTGGTAAGATAAAGAAGCTATTTAATTGGACAGAAACAATTATATTTGTATTTAAATGGAAATAAAAATGCATCAAATGTTTGTGTAACTCCAGATTTTTAATATCAACAAAGCATTGATACAACTTCAACAAAGCATCAACAAAGCTTTAATCAACAAGCATTATAACAACAAAAAAATTAAGTACCTTCTTATTATAGGCAAAATAAAATAAATAAATTAAAAGTACATTTCTGTTCATGGATACTAGATGGCAATTTTTTTTATCGGGTTCATAGCTGGTAATTTTTGATAGAATATATACAAGCATATCTAATTATTTATATACAAATGTCGTCATATCCTTTTTTTCCGTCGTTTTCGAAACTTTTGATGAACAAAGAAAACACAAATGGCTATTTAAATTTTTTATACAATTTCTAAAATCTTTTTGAATTTTTTGTATAATGACTTATTTATTTTTTCTTCATTCGCGTGCCATGCAAAATCATCTCGCGTGCCACCTATGGCACGCATGCCATAGGTTCACCTTCCCTGGTATATACAATTCAGAGTAATCCATAGACGGCAGAAGGAATTCAAGTATCAATCACCTTGGTTATTGATGGATTTTACAGTCTAAATATTATAAGGAAGTCTAGGGGTTGTTTCATAGGTTATACATACCCGTTAGGATTTTTATTTCATTTTTCATACTACGTATTACTATTATGCATCTGTCGAGATGATGAAACGCCACACACGTCTATGCTGGCACACAGTTATAGGTTCTTCAACTTCTACACGTCTGAGGAGTAAGGTCACGTATTAGGAAAGGATCTGTGGTCTCTCTGATGGTTTAACTTCGTGAAGCTAACGCACAAAAGAAAAGAGGTTAAATCGAAAAGTGTTGACCTTATTTGACAATATGTACCTAAGACCACAACAAGAATATCTAATAAAAAACTTGCAACCTAAGCCTCTAATCAGTATCAATCTAATTTTCATTCTTAGTGTGTTGGTTATAAACTAACTAACTAACTAACCATGACGCTACTTCTTCGTAGAGGTAAACAAAGAGAATAGAATGCCATACCCCCTGCCTTCACAAACAATCTTCGCCTCTTCCGTGTTCATGCATGTTCAAACAATCTCAGCACACCTTTCTTAATTTTATCGATAATGGTTATCTCAGACTTGCATTATTTCTTTATTTCACCGTTCGAACAACTATCATATAACGTTTTGCCGCACATTTGTTTGAGATATCGCATTTCCGTTGCGTTCAGCCTACTTTTAAGCTTCTTTTTCTAACTCCATGCTTCGCTTATGTACACTAGGGTTGGTACCAGGACACCGTTGTGTACTGCCACTTAAGCTTTCTCTAATAGGCTTAAAAAAATATATATATATAGGCATGAATAAGTCACTTCGACTCTTTTATCTTACCGGTGTTTATATTATAGGAGTACACAATTACGTACCTACTCACATACTAGTGTCATTGATTTAATCTTAAACTTATTTTTAATATCATTGATTATTCTATAACTTATAAGAAAATATAATAATTTTAGTATTTTTTCAAACAAATTTGTGCATAACTGAATGATTTTTTAATACATTCGTGTATTTATACATTTATCACTAAAATACTTGTTCATAAGTGGATAATGGAAGTGAGTTGATCTAAAGTAAATTGCATCATTCAGCCATGTCGTATTTGATTGCATAAACATTTTTTTACATTGTAATTTTTTAAATAAATTTGTAAAATGTGCCATAACTACGGCAAAACTCAATGAGGACACACTAATGTAATTTATCATTTGTAACTATGTATGGTATATGATGAAATAAATAAAATATGCGATAAAAAATCTGGTTCTTTGAATTCTTTACTAAAAATATAGCCACCTTAAAAATAGAAACATCGTAGGTGTTCCATCCACCTATACGCCACCCTATAAACGACACGTCTCGGTTGGCCCTTATAACTTACAAATTCGATAATATTCTAGGGGTGATTCGTGTTATACCCTATACCGCGCGCCCCCTACACACTACACATCATGCATGGATGTAGGTACCAAGGTAGCTATTGACTTAATAGCTTGATTTATACACTTGTTGTGCCAAATACAAATATATTACTGCCGTTTTATTAAATCTTTTATTCATATGCGCTAAGGGTCGGACGCCCTGTGTGCTGATACGACAGCTTTCAAAATACTTTTTGTATAACAGATGTATTGGAGAGTGAACGATGAATATCTTTTCCTCTTCAACTTGTCAAATTAATATATCTAAAAAGTGTTGAATTAAATGCATTGTTTAATTTTTTTATACTTGAACCAAATATAAAAATAATATATGTTCTCTAATTTCGTAATTCAGTAACGAGCGCTACATTAAATTAAAAATTATAATAAATCCAAATTCAATTCAAAGAACTCCACCGACAAGACACACAAGGTGGCTTGGCGGGACTCTGCAAAAAAACTGTGTTTAAAATTTTGATTTAAATAATGTATACAATTTATGATAGTAAAAAAAAATTAAAAAATAAAATAATAAAATAAAACAATAAATTTTCTGCCGATTAACATTTACACTTATTGCTGATTTAGCGAAAGCAATATTTTTTATCAAAGGCGTTTTCTTTTTTAAATATACAACAAATTTTTATTTGTATGTATGCACTCATTAATTGACCTCAAACTTACTTACGTATTTATTAAAATAGTTCATGTCATGATATTCTTACCAAATTACAA
Source organism: Brachycentrus maculatus (assembly GCF_059751285.1). Taxonomy (NCBI): domain Eukaryota; kingdom Metazoa; phylum Arthropoda; class Insecta; order Trichoptera; family Brachycentridae; genus Brachycentrus; species Brachycentrus maculatus. Next base: position 1,382,850 of record NW_028280811.1, on the reverse strand, counting down.
CTTAATGGTTGTGAATAATCACTTTATTTGGAAAATGACTCCTTATTGTATGAATTAGGAGCTAAAAGTAAAAAGTTAATAAACATTAATAATAATAATAAAATAATAAAGAGCGTACTAAAAATGTGTCGAAATCTAATTTTTTAATCAAAATATGAAGCTCTCTAAATAGTTCCTACTTATTCAATTTGCTATTCTGATATGCATGTATGTACATAATTCAAACTTTTAACCATTTATTAAAATCATAAATATCATACGTACCTACCATATCATAACATAGGTATCTAATTAATCGATTAAATATTTAATTAGTTGATACTATTAGCGCCATCGATTTTTCACTATTAGATATTATATTAATAAAATATACTAATTTTAGACGAAATAATAAGACAAATTTATATATGAAGGCAAATACTGATAGGTAAATTACATTTTCCTATTCAAAGCCAAATATAATTCGATTGTGATCTAAATACTAAATACATCACCAACTAATCGATTTATCTCTGATCTAATGCACACACCGCCAGCCACCGCCTTTGCGCCGCCCGGGATTTGTGAGTGATTTACTGATGGAATTATTTATTTCAATTTGTAGGGAGTTAGGGAGGGTGGTGTTTAAATGGTCGCGCCATATGACACAAGCCGCTAAACGGCCCTTCTACGAGCATAATAATGATAGGGCGGAATATTTTAATGATCATCACATTTTCCACCTGATTAAAGGATTATTACGACCCTAAATTAATATCTCGACAGTCGCCTGAACAAACAATGACCCAAGGAATCAAAAAATTAATATATAATAAGTTTAAAACCGTAATCTTACATACTATGTTCTAAGTTTTACTCAATGTAATATATTTTTTTAAAGTAACTAACCATCACGCCGCTTCCCTCCAGGTCTCCAGTCTGTCTTTGCAAACAATCTCCATCTCTTCCACATTGATGCATCACCTCATACATACCCGCCGATTATTCCAACTCCTGACCTGACTTACTTGATCGTGCTTTCTGCTGCTTCTAAAAAAATTCTCGGTCTTCCTCTGCTTCTATTACCACCCACATTCGCCTTATAAATTATTTTACTATTCTTTCTACACTCATTCGATTCACATATTCACATGTTCGCTATCACGAGATGATTTTTGAATGAGATTGAAACGGACTTTTTGTGGCCAGAAATTAAAGATATGGAGCTAGACGATATATGGTTCCAACAGGGTGGTGCAACTAGCCACACTTTGAAAAATTCCAAAACGTTGTTATCTCACGTCGTGGCGATGTCAATTGTCCACCACGATCATGTGAATTGACACTGTTGGACTTCTTTCTTTGGGAATATTTAATAGAAAAGGTGTATGTCAATAAACTTAGAATAATTCAAGAGCTAATTAGAGTTAAGAGGATGACATAATTCGGCACATTAACGCCATTGAATTCCAATTATGCTTCAGCGTCATTGAAAATATAGACCATCGGATAGAGATATGCCGTGGCAAGCATTTGGCCAGTATTTTGTTTTACACATAATTGTCATAGATAGATCATAATAAAAAAGATAAGATAATTCTCTAAATACTTTTTTATTATATTTACGATAAACATCGTGCGTTATGGCTGGACCACCCTTTAAATCAGCACTCGAGAGGTGTCTGAAGTTATAAATTCGATATAACCAAATATAAAAAAGTTAACGATATTTTTTTTCTGAAGTGTTCTTTGAAGGCAATCAAATAATCAATTCTACCCATTTACATTCACTAAAATAATGAATTCATCTTGATAATATTATATTATATTTATACTCGTATGCATAAATCTCATTTGCATTAAATAATTACCCACATACATAAATCAAGCGATTCAAATAGCCATATTTAGCACGCACGCGTTTCAATGAATCGATAATACTAGCAATAAAAATATTTTGGTTGAGGTCTGTCCTTTATGAGTTGGCAAATAATATTTTAATATGGTCGAAATATTGGCTTAGCGATGATCCCTTAAATGTATGGGGTGGCACGCTGCTATTGTGAACGATGCCACATAGAACGCCTATATTTTGACTAAAACACTTGTACTCAAATACTAGTATTGATCTAAGAAAGTATAAACAAGATTTTTTAAAGTATAACATGTATAATATGTATGTATTTTATTTTATTTATTGTTTCGGCATTAACTTTGTGGTAAGACATGTTACAATAATTAAAGAAAACACTTTGTTTTTTACCACTTGAGTTTTTATTAAAGACTACATGTTTCAGAAGTTAAACTTCCATCATTCAGGTCTGTATAATAACTAAGAGTTATTATACAGACCTGAATGATGGAAGTTTAACTTCTGAAACATGTAGTCTTTAATAAAAACTCAAGTGGTAAAAAACAAAGTGTTTTCTTTAATTATTATGTATTTTATCATAAAAATCTAAAAATCAATATATGCAACGTACATTTTAATATATTAGTAATTGCCAATAAATAACTTTTGTATTATTTTTGACATCTCATCAAAGATGAAGAAGAATATGGAAGTCTGGGCATTTACGGGGCTAAATTATTTATTTAGCCCCGTAAATGCCCAGACTTCCATATTCTTCTTCATCTTTGATGATATGTCAAAAATAATATGAAAATAACTCCTGTAATTGGAGATAATCCAGATTTTGTGAACAAGTATTTGGACACACTCAAAATGTTGTAAATAACTTTTATATTACAGTAAACCCGCATATAACGTTGAAATAGGTTCCGCGTTATCGGTGGGAACGTTATAGGGGGTTAATGTTTTAAATTGTATTATTACATATATAACCAGCGGATATAGATACAGGACAACTGACACCTTAGCGCTTCCCACGAGTAGAACAAACTCTCAGCAAAGTTCCTATATTAATCGTTCATCAAAATTGGTCAACGATGAATATGGGAATTTTGATATGTTTTACTCGACATTATCAGCACTGAGATCGCTTACATTGTAAGTCGATATTTATATCGCGGTATGTCCCTATTATCATATAATTTGTCTTTGACTTGAGGTTTGATCTTTCCCTCTTCCCTTTTTCCCCTTTTCCTCCCTCCCGTCCCGCTTCCAGGTATTTTCACTAAATTACAAATGTGAAAATTTGTAACTGGAATGGTACAAATACCTGTTATGTGTTACTGATTAATGTCAATGAAATTTATGTAACTGTTTTGTTAAATTTCCAAATGAAAATAAAAAATGTTATCAACTCGATCTAGGTAAGTATGCCAAAATAAAAAATAAAAAATACCACGTTTAGATTTTTTCACAATAAATACTTAATATCAATTATAATGAAAATCAATCTTTGCAACGTAGGTATACTATATTTGAATTTGTAAGTAATCGCCAATCAATAAATATTATTATGTATTATGTAGTTTGTTCACGGATTTTTTTAAAAAAATATTTTTAATTCAAGGTTTATGACCTGTCATTGGCTGGTTTGCCTTTGATAGGTCATAAGTCATGTAAATACCCAGACTTCCATGTTCTTCTTCATCTATGTTGAGGTGTCAAAAATGTTAAACCATCTGTTAATATAACAGAATGATCGCTTAATTGTTTAAAGATTAATATGAGAAGGAATTTTTGAAAACTTGAAGAGGAACCAAAATAAAATTGGTTAAGGCTTAAGAAATCCAAATTTCAATAATAAATACAATCATGGAGCCAGATTTTTTACGGACTTTTTCTACGGTTAACTATCCGGTAACTTATTATTTCTATGCATGTATAAAATGTCTTGATTTAACCGTACTTTTTTCATAAATAAGTAGAGGATCTACTAATATTTAAAGCTTATTACAAGATGTTATCTAAAAATCACTAATACTTATAAGTAGGCATACTGAAAGCTGTCCCACCGCACTCCCAGATCTGATACAGAAACATCTAGGCTTCCTGACAGAACTTCTCTTGCAAAGTATTTTTTTAAACTAAGTTGCGAAACTTATTGAAAATATGAAACAAAATCGTATATTCAATATCCCAATACCAATATTTTCCACTCTTCCACCCAGGCACTTGCGAAAAGTGACAATTAAGTATGATTGTACATATTTTTATATAAGTAAACATATACTTATAATATACAGGCTTATAAATAATTTAAATATTTTTTTTTTAATTACCTAACGTCCAAGTGACTCTGAAATCTAGCTACGGCTTATGCAACACCGTTTATCATGTCCCTACTCAGGCTCCAACTTTATAAGTTTCATAGCCTATGCCTACTTGTGAGTGGATTTACTCTTTATGTTTAAAGTTACTATAATTTCATGTAATTCATGAGTGAAAATTCTAGGCAAAAACACTCGCTAATTTAAATAAATAAATCAACCCACACTGTTATACTAAAACAGTATGAAAACCGCCTCACTATTTTCATCAACAAAGTGTATTCCTTCACTGTAGATCCGTTACACAGAATACAATAAATTCCGTACAATATCTTACGAATAAATGTTTGCCTTTCTCTCAACAAATCTCATAAAATTCCTCCATAAGGCGTATTTACACAGATCTCACGCAAAAGCGGTAGGTGTAATAACACAACTTCAAAGCTCCAAATAGCTAAACTTTTATTTCAATGCGACATGAGAGATCACGAGGTTTTAATAAAAAAGAATATATTTGCATAGTAAAAAGGATAATCCACCATTTACTTATAGACTGTTCCTTTTTACTTTGTGGTGTAGATTTAATAGACAGCACCTGCTTTTTTCGCTTGCTGCGGACTTCGCATTGCCGTGCTGGTTCAACGACTAGAGTTCTTTGAGCCTGGTTGGAAATTTCGTTCTTTGTGTTCGAAATTTGATATTTGAAGAAGGTAAACGTTTCCCTTTCCGGAATTTTCCCTTTTTGCCGCTATAACAAGATGGCGGACTCGTGTATGCAAACTCTTAAGCAGAATAAATTGTGGAAACTTTAATAACGGCCTTTGATGTCGTTTCTTTTGCGAGCGCGAACTCTGACTTTTGTCAGTCAACAAAGAGAAGCGATTTAAAACATGGCGACTACATGTGATGACTTTTAATAAATTGAGGACCGCCTTTACGCGACTGAGGGGGCGCGGTGGATTAAAGGAATACCTTTTTGAAATAAACGGCTTTTCAACTCTAAAGAACAAAACGTCGCAAAGCGGTCCTCGAAATTATTGTTGCAAATTATAATCTTGCGACTTTCATCGTTTCTTTTGTTTTAAACCGTAATTTGCATAATTTTTAATCAGAAGATAATAAAATATTCTTTGAATATTTCATTTCATTATTTATTTTTTTACAAAAATGTTAATAATACTAGTATATAGACACTCACCGAGATTTTTATGTCTACCGGTTTCAAGACGTACCCGTCTCTTCATCAGGACAATCACTACCACAGCATGTAAACAATACCACCCTTCACCACCATAGCACCATTTACACACTCAAAACTACACAAAAGGTGTACCACATTTGTGTGTGTGTGTGTGTGAGTATTAACTATATATATATTAAAATAAATAAATATATATATATATATATATATATATATATATATATATATATATATATATATATATATATATATATATATATATATATATATATATATATATATATATATATAAATATATATATATATATATATATATATATATATATATATATATATATATATATATATATATATATATATATATGATATTATATGTTATGCCGATTGCAGAACTGGCGATAGGCGCTTTGAAACAAAAATTGCCGCCGACGGTGTAGCTTTGTTTCGCCATTTTTACTGCGGAGGTTATACCGACATTAGTAGTTAAGTCTAATTATAACTGACTCACTAAGAGATGATAGAAACGCTTTTTGAAAACCTATTTTTACTCTTAACCAATGAGTCAATTATTATTTATTTGCAATTTATTTGGTGACTTTTATCAACATACCAGGAAAAAATAGCCAACCCTACCCATTAAAGTTTCTTACTACCGGTTTCGACAAGCACCTTGTAGGGATGGATATGTCCTAATCAGGGATGGATATGTACTATTCATTCACCGTCATTCACCATCTTCAGGGATGGATATGTACTAATCCATCCCTGAAAATTACAAGGTGCTTGTCGAAACTGGTTAAAAACGTACCAAAAACAAACGTGGTCTAAAACAAAGTCACATTAAACAAAGTCAACTTGACACTCTAATATTTATTTAATACTATCCGAGACCTGCCTTCATGTAAGTAACGATCAAGATAAAGCTGCGTCAACACGATGCAGTTCCCTATGCACCATGGGGTGCGGATAAGAAGAAAAGCTTGAGTTGTATTTTATGTTTATAAAATATGGAGAATTTTTGGCGTGCGGTGGTTTGACTTTGTGAGGAATGAGGAGATAAGGCGTAGGACGCAGCAAATCTTGGTCACAATTGTCGTCAAGAAAAGGCGATTCAGTTGGCTTGGCTATGTACTCCGCATGCCCCCTGAGAGCCTTAATCAAGCTTGCCTCTTTTACAGGGCATCAGGTTCGCGCCGCCCAGGACGACCACTGCTGACAATTCGTCGGCAGTTCTCGTCAGAACTTCGGGACGCGGATCTGACTTGGGAGGATGCAAGGGAGCTGGCAGCCGACAGAAAAGCCTGGAGACAGTTTGTGGACTCCATATGCTCCACCTAGGGAGCGGATATGGTATATTATTAAAATATGCCACAAAATATCACCAAAAAACCATTCCAGAAATTATTTTCGATAAACTTTGATTTCCAACTTTCTTATATGTATGCTGCAAGGGATTTATCGATATCCCAATATTGACAAGTAAGCTTGGACCGAGGTTGGGGGAAACAGCAAAACGGAGTAACTTTTTTGTCGCTTTCGACAATGGGAACAAAACACTTTTCTTCATTGTTCGTCTCTTAATCACACTTCTGCTGTCAACTGTAAACATTTAACATGCCGTTTCTAGAGATAATCGAACACGACTTACGACAGACACAAAACATTTTATAAAAGCTTCTCTTGTATTCAATACTGAATCCCTCTATTGTTGTTCTCTTATATGACAATAAGTAAACAATTTATAAATCTTATTTCTTCTATCATACATTGAATTCTCGCCTTAAGGACGATAAATTAAGACATATTATTAGTACCTAAACAGAGACGAAGGGTCGTTTTTTTATACAAATGAAATTAATTACCGCCAAGTGTGTGCGTTATTGTGTAACCTTCACCTGTTTTCCTTTCGAATAAAAAAATAGATTTTTCGTCTCTGTTGAGATACCTTTAATTAAAATTGGACGGTATCTTTAAAGAAAGTCATATCAAATGTTGAATGAAGATCAACAGCAATATAAAATATGTTACAATACCAATAATAAAAAATAAAAATAAACTAACTAACCATCACGCCGCTTGCCCGCAGGGGTAGGCAGAGAGAATAGAGCGCCACACCACTCTGTCCTTGCAAACATTCTTCGCCTCTTCTACGTTCATGCATCTCCTCATACATACCCGCCGATTGTTACGACTCCTAACCTGACCACTTTCAAGTATTTGGCATACCTGATCGTGCCATGTTTTTCTCGGTCTTCCTCTGCTTCTTTTCCCAATAACATTCGCCCCACAATTTTTTTTTTTACCGTTCTTTGCTCACTCATTCGTTCTACATGTCCAAACCATCTCAACACACCTTTCTTAATTTTATCGATAATGCTTATCTCAGCTTTGCATTCAGCTTATGTTCTCAATCATTTGAGAACATAAGTTTTTGTGTACACAAATACGATGATATAATATATTAAATAATGTCTAATTTTTCTCAAAAAAGCCCAAAAAATTATGATACGGAAGCCTAAAATATGTTTAGGGTTTACAATCTTTCATAGTTCCTGTGCACTGTGCAGCTGTGTGTCGTTCAACAATAAATGTGCATTGTCCTCACCAAATTGTTACAATTCCATTATAAATGATTTTAAGTAATCAGGAATTCCAGCTTGTAAAATTGTTACGTTTTGGTGCGATTTAATGATTTCATATTGGTTTAACACAGGATTGGTTACGTTTTGTGGCAACTTTAATTACGATTTCGATAGAATACAGTAAACAGAATAAATATGCATTTAAAGGCTTTTTTGTGCAATATTGGAAATGTTACTTTTGGGTGAGGACCTCCACAAATATTTATCATCAAATTTTCGGAAGTCGTATGTAGGTCCAACCTTCATTGAATATGTAACACTAAATCGTAAAAAAATATTTAATATGTTTACTTTCATACATCCTAAGATCTTCACTCAGAACTCCGTACTATATACGAATGGCTTCCTACATATTCTAGTGCCAGTAGAATGTACTGAAGAGAATGCGGACTAGTTCATCTGAAGTGGTAATATCGATGTTGTACGAGCATGTCCACTGGACACGGATATGAAATTTTCTCTGGAATACTTCCGTACGAGTATTAAGTATCGTGTAGGTTGTTTAGAATTGGAGACCAACAATGCAGGGTACGGCAATTTACCCAGTGGACTTTGCTTAAAGGCATTCTAACTGCTACTTGCGTACAATAAAATATTTCATGGAGCATTTTTGTTAGTTTTTTAAGATTCAAAATACGTATTTCAAATTCGAAAGAAGCATTGAAATGAAGCATAAAATTAAATAGAAGTATCGATTTGATTCAGCAGTCACTTTTTCTTCACAATTTTTTTATTTATATTTTACTCGGTAAATACCTACCTACCACTCTTTCTGAAAAACGCGTCAAAATAGATAATAAATACTGGTACATTTGAAGTAACATTTGAACACTAAGTAACATTTGAATTAAAAATATAAAAACAGATATATTCGTAAGTTTTCTAAGGTATGTATAATATAATTAACCCGTAATAAGTAAGTACCTGTAAGAGAATCATAGCAATAAAAATACATTTTTCACCCATTTGTATACAAAAATCATCGTGTCAAAAGTAAAACCTACCTATCCCCCTTAACCCTTTACGTAGGCGTTTTTGAGTAATAAAAAATACAGAATCCCTTTTATTTTATGTGTATATTTAATTTTTTAAATATTTAAAAAAAAAATTAATTTACACTTTTGTAAAAAAAACTGTGTGTAACATCGCTCTAGATTATTATTTCAAAATTAACAGACAACATGAGACGAGACGCATGTGTGATGTTGCCTCCTTTGATGATAACGATACCTACCTAGAAAATTAGATTTGTTCAACATTTTTATGTGTTTAAATACGTGTACATAATTTTTTTCTACGTAAAATCGTCAAGAATCGGTTGAAGACAATTATGTTTTAATTGTCCCTCACCCCTCACTAATACACAGTAAATATCCTAACAATATCGTGGGTTTTAAAAACAACAAAAATTCACACGTATATTTGCCAAAAAATGGTAAATTTAATTAAAAAAATTACTTCATTTACTTGAATACCCTTATATACCTAACCTTTTCCTAAAAATTAACCTCGAATGCAAATTTTTAACGTGTTTTAAAAAATAAAAAATTAATTCCTTTGTAGATTGAGGAATAAATTAAATAAAGAGACTGCAGAACTTATTTATACAACTATCGTTATTCCACATATAGATTACTGCTCAACAATATTATATTTAGCAAAAGAAGGAAATTGAAATAAATTAGAAATTTTACAAAATAAAGCGATGAGAATAGTTCTTAAGAAAAATAAATATATTAATGTAGAAAAAATGAGAGAAGAACTAAACTGGTTATCTATAAAAAAGAGATTAAAATTTAATATACTGATATTTATACATAATTTTTTTAACGATAAATTACCAAAATATTTTAAGGATAAAATAGTTTTAAACAAAAATTGAAATGAACATTTAACTAGAAAAAATAATAAAATAAGACTACCATTTATGAAAAAAACAGAGTCGCTAAATTGTTTAATGTATAAGGGTTTAAAAATGTATGATGAGATGCCTGAATGTATGAAGAATGAAAAGAGTCTAAAAGAATTTAAAAATAAATGTTTTGTGTACTGTAAGGAAATGTAAATAAATATATGTAGATTTAGTAAATTAAGTGTATAAAATAGTTTTATTATGTAATATAAGCTAACTTAAGAAATAATAAAAATTTAAAAAATTAAATTGAAATAAAAAAAGTCATTTCCATCCGAAACCTTATCACACTATTTCTCTTTCATCAGATTTCATTAATACACGAATGTGTGGGTACATGCCACCTACTCCGGACCATCTTTTGTGGTCATCGTGGGGGTCGGTTAATTGGACTTGTCCAGGGCCGGCTGAGCAATCTGGGCAATTTCACCGGCCCGGCAATAAAAGGCGTGTCGTAACACGGTCAACGGGGTCATTTAATCACGTGAAGGAATGTATGGACTGCCCTCGCCTAGCAGACTTGGTTTATTGGATGAATTAGAGATGGGAACATGCTCCCATGTATCTACAATATTTTTTCAGATCGACATGCGTTTTTTTAGTACTCATGATTAAAGTTTATCCTCAAGTTTAAAAAAATATATTTGTATTGTAATTTGTAATGATTTTTTATTTATTTATTTATTTGTCAGTCATCCCCCAGAGAAACGATGTTTCTGCCAGTGTCAAGTATTATTTTTATTTACAAACAAAATAATAATAGAAAATAATTATAACAATTAATACAAAATTTATAAGTTTAAATGCGTTAAGCTTTATCATTTTAGAAATTATGACCGCAAGTAGGGTGGATACTTGGATGGGGATTTGGATTCCTGCCCGTGTTAAGCTGTTTCGAATGTTATTCTTCTCTGTTGTGAGCGGACACTGAAAGAACGTATGGTTCGCATCCCCTATATCTTTACCACATTCGCAATATGGTGATGTAACACACTTTATCTTATAGAGATGCACAGGCAGTGTGCAGTATCCGGACCTTAGGCGACATAACATCTAGATGGAAGATCTAGACAGAGATAAATTCCAGCATCAGTGTAGATTTTTATTTGTTTTATTTTTTTATTTGTGTCTGATTGATATTATCAAATTATTATATTTAAAAACAAAAACAACATTTTATTGGTGAATACTTTCATTTTTAATCGATATTAAAATTAAAGGTTTACAAACCATTTTGACATTGTATATGTATATATATATATATATATATATATATATATATATATATATATATATATATATATATATATATATATATATAATTTGGCTGGCATATGTTGAATCACTTGAGCCAGCCAAATTCCAGGTCACAAGCTCTGGGAATCCTTAAACTTCCATATTCGATAAAAATAAAATCAGTTGAATTAAAAAATAATAAAATTGTAACTATTAATTAATAAAATATGTTTGCCTATTTTCACTCTTTGATGTAACGATCAATTGGGGTAAGAATAAAAATTCAAAAATACAATAATAATTCAAATAACCCTATTTACAACATTGTGGGTGTGTCCAAATACTTCACGAATTCGGAATATCTCCAACTATAGGAAATATTTTTCATATTATTTTTTCAACATCTCAACAAAGATGAATAATCTCGTGATCGTAAGCCCCGTAAATGCTCAGACTTCCATATTCTTATTCATCAATGTTGAGATGCCAAAAAAAAATAAATAAATAAACTCTATTTATTAGGGCATAAAAGAGACATTATCAGTAATATTTCCAATACAATAGTTTTTTTTAATAACAAAATTCTATTTCTATCGATATTATCGTGTCCCATCTCTAATTCTTGTGTCCATCTCCAATCTACGTCCCCTGAACACGTGTGTCTCCCCGTGTAGACTTAATAAAGGAATAGCGCGTCTCCTCCGTGCTCATATGGCAGCCTGGTACTTGCGCTCGGAACTGGCAGCTTTAGTCTGATGTATTACAACCCCCGCCCTAACCCCAACGCCACTGGCCGACTGGGCTGAGCCATATAGCTATACCCTACACGCTAGGGTGGCGCTCGAGCTACAAGAATAATGCCTTATCGTGACCACTTCTATTTATGTACTTGGTGTACTTAAGAGTTAATTCTCGTACATCTATAGATAGGTACCTACATAGGCACTTACATATATGTGTGTATATATATATATATATATATATATATATATATATATATATATATATATATATATATATATATATATATATATATATATATATATATATATATATATATATATATATATATATATATATATATATATATATATATATATATATATATATATATATATATATACATAACATGGTAATATTTTTCTTTGTAAATTGGGTGTAAATAATATGTAAAGTGGGTGTATAATAATAAAATAAACAATGTGTTGCTTTGTAATTAAAGAAACAACAATAAACGTTTATTCTTAATTAATATTTACAATATTTTTCTATCTATCTGATTCTGACAGTTCACAATATCTGATGTCTTTTGTTTATTCAGTGCGACGCATGCGACATCTGGTGGTAGATTTGTACTATATGTAGGTACTTAATAATATGTTTAGGTAGGTACCTAGGTATTTTATTACATATATATATATATATATATATATATATATATATATATATATATATATATATATATAAACTTAAAAAACGTAGCTTTTCTCTTTGCATTTGTTTTTATTAAATGCTTTTACATATTAGGACTTTAGACGTATATTTGTTATACCAAAGTTTTTTCTCTATTCTAAAATTAGTAACTTGATAGGAAAACAATTGAAAATCTAAAATCATAATTTTAAAACGTTAAAGTTTTGATAAAGGGAAATGCGAAGATATCCTTAGATTTCTATATTTTATTGATAGTGTGTCCTTTGCACTTATAAAAAATCAAATATCGCAAACAAAATTAACACTTCGATTTTGCGTATTTGTTTTTTTTCTTAATTGTATAAGGATAGCGCAATTTTATTTTTTTATGTATATACTACGACAGTCAATAGAGAAATCAAGATTTTAACAAAATATTTCTCTATGCTTGTTTGTTTGTGAAGCGGTCTTATAAAAAATGCTTTTTTGGTATTAGTGCATTTTAAACTCAGGACCATACAATATAGGTACTCTGTAAACGTCTAAGTAATAACAAAAATTCTACAACGTTTTGAGTGTGTCCAAATACTTGTTCACAAAATCAGGATTATCTCTTATTACATGAGTTATTTTCATATTATATTTTGACATATCATCAAAGATGAAGAAGAATATAGAAGTCTGGGCATTTACGGAATTTTCTTGATAAATAGCTTCTTTACATCTCACCAACAGATGTCTCTAGTGAAGTTCTAGTGATTCAAGAACAAGGTTTCTAAATTGGTTCAAATTATATAGAACTTCCAAGAGTTTGAGTAGTGTGGTTGTCAATAATGGGTAGAATTGGTGAATGTTACACGTGTGTAAAGTGATCACTTAAACTAGCCTATGACGGTCGTCAGCCCCGTAAATGCCCAGACTTTTAATTCTTCTTCATCTTTGATGAGATGTCAAAAAATAAAAATAAACGATCGTTCTCAACAATCGATATCGATTATGTTAACAAATAAATAATGTATTTTTATGAACTACTATTTGAAAGTTCACTAAATAGTTTGGTAGAGAGTATAAAGTCAGTTTTTTTCCCGATAATGAAGTGCGTTGTTGTTCTTTTAGCCATTTTGTTGAAATAGTTCCGACGCCACGGCTTTGTTCCCTCTTCCTGTCCCCTCTCCCGTCCCTCGCGAAGGAATTCCCCCACCGTTCCTGTCCTGTGACGGTATTTTTATTTCTCAGCTTGAGTTTTCTTAGTTTTCTTATTTGAGAGCAAGATGGCCGCCCGCTTTCCCGCCCTCGCTTCGGTTGCACAACTTAAACAGCGACGGGAGAATAAAATGCACGACAGACGCTGATTAATCCCCGAAGGTAAATCGTTAAGCGAAACCTTATTTGACTTTTGCGATTTTTGTACTTCTTCTGCTAAAAATTCGCTGCGAAAATAATAAGATTTCCCGATTCCAGAATTTATATAATTGATCCACCGATCGCTGCCATTCGAATAACGCTCTACTTTTTGTATTATCTCAAAGCACAAGAGCACAGTCTCTTTTATGGAGAGGCACAGCGAATCGAAATATAAAAGTTCACCATATGTATAAATGATTCAAATGTAATATGTTGTAAATGAAAATGTAAATATATTAAATGAATAAAAAAATAATAATAATATGAACGGATTCCCAATACAGGCTGCTACAGATTTAAAATATTTATTTCGACAATATGTAGTATTACTGATAAATTTATGTTTTCAAAAAAAATGTTTTTCAAGATGGGAATTGATTTTAGATTACTTGATGATGTTAGGAGCAAAGCTTGAATTCTAAGTTGAAAAATATGTATTTGATACCAAAATAACCTTATAAAATACCTACTCGTATTTTTCAAAATAAAAAATGCAATTTAAACACAGATGTTTTTTAATGTTTTTGCAGATACTTTGTGGCACATTTTATAAACTTTATAAAATTAATCAACTTTGTTTTAACACTTTTTTATAAATACAATTTAACCTACCGGTTTCGACAAGAACCTTGCCATCGTCAGGGTTTTAAAATCATTAAAATAGTCTCACCAAAAACATCCACACACTCCTCCACAAAATCCTAAATGTTATTTTTATTATTCATTGCTAAGCAACCCCAAATAACAACTAATGGAATCACCCAAAAACAGTATGAAGCCAGTACAAAAATCACCCAAAAACAGTACGCATACGTGAAGTAGAGAAGACACACAAAAACCTACTGTGCATATTAGTACATTTAGATTTACTTGAAACGGATTTAAAATTTCAACAATTTTTAAAATACTTTTTTTAGCCAAATGGTCAACAGTTGTTCTTGAAAATATAATTGTTCTTGAAAATCCATACCTGGAGAATGCTTGTATTGTTGCTGATACCCTCATATGTAATAATATAATTATTAACACAGGTAAGACCAAACACTCTGCATCGAGATAAGAAAATCGAGCAAATGAGGCTTATAATAAAATACATATTTAAAAAATTAACCAATAACTACTAAGCAATATTTGAAACAAAGAAAAAAACACACTGTAAAGTTATAATAGAGAAATATATAGGTACAATACTAGGCAAAAGAAACAATATTTGAATAGGCTGTTTTTGTTCTATTTCTCAAATACCAACGTCCAAATACCATTGCCAATGTCCAAGAAAGTCCTCGCAATGAATAAATCGTTGTTGTTTAGTATACTTACATGTAATTTTCATCTCGAATTATGTCCGCCTCCGTGGTGTAATGGTCAGCGTGTTACTACCGTGCTGGAGGTCCCGGGTTTCGATTCTCAGGGGGGGTGAAAATAAATATTAGTGATTTTACACTCTAATATTTATTTAATATTACCCTGGACTGATTCCTGAAGCGCAAGAGTGATCACCTTGCCTTCATGTAAGTAATGATCAAGATTACACTGCGTCAATTCGATGCAGTGCCCTATGCACCATTGGGTGCGGATAAGGGTTACAATAAATTTTCATCTCGATATTTCTGAAATCTTAATGGCGCCAAGGTTTCATGAAGCAAACAGTGTAGTCAAGATTGTGCTCGGCCGCATCAACGAAATTCCCGATCAAAATGTGCACCGAATCAGAGTTGAGGAGTTTAATGCTGACACGAAGCAATCGATTATTTACTTTCCGCTTCACGAGCGAGTAGCGAGTTCTGGAATACTGCGATTGGAGCATGCGATACACCAGCACACGGACACTTCCCGCTTCCCACACGCCATTAGGTTCACCAACACACGGACAGGGAATGCCGGCTCCTGTTACATACACCGTTACAAGGCATTGGATGCGCAGTGCCTGAGGCTGTGAAAATTTGGCTTCAGAACAAAGCGATATTTGCTAATAAAACCTTTGTAGTATAACACCAACCCACAGAGTGCTCTAAAGCTTCCCAATGTAGCGAACGCTGTACAGTCACCGCATTGTAATATTATGTATTTATTTATCAATGAAGAAGATTATTAATTTTAAAACATTGAACACCTCCACCGCAACACTTTAATACTAATATTTCCAAAAAACCCTTTAATTTTTTTTATTTAAATAATATCATTAGAACATTTGTCGGTACGGACTATTGTAAGCTTCGCTCTACTTTCATTTTATTCCTTGGGGTTTGTGTTTAGGTTTTCCACAGTTCAGAAGTAAGCCTAACATTTATTATAAAATACATACTTCTTGCTATTTTTTGTTTGTTTTTTTTTTATTATCGTTATTGTATTTTCTTTGCAAATTTCGTGAATTTTTAAAACTCTTTTCTCACCTATTTTCCTGGTTTCAATTTTTTTTTAATTAGCTTCATATCTTAGTGTATATTAAATTCATATACATATATACGTGAGCGAAATATAATATGAACAAAAAATATGAATAAATACATCGATGTATGAAAGGATAAATAACTTTTTATTGTTTCTTACCAATATGCTTGTCATGGTGAAGAAAGTTCTTCATTATATTATATTTCTATCTGAATTACCCTGGCATCATTAGTCAAGAAGTAGACAAGGTATTGAAGAATGCTATTATCACGTCACATGTTGCATATTTACTTTAACGCTTAATAAGAACAGATTATTTTGGATATTAGATATGTTCTATAACATTCCTCCTTGTTTTATTTACTTCGTCTTTCATTCACTTAGAATACAGCTAAGAATGCATTTGATAGAGCCTTTGTATTTATATTTTTTTCCAATTATTTTATGTAATAAATATGTTTGTATTATTTCGTAAAGAAATTAAAAAAAATAATAATCAAAAGAATTTTAATATCTATGCTAACTGTTCATCGCTGCTAGTGAGTAGGTACTCGCTTTATACCCGAAAGTACCGAGTTATACAATCGTTGTGTACACACCCGTTTCAGTACATTGCCGCAGCCTTTACAAAACTAAAGGATGTATCTTATTCTCACGGTGCATGCAAATCTCAACCCCACATAATAGAGCATTATGCCTATTTTTCCTTCAGATCATTCGTGGATAAATGTACGAATATTTTTATTAATAGATTTATATACAACTCAAATAATATCTACATAATTTCGTAATATAATAAAGACTATCAAAATAATATACCATTCCATAATCAGCTTCGTACTTTTATTTTTTTTAAATATGTATTGTATATTTGGTTTGTATCTATGTATACTGAAAAAACATTGTGACAAATAATTGATTTAAATAGTGATTTAAACGGATCCGCTTGTTTTTCTAAATTATGTGACATTGCTGAATATTGAGATATGCTATATCGAATAAAATAACAGCTAAGTATGTAGTATTTTTACACATGAATTTTATTTGATCAGCGACCGGGTTTTCGTCAGTAAAATTCTTGTGGAAAAAACTAAATACTTATTTTATTCTATAAAATACAGTTTCACCAAGAAATGTCAGTATAAAACTTAAGTATGCTATTTTAATTAACCTTTTTTCCGTCTAAAGTTTAAACACAATATATTTATCATTATATTATCAGCATTGTATTACTTTTTAAACATTATTATAGATATATATGTATATTGTCTAAATTAAAAAAAATTACAAAATATTTTAGTATATTGATCCCTCTCCAAACGTCTACACATAACAGATTTAATTATGTATGTAGTAAGGGATACATTAGATACCGATTTTAGAAAACATGTTTACTAATATGGCTGAATTTCATTACTGAATCACCTCTAACTAAACGGTTAACAATAACTTTAAAATATTTTACCTTGCTTGCATCTATACTTGAAATTAGTTAGTAAAGGGGAACCTTTATTAATTCATGTAAAATTTATTTCCAAATTATTTCGCATTTCAGAAAACTCTTAAGATAATACATTGAATGCGTCCAAATCTTTGTTCTTAAATTCTGAGAAATCGAAAGAAAATTATAGTATTTTACAAACCAAGTAAACCCGCACCTACACCTAGTACCAAATCTAACTTACTCATTCATAAGGAATGAGAATATGTACGTTTGTAAATTAATACGAGCATATCATATCCTTCCCTTGTAAGCGAATTCCTAGGTGCTCTTGACAATTGAACTTATTACAGGTCCGGCCCTGCCGACGCAGATTTAGGAAGAGACGCAAGTTCATCCCCGTCGGCGTCGCTTGGTGCTGTTTAGGTATGTAACATACTGTTTGTAAGATGCCTGAAAATACTATTTTTACATTGATCGTTTAGCTTAAGCAAGGGGTGAGTGAACGAAAACGATTATTAACAGGGGAAGAAGGAGTAAAAATGACTGAAACGAAGAATTTCTATGAAAACATTTTTCTTAAATCTGGGATGAAGTCAAAAACTCCCGAAACTTAAGTGAGAATGGATGCGAGAACTCGAATGCAGCAAAAGACTTAGCTTAATTACTGAACTAAAATATTTTCAAATTTTCATTACCACATACTAGATTTTACACCATTCGGATATATCGCTCACTCCTTTCAAGAACGTCAAATATCAAAATTCGTCAATTTTCAGTTGTGCGTGTTTTTGGAATGCCCAGAAAATGTACTATTATATATATTCCAGCAAAAGTGGCATATTTTTTACTTAATATTTACCTGCTACAGGGCAAAAAGTGTTGTTTTTGCATTTTGAAGAAAGGATATTGTTTAATATTTTTTTATAAATATACTACATATTTTCAAATGGAGAAAAAACATTCAGGTTTTACCTAAAAAAATCTGTTGCACAATAAAAAGTTCAATACGTGGATTGATATTTATTTTTAATTCCTTGTATTATATTTTTAAACTTTAAAAACGATCTCCTGAAAAATCAAGTTTTTTTTTTTATATATGACGTTGTTGAAAGGAGTTAGCGATTTATTATAGGGGTATGAATGAAAACGAATTATCTATCGATTTTTTATACGAAAAGAAAAACGTTCATCGTTGTGCCCAATATTGAACATCTATGTAGCATAAATTTTTGAAAGATATGATTTAGATTGTTTTGACTGATGGTATTACCAGCACCAGTTAAGAATTTGTGAAGCATATAGCTTTCTCCGATTGTAAATAGATAAGATTCATTCGAAGTTAGTTCATATATAATTTTTGATATTATGGTAAGACTTCTATCTTGTTTCGCATAAAAAACATAGTTTTTTCGTATCAGTTAAGACACCTTTAATTTTTTCGGCAATATATTTCCAAATAGGATTTTTTCTTATTTTTCAAGGTTAAAAGCGATGATTAGCACTTGATATTAAACCGTTATTGGAGGATATTAAAACAGACCTCGAAAAAACCATTAATTATATTTTTTTACAAAGCCGCATTGCTCAGACGATATTTTTTCGTAGTTATTGATTTTTTGAAAGTATAAAAAATCAAATATTTGATACACTATCTTCATCTGCATTTGTTCGATGCTTTGTTACCTTCATAGCAAGTTAAATAAAGTACAAGGTTACAAGTCCTGCACCTCAAATACCTCACAGTATAATATGATCACTTAAACTATCTAACGACAGGTCGCAAAGCATGTAAATGTCAATTTAATATTCCCATCCAAATAGACTTCTAAATAACCGTCAATTAATCGCCTTTTACAATTAAAATTACAATTTTCTCCTTCAACAATTCAAACATGCACATATTTTTATTTTATACACATCCGTTTTTATACAATGCCCATCCATTTTAAATGTAATACAAAGCACAAAGTAGCTTTTCCAAACCTTTCAAGTGGCCGTCGAGAGGAGAAAAGAAAAGCAAAGAGAAAAGCTGTATAGATAGCTCCTTCAGCAAAGCTTAAAGCTTCTGGGTAAATCCGCCAGGTGCGCTACCGTCGGGCGTTTCAGAGTTTACGGTTTAGCCTAATCCTGTTTCCATATGAAATAACCTGAATCTTGACTAACATTAGTGGATTATTGGTTTTTCTCGTCAGAACCCTCCCTCGGATAAAAGCTTGTTCTACCTCTCTTTCATGCAAGTACCTACCTTAGGGGGTGGACGATGTTTTCGGTAGCATTTTCAGGGCTTTTCAATCTTTAATTTAAATTTTACTTACAACATTTCGAGTGTCTCCAAATACTTGTTCACAAATCTGGATTATCTCCTAAAAAGTAGTTTTTTTTGTTGATTTTTTTTAAACCAGCCTTTGAAGTCCCGTAAATACCCAGACTTCCATATTCTTCTTTATCTAGGTTGATATGTCAAAAAAATATATAAATTCTACTTAGAAATTACCACTATTTCTTAAAATCTATTTTGATTAGTTTTTATGCATTTTCGAATGCCGTATGTAAAGCTAATTATTTTTTTTAGAGGTGTGTCCTTGGAAAGTTGAAGGATGAAGAGAGGGTAGGAGCTGTTTTTTATTTTTATTTATGTATTCGTTTACTTATTTTTTATGGCTTATTTGTGGGAACATAGTTAATAGGGGGGAGGGTTTAGTCATTGTCGTATTGTTCATTATGGGTTTATTTTAATTATGTCATAATAGATTTTAAGAAATAGTGGTATTTTCCAAGTACAACTTAAATTTTAAAAAAATGGAAAATTTTTACCATAAAGTGTTGTTATCAATACTGATAAGAATAAATTTTATGATATAAATTAAAATTTTATGAAAAATTATTGAATTTTTTTTTTATGAAATAAAACTTTATTAACCATTTTTACCAATGGTACTTTTCTCCAATCGGGATCGACAAGAACCTTGTCATCTTCAGGGATAAACATGTACTTAATCTCAAACTTTTAAAGATTTATTGTTAGAAAAGTAGACGGGATTAAAGGTGGTAAATTACGTTAGGTTTAGAAAGAAAAGTACCATTAATTGTAGTTTTATTTTAAATAGTTCATAAAATGTGCCACAAAGTATCTGCGAAAAACATTCATGAAAAAAGAATAGTGAATGATACACATGTGTATAGGGATTACTTAACCAGCCTTTAACAGGTCATTAGCCCTGTAAATACCCAGACTTCCATATTCTTTATCATCCATGTTGAGATGCTGAAAAAGAAAAATTTATTGTTATACATGTCATTAGACTTAAGTTTTGTACTGACATTTCTTGCTGGAACTGCATTTTTAAGAACAAAATAAAAAATATGTAATTTTTTCCATATTAATCTTTTTTGACCAGCAACCGGGTTTCGTTGTAACCGACATCATCAGCCAGTCTGATGATGTCGGTTAGGACGAAACCCGGTTCCTGGTCAAATAAAATTCATATGGAAAAAATTACATTGTTGTTATTTTACAGGTTAACCCTGTAAATACTTACATATAAGAATATGATCCAATAAATCATTTCAAAATAGATGATCTTCATAATCTATTTTGAGATGTCGAAATGTAAAAATATATTTCTCTAGTCACATTATTACGGGCTAAAAATAGTGCCGCCGCGTTAAGCGAGGTAGATAAAAATATTTATTACCCTTTTAAGTTTGAAAGCGCAGCTACCCTTAGTTATATACACGTATATTCAGTTTACAGCCTTTCGGATGCGAATTGAATGCTCCGAAATACAATTCTGACAAAGGGTGAAGTGAATCGCGTCGTGTTTTTATTGACGTGTCAGTCCTGCTAGCTGTCACTTTACCCCCCGCCCTTCCCACTGCCGCCGTGGTAGGGGTTGGTAGTGGGTAGGGGGTGGGTGGACCCCGCCAGACACAATGGGTTCCTAATTCAATATTTTGCCAAACACCGCACAATGTCGCAGGGCCGGATGCCAAAAATAATATTATATTTCATTTAATTATAATATGGTATTATTTTTTGACATCTCAATCACGAGTTCAATCTTTATACCTACATGAAAATAATGCTTGGAGTCAAACTAAGAATGAAAGTAGACAAAATGCAATTGAAATGCGATCAATCAGACGAATGAAAAAACGATGCGTGATAGATTTTTGAAAGGTGAAGTATAGAAATGATGCAAATCATTATTGATATATTATTTTTTCTCATCATAGATGAAGAAAATTATGGAAGTCTGGACATTTACGGGGCTTACGACTATCATAGGCTGGTTTAAGTCATCACTTTACACACGTGTAACATTCACCAATTCTAACCAAGATTGACAACCACACTAGTCAAATTCTTGTCAAAAAATAATATTAGAAATAACTCTTACAATTGGAGATAATCCAGATTTGTGAACAAGTATTTGGACACACCAACAATATTGTATATTTAATATACTTACGAAAGTTGTTTTATAATTTCAATTAATTTTCTACACATAATTAGACTTACAATCTTAAAATTAGTAACGCAGTTCTCTCCAATAAAAAGACTGAGCTTTTGTGCATGGAGAGAGACTTACACGTAATATTTATCGTTTATAATTGTTGGTAATACAATTTATTTTTATTAAGATTTTTTTCTGTTTTTCTTTATATTGTCATCACTTCCGTACCACATTAATATTTATTGATTTATATATTTAAACATATTACATACATAAAACACGTATATAATATTCCCGAGGAGCATATTCATAATTTATTTTGGGACTTGGGATTAGGGTTAACAAAACTGAAAAAAGATAAGAAAGCAACAAATAAGAAAACAAAGGGCAAAATGTAAAATATAATGCTATAAAATGTACAGTAAATAGGCATATAAAAAACATTATGTAAGAAACTTGTTAAAAGGATAAAAACGAGAAAATATAACTAAACACTAACACAAGTATCTGTTCAATAAATATTTTCCGTTCATTCATTTCGGATCCCTGACTGGGTCATATTTTATTTATGTCAGGCAGCTGGTTATTTTAACAAAAAAAGTTAAACTAATTTCAAATCAATTCAGTTGTGTCCTTCAAGATTTAACCCTCCATTACTTTGAAATCGAATGTTTAGATGTTCTTTGTTATCATAACCACGGCCACGATAAGGAATTAAGGTTTGCGTGCTATACTTCACAGTTCCACAATTACAGAAAGTGACTGGTGACCTATTTAACAAATTTACGCTATAAATTAAGGTATTGAGTTTTTTTTTAATATCTTAGATACATTATTCCAGAACATTTCAAATGCAATTTTTCTTTCAAATATATTATTTCTTATTAAAGTTTGAATTACTTATTTTACTCATTTTACAGAATGCAGTTTTTGTATTTATACACTTTTGATAATTATCTTATTAAAAAATTAAGAAAGGAACAAAATTTATGTTTTTTTTTAATATAACGTTTTTTTTAAGTTATCGTTTTTTGTTGCAATAAATTGCAACTCTTTTGTTTATTGCTTACCCCTGAGAGATGATTGAAAATAAAATTTAAAAAAAAAATCTGGTAGTCTACTTTAATGAACACAATACTACTAATTCAATGCCTATTAAAAAAAGCCTTTAATAACCCGTGATAAGTATTAAGTCAAATTATTTAACCCTTTTTCATTCAAAAAAGATAATTATTTGCACTCACGATTAATAAGTCCAATAAATCATCCTCAAACAACAAAAATCAGCAATGAACCTTAACTTCGTGATCAAAATAAAAAATTATCTTCACATTTATTGCAAATCTTAGTTGAAATTTATTTTTCGTACTGAGCTTTTGAGTATTGAAGTGAGTCTTTTTAAGGCGCTGTTGGGCAAATTGACCTGGATCAGACGAAAATATAAAACATACGAAATGACTTTTTTATTACATGACGAAATTGCTTTTTTTTAAATAAATATTTTCCAATGCGGTCCCTTGCAAGGGAGGTTGCCATGACGACCGCGACCAATGAGATGCAAGGGCTGTCGGGGTTTGGGGACAAGATGGCGGGTGGGCGGGGCCAGGGGTGGGCAGGGTGCAGGGAAGCCGAGGGGTTGATGCAACGCTCTTTATTCCCCAGGACAGAGGAGCCGACGGAAAATTTAAATATTCCATGATCTGGTTGATAATAAATTTATCTCCTCTCATTATTAACGTTTTAATTGACAAATAAACGTTTTATTATCTACGGAAATTTCGCAACTTTGTATTGTGAAAATCTGATAATGAAGTTTATTAAACACAATTAGAAATAATAGTATAAAATGAATTTCCTAACGTCCAAGTGACTCTTAAATCTTTATTCGAACCCTTATCCGCTAGGGCACTGCATCATATAAACGCAGTGTTATCTTGATCGTTAACACACGAAGGAAAGGTGATCAGCCCTTTACTTCAGGTACCAGTCTAGGGTAATATTGAATAAATATTGAAGTGAAAAAATCTCTAATATTTATAAGACCCCTCTCTGGTAATCGAACCCGGGACCTCCAGAACGGTAGCCGAGCGTGCTGACCATTACACTACGGAGGCGGCGATTCTGAAATCAAGCTAGGGTTAATGCAACACCGCTTTTCATGCCCCCACTTAGGTTTCAACTTCATAAGTTTTATAGCCAATACCTACTTGTGGGTGGTTTTACTCTTAACGTTTAAAGTTACTATAATTTCATGTAATTCATGAGTGAAAATTCTTGGCAAAAACACTCGCTGTCACGTTAATGGCATGATTTCAAATAATTCAGTAATTGTTAGTTAGCAATGAAGTGACTAAGGTATATGATTTTAGTTCTATTTGACGGATACTTCTCAAATCCGAATATGTACCTGAATTAATTTCAAAATTATAATAAAATAGAAATATAAATAAAATAACACAAAAAACATTGTTTTTTTACACCACCATTGAGAATACTAAACATCGATCTTAGTTCAGCAATAGGAAAACAGTTCATGTTCATCTTCTTCTTCATATTCTTCTTACCGTTAACTGCACCCAGTGGTGTAAAGGGTACTGCATCAAATTGATGCAATGTTCAGTTGATCGTTAATTACATGAAGTGATCAATCTTACGCTTCAGGTACAAGTCCAGAATAATATTTATTACATTTTTTTACATCTCAACACAGATGAAGAGGAATATATCTCGGATTTACAGGGCTTATGAACTGTCATAGGCTGGTTAGTGATCACCTTTCATACGTGCCACATTCACCATTCTATCCTTGATTGACAATTACACTTCTTTAATTTTGGAACTCCTAGATATTTGATCAGTCTCCTGACACAGTTCATACGAGTTCACAGCAGCCATCTATGCTAGATTAAAGAAGTTTTTATTTCGGAGAGACCCTTTCATTTGTATGTTGTGAATAACATTTAATAAATTTTAGAGTGAAAAAATACTAAAAAAATTGTGCTTCCTGGGAATTGAACCCGAGATATGGTAGCCAAATGCGGTAACCACTACACTACAGAGGCGTATTATGTAATATACTCGTACGTATCTATACTTATGTGTAAAGGATTATAATAATGAAAAACATAGATTATACCAAATATGTTAAGATGGTTTAATTCCACCAGTAGCAAAACTCTCATAATTAATTTTTGAATTTGGTCTGGGTGTGGTTGTATATGGTTGTGGTGTATTTTTATACTTTGGTAAGAAATTTGGTAAAAAATTAACATTTGTAAAGTAATTCGTGAAGTAACTATCCTGATTTCAATAGGAAATACTGGTGTCAAAAAACAAAGGCCTACGAAGGTTTTTTCAACTCATTGCAATTATCGTCATATGGTTATTATGACTTACTAATTATTATACAGGAGTACACTGAGAGACGCCATACTTATCTGTTTTTGCAAACATTGTTATCCTCTTCAACGTTGATGCATATACTCATTCACAACCGCTTACTTTATCATCTCTTGTCCTATTCAAGGCCAAGTATTTGAAATACTTGATCACATCAAGTTTTCCTCGGTTTTCCTCTGCTCCTTTTTTCAACTACATTCACCTGTTATACTTTTTTATCACTCTTTCCTCACTTATTCGTAACACATCGCTCACTCCTTTCGAGAATGTCATAAATCAAAAATCGTCAATTTTGAGTTGTGCATGTTTTCGGAATGCCCAGAAAATGTACTATATCCTAGCAAAAGAGGTTACCCGCTACAGGGCAGAAAGTGTTGTTTTTGCATTTTGAAGAATATATAATAATATCGTTTAATATTTTTTTAAATATATTAAATATTTTTCAAATGGAGAAAAAATCTTTTTACCTAAAAAGTTTTACCTAAAGTTCAAGAAGTGGATTGATATTTATTTTTAATACATTGTATTATATTTTTAAACTTTAAAAACGTTCTCCTGAAAAATAAGTTTTTTTATTTATGACGTTCTTGAAAGGAGTGAGCGATATCAGTGAGTCATTCATTCTGATATTTTTTTATATACACAATTATGTATATAATAAATTATTAAATAAATTATCTGGTCAAATTATAAGCTTAATAATAAAAATGAAAATGGTATTTTCTGGCGTTTCTCATGTGTGTGATTATAATCCAGGATTCGGATCTCACATACTAATATAAGAGTTTCTGCTTAGTAAAAAGCTTCTTTACGTCTCACCAATAGATGTCTCTAGTGAAGTTCTAATGATTCATGAACAAGGTTTCTAAATTGGTTCATATATATAGAACTTCCAAGAATTTGAGTAGTGTGGTTGTCAATAATGGGTAGAATTGGTGAATGTTACACGTGTGTAAAGTGATCACTTAAACCAGCCTATGACGGTCGTAAGCCCCGTAAATGCCCAGACTTCCATATTCTTCTTCATCTTTGATGAGATGTCAAAAAATAATATAAAAATAACTCCTGTAATTGGAGATAATCCAGATTTTGTGAACAAGTATTTGGACACACTCAAAATGTTGTATGTATATAAAGTTATGAAAAGCAGGTTTTTACAACCAGTCTTTTATACAATTTTCCAAAAATATAAGTTATTAATTTGTTATTATTCTTATATCATCAAATATTTAAACAACTTCAATAATTGATTCGACAGTCACTTTGTTATAAAATCTATCCAATTTTAATGAAGAATAATAAAAATTTGTAAAAATACAAATAATAATAAACCCTTAAAATAAGCAGCGTAAACCGGATGGAGTCATTTGAGATGTAGATACATCTAAGAATGCTTGGGGTACCCTGGACGGAAATGGTCAGCAATACTAGCAGAGTTCTCCGAAGAGCCATATCGAATATTAAATGCTGAAAAGTGTGAAAATGTAGGACATGTGCTCAGAAAAGAAAAGTACACAATACTGCAAGTCATCTGCTACTCTAGTAATTAAGATTTACAACCGTACTACCATATATTTTTTGTAAAAATAGCTAAGTATAAATGCAGAAACCCAGATTTGAGAACAAGGATTTAGACAAGATCAAAATATTGTGAATTATGGGTATTTTTTTTTTAATTGCTCTTCCGCCAAATGACAATTCTGGATATCCTACATTTTTCGTTGGGCGTGTCAATATTTCAATATTTTGGGAAAACACACTCGCTATGTATTCACCGAATCATGGACAGAGGCACATCGGAAACATTTAGCGAAACGAAACGTGGAAAATTCCCGAGTTCCGGGAAAGGTCATGAATAATTGGGAGGCTTTCCATTTGCGGTACACGGGAAACAGGTCGGCATAATACATTATTAATGCCTTGCTCCAGCCCTGCCACCTGCTGATGGGCGCAAATGTTTCGCCAAGGTGGTATATCAATTATTCAAGGGTTGAGATTTTTATATTATTTTGTTTCATTATATATGTATATATATATATATATATATATATATATATATATATATATATATATATATATATATATATATATATATATATATATGTATATATAATATATATATATATATATATATATATATATATATATATATATATATATATATATATATATATATATATATATATATATATATATATATATATATATATATATATATATATATATATATATATATATATATATATATATATATATATATATATATATATATATAAATATATATATATATATATATATATATATATATATATATATATATATATATATATATATATATATATATATATATATATATATATATAAATATATATATATATATATATATATATATATATATATATATATATATATATATATATATATGCATATATATGCATATATATATATATATATATATATATATATATATATATATATAAATATATATATATATGTAAATACCTACTTATTATATAAAAATAAAAGGAATATTTGAATTATATGATAACTTTTGTATTTGATTAGATACTAGCTGTACCCGCGAAATATTAAAACACGCACAAAATGTTGTGTCTAAATTTTAATGTACAATAATTGGTAAAAAAAACTTAAAGATATTGAACAAACATACATTAACGTATATATTTTTTTTCATCTCAACATAGTCAAAGAAGATTATGGAAGTCTGGGCATTTAGGCTTTCAACCGTCATAGTCTGATTAAAGTGATCACTTAACTCACATGTAATATTCGCCAATTCTTCTTATAATTGACAACCACACTACTCAAATTTTCGAAGCTTCGACCCCCCGCCCCATGTGTAGAGAATTTTAAAACATAGGTAGTTAAATAGATGGTTGTTCATTATTTAATGAGGTGGTGTGGTAAGATACTTTATCGACATCAAAAGTATTCATAATAAACCCCAAGTACAAAAATATATTTTTTTAAATGGGTAGTTAAATAGATAGTTGTTCAGTATTCAATCAGGTGGTACGATACCATACTTTATTTATATCGATAGTATTCACAGTAGACCCAAAATAAAGAGATGATTTTTTTTAAATGGGTAGTAGAAAATATGGTTATTCAGTATTCCATCGGGCGGAGTTTCAAACAAATCCGTTACTTATTTTTCACCGTCGACCGCTGCTAGATATACACACGTACTTCATCAACTCAGTTCGCAATTTTCTCCTTCTGCGCTTTCTTTAAAAATCAATGGTGTTCTTTCCCTTTTATCCAAAATACAATATTATCACTCGTAGGGAAAATTAAGGGCAAGTACGAGGGTGGTGGTTGGGGGAGGGTTCACGTCTCCACTCGTTTCATCTCTTTACATCCCTTACCAATCGCTTTCCATTCCCTTTCTTCCCTTTTCCTTCCGCCTCTCGAATTCCCCGACAACTTATCTGCCTACGTCTTATCCTTACTTTACTTTCAATTAGAAAGACATGTTTGTCGTGTGGAAATAAATTATTCTACTTCGTATAAACGTTAAATCATTCTTGAGAATACTTGAACAAACTTCTGATACTGAAAGTAGGGAAATACTTTACAGCGAACAGAGCTACCTTATAACAATAATCCACAGTTTAATTAATTTAAGGTACAATTATCCATGCTTTAAATAAGTAAATACTTAAAGCACACATCAACAGGATGTTTCAAGTAAGCGAACATGTATTAATATATTCATGTTTGTACTTGCATATATTTAAAATGTTATAACACATTACTCTATAAGCTCGTGAGATGACAATTAAGTCCACAAAATAGTTTTAGCCGATCGTAAAATGGAGTTGCGTGAGATATATCGCTCACTCCTTTCAACAACATCAAAGAACTTGATTTTTCAGGAATGTATTTTCAAGTTTAAAAATATAATACAATGTATTAAAAATAAATATCAAGCCACTTATTGAACTTTTACATTGTGTAACAGATCTTTTTAGGTAAAACTTCAATGTTTTTTTTCTATTTGAAAAATATTAAGTATATTTTAAAAATAATTAAACAATACATTTTCTTCAAAATGCAAAAACAACACCTACTGCCCTGTAGAGGATAAATATTATTTTAAAATATGCCGCTTTTGCTGGAATACAGTACATTTTCTAGGTATTTTGAAAACATGCACAACTGAAAATTGACGATTTTTGATATATGACGTTCTTGAAAGGAGTTAGCAATATGACATATCGTGGGTATACTGGCAAAAAAACGTTAATTCTTAAATCCTTGTTTGAATAATCCCTGTTATTTAAAGCTTTTTAGCTTGAAAAAAATACCCACTATTAAACTTAAAGTTGAATTTCCTTTTAAAACTACATAAATGTGACATTTTAGACTACTAAGTGTATTTGGCCAGTTTATAGAACGTAGAAAACTTTATAATACTGCATCATTTATTCGAAATTGCTTATTTTAGAGTTAAAGTTTTTTGCCAGTACACCCACGATATTTAACACGTTGAACGCCATGTGAGTTATATTTAACACACGCTGTGTTTGGTCAATAGGTTCCTTGAGTTAAATATAACTCCGAGTATGGATTGGATTTTATGTCATGTGAATTGGATACGCCTCACGTTTGCCATATAATGTAAAATGTATACACTTTCTGCGTGTGGCCCCCGGACAAATTATGGAAGTTGGCCCAGATTTTTCTCTGAAAACTAATACTTGGCATTGCATTAAATGAAGACTGTATGAAGTCTGTTTACAGTCGTGGCCCCAAGGATATATTTTTTGCAATTTGGCAGTCAATGTGTTAAGATTATTTTACATCTCAACATAAATGAAGAAGAATATGGAAGTCTGGGCATCTACAGGGCTCACGACCGTCATAGGCTTGGTTAAGTGATCACTTTACACGTGTAATATTCACCAATTCTATCCATGATTGACAAATACACTACTATTTTTTTTTCAACTTCGAGATATATTTATTAAACTCGTAATACAGTATGCGTGAGTTCATAATAGCCATCTATGGTGGGATGAACAAAACTCTTTTTTTTAAGCCGAGATTCCTTCTATTTGTATGTGAGGTCCGAATCCTGGATTAAATTCACATAAATTGTTTATTTGGCTGATATGTACTAAGTAAAACTTAAATTAAATATGGATTTATTCACATACATAAGAAACGCCTGAAAACATAATTTTCATTTTATTTTAGCTTATGATTTGACCAGTTAATTTATGTTTAACATTTTGAGTGTGTCCAAATACTTGTTAATAAATCTGGATTATTTTCAGTAAGGATTTATTTTGTACACTATTTTTAACTATTTAAAAAAAATTAATTCAGATAAAACAATAATTAATAATATACTGTTTCAAAATATTATTATCAATGTTTCCTTTTACAAAAAATGTTGTTCCTTAACCCCCCTACCTATATTTATTAACCTATATATACACCTAAATATATTTTTATTCATTAGTTTTAATTTGTACCAGAAGATGAAAACAATTGTCGTTTTCGAAACTAGTCGTAAATAAAATAAAACTCGATTAAGTGGATGTCGTTCCACAAAGTTAATGCCGAATCAATAAATTATACACTATTTTTAACATCTCAACATAGATGAAAAAGAATATGGCAGTCTGTTTGAAACGTCTGAAACGTTTTTTTATGTGTTTTTTTACAATAAAATACAACTTAGTAGACTCAAAAAATCAGTGATATAATATATTAATTTCAATGGAGTTCTACAAATTAAACGCCAAATCCATAAATAAATAAAAAATAAACTGATTGGAGATAATCCAGTTTTGTGAACAAGTATTTGGACACACTCTAAGGGCGTTTGTGCACTACACGGGATTTCACAGTCCGGCAGACCGGTTTTAAAAAATGAAAACGACTACGATAGTTTAGCGTGATCGAATTTACACGCAACGTGTTCACGCACCGATCAAGAGCTCCGATCCGAAGAAAGATAGAGAAAAGCACAAGCCAATGCAAGCTAATCGTCGTTTTAAAACGCTAACTGACTTGCCGGACGGTAAAATTACACGGAATTCCGGGTAGTGGATAAGCGCCCTAACTGGCATTTTCTAAGACGGCGAAACACACAACCCCTAATTACAATCTAGCATTTTTCAATATTTCAATCACCAATGAACGATATGATTTGTATCGACGCCACCTTCACGCCCTCGCCCCTAGAATGTATTCATTACACATCATATTTGTCAAATTTGCCGCTCTCTTTGGTGTCGCTGTTGTGTTGCCATCGCCGCCACGTGATCACCACGTGACCAATCGTAATTTGCAGCCCTTATTTGAACTGATGCGCGGGGCACAAAGCACGGGAAGCTATTGTGCGAAGGGGGTGGATAAACGTGCTGCCTCGGGTGACGCTATGAAATGACATCCTCTATCAGTAAATATTTACAAGCAAATTTTCCCATGACAACTGATACTACGCATGGAATTTTGGTTTTTAAATATTTTATTTGTATTTTTAACCGAGCGTCTTAATTAATTTTAAGCGATTGTGTTCAGTCATTTTATTGAATCGTTGATAACATGCTCGATTCTATGATCTATTATATATTAAATTGTAAAAACACTTTACCACTTGAGTTTATTTTGTTATAACGACTTGTTTCGGAAGCTATGCTTCCATCTTTAGGTCTAAATATAAACATGTGTATGTGAGTGTTTTTCTTTTACAATTTCATATGTCTTACCACAAAGTGAATGCCGAAACAATAAATAAAATATATTTAAAATAATTTATCAATTTGGCATTAACTATTTGGAATGACATGTTGATTATTATAAATTGAACACTTTTATTCAACCACTAATGGTTTTAGTGTATTAGAAAATAAACATAATTTCAATCAAAATATAAATTTGAAATTGGTTCATCGAATTCATTATCGAATACAACTTTTTGTCAGATCAAGCACATATTTATTTCGAAAATTTTTACTAAAAAAATCTTTCCTAACGAGCTTTTAACGTATTTTACGGTAAAAGATCCATTTTTGAGAAAGCTCTGTTTTTGAAATTAATTTATAGAGACTTACTTTTTTTAACCCTTAAAGAATCTAACGGTCTAAAAAGGCTGCAGAAGGTCAAATTTTATTTTCATCTATTATTTTCTGTAACTTTTGGTATTGTCTGGTGTTTTTTACGTCACCTGTGCATTTTGTGGGGCGATTCTTTCACTGTCACTTTTTGACCGCACATCAATGTGGCGGATTTTCGTGCATATTGATTTGGATTGATTAAGATCGTTTAAGATTTCCTGAACCTAATAATAAAGGGAACAAACGCCAGAGGACGCCCACGCCACGAATATATTTGCTACTATGCGACGACATGGGTTATATAACGTATGAGGAGCTGAATAGTGATTCGCAAAATAGACCGTAGTGGAGAGGTGTCATTTGTTGTTGCAGACTGCTTCACAGGATTGAGATAAAAGAAGATGATCGATGATTGGGCGACACTCTATCTAACTAACTAACCATCACGCCGCTTCCCCGCAGAGGTAGGCAGAGAGAATATAACGCCACACCACTCTGTCTTTGCAGACATTCTTCGCCTCTTCCTCGTTCATGCATCTCCTCATACATACCCGCCGATTATTACGACTCCTAACCTGACCACTTTCAAGTATTTGGCATACCTAATAGTGCCATGTTTATCTCGGTCTTCCTCTGCTTATTTTTCCAATTACATTTGCCTCATAAATTTGTTTTACCGTTCTTTCCTCACTCATTCGTTCCACATGTCCAAACCATCTCAACGCACCTTTCTTAATTTTATCGATAATGCTTATCACTCTATCTACTAGCAAAAATTAGCAGTGCCGGCAGAAAACAAACAGATATTGGATAGAATCCTATGTGATTTCTACCTTCTCAATCATCAAACGTTTAATAGAAAATAACTAATAAAAAACGAATTACACGGACGCACGGCCTAACACAGAAAGTGTAAAGAGGTCTGCACAGAGCGCCGCCTAGAGCACGTGGCAGCGGCGTGTTAACACTTCACGGGCGGGATAATAAACACATATTTGCATTCTTCAGATTCAATTTGTTATCGACACCACTATTCAAATAAATTAACAAGCAGAGTGTTGATATAACACGCCGCGGCGTCCTTTTTCGGTACCCAAATAGGCTTTCTTTGCAAGAAATAAAATGGGATGAAATAAAAGAAAATAATAACAATTTCGTTATAATTTAGGATGAGAAGAAAACTAAGCAGTAATTTGAGGGTGTAATCTGAAACATACAATTCAGTATGTGAAAGCCTGTGCGAGAAGCCACACGTATTGTTCGCCACAATTTTTTTTACATACCCGTATATTGAAAAATAAATCATTTATTTTTATCTATTTTTAAAAAATCAATACAAAAACAGGTGTTTTAAGCAAAAAAATTAAAAATGTTAAATGTTACTTGGTGTAAAGAAAATTACTTTGCGGGCTATCAAATAAATCAATACTAAATAATTGATTTCGTGGTACAAAATTACACTGAATCGATCCTAAGCGGTATTCAACATATAAACATGTTAAATTAATTTTCTTTACACCAAGTAACATTAAACGTAATTGAAGTTTTTTATTAAGACACCGTTTTTGTATTGATTTTTTAAAAATAAATTAAAATAATTTGAATAAACAAACGTCAAGTATAGCTTTTATAGCGTTGATAGAAATAATTAATATTTTTTCAATGTTGCAGTGTTGATGTCACATATAACGATACGACATAATTATTTCATAATTTTGGAATATATTTGTGAAGTGATGATCTTTACATTTTTAATTAATGAATCGATGGACTCGCGGTAGGGGTTGTTGCAGAAGAATGAGAAGTAGAGGGTGCACCGATGGAATTTAAAGCGAATGAATGCAATTAAAAGATCCTCAGCACATCGCGCCTTTTTAATTGAAATATTTTTCCGGCTTTCCTTTTATTTCTAGAGATTACTATTCGGTGCCTTAAACATGGTATTTACCTACTCATTTACGTTCATAAATATATATTGAGAAAATTGTCCTAAATGGGTATTTTTTTTTTGCAATTTATCTCAAAGTATGGTTTTCTACGCCATTAAAATGTATCACAATGCATCAGAAATTTATACTTTTCTCATTCAGAAATTCGCGCCATTCTCACTCAAAAAAATCCAAAGTGATGTTTAATCGATGGTACCTTTAAAACATTATAATGCTAAAAATATATGAAAGGTAAAAAAAATATATGAAGTTACATATCGCCAAAGGGCTACTACGCAAAAAAATAAACTCCTTGTTCCAAAAATGTTATCTAAATCGTCAAAATTTTCATATTCGAAAAAAGCACCCATAATTCTAGCGTTTGAATTGTTCGTTTCTAAAGCTAGAATCATGGGTGTTTTTCGAATATGAAAATGTTTACAATTTAAATACCATATTTGGAATAGAGAGTTTCATTTATTTTTGCGTTGTGGCCCTTTGGCATATAACTATTGATATGATGAGAGTATTTTTCAAATAGTAAAAATATAAAATTGTTTTTAATTTGAATTTCACTAGGTAAACACCATTTTTACTCATCATGAAATTTGCTCAATTCTCACTCAAAAAATTTCGAGTTTATGTACCTATTCGTATTGTACAAAGATGGTTTACTAATTATACTAAAAAATACGAAGGTATATATGGAGACATTATATTTTCAAAGATTAAAAACCTAAAATATTTTTTTATTTGAATTTTTCTTGGTAACTATCACACGTTATAAAATCTATTTTGACACGTGTTTTGATTCATTTTTCATCATTTTCATTCATTTTTATCATCAAAAACCGTAGAGGCATACGGTTTAGTACCGCATTATTGGGAGAGAGAGTCTGAAATGACATTAAAATTTCTGGATACTTCCAATTGTTTATTGCTAAATAGGGTGAATTTTGCATGCCCACCTCTGTAGTGTAATGGTCAGCACGCTCGGCTACCGTTCTATAAGTCCCGGGTTCCATTCCCAGGGGGGGGGCGAATAAATATAAGTAATTTTTTCACTCTAATATTTATTTAATATTACCCTGGACTAGTTCATGAAGCGGAGGACTGATCACCTTTCCTTCGTGTGTTAACGATCAAGATAACACTGCGTTTATATGATGCAGTGCCTTTTGCATTATTGGGATGCGGATAAGGGTTTGATGATAAAAGATGAATAATCCATTGTCTGGTAAAATGAACATAAATACATTTAAAATGCCACGTTTATATTTGAAATGATATATCATTCATATATATACAATAGATAATTTTCTTAGATTTTCAGTTATGCATATTTTTCAAACTAATATTTTATATTGAACATAATATGTAGATATATGGTATATATAGTCGATAAGAAAAAACAACAACTAGTGTGATAGTAATAGTATTTAGATTTCATTACAAAATTTTCAAAATTCATCTGAAAGCTATTTATTTCATCTCCATCAACTTAAAGCATACACGACGATGTTGAAAGTCGTTTAAAATATTTGCTGGAGCTAAGCCACTCACGGTATACGATAATACAGTCCTCTGTACTGTTTGGTCAAATAAAGCACATTGTCGTGTTAGACTTTATACAAATATAAAGGGAATGTAGCCAACCCTGCGCGAGTTTACCTACATCGGATGGTGGTGGCGGGGGGAGGGGGTGAGGGGTAGGGGGAAAGGGGTTGAAGAAATGTTGCCAGGAATAATCGCACATGTCGCTCACTCATTTCAAGAACGCCATAAATTAAAAATCGTCAATTTTCAGTTGTGCATGTTTTCGGAATGTCCATAAAATGTACTATACCCCAGCAAAAGCGGCATATTATTAACTTAATATTTACCCGCTACAGGGCAGAAAGTGTTGTTTTTGCATTTTGAAGACAAGGTATTGTTTAATTATTTTAAAAATATACTTAATATTTTTCAAGTGGAAAAAAACATTGAGGTTGTACCTAAAAAGATCTGTTACACAGTGTAAAAGTTCAATAAGTGGCTTGATATTTATTTTTAATACATTGTGTTATATTTTTAGACATTAAAAATGTTCTCCTAAAAAGTCAACTTTTTTGATTTTTGACGTTCTTGAAAGGAGTGAGCGATGTGCGATCAAGGACTATCTACATTAAACTATTCTATTGAAGAGATGTTTTTAATTTCGTCATCTCAATTCTCAATATGGATGAAGAATAAGATTTTTTATATATCTAATACGTTTCTTGCAAAAACTTCAGATATATATAAAATGAAAAAACTCAGTAACTCGGTAAAAATGAAGAAGAATATAGAAATGTGGGTATTTACAGGGCTTATGACCTATCATAAACTGGTTGAGTGATCACTTTACGCACGTGCAACATTCACCAATTCTATCCATGATTTACAACCACACTAGAGTTAGTGAATGTTACACGTTTTTAAAGTGGTCACTTAAATAAGCCTATGATAGATCGAAAGCCTTGTAAGTTTCCTGACTTCTATATTCTTTTACATGTGTGTTGAGATCAATATAAATAAAGATCTTATGGGGAACGTGTGTTTGCATTGATTACGTGCATCCACGTCTCCATTATTTGCTTTTTTAATAGATAAAAATTTAATTAATAGACTTACTTGAATGTTTCACGTTTTTATATTCAGAAAAATTGTTTAAGGTTATTTCATTAATATTATTAATACAAACATAAAAAATTATTTTCGATATTTGAGATTAAAAATAATAAGAAAAATAGCCAATATAATTTATAAAATAGTATTAAAGCATTCTATGTGGTTTCATAAGGCAATGGATGTTTTCATTTCACTATGACGAGAATTAACCTCAATTCTTCAAAGGAGTACTAGAAAAATGCAAAATGAAAAATGCATATGGATGTAGCTACCTTCAAATACTAACTATCACCTTTCCAGTTTGCATGTGAGACAAAGAACTTACAATACATTGTAATTTGCAAATGTTTACAGTAGACAATGTAACAAACATTGGTGTAACTTTGTGGATATTGTTTTGGAGCAAATCCCGGTTTTTGCTAAAGCGAGCTTTAGTGCAAACACTCGGCAAGATGTGATTCTCATGATGGAGAGGATTAATGCCCTCACACAATGTGCCGTGTACTGTGTAGAATAAGTATAAAGCCAATATACAAACAGATTATCCCCCCCCTGCCAACATTTATACCTCCTGCCTCCCACTCATCCCCTGGTAGATCCACCCCGCGCCGACAAGCTCGCAAATAATAATTAAAGTGTAATTATCTGCCTGCTCCGAAGTAATGAATACTTATAAACCGAAATTTATTGTAGGAATTTGATATATTTTTTTAATTAAAAGTATTTTTGGCTTAGTGGTATGGTAATGTAACACTATTTTACATTGGGAAAAAACGTTTTGCGTCGGAAAAACATCACGTGAATTCAATATCAGAATTAAGGAACATGTTTCGTGTCTTAAGGCCGAGATCTCAGACGATCAAATTGAATGGCTTGAATTGGAATTTGACTACTACCATCATGCCGTTTCCCCGCAGGGGTAGGCAGAGAGGATGGAACGCCACACTCTTCTGTCCTGACATACACTCCTCGCCTCCTTCACATCCATACATCTAGTCATACATGCCCTCCGATTACGCAGACTCTTTTTAAATATATATTTTTTTTTATTAAAAAGGATTACCTTTATTAACTCTTTCCTTTTCAAAATTATATATTTATTTTAAAGAAAAACTTATTTTTTCAATTAAAAATTGGTATTTTAAGCAAAAATTTAATTATGTCAATGTTTCCTGGGTTTTAAGAAAATTAAGTTGCTATTTATCGTATGTTGTGTTTTAATTTCAAAATTAAAAATTCTGAATTTGATTTCTTATCTGATGACTAATATTTCAATAAATCGGCGGGCATATAAATTTTACATGTAGATAAAACTAGTCTTCGTTTAGAGAACCTAGAAAAAATAGAAATAATAAAATAATTAATTAAGAGTTGCCCATAATAAATGACTAATCAAATTTAGCTTCAAGCCCACTTTTAAATATATTCCCATTGTGATTTCTGTGTTTTCTTTCTCTCTCAAAAACAAACATATTTTTATAAAAACAAAAATATTATTTTTATAAATAGGAGACCGTAGCAATTTCACTTTAGTCAACATTTGAATGTTTACAGTTTATGTATTTATATTTATGTATATAGTTAACATTTTTTTTTAATGCAAATAGAGCGAAAGCAATTTTCCTGATTTTATGAACTGTTAACCTGTATTCCACCGCCGGCACTATGTCTCCCCGACTTCAATCAGTGTTACATTATTTCAATATTTGTGTATGCACTTTCGACGGCACAAATCCTGTGTCAATCATCGCATGGGACAACGCGTTTTATTCCGACTGTTCAAACAAATAAACACTATGTAATGTGTAATGGGGATTCGTAATAATAGGGAGTTTCTGCAGTAGGTACCTATCTCCTTGCCCTAAGGGTATTAAGACATGAAGATTATGTTTTAATTGTTATTTTGTAAAACAAGATTCGTTCAATGACCTTTTTTGGAAAACCTATATTAAAATTTGAGAATTTGAAACTTCGAGCATTCGTTATTAATGATAATGTTATTTTTACATATTTGCACATTAAGTTAAATTTACGCATTCATTTAAAAATAAAAATAACAATTTTAAATACGTTCGTCATCTTACCTTATGAATAAAATGTTATTATTGCAGTTTTATGAAAATAATTCACTACTTTTTTACCAATTCATTTTTTACAAATTATAATGCTTCGATTTATGAAAAATATTGGACGTCGAAGTACTAAACCCCTAGAAAAACTTAAAATAACTTATATATTTTGTAATAAAAATTATAATTTTGGGCAACCTGAAATTTCTACAACCATAGGCACGGTTTATTTAAAACCGTCGAGATGTGATCTTACCACTGATAACTTCATGTTTGGCAGCGTTATTGTAGCTCCGGTGCAATCTACGAGTAAGACGGCTACTACGATTATGTCTCAGATGCTAGTACTAGATGTATGCCGTGATTATCATGGCTGCTATAAATTGTTTATATGCGATAACACTAGAATTTAGTATGTAGAATATTAAAAAGACGTTTTTTTATTTGACCTGATTTTTTGTCCGTTATATCCAATGTTCGTAAAATAGAGGTACGTTATATCGAGGATTTACTGTATTTAGAAAATAAATGTGATAAATGTAAATAAAAATAATAACTAGAGACAAGAATAGTCTTGTAGGGTGAAAAATCATAAAAGAAGAATAAATAAAATACTTGACATACTTCAAAGGACATTTTTATAAATAAAATAAGAATTTATTTTTAATTATTTTGATAGCAGCTTAAGGGTAAATATTTTTTAAAAATTGTTTGGTGTACTTAATTTTTAATTTTATTCGTTACGATATAACTTTTAAAGCTTCAAAGTGATTGACTATTTCTGATAGCAAGAATCCCTATCAATATTTTTTTTCCCAAGCTAGTCGATTATTAAATATTGGAATTTAAAACCTTTATTGTCATTCTAAATACACATTCTCGCTACTAGTCTCCATAATTCCTGCGTATCAACAAACACTCATATGTTTGTGGTTTTTCACGGTAGATATGTTATAACAATAATGCGCGCATAACAAAGATACCACAAAATAACAATGCATTCTTGTAAACATTGCGAGGATTCGCACGGGATAATCCTCAATATATTTCAAGTAAACGAATAGAAGTAAATGAATGGAAATAAAACTTGGATCACGTGTTTTATTTGCCTCAACAAATATAAACACAATATACTTATTTAACTTTTTTATACGAACTTACGATGTTTGAGTTATCACAAATCATTTTGAATTTGGCAAATACGACAAGCTGCTGACTAAAGCACGGATATTTATTCCCACTAAAAAATTGTGGGTTCAAAAAATAAGACCATGCTTTAAAGGTGATTTGATTATTTTTAGATTCGCTATAAATTGTTTTGTTGAAATTTTAAATAGAAATCTCCATTGCGCATTTCACTGGGAACATCTTAAAATTTAAAAAAAAAATACGAAAATGGTGGTTTGTTTTTCACTTGACGATAATTTTGATAAATGAATGAGATAGTGACACACATAACTGAAAGAAAAATGTAATCCTTAGTATTAAAAAGTTTATTTTTATAAAAAAATCACAGGATGTGATATTTTAATTATATTCAATATATAAATATATATATATATATATATATATATATATATATATATATATATATATATATATATATATATATATATATATATATATATATATATATATATATATATATATATATA
The DNA here is from genome assembly GCF_059751285.1 of Brachycentrus maculatus. Classification (NCBI taxonomy): domain Eukaryota; kingdom Metazoa; phylum Arthropoda; class Insecta; order Trichoptera; family Brachycentridae; genus Brachycentrus; species Brachycentrus maculatus. The sequence goes on along the minus strand of NW_028280811.1, from coordinate 1,341,798 downwards.
TATATATATATATATATATATATATATATATATATATATATATATATATATATATATATATATATAAAATAAAACGAATGCATGCACGACGAATAATTATATACATCCTTCTAATTCATTAATATATAATAATACCAAAATTAATACTTTTTCAGGACTTTGGAAGTGGTAATTTAGTTAAAATTTGATTGAAAATCATAAGTTACGAATGAATATTCACGTGATTGTATCTCTTCATATTATTAAATAAACCCTCCAGGTCTACACGTCAAGTGAGTGGTATAAATTTAATTGCCCGCTACTTGATGTCACGATCAGCGTAACACGTTATCCGGTTGGGGGTTGATATTAATCCTCCATACATAATGCCATACCTCCTGCAAACTGCTGCGTTCCTGGTATATCCCGCACCCCACGGAGCCGCTGACAATACAGCCTTACTGGAGTGAACTAATATGGATGATCCTACCAACCCTTACAAAGAAATCAATCGCTCGTCAAAAATGTATCGTCGGGTTTGTATATGAATACTAAAACAGTACCTTGTTCATACGCTGCGGTTGAACAAGGAATGAATAATCCTCGACACAATGTATCTCTGTGAACACACTGTACCTTTTTTTATATTTAACGCAAACATTACATTTTAAACATGTATTTTTTTAAATTAATTCAAAATATTACTTTCAAGTGATGTATATTTAAAAATTTCTTTCCCATTTTCGTAAAATGTACCCTCAAATGTAATAATTAAACCATATTAAAAATTTTATTTGGTTTTTTAAGGATGGAAATATTGATAATTACATATAAAGAAAGGAGAGTAAACGCTGGGAATAGATGAATGGTGCACTAAAATCATTTGGAGTAAGTAAAAACATATTTCATGTATAAAATGTTACATCAAACACTGATTTTTTTAGTTTATAAGTTGTATTTTATTGTTAAAAAACACGTAAAAATCAATTTCATTTATTTATTTATTTATTTAAACTTTGTGTCCAGAAAATAAATAAGTACATTGGCGAGCTTATTGCTAAAAAGCAATATCTTCCAACCAACCAAATTTTGTGATAATTGTTTCGCCTAGTTATAGAATTTTCAAACGAATGTTTGAATCGAACGAAAATGCCATAACTTACTGGGTAAAACAATTGTCACAAAATTGATTTTTATGTGCTTTTTAACAATAAAATATATCTTAGTGGACTCAAAAAATTAGTATTTGATTTAACATTTAATACATAAATTAAAATGGAGTTCTACAAATTCAACGTCAAATCCATGAATAAGTAAAAACCTTTCAGCGAAAGCTAATCAGACAGTCCAGGCTCCAATCCTAATAATGTAGCATGGATGTGAATTATGGAGTTGACAAAAGAGGGATGAAAGGAGACCGAATGCAGTCGAAATGCGATATCTTAGACGAACGTGCGGCCAAACGATGTATGATAAATGTTTGAATGGTGATGCAAGGCTAAGGTAATTGATAAAATAGAAATTAAAATATGTTGTCATAATTTGGCCGTGTGAATTGAATAAATTAAGAAAGAAGATTAAAAAAAAACTTTAATTAAAAATGAATAAATATTACCAAAACGTGCCTGACGAGTCAATTAATGAAATAAATAAATACTAGTTACCTAAAAATGAAAAGCGTTTATTATAAAAACAAATTTAGTATTAAGAAAAATAAACGCTAAGTCTTCTTCTTCTTCTTCTTTTTAATGGCTTTTCACCATCTTGGGTATTATATCCAGTGTCGAGTTATTTAAACGCTTAGTCGTATTTTAGATGGGTTAATCTTATATCATGATTTTTTTAAATACTCGTAATTCATATGTTCATTGACATCGATTATTGTTGGTAATTTTGTAAAATTCGTTATTAAGAATTGCATAATTTGAAGAGGTTATCAGTGTACGCCTTAAACGTCACCCTCAGCCAGTATTTGGTGAACAGCGGCCACAGAGCGGAGCTAACCGTCTCCCGTGGTTTTGTTTCATTCATTGTTGGAAATTTATACGGCGGAAATATTCAGTAGACAGACTTCGAATAATAAGGCACACATCGTGTTCTGTTGGCTCCAAATCCCTTCTAAGTCATACAACTTGTATAAATATTTTGCCGGATATATCGTTTCACATAAATTTTACAATAATAACCGTAAAATTAAATACACTAGTCCGCCTTCTTTGTATGGTTGTACACGTATTTGGTTATCATACATGAGGCCTAAGTTCAAATCTCGGAGGGCTCAAAATAATATGAATGATTACATTTTTTGTTGTTATCGCAACATAGATGAAGTATATTGAAGTCTTAATATTTGATTATGTATGACCTATCATAGGCTGGTTAAGTGATCACTTTTCACACGTGCAACATTCACCATTCTACCCATGATTGACAACCACACTACTCAATTGTTTTTTTAAATACATGTTCAATCTAATGATACAGTACCAGTACATATGAGTTCACCATAGTCATCTTTGTCTTATTGAGAAAGCTTTCATTTAGCAGAGACCCTTTATGTAAAAATATCTCCTAAGTGAAGAAAACCCTTATTTTTGAGTATTTGGACACACTCAAAATGTTAAAATAAGCCTACTTTAACAGGCTTATTTGCATCTTTACTGTGTAAAGAGGGAAGACAAATATGAAAAATACATCATATACACCCAGACCAATTAAATATATATCACTTGGTGGGAATCGAACCCGCGACGCCAGTTTCGAAGTCGAGCGCATACCTAACTTCCTTTACTACACTTTAACTATTCTACTTTTTCCTAAAAAAAGACGGGATTAATTTCAGGTGATTTTATCTTTGATAGTGTTATTGTTAATTTAAATATTATATTGAAAACCACCAACTACAAAATTAGTATTTAATTAGAACCCTTGTCCGCACCCCAATGGTGCATAGGGCACTGCATCATACAAACGCAGTGTTATCTTGATCGTTAACACACGAAGGTAAGGTGATCAGCCCTCCGCTTCGGGTACCGGTCCAGGGTAATATTGAATAAATATTAGATTAATTATTCCCAGTATTTAATTAATACAAATTTATATATTTAATATATGTTCTGCTACACAACTCGTAGTATAACGCAGCCCTTGTAGTGAATATTTGCGAACCGGAAGAACAAAGCCCCCTCCACCGTGGCCGGGGCAGGCGCCCCGGGGTTTGGGGCCGCTAATCCGAAGGCCGGGCCCCCCGGCCCGTTTATTCAGTGCAGTTTAATTTTTACCCTATCGAGCTTTTTGATTTCGCCTCTCATCCGTTGCTCATACATGCCTTTATTGTGGAAAAAATCTTCTCTATAAAGATCGGCCGTAAAATGTTTACGCTTATAGGAAACAGGACTGTGTGTTTATATTGGACATACTTGGAAATGGGTTATTAAGCATTTTAAATACAAACATGACACTCTTTTCCTACATACAGTTTTAATCGCTTTGATAGTTTTTTGCTATATGGAAAAATCCTGAGATAAAGATCGGCAGCAAAATCAAGATTTACAAAACTTGTGTCCGACCCATCATGACGTATGGAATCGAAAGTAGAGCGGACACCGTTGCCACAAAAAACGCTCTTAGAGTGTCAGAAATGAAGACCATAAGAAGCATATCAGACAAGAGTCTTCGAGATAGAATAAGAAACGCCAGGATCAGGGAAATATGCGAGATCGAAGATGTCGTTAGGTGGGGAAGGCAACAAAGGAGACAATGGTATGTGAGGAGAATGGAGCCATCCAGACTCTCCCCCACATCGCTATGTACGGCCAACCCCACGGTAGACGACTCCCGGGCAGACCACCAAAGAGATGGGTCGATAGTTGGGAATCGACATCGCAGGAAGCTAATCCCTCTTAAAAACAGGCCACAAGGTCTACAACAAGATGAAGAAGAAGAAGAAGAAGAAGATAGTTTTTGTGACATAAAACATTTTAATTTTGACATGTTAAAAATTGAATCTAATGAAATTGAAAGTTTTAATTTTTATTGATTCTGAACCAAATTATAAAAAAGTGATACTTTTTAATATTTTAGGTTCAGGTTCAGTGCTGCAGAACAGCGTTTATTATTTAATATAATTTTGTACTTAAGCTATACATATTTATATATATACATATATTTATTTTTTTTTGTTTTATTGGACACTGTCTATCCTCACAAGGTGTTTGGAGATACCTGTTCTGAGGTAGGCAGGGTATGCTTATTCTTTTTATAATACAGCTTTATATATTTTTAATGATAATATAAAAGTGGTAAGAGTGAAATAATATGAAATAATAATTATAAAATGAAAGCAAATAGAGAGTTGAACTAAAAGAAAAGTAAAATCTAAAGGAGTAATATTATAAAATTAGAAAATAGGATTATATAATTATAAAACACTGACACATAGATTAATCACACACAAACTTTTATTTGCTGCTCCAGCTGGGATCTTCCAATTTTTAGGAGCCATTCTTTTGTGTGCATTTTGAATTTATTTCCAACTAAACATAATATTTCTTGTGGGAGCATATTATAAATTTTAGGGCCTATAAAATTTGAATGTCTTTGGGCAAACGAAGATCTCACACGAGGAATATTTATTTTGCCTTCAGTTTTTGATCTTGTGCTTTTAGTGTGGTTAATGACGTATGGCTCTTTGTTTTTGTGTAAGTCCTCTAAAATTGACTTAATGAAATTTATATGAGATTTATGGTTTATATGAGGGTTACTAATTTGCCTCAGCAAAATTTATAAGTTATGTTTTGACATTGAAAGCGTGGTTTGAATGAGTTGCATGTGTGTATGTGTGTGTGTCAACTCGTGTGTACAACATCATGAGATTAACGATATATGTAGGAGTTCCAAAAATTTTTGTAGTCCGGGTGTCAATCATAGATAGAAAGGTGAATGTTGCACGTGTGTAAAGTGATAACCTAATCACCCTATAGCAGCTCATAACCCCTGTAAATACCTAGTAAATACTTCCAATTTTTTTTTCATCTATGTTGAGATGTCAAAAAAATGTAATAATGAGCCAAATAGAATATTTTTGAAATCCCCTATTTCTTGAGTTTTATTTCATTACACACAACTAGTTTCGAAATCTACAGTTGTTTTCATCGATAGGTGATCACAGTGTTTAATATTCTCAATATTTAAAGCATTTACTTTGTGGTTAGTCATTTTTACTTTTTTTTTCAGTGCATGTTTAACCTCGGCTCGTAACGCATGTCTGTGTTGAAATCTTTAGTGGATGTTGGTCTTTGGGTCGATTAAAAATCACATATGTTAGACATGTTGTGTTGTTTTGAGTGTGTGAATGGTGCTATGGTGGTGAAGGGTGGTGTTGTTTGCGTGCTGCGGTAGTTATTGTCCTGACGAAGAGACGGGTACGTCTCGAAACCGGTAGACATAAAAATCTCGGTGAGTGGTTATATACTAATATTATCAACAAAGTTTAAGTTATCACCTGTCGATGAAAATAACTAGTTTTCGAAACCCGTCGTGTGTAATGAAATAAACTTATAAAAGTGGTATTATATTATACAATTGTTTAATTTTTTTAAAAATAATCCTCTATTTGTATTTTTGTCTATAAACTAATATTTTGCTAATACCCACAAGTTAGTATGGAAGTATAGTTTAAGTATGAGAACAAGTACGTAGTACGTATGTATCCTTATTGTCCTCTGCGTGAACTGTGGATAGCACACGCCGTGGAGTGGCGGAGAGTCCCTCTCGTTACCCGGGAAACTGCGCTCCAGTCGAGGGCCTTCCCTAGCCCTGTTTTTCTGCTGATTTAATTTAGCAGACTTAATCAGGGGACAACACAAGAACCAAGATACTCAACCTTTTTTTCGTCGGCACCATCAGCCGATTTTGAAATATAATATCGTTGGTATACTGGCAAAAAACGTAACTCTAAAATTCCTTCATTTATTGATTCGGCAGTCACTTTGTGGTAAAATCTATCCATGTTTAATTAATTTTTTACTTAGTAAATACTACTATTTCATTTATTGATTCGGCAGTCACTTTGTGGTAAAATCTATCCATTTTTAATTAATGTTTTACTTAGTAAATACTTACCACTATTTCTTAAAATCTACTGTGACACGTATTTCGATGCATCCCGCATCATACGGTGTTTGAAAATGATGCGGAATGCATCGAAACACGTGTCAAAGTAGATTTAAAGAAATAGTGGTATTTACTAGATAAAACATTAATTAAAAATCTAAAATTCCTGTTTTATAAATCCCTGTTATTATTTTTTCTTCTTCTTTGAACCCTTATCCGCACTCCAATAGTGCATAGGGCACTGCATCATTTAAACGCATTGCTATCTTGATCGTTAACACATGTAGTAAAAGGTGATGAGCCCGCTGCTTCAGGTACCACTCCAGGGTAATATGAAATAAATATTACAGTGAAAAAATTACTTTTATTTTTTGCCCTTCCCCTTTGGAATCGAACTCGGGACGTCCAGAATGGTAGCCGAGCGTTCTGACCATTACACTACGGAAGTGGACAGAAACATTAAAACTTTTAGCCTTAATAAATCACCCGCCATAAAACTCGTTGTTGAATTTTACTTTTAAAACCACATTAATTTGACATTTCAAACTACTTTGGTGTATTTTTCTAGTTTACAGGACGTTTAAAACTTTATAATATGCATCATTAAGTCAATATAGCATATTTTCGAGTTAACGTTTTTTGCCAGTACACCCACGATATATTTTATGTATTATACGCGTATTCATTATAACGCGTTGTGATGGTTTGGGCATGTCAATCGAATGAGTTAAGAAAGAAAAGTTCAACAAGTTTATCAGGCGAATATGGTTGGTAATAGAAGCAGAAGAAGACAGTGGAAAACTTGCCAATAATTGAAGGTGATCAGGTCCGGTAGTAAAAGAGTCCAGAATATAAAAGAGGCGAAGAACGCTTGCAAAGACAAACTGGTGCGACGTTCTTTTCTCTCTGCGAAAATTTGGTTAGGTTTGGAGTAAGAATAATCGGCCGGTATATATGAGGAAATGCATGAATGTGGAAGAGACGAAGATTGTTTGCAAAAACAGATTGGTGTGGCAGTTTCTCTGCCTACCCCTGCAGGGAAGAGGCGTAACCGCACCATTTTCAAACACCGTAAAATTGATACGGTATTTGAAACTGCTTTCAATCTGATCCCGAATCAATTGATGAACTTTATTTTTGAATTAATGATTTACCCATTATGCATTCAATGTTCAAAAAATATTATCTTGTAAGAATTTATTTTAAAAAAAATGTTGATTTGAAATAATCGAGTAATGATTCATAAAATACCCTTAAACTTTGAAAAAAAATTGCTTCAGAAGGGTACAATGTGGAAAATTTTAATTTTTTATTTAATTTTTTTAAAAACATTATCAGTCCCATCATTATAACCTGTTAAATATCTCTTTCATTTCCTAGAAAACAGGCTTGGATATCCTAATATTCAACTCAAATATATACTAAATTGATATAAAGGTATGAGGTTCTAATAAATATTTAAATCACCCCTTACGCCCCACAGTTCGATAACCACTTGTTTACAAAAGTACGAACCCTTGGAATAAAAGATGAAGGTATTCCTTTTGAAAAGCTTCTGTCATATCGGAAAGTACACTCAGTTAAATAGAACTTTCCATAAATTTCTTTAGTAAATTTAATATTTAAACGATGAAAAACAAAATGAAAGTGTGTTTACATCTTTTTATTTAAAATCATCTCAAACAAAATAATAAAAGCTGTGTTTTCTCTTTATATTTTGTTAAATTAACTTTATTTAAATAATATCAGTTCAAGTATTTGCCTGCCTCCATAGTGCAGTGATTATCTTGTTTGACTGCCGTGCTGGAATTTTCGGGTTCGATTTTATGTGACTTTTCACTAATATACAAAATATTGATTACTCAGGGAGCATACTTTAATACTTATAAAATCTTGATTCAATTTTTTTTTTGAATACCCTAGATTACATGCTGAACCCAAGGGCTGATCACCTTTTTTGTGATGATCAAGATAACACTGCTTCTATACAAAGCTGTTCCTTATGCTCCATTGGGTGTAGATAAGGGTTGAAAGAAAGAGAAGTATATCTGCTTCACAAAACTATTTCTTTCTGACACTTCTCAGCACACAATGATGCTTAGGGCACCGCATTGCAAAACCAATTTATACCCTCATATTTATGTATCCATGTTAAAAAGGAATATACTCGTATTTAAAAATTATACAGTTTACATAAGTAAAGGAATACGTAATTGAGAAAATAATATAATATACTTACATATTATTTTCCCGTGAAAGCATTTTTATTATACACACACAAGTTTATTGTACGTATTATATTTTTTCGATGCAATAATTTAATGTGACCCGTAGCTAGTGGTTACGACGTTTGGCTACCAAACAAGAGATCGGTGGCTCGATTTTTGGCGGATTTAACATTCCAATATAATATTTTTTACTGTAATCCGAATCGTCTCTTGGGCCTGAATCGTAAAATTGATCAATTTGCTTTTATGTATTGTAGGAACACTGCTGACCTTATATTCCTGTATAAAATTTAAAATAATTATGTAGATTGCCCAGAGAGTGTAATTATCACTCATCAATTTTAGAGTCCCAGAAGCACAGACTAGAAACAAAAATTTATTTAAAATCCCTCAAATGCACATCAAGTCCTGCCAACATTCATTTTTAAATCGAGCCTGCGATATGTGTAATGTAATGCTTAATGAAATAGACATCTATAATGTTTCTTTTAATACATTTAAGAGAAATAAATATTATTGATGTCTATTTGACTAGTTGATAAAGAAAATTTCTATTATTTGATAAAAACATGTAATTTAAGTTTACTATATAGCTATACTTTTATGTATACGACATTTTATTTTAATTTTTGGATTACTTAAATGAAAACCTCTAATTGGAATGTTGTTTTTTAAATTTTATTATATTATGTTATATTTGTTAAATATTCTTTTGGTTTACCAATAAATAAATAAAAAACTATAAAAATAAAATAATCGACGAATGGGAAAGTGATAAAGTATTTGATCCAGTATTCTATAAATCACTGTGTTTGAATGAGAGAGAAAATGACATTTTAATTTGTATTATAACATTACAAAAATGAGAGGATTAGTTACCTTACGTCTTCAATAATCTTCGTAATCAATTAAATGTAAAACATCAACTTTAATAGAAAAAAAAATAAAAATAAATATCTCAGTTAGGTTAGGGGTCAAATGTGTGATAGGACAAGTTGAAAGTAATGCCATATTTGGCTCATTTACCACTTGTTTATTTATTTAAATATTTGTTTTTATTTATCAATTCATATGACTAACTTGACCAGTAGACAGGTATTTGAGAATAGTCAAGATTATGAACTTTCAGATATTATTCATTGATTTAATTTCTTAAAGTGTTTTATTTATGTTAATATATAAATAAAACACCTGTATGAAGCCAATTTATTGAGATTATTTATGTTAACATGCTTAGTTTTGAGAACTACAGATGTTCCCATCAATGTTGTATTTTCACATGTTGATGAGAACATCTGTAGTTCTTGATATTAGTAGAGTTTACAATAATTATCCCAAAAAGTCGGCACAAATAATTTATTTTAATTTGTTTTATTTTTTTTAAATTTATACATAAATTAATAAAATAACAACGAGACTCCCTAAGATATGGGATTTTTTAATTGAATTTAACATGACACCGTATTAAGTCCACAATATGTACGTACATTTTATGTCTAAAAAAATTAGTAACTTTAAAAAAAAACATGAAACTGTAAAAAATATATATATATATAAATTTTGTATATCAAAAGTGGTATTACACACAGTGAACAATGTGTACACTTTGTGTAATATGTACAATATATAATGACAAGGAGAGTCTTCTTCTTCTTCTTCTTGGTGTAGGCCTTGTGACATGTTTTTAAGAGGGATTAGCCTCCTGTGAGGTCGATTCCCAGCTGTCGATCCATCTCTTTGGCGGTCTACTCGGGAGTTGTCTACCTTGGGGTTGGCCGGACAGTACGATGTGGGGGGAGTTTAGATGGTTCCATTCTCCTCACATGCGCATACCATTGTCTCCTTCGTTGCCTTCCCCACCCAACGACATCTTCGATCTCGCATATCTTCCTTATCCTGGCGTATTAAGGAGAGTGTTAAAAAGATTTTTATTTAATCATTTAAAATATTTTCAGAGTAGCGCCAGTGTCGAGTATTAAATAGTATTCTGAGTATCTCGCGAGCCCATACAATGGAAATAATAAATAATAATTTATTCACGCGGTAGTGGCTTTCATCGGATTGTGAATGATAGGGGTAGGGGTTTGTAGTGTTAGGGGCTGGAGACACTTATTGCATTCCTCCCTTCATCCGGCCACCTGCACCAACAGGCTATTAAACGCCAACTTTCATCTGAAATAAGGGAAGATTTCATCAATTCAAATATGTTTAAGGACGTTTAAATACGGAGACCAAAGCTGACACTTTTTATTAATCGGGTTTAGGGTGCAACTTTCGAAGTCATTGTCGTCATTTTGTATTTTTTAGACTGTTTTCTATCGCAAAAAATAAGGATCTTGCGTAAATTCTGGAGAATCCCACTTTTTTCCGGAATACAAAACCTTTTAAAAAATAAAATCATTACGAATGGAAAAAATGTGTTCAATTGATTATCTTTTATGAATTTATAGGTTATCCATTTTCTTTTTGACATCAAATAAAATTGAAATTTAAGATGGTTTTATTTCTCAGGTTGGAACACGTAGTTTTTTGATATAACAAACAATTTAATGTTTGATAGTGATCATGCCAAGAGTTGGAATAATCAGCGTGTATGTATGAGGAGATGCATGAATGTGGAAGATTTGAAGATTATTTTCAAATACAGATAATTCTGGCGTTCTATTCTCTCTGCCTACCCCTGCGGGAAGCAGTATGAAGGTTAGTGAGCTAAGTTAGTTATACCACAGTTCAATTAAGTATTTTTCTAAAAAATTGTTTAAATATTCTTTGAAAAAAAGAAGCCGGGACCTACTTATTTCAATTCATTTGTATTTAAAAAATATATTAAAAAAAGAAATTGATGGTACATTGTGTATTTTTTATTGGTTTGGTATTCATTTTGTGGATGAACATGATTAAAATATAAAAACTAAATACTTGTACAATGTACAAGAAACATTTGAATTTATCGATGTAACATAAACGCGACAAGTTTCAAAAACTACAGATGTCCTTATGAGCAGGTGAAAATGCAAATCAGTTATTATAATATATTCACCAGTTGATGAGAACATCTGTGTTTTCAAAAAGTGACCTAATTCAATTTATTTATTTAATTTTCATATTTAAAAAATACAAAGTGTGTTTGTTTACTTTGAACATTCACGTACGTACAACCTTGTGAGCTTTTCATAGGTTGTGTATGTGTGTGTGTGTGTGTGTGCGTGTGTGTCTGTGAATGTTAAGTACTTGTAGTGATAGGAGGGAGGGGGTGAATTATACACCATGGGGGTGTGAATAAAAGATTTAGGCACTCAAAAAATAAATCACTTTCAAATTGAATTATTGTACAAAGAACATCCACATGGTATTTTCACTTGCTGTCTTCTTTTAAGAATTCGAGAATAAAATAAAAGTATAATTAATTCACAACATTTTGAGTGTGTCCAAATACTTATACTAAAATATAGGGTTTCCTCACTGTTTATATTTTTTCCCACGGATCTCAATTTTTTTTATATTTTCGACAAGTATTTGGACACATCAAAATGTTGTCAATTATAAAAACTGGTCAAATTATTAGCTGCATAAACAAATCAATCTTGTTTCTAGGCATTTGCCAGTATGTAAAAATAATTCGGGGCTCGGATCTTGCATACTAAATTTTATAAAAGGGTCTCGCTAAATGAAAGCTTTCTTAATCTAACACAGGTGGCAGTTGTGAACTCATATTATACATATGTCCTGTGTCCTAGGAGTTCAATTTTTTTTGTGTGTTGTTGTTTATAAAAGGTAGAATGGTGAATGTTGCACGTGTAAAGTGATCAATTGACCATCTTATGACAGATCATAAGCCCTGTAAATACCCAGAATTCCATATTCTTCTTAAGCCATGTAAAAATGCAATTGAACTCCCTTTATAAGTAATGTATATAATCCACATGAACCTTAGAGGGTTGCACTCTTTGCCTCAAGGTTTGTAATATAAATAAAAAGACAATGTATTTTAACATAAAATAGATAAAAATATTTTAAGGAGAAATATTCGTGTTTTTATTATTTACAAAAATACATAAATTTTATACTTTTTCTGTGTACCTAAGCGGTTAATTATTAAAAATAGGTATCAAGTTGTGTAGTGCGATCGAACCCAGAAACTGTGACTTAAGAGTCCGTGACACTAACCATGGGACCACAACCCGACAAATATTCTATGGGTAATTGGAATCACATGTGACTATTCAGAACGAAAGCGACATAAGTTTATGTTTTATGCCATACATTTTATCGTCGTTCGCCCCATAAAATGGTTAAATTGAAAAGCCAAACGTAAACAAAGATAAAAATAATTTACAGGCACAATAATAAATTTACATCTTACAAAATGACGGTAATATTATTATTTTTGTTACTACATACTTGGCTTATAACTCACCCAAGAATAATATTGAGGCAACTTGTTTATTCTGGAATTAAGCGGAGGTTTATGAATTTCCAGGAAAGAGTTACACAAATTACGCTACGGAGTAATAAATCTTTTAAGAGGTGAGTTTCTTATTTTTCTTTCTGTGCCACTTTTAACGAAGATCGGCGATCATCATGGCTATCTTCACTTTAGATGCTGCAGCTCGGAACAGAGATTTGGTGCTTCTGCCAAAACATTGACGTAGGTTTTTCAGCTATGATGTCCTTCGGCGTCCTTGAGTTCTTCGCCCCTCAATCTTTCCTTGTATGATTAGGTGGAGAAGACGATATTTTTCATTTCTCATGATGTGTCCGTAGTACATCAGCTTTTTCTGCTTGATGGTTGATAGTTTCTTATTATTAGCTTAAAAATTTTAATTATTGCATTTAAATACACTCCTGTTTTCATATGTTTATAAATGTTCATATGTTTATATGTATGTTTATAAACGAAATTGTAAATATTCGTTTGTCACAGGTGATTTATCTGTTATAGGTAATTGTTTTTTACAGCAATCGCAGCGCCACCTGTTTAACGTTACAGCAACATACGTATAACTAAACATTGCTCATGGCGGACAGAGTGCTTATCGACAGCTGATGTCACTTATCATGTACAATATTTTCGATTACATTGCTGTATCATAGATTTTTGTTGTTTTAATAGCTTCAAAAGAATGTGAAATTAAACATATTTGAAATGTGTGTTTTCTATTTTCATTATTTTTTAGTTAACCAGACTAAGCCACAGCAATTCGTTACCGACTACGGGTAGTTATTTTTAAAAAATGTCTAGGTTTATGGGAATAATTAATATTCTTATGAACTGTTTCACTATTCACGAGAAGTTTTCACTAAATAACAAATAACATAATTTAATGAGATTGTTCGGGCATACAAATCGAACCAGTGAATAAATAATAGTAAAAATATATTTAATAAGTTGGATGTAGTTGAAAATAGAAACAGAGAAAGACCGAAAGATAAATCTTCCTAAGATCAAATATTTAAAATATTTTTGATAGTGGTCAGGTGAAGAGTCGGAATAATCAAGGGGAGTATATGAGGAGATGCATGAATGTGGAAAAGGCGAAGAAAGTTTGCAAAGACAGTAGTGTGGCAATCTATTCTCTCTGCTTACCCCTGCCGGGAACCAGCGTGATAGTTAGTTATTTAATAATTTTGGATAGTATGCACACTATTCGCTTTATAAAGCGTTTTAAACAAAAAAAATTATCTAACTGTATAAAAAACTTTCTTTAATGTTTTTTCTTGTTTTTAAAGATTCAGACGACAATGGGAAAAGTAGTTGGACCTGAAGATAAGACAAATTTGATACGAAAATAACAGTTTAGGAGTTATCTGGAGCGAGCAAACAAGGAAGCGACCAGCATTTGTTTTACCAGAGCTCAACTGTTTTTGGTTAAAGTTTTCTTACGGAGTTTGTTCCTCGCTCTTCGTCCTAAATATTTGTTCAGCATTTCAACATGCCTTCACCAATTCAACTGCATACACTCTATAATACTTCATTTTATAATCGTAGCTCTTTTTCACAAATCCGTCTCGTTCGGGACACAGCAAACATTGCACACGCTTATCAAGATTATAAGATGCTAGTAAAACAATGTATCATTTTGAGTGTAAAGATCTTACATCAGATACCGAGGAATTAAATTATAGGAGTTTACTTTAAAAACATTACTATTAGATCCTGAGGAATTTAACTTACTAACTAACCATCACAAACTTTGTGGTATGGTAATATAACACTCTTCTTATCATTCATTGTTCTTTTTGTGTAATTCCACTTTTAAAAATTCGTTTGTCTATTATATAGAAATTAAAATATGTGTAAGTAAGTTAAAAATAGTAAGAAAGACACCATCTTTAGAAAATAAACTAAATCTTTGCTAACTCATTTCCACTATCTCCTTTTCCCCAATTCAATGGATCCGTAGCATAGTTGGGTGGACGCTCTGCTGCCAAATTGGGGTCGCGAGTTCGATTCCCGCCAATTGCAAAATGAATTCAAGAAATATTTATTTTCATATGGTCTGGGCATTTGTAGTGTATTTTTCACATCTACTTTCCCTATCCTTACTATCCTACCTGCAGACGAGCCTCTAAAATAGAAGCTTTGCGGGTTATTCCTTTGAAAAAAACTAAAACCCTGTATAGCGCCCTTGAGGTAGTGTATTACAAAATGGCGCCATATAAAGAATCCAAATTTATAATAATTTTTATCTTTCGTGCTTTTGAAATTTTAAAAAGATAAAAATATAAAAAAGTTCAATTAATTTCAATAATACGTCTAAAATTTGAATACAAAGTTTTTTGAGAAAGGAATTTAAATTTTTAGATTTTTTTTCAAATATCTTCATAATAAGAACTTTCCAGTAAAGCCGCTAGAATAAACGCACTGTCATTCTTCGTCTGTAAAAATCTTGAATACATTACTTGTAATCTCACGAATAAAATTGAAGGTCTTAGCGAGCCAAATAAGATAAAATATATTATTATTTTAACGACTTTGAATTATTCGTTTGTTTATTTGACACTCTTAAATGACTTTATCTGCATAATACGTAACACAATACTAACAAAACCTTGATAAAATATACTGTAAATTATACAAATTTGTATGCGGAAGACTGCTTGACAAAAACTGCGTCGAGTCCTTGAACACATATTTCCATCAGAGATTACCCAAATATACTGACACAAACGCATAGCTTGAATAAACGAAATAAGCACATGACGCTAACTCCTTTCGACAACGTCATATATCAAAAATAAGTAAATTTTCAGTTGTGCATGTTTTCGGAATGCCCAAAAAATGTTCTATATCCCAGCATAAGCGGGATATTTTTGACTTGATATTTACCCGCTACATGGCAGAAAGTGTTGTTTTTTGCATTTTGAAGAAAATGTATTGTTCAATAATTTTTTTAAATACACTCAATATTTTTCAAATGGAGGAAAAACCTTCAGATTTTACCATAAAAGATCTGTTGCACAGTAAAAAGTTCAATAAGCGGCTTGATATTTATTTTTAAAACATTTCATTATATTCTTAAACTTTAATAACAATCTCCTAAAAAATCAAGTTTTTTGATACATGACGTTGTTGAAAGCAGTGAGCGACATGAGTGAATTTGCGTTTCAAATATACTTTGATTTAAACGCTTCTACTACTTTCTGTGCAAGCTGAGGATCGGAAATACAAACTGTACTAGCATCCCACCTCAAAAAATCAAGGTTATCTTAACTTGTACGTTATGTGCGTGTGAAGTGTAGGATGAAACTGTTGATCGTGTACTTTTTAACTGCCCCTTACTTCCTAACCTTGAGTTTCTGCAGGACATTAGCTCGGAGGGTTTGTCCTTCCCGCTAAATGTCTAGCACCTCATATCGCTAAACTCTCCAAAAATAAATAATGCAATCATAAAGCAATTAAAAAAAATTATAAAAAACATTTGTGTAAGTATTAGTAACAATTTTTTTATGTTAATTTACAGCATAATAATAATAAAAAATATCAGTTGTTTGTGGCACGTATAACTCAATTTTGGGTGCTTTGCTAAAATAAAAAAATAAAAACGCGCCTACATACATGAGTATGTGCATGTAAAATTCGATGTCTCTGCCCTGACTAATTGACATTTTTGTTTAATTTTCGTATTCAAAATTGTAAATTTTAATTTTATGGAGTATTTTATTTTTAAATCCTTGTCGTTTTAAAAGAATTTTTAAGCAAACGTAAACTGATTTTTGAGTCTTAATTGTTAAAGAATGACTAAATTTATCTTAATTTTTTTTAACAACGAGCGCATAGTTTACATTTCAAATTAGATCGGTAATTACCGCAAACTGAAATGAAGGTTCCTCTGTAAAATTTAGGCAAAAAAAGATACTAAGAAATATTTTATTTACCAAGTAAAAACACATAAACAAATATTGGTTAGCAGCGAAATGCACTTTGTACATATTTAAGTACATTGTGATACTATTTTATTATAATCGGATTTTTTACAACTTTTTTATTATCAAAGTGCAAATTAGTGATTCTGTTATTAATCTCCAAATTAATGAAATGTCACTAATCAAACAAGTAGGAATGTAAAAAATCTTCTGTTTGTTTTACATTCTTGATCCCTCTGCTTCAAAAATATAACATAATAAAAGATATCTTATGACCACTTTCCTTGTTATCACTTTTTGAATAAACAAATAAACGTACTACTAGAAAGCTGTTTAATAAATTAATCCTAACTTAAATTGCTTTAAATTAGGATTAATTTTTAAATTAAATTAATCCTAATTATAAATATTTAAAATTGCAAATATTATATCGTGCCTAAATATACTAATTCCTACTAAATTTCTACTAATACCTTATATGTATAACTAAAACGTAAAAAAATATTAATACAAAGAAGTTGGTAGACTCAGAAAAATAGTTCAAAGCGATGTAAATTAAATGAACAGAGATACATTTTTATTTCTATTTTTACTTAATAAATACCACCATATCTTAAAATCTATTGTGACATAATATTCATCATCATTCAAACACCATGATAATTTCAATAAGAAAATGATGCGGAATGCATCGAAACACGTGTCATAATGGATTTTATGAAATGTGGTATTTGCCAAATAAAACTTAAATTAAAAATGGATAGATTTTAGATACCACAAAGTGACTGCCGAATATGGTCCGAGACTTACCTAACCCAATAAACAATATTTTAATTTTGCATGTGCACTATTTTTTAAATGGATATAACTTTCAAAAACTAGTTAAGATCGTATAAATATCTCAATAGAGACAAATTAGTTCAATTTAGATGGAAATATATAAGTATTTCTGCAATAAATATAATAATAATTAAATAAAATCAAAAAGTATGAGTCAAAATCCACGTGTATAAACATAGCTATTAGTCCTGATTACCTTTTTTTTAATCAAACCCTTATCCGCACCCCAATGGTGCATAGGGCACTGCATCATATAAACGCAGTGTTATCTTGATCGTTAACACACGAGGAAAGGTGATCAGCCCTCCGCTTCAGGTACCAGTCCAGGGTAATATTGAATAAATATTAGAATGAAAAAATCATTTAAATTTATTTTACCCCCCCTAGGAATCGAACCCGGGACCTCCAGAACGGTAGCCGAGCGTGCTGACCATTACGCTACAGAGGCGGACTCACTATTTATTAAATCAAAAGCATTATTAACTTTGTGTTAAAGTAATATAACATTCTGCTTATCATTCATCGTTCACTTTGTGTAATACCACTTTAATAAACAATAATTTATGACTACCGGTTTCGAAATAATCATTCCATCAACAGGTCATCAAAATGAAATTGTAATGGTCTGACATTTGTACAAAAATAAAAAATTGAAAGAGAGTAAGAAGACAAATTAATAACAATGGGAATATTTTTAAAAGTGGACTTGAAGTTAAATTTAGTTGGTTATTTATTCTGATTACTTAAAATTTAAACAGATGGACAGATGGGAGCACTAAAATTTGTATAGAATTTCGAAATATTAATAATATGATAGGTAGAATGGTGAATGTTGCCCTATTTATTAGTAATCATTTAAACCGGCCAATAGCAGGTCGTGAGTCCATTAAATACCCAAACTTCCATACTCCCATCTCAATAACTTATTCATCTTTTTTTGAGAAAGGAATTAACTGTGTAGGTACTATTTTTGACCTAAGAGCAATTCTTTGTTGACAATACATTATATCTTTTCATAGATCATATATGTACTGGGAAGATCCATGCGTTCATTTTTCATGTTTTTTGTTGGATACAAAAAAAAATATATTTTTAAATATGTTTTATTCAGTTGGATGGTACTACTTAGTAAGATTACATTTTATACACTCTTTGATTTTTTTCAATATTTGGCATCAACTAAAAATAATTTTTAAACATATTGTATAGTAAGTACCTATTTATTGCTATTCTTGTCTTACATGCAAATCGATTTCCATGGCTGGCTTATATTTTTTTTTGAGATATTAAGTTTATAAATACTTTTCTTTTCATATTTACAACTTAAGACTATTAATATCTACAGTTCTCGATTTCATCTTTCGGTCAAATATATTAAACTTGTTCATTTGAATCGCATAAAATGTGACAAAGATTCAAGATTGCGCTCATAATGTACTTAAAATCGCTAATCTATTACATTTTATTTACAATGACTAGATAGGTACACAACAAATTTCGTTTATTTATCCGAAAATTCACAGAAATTGCTAATTATTTATCATTTCTTATGACGTTAAAAAAACCACTTGTATTGCTTCAATTTTCAGCGCTTAGCGTCCTGAAATTTCTTAAATTTCACGCTCAATATTGCTGCGCGAATATCATTTCACTCAGTAAAAAGTTATTAACATTTGGCTCACTGTTCCCTAGCCGTTGTGTGGGATTGTTTTCTCGTAGGTCATCTTCGCTGGAACAGTAGCTCCGGCTTCATCTGCTCCAGTCGTCGGGGGGCGCGAGGGGAGAGAAGGCGGAGCGCCGCGCGGGGGCGGCCGTGCAGGGCGGGGGCGCCGGAGGACCCAACAGGGACTCTATGGAGAAGCCCTGGCCCAGCTTTCTGGAAGACATCAGCTCCGTGCGAGGCGCCGGCCGCAAGGGACGGGGCGCCAACAGAGGCGGGGGAGGCAGCCCTAGCGGCGGCAGGCAGTAAGGGAAAAGAGACAATGGAAGAGGCAACGGAGGCAGGCAATAAGCTTCGGGTCCCAGCAACGAAGCCAAAGCTCGCTGCTCCCTCAACAACATACCTCCCGCGGGCCTCTTATACCGCTTACGCCTTCTCAAAAAACTTCCGTTGTCAAACATATCCTCAGCCAACGGATCCAAAGTCCAGTAGTTTCCTTTTCCAGGGTTACCCGGCTCCCTCGGGATCTTTATAAAACAATCGTTCAGCGACAGGTTATGCCGGATGGAGTTCTGCCACGCCGGAAACTTCTCCCGATAGTACGGGAACCGCGTCATGATAAACTCGCAAATCCCGCTGAGAGTCAATTTCTTGTGCGGAGACTGCAAGATAGCCATGGTGATGAGAGCGATGTACGAGTACGGCGGCTTGATGAGCCCGGACTTGGGCTTGCTGGACGGCGACGCGTCGCTCTCGGTGGACCCGGACATGAAGACGGGAGACGCGTCGTCCACCGATAGCGGCTCCTCGTGCTTCTGGATGTACTCCAGAGACATCTGCTCCCTCTTGCGGAGGTACTCTTCCATCTCGCTGTCTTCCCTGGACGGGTAGAAGTCCGGCTCGGGCTTGCTGTCGCACAGGCGCACGTAGCGCTCCTCGGGGGCGAGGGGGCGCAGGTCGAGGGCCTGCCCCGGGCCCCCTGCGGCCCACTCCTCATAGCTCATTCACGCACTACTTCCGCACTCCTAACATGCCTCCATCCGAGACATAGAACACAATCAAATAAAATAAAAGCCACCAAATTAATACTCCAATACTCGATCAAAACAAACGACGAACGATGCCGGATAAGTTACATGAAAACTGAAAACTTTCAGTCAAATTTCGAAATTCATTTTACAGAATAAAACAAGCGTCGGAAAGCACATCACATTCGAAGAGTATCAAAAAATAAACTGGTATATATTTTATGTTACGAGATTTCTGTGATGCGAAAGTTTTTAGTTTTCAGCGATGTTTTTCACGACGCCGTTTCCGGCTGACAGTTGGCGGCGTCTCTCGGCCGAGGAGTGTAGTGGATTGAGCGGCGCTGCGGCCGCCGGACGCCAGTGGTGTAGCTCCGCCCCGGAGGCGTGCCGGGGGAGATCGATGCCTAACTTCATAACGGTCCACCGACAGACTAAACTTTGCAGCCCGGTTATTGCGCGGCTAAACGGTGGCGGGTGGTGGCGACTGCTTGCTGACTGCGATATGAGGGGTGATAAATAATATTATGGCTATTGTAATGATACAAAGCGTAGATACGTACTTACCAAATATTATTAAGCGGGATGGTTGGAAGTCATTTCAAAGCGATAGATACAATTATATATCAGATGTAGTGAAACGTTATAATGACACAACAACAAGCGACAAATTTCTAACGGAGATTTATTTTTTTAAATTTTATTATGGAACTTAAAGTAACAGTTATATCATGTTTTAAGCATATACGAGTATTACAAAATAAGTACATACTTGTACTGTTTCAATTACAAAATTCCACATTTCGGAAAAATGCCTTAAAGGGTACATATAATGGAGTAACTAACCAACCAAATATATTGATGGACACCTTCAAACGTTTGTAACATAACGAATTCTTGTTGGAATGATGCATATCAATGACATTTAATATTCGGTACTCATAAAACTTTTTTTAAATACTTAAATCTAAAAACAATATTCTGACTCATATCAGTCAAGTCTACCAATTGGCAAGAATTGGCTTGACCATAAACGAAATCAAAATAAGAAAGATTTTTTTTTTTTTAAATTGTATTTTCTATACAATATTTGTTAACAGTGGTAGATTGAAAAGTTGAAATAATAATAATAATAATAATCTGGGATGATTTACAAAGCACCATTTTTGTAAAAAAACTACGTCAAGGGCGCTTACAAGGGCAAACTACGAAAGGCTCCACACTCAACACAATTTAGAAGCGTCCTCGAAAAAATCAATTTACATCATTTTTAAACTTGAAACACGATCAAAAATAGAACAAATGAACAAAAAATACGATTTTCCCAAAAAAAAATTCATAAGAAAAACTATTTTCTTGCTAAAAAATACTAAAACTTATTTTTATTAAAAGTATTTGAAAAAAATAACCTAACTCACAGTTTTTTTTATTCATACGTTTATCAGTTATGTCTAATATTATTGGTAATAAAAACTACCAGTAATATGAGAAATTACGTATGAGAAAATACGTAGTAAGGAACGTTTTACTGGTTGGCACGAAAAGTATTACAAACTACCAGTAATACGTATTAATACGTGTTAATGCGTATTATTAATATACCAGTAATATTATTAGTACTACTCCTATTAATCAACAAAAAAAAACAGTTTATCATTTTAAAAAATGAGATGTATTTTTCCTGTAAAAAAAATCTAACACACTTACAGTATTTTATTCTTACTTTGATATGTTTTACTGGTAGTCTCATTATAAAACTGCCAACAAACTACCCGCAGACTTATTATAAGTTGTCCAAAAACTTTATACAACAGTTGATTAATTTCTCACCACGCTACACCCATGGACCGCAGCTCGTAACCCCAGTATACCTTGGCAAGCAAAACATTTACCCCACGGCATAGATTGGAGGGGGTGTCCTTCAGCCAATCAGGAGCCGAGGGCGGATCCAGCGGCCAACATGTCAGCTGGGGGCGTGGCCAGCCGGATCCCATTATGCCGCGTTATGCAAATAATATTCTGCACAATGTACACATTGGTCCGGGATTGTGGGGGCGGGTGGGCACCCTTTGTACCACCGAACGCCCAGGGCTGAGAACTAGACCAATTTTGCAAATCACTACTAGCGAGACAAGGTTGGTTACCACTGACCATAATGAATTATTTTTATTCAATTTTTTTCCAAAGATTTTTTTTCAATTTAAGGCCAGATCTCAAAATGGCGAGATTTCAAGAATTAAGGAATTTCAGCATATTTTATTTTATTTTATTTTAAAAGCATTGTTAACTTTGTGGTATTATGATATAACACTTTTCTTGTCGGGCTGTGGTCCCGTGGTTAGTGTCGCAGGCTTTTGAGTCAGAGTTTCTTGGTTTAAACCCACTATACCAAAATTTGATACCTGTTTCTGATAGTAAGCAGCTTAGGCTCACAGAAATAGTATGAAATCGAATTATTTTTGTAAATAATAAAAACACAAATGTTTCCCTTTTTTAATTAAAAAAATCATCGTTTACTTTATGTAATACTACTTGAAAACTCTACTTCACAACAATCGGTTTTGGAAAAACCATTTCATCATCAGGCTACAGTTGACCTGATACAAATAACGTTACAGTAATGATAAGGAGAGTGTTAAGCATAAATGCGCTGTTTTTGTTTGTATGTCTCAAATTATATATGCTATTGTACGACGGTAGTTAGAAATTAATTGAAAACCCACACAAAGAATAAAATAATTTGTTCATATAAATACACTACGTAGATGTCAGCTCGAAGCTGAAAAACGTATACCATATACAATACCGGTCGAATCAAATTCGGGTGGCTGTGCCACCCGAATTTGCTTCGACCAGCGAAGCATCAAATTAGACCAAGACCAAGAGTATCAAATTTATCGACCAAAAGTATCAAATTTAGAAATCCTGAAATTCTGAAAATGGAGCTCAAATTCATCCCCCCTCAACAATCAACATAACCACATGTGTGTTTACTGTACCTATCAATTGCCAAAGTGCTTTTCGTGTGAATTGTGTAAGCTTATATGATATTATTCCATCATACAAAAATTATAATTAATATCAAATGTTACCATCAATAAATCAAATTTATCTTTCTATTTTCTCTTTCTCCTTGGACACAAACTAACTAATTAACCATCACGCCTCTTTTTCACGTGGGTAGACAGCGAGAACAGAACGCCATACCAATCTGCCTTTGCTAACAATCTTCGCCTCTTCCACTGACCGAATATATTGACTCCTGACCAGACCAATGTCAATTTATAAAAATACTTGATATGCTTAGATTTGAATTTAACATAATTTATGTAATAAAAATTTAATTTGAACAAAAATCCCTTTCCAAAATGTGTTCAAATCTTTGTACATAAAATGTTCTCAACCTTATCCACACCAAATAGTGCATAGGGTACTACATCGTAGCGACGTAGTTTTATCTTGATCGTGAATCAAATGAAGGTAAGATGATCAGTCCAACGCTTCAGATACCAGTTCAGATAGATATCAAATAAATGTTGGAGTGAAAAATCTTAATTAAATATTTTTATCACCTTAGGAATCAAACCCTGGACCTTGAGCATAGTAGTTAAACGCTTCAAGCACTTCAGTACGGAGGCGGATAAAAAAATACTTGATTCAAATCTGATGTATAAAGTGATTAACTTAAATTTACCTGTGACATGTCGTAAGCCATGTCATAGGTTAGTTTAATTAATGTCGTAAACCCAGACTTATATATTTCCATATATCCTTTATCTTTTTTTGCGTTGAGATATTAATTTAAAAAATGTGTTTATTTTTAAAATATTTATAGCGTTTACTTTGCGATCAGTCATTTTTCCAAATGTGACTACAAATATAACTACTCACCAAAATTTTGTTCTACCGGTATTAAGACGTACCTGTCTCTTCGTCAGGACAATCACTACACCAGCAAACTACACTACACGTCACTACCAAATCACTATTCACACACTTACAACTACAGTGAAACCCGTTAGATTGAACACCTTCTCTGAATGAACACCTTTCTACATTATATACATTGAACACACACACATCTATGTTCTCTCTTATTCACCTTTTCTGAATGAACACCTTTATACTTTGAACATTGAACATTAAAAATAGTATTTATCCTTTAATTACACACTGTTAGAATGAACATTAAATCATTTTAGATAGGATAAATATTGGTAAATTCTATTATTTTGCAAAAGCTGGAATTCAAGAAATGACATTAGAGTCAAGTGCTAACGATAGTCATGTTGATGAACAAGAATTACAGGATTTAACAGCAACTAACGGATTTGCAGATCTTAATAATCCTTGTGAGGATGTTCCAGCATTTGAAACATCCACAGAAACTGGTTGAGAGGAAGATCTTCTTTTTGTATCTCTTGAATCATCAGACGAAGAAATTGAACCAATTGTTCAAGAAATTCCAATTTCACAATTTCCAATTTCAGCCCACATTTCTTTAAATTAATTTTATTTTTTATTTTTTTTTATTTACCTGTTAAATTGAACACCTCCTTACATTGAATGTTTTTTTCAGTGCACTAGTGGTGTTCAATCTAACAAGTTTCACTGTACATTAAATATCAATCAAATACGTTTTTGGTCGACGCGAGGACCAACATGCACTAAGAATCACAGAATAACGAGCACTAAAGGCTTTAAGATTCTAACATGACTTACATTTCGCAGTATTTTTTATGAAGATATAAGATTAAGGGTGTAGCTGTCAGCCCTGCAAGCTACGAGTGGCTCCTTCCCCTAAGGACGGGGTGGGACTCGAAGGAAGGCAATTCTTCGACAAAAACAAGTTTCATAGCCTTCTTTGTTGTTTATTAAGATGAAACAATCGCTCTTAAAGAATTCAACCAAAACAAATTGAAGGAATATGAGAATTTTAGAATTCTTTAGAATAAGCGTCACTACAATTCTTCAAATCGTTTACATTATACACTAGAATTATTATTTCTACTTGTTTGGTATCTAATGGGGGTGGAAAAAATGAGAAATAAATCTTAATAAATATACTTTTAAATATTATAATGGTAAATAATATTTTTGTATCATATAATTAATGAAAAAATGCACTTCTGTTTAAAGTAAAATGTGAATCTATTTTTCCTTTATTTTTTTTAATGTTTAGTGAATCTAATTTAATTCTCATCTACATAATTTAAAACTCCAAGTAGTGTGAATTCTTATTATCTCTATTAATTTAAATTGTTTGTTCAAAATTTTAAGCATCCTAAAGGTATTCACCGATTATTTTGAAATTTCGACACAATGTTGCATTCGAATACAAGCGTGTTTCCGTGACATAAAAAAAAGAACAATGATGAAATGGCAGCGCCATGTTTTGAAGGTGTCAGCAACACAATACCAAACATCCCTCATGACGAACAGCATGCTTCTTGATAGCTGCTAAAATATTTTACACACCGAAGCATTTTAAAATAAAACATTAGAAATGACTGCTTTATATTTCCTTTCTTTTCCATTTGATAAAATCTGAACCACAGCAACGCGTTATCGGGTACAGTTAGTTAATACGAATAAAAAAATATATACAACCCACTGTTTGTAAAATACTACCAGAAGGCCAACAAACTTGACTCTAAAACCTTCCTACGGTTCACGAAACACAGTTGTCATGTTTTACCTATTTAAATATAACAGCACTACGGCTTTTGAGTTATTATACCTGAAATGTTAACATTTTTATTCAAGAAATAGTTAATTTGTTTTAATAAAATTAGAAATAAACACCCCCTTTTTATTTTGGTACCTTTAAATTTGTATATACATTTTACTCTAAATTTAATTACTTGTTTTTTTAATGAAAATTAAACACTTTGGGTTTCAATTAATATGAATATTTTCAGTGCTGTTTTCAGGTAAGCCAAAGAGTCTTGCGTTTGAAATAGGAATCAAGTTGTAGCAGAGTGGTAGTTGAACCAAGAGTCTCTGACAATAACTACGGGAACACAATCCGTCTCAAGATTTATATTACTCTTTTTTTTAATATCCGACATTTTTCATGATACACAATTTAAAAAACAGCAATTGGTGTTAAAAATCCCTTGAAAGTTAGGAATATACTCGTATAACCGACTAATATTTTACAATTCCGATTAAAACCGATGATATTTCAAGATAAAATATTCAAAATTGTTTTGCGAAAATCCATTTAAATGAAAATGCGTTGATCAAAAAATGTATTTCATGATTTTCTTTCATAAAAAATAATGTAAAATAACAGATATTTACCTAGATTATAATTTAATAAGTATCATAAATAAATTCATTATAAAATGAATATTGTGCGCATGTTCCATTTCAATATCGATGTGCCCTACGTAAAGGGCTCTAACTACATTTTTGTCAATTTTGAGATATTTGGTGTATGTTATCAACTGACCGTTATCTACAAATATAAACAAACAAAAAAATTCTTTTAAATAAATTACGCCTAGTTCTCTGGCGTATAAGACGCTATCTACATCGAATTTTCGAAATGAACTGAACTCCCAAAGCGCTAACTACTTAATATTGACAAGGCATAAAATTTTAGAACGATTTATTACATTATTTTATCATATTTTTCAGATTTTATCATAAAAATTTCAGCTAGTTTTCAGTTCAGCGCCTAAAAAATGATTCAGGTTACCGTGCCTACATCATGTTGGTCATATTACATATAATAGGCGCTCATAGCACCCGAGAGAACTCGGAAAGGCAGTGACAGGCAAATATTACGGAGATTTCTCCATCCCTCCACCTCTTCAAGCCTCCTGCGACCCCGGGACGTTATTTGTTATGTAAATCTGAGGGGGTGTAAAAAATCCCGCTTAGGATATGCGTAAAGATGTGCGGCGAGGAATTCTAGAAAAATCTTTCTGGATAAAGAGATTTAAATACGGCCAGTGGTGTCTTTATTGAATGGAAATGAGACCTTTTAAACGTTCAGTTTACATGTTTTCTTTCGGCTTAGATATAGATATGCATGGTGTCAAATTTTAAAATAATAAATAGGAACAAATTAATTTTAATTTAGACAAAATATAAATAATGGATCGTTATTGCAATTTATTGTAGATGTCCGAAGAATATTGCTATATACTCAGAAAGAATCTCGCCAGATGTGGCGTTTAAACAAGCATGATAATGGACATAATAGTGGGCAAGGATGTGTATATATACAACGTCAAAAAAATAAAGTGGTGTGAATGTTTTAATATATGAAAATGGTGAACTAGGGTATATGGTATAAATTATTAGTTTATAAAGTGATCACGCCTTGCTAATGCTCAATGTCATACATCCGTGATTTTTTTTTATCAACAACATTCGTATTTTGTGCATATCTAAATCTTTGTATGCAAATACTTGACTCAACCCTCGTGTGATTATTATTAAAGATAAGGATATCGAAGTTGGGTCATTTTACAGTGCTTACGATTGTGATCCATATTATTTTTCATAAACCTATCTCCTTAAAAAATGTGGCACCGTTTTAACAACAAAACATTTTTTTACTCACTTATTTATATTTAAATGCTATGGTAGTAAAGGTAGACCTGAAAATTATCTCCGCTATGGCAGTCGAAACGTCGCAATTCACAATGATAAATTAAGGTGTGTTGTTTAAAATCATTAATCGTTTCCCGATAAAACTGCGTAGGTATATGCCAATTCGAAGAAATTCGATTTAATATTTTGGGGGGATTGAGTCGATTTATTTTCAAAACTGAACAGGAACCTCGAAAATCAGTTCCTTCTCTAAAGGCACCTAGCACATTTTAGGAAAAGCCACTCTTAGCAATATATGAAAATCTCCCCGATTAAAAAAATAATCACATCCCTGACTTAACGCCATTTTTTGTCATAGAGGGTTTTTTATGATTCGCTATAAAAAAATCCGCTTTTTATGATTCGCTATATATGTCCGCCTCCGTAGTGTAATGGTCAGCGTTCTCGGCTACCGTTCTGGAGGTCGTGGGTTCCATTCCCAGGGGGGGGGGTTAAATAAATATAAGTGATTTTTTCACTCTAATATTTATTCAATATTACCCTGGACTGGTACCTGAAGCGGAGGGCTGATCACCTTTCCTTCGTGTGTTAACGATCAAGATAACACTGCGTTTATATGATGCAGTGCCCTATGCACCATCAATGTGCGGATATGGGTTCGAATGAAATATAAAAAATACTTAACCTTCTTAATTCAAACTACTTTTTATTTAAAAATTACTTTCCGATATTTACAAAATACTCGTTATTTAATTTACATATGAACTTGTGTTTTAAAAAAATGTTAGCACTTTCTTAATTACAAATTCTTTGGAAAAGAAAAATGAATTAGAACATGTATACCTACATTGGTAGGCACCAGCGCTGTTCTTAGCGAATGCGAGGCTTGATGCAATTTTCTTTTAAGGTCGACGATCTGAAAAACGATTTTTTTTTATATTTTCTTTAAAATATTCGATATTCGCTATTTATTGAACGATCAATGAACCGTTAAAACTTTTGGCCATTATCACTAGGCGCGATGCCCTGTGCGACCACATCTGGCAAACACCCTAGAGACGGGTTTAGTAAGTACCTACTCAAGATTGATATTATTATTATCGATTTATATTTACAACAATAAATAAAACTTTTCCCAGGGCCGAAATAAAAAATAACAAATTATATTCATATTTCTTTATCTACTTGCAATTTCAGGCGGGGAAAGCCTACAAATTAATTTTCTTTAAACTCAAGTAATATGTCATGTATCTGTTTTTTTTTCTTACAACACCGTTTTAGTACTGAAAAAAAAATTTCTTCCAAAAAAAGTTATTAAAAGGTAAGGAGCTAAAATAAATTTCCAATAAGTATTCTTCAAAAATGTGGCGTATTGAATTGTATATTGGCGAGTACCCCCTTAAGTAAATAACAAAGTTCATAAATAAGGACAAAAAGTTATCCGTAAATATTACTAGTGCCATCTATTGCTGTCCAGCGTTTTATAAAAGGAGTGTACTTATGAACATTGGTTTGAAACTTTGATGAAGAAGATTCTTTCGTGATTTTTATTATATTCTCACAGATGTCACTACTTATCAATTTAAATATTATTTTGAACCCTTTGTTTTCTTCTTTGAAAAACTATTAATTTGCAAAATGTATGTATTTAGTAATTATTTTAACTAATAAATTTTATTTTATAAAACGATTTGTTACAACCACATTATCAGTGTATGTAATCAACGTATCATAATATAAGATAACATCGTATTAGCAACGCTTTACTATTTTACCAAATAGAACAAGGTAATCGAAAAAAAGCCTATCATAGAACTGATTGTTTATTGCATAGATAAATCTAATGATAGAATAAAAAAAAACAACAATTATCGAAAACGTTTCGATTTTTTTTACGCTAAAAAAAATATTACGCTCACCGTATAAAATGTAAAACCATTTTAAAACCCGCCAAAAATATTTTTATGTAACTTCACGTGTTGTAAACAGTTTAAGTATTTCGTATTAAGTAAAAACATTATCAGACAGCGTACATACTTATTTACGTTTTGTTTACATGGGTGTTTATTATAATCGCTGTTTATAGCGCGTGGGAATGAAAAATGACGCATTGAGTACGTCAGAATAGTACGTAACACGTAAGCACCTCACCTGTCAACAGCAGGTAGCTAAGAATCTGGGATCCTTTTCAATCATAAATATTATCAAAAGATTTCAAGCGTCACGCAAGGATAAAGACTGGTAATATCTATTGTAAAAGCGCTACCGGCTTTTTTATCTACGGTAAGCGGCTTAAGAAGCACCAGTGGCCATAAATACCCAGGTGCCTACTGATTTAGTAATGTTTAGGTTTTTTCAGTTCGTGGTGAAGTTTTGATAAATACCGTTAAACTCGACTAAACTAATCATGTATGTTGACATCGCAATATACATGAAAAAATTATGGAAATTTAAGGATTTTATAGGGCTTACGATCTGTCATAAGTGATCACTTTATGCACGTGAAACATTAACCGTTCTACCCATGATTGACAACCTCACTGCTCAAATTTGAGAGTTTTAAATATCTTTTGATTGATACCTTCTTTCGTTTGCGAGCTCTCGGCACCATCTACGATTGAATTAAGTTTTTTTTATACTTTAACCAGCCTATGACAGGTCGTGAGTCCTCTAAATACTCAGACTTCCATATTCTTATTCATCTTTGTTAAGATATAAATATAAATAACTCCTAAGTGGACAAATTCAAATTTGTGAACAAGTCAGCCACAATTTGATACATATTTTATATTATGAGACGCTTAGGTTTAAACAAATAATATGAAATTGCAGTATTTTTGTAATTAATAAAAACACAAATATTTGTCTTTAAAAAAATAGTAATAAAAAATTGGACACACTAAAAATAGTGTGTACAATTATGTGTTGACTGATTAGTTTTGGAATTGGACCTTAGATACGGTGGGTTTTTTTCAGAAACAAGGAAAAATACGTAAAACGTAATTTCAGATCTATTTGCTATCCTTTTTTAACGATAACAACATTGTTAAGCTGAATGAAAATTAAAACAAGAACAAAAACAAAAAACATCTTCTTATATGATTTTGTTAATTTACAGATACGATATCAAATTTATAAGCTGGAGAACACACAGACCGCTCAAAGCTTCTATGTGTGCCCCGCTTTGGTGCCTTTCTTTTATTATTTTATTTATCTGACATATGACACACCCTATCCAGAATCTATATGTTGCACAAGATGTCCTAAAAAATGTTTTTGACAGCTGGTATGTAGAATCGTTAAATTCATCAAAAATGTGAATGATGTTAAAACCTCTTTTTCCTTTTTTATACGACAACTTTTGTAAGAGCGGATTAAAATAAATGTTTATGTTAGGTAAAAAAGGATTTTATGGACGCAATAAACCATTTTTTACGAATCTTATAACTGAAGCTCTAGAACCCGATTCATAAAATTTTAAAATGTATAAGTACCTAGTAACGACATAACTTAATGAAGTAGTCTGCCTATCTAAGCTTAGGTTCATATGGCATATATGTACGAGTACATTATGTCAAGTACCTACCAATAAAACTAAAAATAATGACATAAATTATTAAAAGAAATAACAGTGTTTTAAAAGTGAAATTGAAATTTTGTATACACACAATCACGTGTATATGAAATATTGTCCGCCTCCAGTTTTAGCGGTTAGATCATCTGGCTAACATGCTGAAGGTTCCGGGTTCGATTCCCAAATGGGTCCACATTTATGTGTTTATATATATATATATATATATATATATATATATATATATATATATATATATATATATATATATATATAAATATTATATATATATATATATATATATATATATATATATATATATATATATATATATATATATATATATATATATTTATATATATATATATATATATATATATATATATATATATATATATATATATATATATATATATCTATATATATATATATATATATATATATATATATATATATATATATATATATATATATATATATATATATATATATATATATATATATATATATATATATATATATATATATATATATATATATATATATATATATATATATATATATATATAAATATATATATATATATATATATATATATATATATATATATATATATATATATATATATATATATATATATATATGTGTGTTTAAAATATATGTATAGCAACGATATGACATTACTAGTTAAAAGGTATTTATTTTATTTTTATTCATTTTATTGAGCTGAAGTGTATAAACCTCTAAGGTTTTATCATAGAATTTATCTTAAATACAATATAAAATATAAGTAATAACATAAATGATTAAAAGGAATAACAGTGTTTTTTATGTGAAATTGAAGATTAACGCATCTCGATAAAGGAATAAACGAGTTACTTTTATCTTATTTCGTATAAGAAATCATATTTTATTTTACTATGTGGTATGTTGAAAATGTTTATAGGTGTGTATGGCTCAGAGTTTGTGTTATTAAATATTAAATAAAGGTTTTGAATCGAATCGTAAGTTGTGCCGACTACAAGAAATGCCCTTTTTTTACGAACCCAAAACTTGATTTAAATTTATTTCTTTACCAGAGACGTAAAGCGGATGTATGGACCATTCATCTCGATTTTAACTTCGTCCGCATTCATGCTTCCATTTTTCTCTCTATGTGTGTTTAGTTTAGTCCAATGACACAGCGATCTTTTATTTCAGACAATGCAGACCGTTAAATATTCAGGCGGCTTGGAAATAAAATCACGAACGTCCGACCTTCGCCAAACATAATATACATATGTATGCACCTAGATGTGTGTTTGTGTGTTATGCGTTGTATCTGTAGTGTGTATGCACAATATAGGAGACAGTTCCCGTGAAAAGGACTGGGCATATATTTTTTAGTTATGCGTTTTAAGTAGACAAAAACACTTTCACTAAAAAAATGTTTTCAGCTAAAATTGATAGTTTAAATTTGGTTAGTCAAGAATTTCAAATACTTGAAAGTGATCAGGCCAAGAGTCGAAATGATAGCATGTATGTTTGAGGAGAAGTAGGAATGTGGAAGAGGCGCAGATTCTATACAAATAGAAGTTGTTGAACACTCGCCACGGGTTCTGCTTAGTGAGGCGTTCATTAAAAAATATATTAATGTATTGTAAAAAGTAAAAAATAAGTAAATGAAATAAAAATATAGACTGGTGTGGCGTTCTATTCTCTCTGGCTACCCCTGCGGGAAAACGGCGTGACTATTAGCTACTTAATTAGTTCGTAAGTAGTTTGTACAGCGTCCTTGATGTGATGATTCACAAAAATGCCACTGAACAAATTATCTAATTATGTATTAATATCATTATTTTAAAGCCGAAAAAAAAATATTATTTTGACATCTCAGCTTAGATGAAGAAAAATATGAATGTATGGCCATTTAGAGGGCTGACAATCTGTCATAGGCTTTCAACCAAGCCCTGTAAATACCCAGACCTTCATTTTCTTCTTCATCTATATTGAGATGTATTTTTTTAAATATCTCATTAGTGAAGATAATCTAGATGTGTGAACAAGTAATTGGACACAATCAAAATGTTGTAAAGAAAATAAATTATATGGCTACTTTTTTAGCCGAACAATGTCGGTACATTTTTTGTTTAGTATTTATGCCTATAAAAAAAACATACACTGTCCCTTTCATGGGTATTCTTCCCTACCAAAAAAAAATCCAGACTGTGTAACGTACATTTTTGTCCGTCTCTGTTTTAGTATGCTGATTAGCGCGTTTTGCTACATGCTCTTGAAGCTCCCGACACATTCCCAGGTCCGGTTTAGAAACTCTTGGTTTCCATTTGGACCCATCCATGCAAGAAAAGAAAATTTAAAAAATCCTTTTTATCTAATATCGGAATTAAATCATTCATGCATTTTTTAAATTTATTTATGTGGAAAGTTAACAGAACAGTTACATACATACATTTAAAATAATGAGTAACAAAAAAACAGGTAATTGTAACATTACATTTACAAAATTTCAATATCGTTCACTGCTTTCAACAACGTCAAATATCAAAAAACTTGATGTTTCCGGATACCGTTTTTAAAGTTTAAGAATATAATGAAATGTATTAAAAATAAATATCATCCACTTATTGAATTTTTTACTGTGCAACAGATCTTTTAAGGTTAAACCTGAAGGTTTTTTCTCCATTTGAAAAATATTTATTATATTTAAAAAACAATGCCTTTTCTTCAAAATGCAAATACAACACTTTCTGTCCTGTAGCGGGTAAATATTAAGTCAAAAATATGCCTCTTTTGCTGGGATATAGTACATTTTCTGGGCATTCCGAAAACATGCACAACTTAAAATTGAAGATATTTTTATTTTTGACATTCTTGAAAGGAGTAAGCGATATGTATGTCGTTAAATATAAATACCTAAGAGGGGCGGGAGGAATGAAAATGGGAAAAGGGAAAGATTAAAGCTCAAGTCCGAGACAAATTATGTTAAAATTGGGACACACCACGATATACATATCGACTTGCTATGTACTTACTATGCACGCGATCGCAGTGCTGACAATGTCGAGTAGAACATATCAAAATTCCCATATTTATAGTTGACCAATTTTGATAAACAATAAATATAGGAACGTTGTTTTACCAAAGATTTTATAAAAAATTCAATTTATTACCAATGCTTTTAAGGTGCTTATCGCTGTCAACGGGGCATGTAAGTTAATGCTGTCATCAGAACTGCGAAATCGTTTGGATTACAACGCGTTTCGGGTTGAGTCGAGCTGGCACTGTATATTAAACAGTAATGGCACTGTATAAAAACAAACATATTTTTACTCAGTCTGGCCTAGGTGCTAGGAAGGTCGAGTACCTACTTTAGTACTCGTATTTTTCGGTCAATGATGTATTTTTTTTAATTACCTAAAGTCCAAGTGACTCTGAAATCTAGCTACGGCTTATGCAACACCGTTCATCATGTCCCTACTCAGGCTTCAACTTTATAAGTTTCATAGCCTATGCCTACTTGTGGGTGGATTTGCTCTTTATGTTTAAAGTTACTATAATTTCATGTAATTCATTAGTGAAAATTCTAGGCAAAAACACTCGCCGTCAATGATGTAAAATTTTATGTTCTTAGACATATAATTATATACGAGTGTGTATTACATATACAATACATACTTGTATCTACGATAATAATATGTGAAATTACCGAAACTGATGGAGATTACGTATTTTGTCTAAGAAAATGTAAAATAATTATTGTATCGTGCCATTTTTACATACATGAAAATATAATGCATTTTATTAATAAAAATATGAATACATTTTCGAATTTGTTTAAATCACTCAGAGTTGTTTTAGAGCGTTATTCATAAAAAGTAAACAGCTATTAAATGTTTTATTTTAATTTAAACTAGCTGAACCTGGTTACGTATTATCGTGACAGTATAAGATGAGTTGCTGTAACATTCAACAGATGGCGGTGCCATTGCTGTCTGAAACTTTTTTTAAACAAATGTATTTAACGTCACAGGTGTTTTAAAGGGACCTGAAGATTTTGAACAAATTAAATTTACATTTTCATAAATGTTGATATACCATATATACCTCTTCCTTTATTTTACTTGGTATTGTAATGACTTTAAAAATTGATTAAACTACTACTACTGCTACTACCATCACGCCGTTTTTCCCGAAGGGTAGGCAGAGAAGATGGATCGTCACACTTTTCAGTCCAGACATACACTCCTAGCTTCCTTAACATCCATACATCAAGTAATACATGCCCTCCGATTATGCAGACTTGATTTAATATAAGAGTAAAATAATAGGGGGTGATCTGTAGCGTCCTTACTTTTTTTCTTGAATATTATACCATACGTAAGAAAGAAAATATAGCACATATCGACGTTTGAGACAAACGTGTAATTACTACATGTTCCGAGGCATTTAATTTCGTCTTCAGAGAAATACTTTAAAAATACAACCATTTTACACCAAACAACCCCGTATTATGTTTAACTGGGTATCCTGTAATTTAAATAAAAAGCTGTTAAATGCAGACGTACGGACATGCTAATTGGGTACTACAAAATATATTATATACTCGTATACAATACGCGCTGGAGAATGCATTCAAGCAGTTACCTGTTCCAACTTACATATTTTATTGTGAGCGGAGATAACTTTTAGACTTAAGGCTGAGATCTCAAATGTACAAATTCAGAATACGACCTCCTGCGCGAGAAGCGTAGGCAGAAATAATAGAACGCCACACCACACTATCTTTCCAAACATTATTTCGCCTATTCCACTCTCAAGCAACTTGTCATATATAGCCCGTGGATTATTCCGACTCCTTACCCGACTGCTTTCAAGTATTTGAAATACTTGCTCATCCCAATTTTCCTCGGTATTCTGCTGCTCCTATTTCTAATAAGATTTGCCTCGTATATTTATTTTACCGTTCTTTTCTCATTCATTATTCAATTGTGATATTTGACATTGAATAAATATTAGTGTTTTTTTACCCCCCTGAGAATCGAACCAGGATCCTTCAACACGGCAGCCAAATGCTCTACTACTACATCACTAAGGCAGACTTATTACTATGTTTTATTGTCTTTGACGTGAAATTGAAAATTGCAATAATTTGTAATATCTGCATTAAATATGCTTGTCATCCGAATTTTAACAATACGAGTACTCGTACTGAACAATTACAGGCAATTACAACATTTTGAGTGTGTCCAAATACTTGTTATTTTCCAAGAATTTGAGTAGTGTGGTTGTCAATAATGGGTAGAATTGGTGAATGCTACACGTGTGTAAAGTGATCACTTAAACCAGCCTATGACGGTTGTCAGCCCCGTAAATGCACAGACTTCCATACTCTTCTTCATCTTTGATGAGATGTCAAAAAATAATATAATTACAGGTATATTTACTATAAATATATTTCTTTTATATTACGTTTATGTTTAAGGCGAATTCCGCTACGAGTATCATAGTTATACTTAAATTCCTTATAGTATTATATACGCTAAGGAAGTCACATATTTATTTTAAAAGCTGCTAAAGCTCGATATAACATACACACATCGCTCACTCCTTTCAAGAACGTCATAAATAAAAAAAATTGATTTTTCAGGAGAACGTTTTTAAAGTTTAAAAATATAATACAATGTATTAAAAATAAATATCAAGCCATTTATTAAACTTTTTACTGTGCAACATATTATTTTAGGTAAAACCTGAAGGTTTTTTCTCCATTTGAAAATTATTTAATATATTTAAAAAAATAATTAAACATTACCTTTTCTTCAAAATGCAAAAACAACACTTTCTGCCCTGTAGCGGGTAAATATTAAGTTAAAAATATGCCTCTTTTGCTGGGATATAGTACATTTTCT
The DNA here is from genome assembly GCF_059751285.1 of Brachycentrus maculatus. Classification (NCBI taxonomy): domain Eukaryota; kingdom Metazoa; phylum Arthropoda; class Insecta; order Trichoptera; family Brachycentridae; genus Brachycentrus; species Brachycentrus maculatus. The sequence continues at coordinate 1,304,536 of NW_028280811.1, read as the reverse complement.
GGGCATTCCGAAAACATGCACAACTGAAAATTTACGATTTTTGATGTATGACGTTCTTGAAAGGAGTGAGCGACATACGTATATACCTTTCAATCTCATATTCTATCCACAGACAGGTTATTCCAAGTTTCGTTTTTATCTTCTCACAGTTTCACTTTATCTTCCCAGTTCTCACTTCCCAAAGTACCCTGTTACCTGGCATCTTTCAAAGGAGGTGTTAATCAGCCTCCAGCCCACTCGCCTCGCACTTGATTTTTGAGATATTTTACGTTCGTGTTTTTTTGTTGTTGCATTGTTTCACTCTCTGGCTTTTAAACGCCGAGAGAAGCTGCGAGTAACAGACAGGAATTTGAACGAAAATAACATCAACGCCTTATTTTTTTAACGGAAGTTCTATTATTACGTGTAAGATAAGCGATGGAAAATGCTTACATCAACGATGAAACCAATCATTCGGTATCAAAAAAAGAGTGTTTAGTTTTTGCGTGTTTTCGCGTAACCTACGATTGAATAATGAGTTAAGTTCTTTAGTAAATCAACACTTAACCGATAGTGGATTATTCAGAATGCAAATAAAGCAGTTGCTCATAACTTCAAGTTTATTTTTGATTTCATATACTTGTATTCAATAACAACAACAAAAATACTAACAATGTTTAGTATATCAGGCACTAAATTATTCACCCTACGGATGAGATGTCAATATTATATGTACATAGGTGTCTCAACTTATATTCAATTCAATTAACTTGATATTTTATTTATTGTTTCGGCATTAACTTTGTGGTAAGACATGTTACAATGATTAAAGAAAACACTTCGTTTTTTACCACTTGAGTTTTATTATAGACTACATGTTTCAGAAGTTAAACTTCCATCATTCAGGTCTGTATAATAACAGACCATATATATTGTATATTGTATATTGGTCTGTATATTGTATAGTTATTATACAGACCTGAATGATGGAACTTTAACTTCTGAAACATGTAGTCTATAATAAAACTCAAATGGTAAAAAACGAAATGTTTTTTTAATCATTTCAATTAACTTGACATTGGCAAATGCAATGTATTTCATGTGCAACGCCATTCTATATTTAAAAAAAAGGTGTCTCAACTTAATATGAAACATTATGTCGAATAAAAAAACAGTATGTTTCTTGTCGAAACCGGTAGGTTAAATTGTATTTATAAAAAGTGGTGAACACAAAGTTAATTAATTTTGTAAAATTTTTAAAATGTGCCCCAAAGTATCTGCGGAAAATATTCAAGAAATAATATGAAACATCTATGATCTATCGTTCCTCGTTAAATGAAAGGAGATGGAAGTCTGAGCATCCCAGGGCTAACGACCTGACATTCGGCTGACTTAAGCGATCCTTTTATACACTTGTGTAACGTTCATTATTGAAAATAACCTGTACATGTGCAATGGTCTGAGTATAAGAATGAAAAAATACATTCATAAATGCAAGTATATGTGTGTCTTGTCTTCATGTATGTAACGATCAAGATAACACTGCGTCAATACGAAAAGAAAAGAAACTTAAATAAATATATATATATATATATATATATATATATATATATATATATATATATATATATATATATATATATATATATATATATATATATATATATATATGTGTATATATATATATATATATATATATATATATATAGATATATATATATATATATATATATATATATATATATATATATATATATATATATATATATATATATATATATATATATATATATGTAAATATATATATATATATATATTTAAATTTTTATATATATTTAAATTTTTACCCCTTTGGGAATCGAACCCAGGACCTTTAGCATGGTAGCCAAATAATCTAACCGCTACAACTGGAGGCGGACGATATTTCATACATTTTATAATCTTATCCATATTTTTTTCTGTAATACTCATTGAGTTCTTCCCACAAAATTTGATAGATAATAATGATACTTAAATCGCATCCAGGGTCATGGGCATAACCACATCTGGGAACACGAAGGGTTTTTCTATAGGACCAAACCTTGTAGCGGCTCGTTAAATTTAATCATGTTGACTTTTAAAATAAGGATAAATAGTTAATAACACGGGATGCGAGGAACGCCGATGGGTAACCAGCAGTTGAGTGTAACTGTTCCAATTATCCTGACATGCGGAACACGCTTTATACTCGGTTATTCCAATAAGTATGCTGGGGGTCAATCATTTTCATATTCCTTCCTGATAAAAATAAACTAAAAATCAAGATTCTTCACATACTTCATAATTATTTTGTACATTAAAAGCAACGCTAACATTGTGGTTCGGTAATATAACACTCTCTTTATCATAGGAGTTTTGACCGACCCAAATGGATGTGAAGAATGGAGTTGACAAAAGACGGATGAAAATAGACTAAAGAAATGCATTATTTTTTGACATCTCATCAAAGATAAAGAAGAATATGGAAGTCTGGGCATTTACGGGGCTGAAGACCGTCATAGGGTGGTTTAAGTGATCACTTTACGCACGTGTAACATTCACCAATTCTACCCATTATTGACAACCACACTACTCAAATTCTTGGTTCTATATAAGTATATATATGTATATGAACCAAATTTGAAACATTATTCTTGAATCACTAGGACTTCACTAGGGACATCTATTGGTGAGATGAATGATGATAATTAAAATCCTTAATAGTGTGTAAAGTGAACACTTAAACCAGCCTATGACGGTCGTCAGCCCCTTAAATGCCCAGACTTCCATATTCTTCTTCATCTTTGATGAGATGTAAAAAAATAATATGAAAATAACTTCTGTAATTTGAGATAATCCAGTATTTGAACAAGTATTTGGACACACTCAAAATTTTGTAAAGAAATGTAGTTGAAATATATGAGATGCATGAATGTGGAAGGGGCAAAGATTGCTTACAAAGAGGTGTTGCGTTCTTTTCGTTAGTTAGTTAAATTTTATGATTTTTCATTTTGAATGAGTTTTTTGCAGTTTTTAGTATACCATATAAGTATATATATTTCTTTAAACCTATCGTCTAAAAATAAATTAAATTTGGACCCACTTCCAATCATAATAAAAAAAAATATTGCAATGATTTTTTTTAAACGAACATCAATTTTAACGAAAACTTTTACATTGAACATGTTCCATCATTTTTTTGTTCCATACATTTTTTTCTGTATAATATTCTTAGAAATTGGATAATATTCTGATAAAATTGTATCTATTTATAATACTCGTACTTATCTGATGAGTAGCTCTCCCAGATCTTTTATGATATTAGTGTGCTTCAGTAGCTGTACACTACGGAGGCTTATTTTTATTAGGTGAGGATATAAAATAGATCATACTTAATTTCAGATATAAGACTCAAAGATAGCAATCTCCAAAAAAACAAATCGCCACCCGAATGTTTGTATGAAAAATATAACTTATTTTTATTTACCATATGTATGGTATTTATGCAACCGGCCGATATTTTAATAACCTCAATGAACTCGTTTTCATTTTTTTTCAATTTCCAATGAGTACATGAATGCAACCACGAGTGCCATAACCGCTGTGCTTCATTTTATCTTAATTGATAATCCCTCTTCAATCAATTTCAACATAAACGGTGGCCTACGAACCATTTGGGAGCATATGAGTAATTTTTTTACTCAATTCCTTTTAAAATTTATTACTGTGATATTTAAGAATTATAACTCAACTATTATTTTTTTCCAATATTATATATTTATTTTATAGACCTAGTCCATCGACTATCTAATCGAGATTGAACTTAGGATCTCGCTAACGATAGTCAAACGTGCTAACCAACACATTGTACATTTTATACATATTTTTTTTTACCACTACTTCACTCAATGGTATATAGGTTTCCACAAGAGATAAATGCTGTGTTCTCTTAATCATAAATTAAACTAACTAACTAACTAACTAACCATCACGCCGCTTCCCCGCAGGGGTAGGCAGGGAAAATAGAACGCCACACCACTCTGCCTTTGCAAACATTCTTCGCCTCTTCCACATTCATGCATCTCCTCATATAAATTAAAGATTTTTAAATGACGTTAGTGAAGTAGCACAAAGTAAAGAACAGTACTGCAATAGAAAAAGGAAATAGGGAAGTAATATTGGTACAAAGAGGAAAATAGCAACAACTAGGACACTCGCGGTTGCATACCCATACTTGTACGAACAAGCGTAAATTGTTCACTCCTTACGTATACGAGTCACATTAAGAAAAATATTAATAAACATTATTTATTTGTAGATTTGGCGTTTAATTTGTAGAACTCCATTTTAATTCATATATTAAATATTAAAATCAAACACTGATGTTTAGAGTACTGAATTGTATTTTATTATTAAAAACACATAAAAATTAAAATTGTTACAACAATTTCGCCTTGTTATGGCACTTTCAAACTAATGTTGTTAATCAAACTAATGACGTTGGTTTGAAAATGCCAAAACGGCGAATCAATATTCACAATTTTTATTATTATGTATTTTTTAATAATAAAATATAACCAAGAAGACTCTAAATATTAGTGTTTAATTTTAATATTTAATATATAAACGTTATTTATGTATATTAGATAAGGACGAATTTTGGAGATTGTCACATTTATTTCTATACTCCCGATAAATACAGTTTTATAATCTATTTTATTACTTCTAAAATATTGTCTAGTCATTTTTTAAACCAATGATTGAAGCACTCATATAAGTTAAACTTGGATGAAAATAAAAATCAGCGACTTGGTAATCTTTTTTTCATTCACATACTAAGTTTGAAGCGGGAGTGTATTTTTAAACTCACACTATAAAATAAAATAAAAGTATGAAATGTATATAACATCTCAGTTGACAAGTCTGTGGCTTTTGGGTAAAGGGGGAAAGTCACAATTGTTGACTTGTATAGAAGACTGAAATTAGTATTTCAAATGATTTCAAAATGTTCATAAACCACACATAAGTCCCATATTTCACTGTCTTATGCAATAATAATGTTATTATAAGCGTCTCAATTTGGAACGAAGCGTCTATCGTTTTTATACTAAAAGGATACAAGTCTGAGCATCCCAGGACTTGCGACCTAGGATTTAGCTGGCTTTAGTGATCACTTTATTCACTCGTGTAACGTTCACCATACTGCCCATATTGAACAACCATATGGCTTTACTTTTTAAAAGATACACTGTTGTTGGATTCCTTTCGTATGTTAGTTGTATTTTGATACATTTGGAATTTTGGCTGACGGTGGTGCCTTCGGTTGAGAAATTGTGTACTTTTATTAAGTTAATAGCTTTCTACAATTGAACGTAGGTAAAAAAAATCACCTGTATTGAAGACTGAAATATTATAATATTTCAATTTTTAGATACGTAGGTCTATTTGACCTGTTGATTATTGACATTTAAAAAAAATATTATTTCTGATACTCTATTCATCCTCATCATAGTAAAAAATTACGATTATTTATCAGATTCTGGACAATTCACCCTACATAATATCATCCATAAAGTAAATAATTCAGTGTCTTATAGAATAAGTAATAATAATATGTATTGTAAATAATCGTACATTCATAATTATTCGGCCAGGTACTGTGTACTTAATGTGGCAAAATACGAAGTTTTAATCAAAGTATGTATGTTTATTTGAAGAACAGTAAGAAACATTTATAATTAAAGTTAATTAGGGGTGAAATTGAACCAAGCTTTTGTTTTTTCCCAAAGCTGGGCTTTTCTTCATACACGCTTACTACATAAAATAAAAAAAAAAATTTACTCTGTATTTATTTAAAAATTTTGTGAAATTACATCCATTGAGCTTTTTAATGAATAATTTGTAGAAATCTAACTTGGACACTCCTCCGCGAGAAGCAAGCAGTATTATTTTTCTTATACCTCTTTACCTCCATAGATACAGTATGTAAATGGTAAATTCCACTAAAGTTTCTTCATATAGGTACAGATTACATTATGTACACAAAACTAGCTTACATCCTTGTTTACTTTCCTCGTGCGTGTTTTGACATAATGTAAGCACTACTTACGTTAATTTTAAGTAGCGCGATAATTTAAAAAAACGTATTTCGTTAGTACATAGTCCAAAACTATTTGTAGACCGGATAAATTTCTTTATAATATACCATATATTATACACGTTACTCTGGACTCCTATATAAAAATTAAATCATATTTCATCGCCAATTAACGGTCATTAAATATGTTTCATTTGAAGTTTGAAATAAAAACTTTATCATACTATTTTAATGGTATTTGGCTTTTTTTTATTACAAAACAAATAATCGTTTTTTCATGATAATAAATATTATCATCTGAGTTATTGCGGTTACTTCAAACACGGAATATTGATAAAGAATACATAAATATGTGTATTTTTTTACAAATCATTAAGTGTCAAAACGCTTGTTAATTGAACAGAATTTAAATTATCTCGCGATAATTTTTTATCAACTCTTAAAAAATATGTACCTAAATATGTATATATGGTAATGAATCCAAATATGTACCGTCTTCTTCTTGTTGCTAGGCATTTTTATTGTCATTTTCTTTTATTTTGTATCACATAGTTTAAAATTTAAAATATATAAGGCACGAAATAATAAAAATAAGTGTAATAATCTGAAAAGGGTGAAAGTTTAGGATATTGACAAGTGTTTTAATTGTGTCCTAATTCTGTCCCTAGAGACGATGTTTGGATACCTTCTTTTTTTTCTTTCATTTTTTATTTAAGGAGTTTTTTTTACGAAAATCCACCAAGCCACATGATGTGGTTTGTCGGTTAGCGTGATGTTGAAGATGACAAAACACTTGAATTATTTCAATGTTTTAATCCACAACCTTATTTTTATAAATTATAGATTTTAAGATAAAAATATTTCATGAAACGTAATTTAAAAAAAATATGAATACTTTATTAATGTTAAATGTGATTTTGTGTAAAATTCTTTTTAATGTGTTTTATTTTCAATAAATATAACGACATTTTATTTTAAAATATTATAATACATGATTGAAACTTCTTTATTGTTGTTTTTATATAAACAATTTAATGCTAAGTATTTATAAAATTTATTGTCAATATTTAAAGCATTTATACTGTGGTTGGTCATTTTTACTTATTGCTATTTTTTTACACTTGCGTGTCTGGCCTCGGCCTTTCGTGCATGTTGTTCTTCAATTATTAGTGCATATTTAGTCATCGTGTCGATCAAAAATGTAAGTGATTAATATTTTGTTTAATTATAAATATGTGAATAGTATTATGGCAGTGACGTGCAGTATTCTTTGCATGCTGATGTAGTGATTGTCCTGACGAAGAGAGAAGAGAAAAGAGTTACGTCTCGAAACCGGTGGAAAAAATCTCGGTGAGTAGTTATATACTAGCATTTCTAAAAATAATATTTAAAAACATATGAAAATTATTTACCATTTTTTTTAAACTTTAAATTCACATACTTACCGGTCGAAATAGGTAAAAAGGGCACCATTATCATCATTCATCTCACCAATAGATGTCCCTAGTGAAGTCCTAGTGATTCAAGAACAATGTTTCAAAATTGGTTCATATACATATATATACTTATATAGAACCAAGAATTTGAGCAGTGTGGTTGTCAATAATGGGTAGAATTGGTGACTGTTACACGTGTGTAAAGTGATCACTTAAACCAGCCTATGACGGTCGTCAGCCCCGTAAATGCCCAGACATCTATATTCTTCTTCATCTTTGATGAGATGTCAGATAATAATAAGTATAAAGGAGTTTATTTGACAAAAACAAACACAAAAGATACCTTCGTTCCGGTGAACTCATTTCAGATAATTTTGTATGCTACATCAACAATGTAAAGCTGTTTCTACACTAAATAAACTTATGCAAACGTACCTATTCATTTTTTTATTTGTTAAACAGGCTTACACTCCCTACTCAAATGTTCTACCTGAACAAATAGAGGTTATGTTATCCTGTCAGGTTCTGTGTTCTTTGTCTAATCTGAGGATTTAATATTCTTTTAATTTGACTATTAAAGAACATAAAAAACCGGGGTAGATAAAAATTATATTAATATTATTTAAAAAAATATATGTGAAAGATAGTGAAGAGATACCCAGGGCTTTTATTTAACAAAAAGGGTCCCGGAACTCACTTCACGTCAAGGTTTTTACTAAAACAACTATTTACAGTAACTTTAAAACACAGTAACATTTTAGTGAGAAATGAAAAAATCACAAAGTTACTACTTCAAATATAAATTATAAAACAAATTATATTAAAATATCATTGAAATCAAATTTAAAGCAACGTATCCAATCATTTTGACGAATTATATAAATACAGGCTGTAATTAAGAAACCGCAAACATTGTTTCATCTAATTGATTTTGAAAATGAAAAACAAAAAATATTATCCATGAAAAAAAGTGCCGGTTACATGGAAAAACAAGCCCTGATAATATCTGTACTTTATTAGGTAGTAGTAGGTACAAAAAATTAAATCGAGTAAAACCCTGATATTGGTGTTTATATTCAAATAAGACATTTACAACATTTTGCGTGTGTCCAAATACTTGTTCACAAAATCTGGATTATCTCCAATTACAGGAGTTATTTTCATATTATTTTTTGACATATCATCAAAGATGAAGAAGAATATGGAAGTAAATGCCCAGACTTCCTTATTCTTCTTCATCTTTGATGAGATGTCAAAAAATAATACAAATAAGACATAGCTCTTAAATTAATTTAGACGTAAATAATTAAAACCCTTAAAAAGACAGAAGAGTAACTGTCTACTCGTCTACTGGATGAGCAAAATAAGAAAATAAAAACTTTTTTAAGTAACTAATTAGCTATCGCTCTCTTCTACCGGAATAGGCAGAGAATATAAGTGAATATAAGTTCCATAAGTAAGCCGGAAATATATTTCAGAGTCACTTGGATGTTAGGTAAATTGCTCATTCATTCCTTTACACATATTCAAATCATCTCAACACATCTATCTTAATTTTACCGATTATATGTACTTATCTTAGCTTTACATTCATTCTTTAAAGTATTTTCGCATAATCTTCGTATAAACTAAAATAAATATTTCACCTTTCTCCGATTCTCATACTTCTGTAAATATTATTTCATCATGATAGCCTTCCATATTGACTATAATGGATTATTACGAGTAGCTTTTCATTTTTACTGTTGACTAAACGGACGTTCATGAAAAAAGTCTTTGATTTCCTTTATTTTTTTTTCGTTTTAAAAATTAATCATTCACAACTATAAAAAAATTGTTGTCATTACTTTCGAAATAAAGTTTATTTTGATTCTTGTCTCATACTCGAAGCTACAACAAAGAATTCCATTCATAGATTAGTTGTTTTACGTCCATTGTAATTTCAGTAATAATATACCATTAAGTATAAAATCACGTATCATATCGCTCACTCCTTTCAAGAACGTCATAAATCAAAAAACTTGATTTTTCAGGAGAACGTTTTTAATGTTAAAAATATAACACAATTTATTAAAAATAAATATCAAGCCACTTATTGAACTTTTTACTATGCCACAGATCTTTTTAGGTAAAAGCTGAAGGTTTTTTCTCCATTTAAAAAATATTTAGTTTATTTAAAAAAATAATAAAACAAAACCTTTTCTTCAAAATGCAAAAACAACATTTTCTGCCCTGTAGCGGGTAAATATTAACTTAAAAATGTGCCTCTTTTGCTGAGATGTAGTACATTTTCTGGGCATTCCGAAAACATGCACAACTGAAAATTGACGAATTTCGATTTATGACGTTCTTGAAAGGAGTGAGCGATATCCTATAATTTTAGTATCACAGCGGATTGTACATGTAATAAAGATTATTTTGGAATATCTTTCCGTACCTACGTGGTCAGTAGTAATAATGTTGGGGTCATTTATGAGACAATCAAAATCGTTAAAAATGTGATACATACAAGAAGGCGTGCCCACTCATACGGTGTTGAAATTTAAATGATTTCGTCCGAAGTCGTCTGGTATGACGTCGGCTCAAAATGAATCAATTTGTCAAATCATCGCGTGTATCGGACGGTTTATTATTAGAGATTAACTCATGAAGCCAAGCCTGAAAATGGACCCTGTTATATTCTCTGCTTCTTTTCATTATTTTTATTCTTATTTGTCCGCCTCCGTAGTGTAATGGTCAGCATGCTCGCCTACCGTTCTGGAGGTCCCGGGTTCGATTCCCAAGGAGGGTTCAATAAATATAAGTGATTTTTTCACTCTAATATTTATTCAATATTACCCTGGACTGGTACCTGAAGTGGAGGGCTGATCACCTTTCCTTCATGTGTAAACGATCGAGATAACACTGCGTTTATATGAAGCAGTGCCCTATGCACCATTGGGGTGCGGTAAGGGATCTATTATTATTATTATTTGTTTATTATTTTTAATTTCATCGTAAAAAAAAGTTGTAAAACATATATAGCTGACTAAGTATTGCACCCGCCACTTAGTCAAGCTGGAATAAAGAGTTATTATTATTATTATTTAAATATTTAGAAATTTAATGGTAACACGATGACAAAAAAATGGTGAAGATTATTTGCGAATTCAGATTTATTCAGTATCTAAGATTCATGTAAGAATTGTATCTTGATGATGGAACAGATCGACTCAAAATGGATGTAATTAGTATTACAAATAAGTACATACATTTTCTTCCTTGCTCCATCCTAACTTATCGTCTTAGTAGACTGGTTATGGTCAGCTAACCTCGTCCTCAGGTTGTAGGTTCTTCTATCACATATAACGTCACCTAGATCACGCCTTCGAATCATGTTATCTTTCTGTAGCATCTACGAATTGTTTGGTTTTCCTCTTGATATCTTTCGAGGAAGATCCATGGCGATCGCGGTTTACAATATGTTCAAGTTATCTGCGTCCTATTGCCCATACCATCTCAATTGCTTTTCCTCTACCTTACTTTTGTCCTAAATTCCAAGTTATTATTATTGACTCTTAACTTTTCGGACCCTTTCCTTGGAAGAGCTTGAATTTCGTTTAGTTAGGAATAAAAAGGAATAGAAAAATCAATACCCTTGCAAAACTCGCTATGCTGATCTACATTTTACTTTCTAAAATCTCTCAAAAAAACTGAAATCGGAAGAAAATTTAATATTCTACCGGTTGCCGCCATTGGCTAAAAAACTTTTTTTTTGACGTAAAGTGGTTTTCAAGTGAATTACTCACAAATGTATTAAAAAAATGTTAATGGGTACATTAAATAAATAAATAAATATATTCTAGAGAGTGCATTATACGCATATGCAGGATTCACAATTCACGTAACCCTGAGAACCAAAGGGTAGAATTATAAGATAAGTAAATGATCGATGATCACACACCTGCCTCGCGTTAAGGCTGCCCGAGATATGGGCGGACGTCAGGAGCCTTAAACTCGTAATAAATTAAAGAATGATCCTCTTATGTCAGTTCGCCGCTCCCGTCCTGTCAATTCCACTAACCAATCTCGGGAAACAACTTTACACGTTACCCGAGGCATAATCATTAAATATTTTGATACAGGATTCATGCATTACCGTCAAAAGGAGAAATTTAATACCCTATTCAATTTATGTCGGATTTTGTGACCATTATTATTATACCGCAATTCAAATTATACTGGCATATATCATCTGTGTACAATATATTTATTTGTTTATAATATATAATATATTCAACATATTTACTTAATCAAGTTTTCTCTCCAACATTTTGAGTGCGTCCAAATACTTGCTCACTTATCTGTATTATCTCTAATTAAAGGAATTATTTTTCACATTATTTATTCAAAAAAAGTTTTCTTTCGTTAATAGTTAATGCTGAAAACCTACTGTTAAAGTACATCTTTTTATGGCGACTATTGTTATTTCTATGACGATTATTATATACTGTATGTACACATACTCGTCTGCCTCCATAGAGTAATGTCAGCAAGCTCGGCTACCGTGTCGGAGGTCCCGGGGGGGTCAAATAAATATAAGTGATTTTTTCACTCTAATATTTATTCAAGATTACCCTGGACTGGTACCTGAAGCGGAGGGCTGATCACCTTTCCTTCATGTGTCAACAATCAAGATAACACTGCGTTTATATTATGCAGTGCCCTATGCACAATTGGGTGCGGATAAGGGGTTTGAAGAATGTATACTCTTATGCTTGATTTTTTAAGACAAAAATAAGAAGCCATTAAGGCGGGATAATCGACAGCCCAAAACTTAATTTTTTTGAAATCCAAGTAACATTTAACGAAATTGCTTTTTTGCTTGAAACTATCTGCTTAAATGACAATGTAAGCCATCGTTTCTTTACAAACTTGAATGTCTTAAAATAATTCGCCGATTGCTTTTAAATTTTGAAACAAATTTGCATTCAAATAAATCCCTGTGATATTTTTTGTTCACCTATGAAAGGTATTTTTTACTACAATGACAGCGCCATCTTTTTAACGTATTAGCAACACATGCTATACTAAACATTGCTCATGTCCTGCTTGTTGGTAACTGCTATTACTCGGCATTTCGATTTGTTTTCGATTGCATTGTTATTTCAAAGATATTTAATATTTTCATTGCTTCACTGGCAATGTGGAGTTAAACATATCGCTCACTCCTTTAAAGCACTTCATAAATCAAAAAACTTGATTTTTCAGGAGAACTTTTTTAATGTTTAAAAATATAATACAATGTATTAAAAATAAATATCAAGACACTTATTGAACTTTTTAATGTGCAACAGATCTTTTTAGGTAAAACCTGAAGGCTTTTTCTCCATTTGAAAAATATTTAGCATATTTCAAAAAATAATTAAACAATACCTTTTCTTCAAAATGCAAAAACAAGACTATCTGCCCTGTAGCGGGTGAATTTTAAGTTTAAAGTATGCCTCTTTTGCTGGGATATAGTACATTTTTTGGGCATTCCGAAAACATGCACAACTAAAAATTTACGATTTTTGATTTATGACGTTCTTGAAAGGAGTGAGCGATATTAGAAATGTGCGTTTTCTATTTTCCTTAGATTCTTTAAAAAAAATAATGAATAAATAAAAATAAGAAACAGCTCCAACCGCCTCTTCAACCTTCAACGTCCCAAGGACCCAACTCTAAAATTTAGAATAAGCTTCACATACGGTGTTTGAAAATGACGCGGAATGCATCGAAACACGTGTCTCAACAGATTTTAAGAAATAGTGGTATTTACTAAGTGAAAGTTAAATAAAAAATAATCATTTTGAGTCACAGCAACGCGTAGCGGAGACAGCTAATAATAAATATGTAATTTAAACTATTTACTAACTTTCACTCTTTTATTTTATTTATGTACACTTTAATGTACTTCCAAAGCCCTTTAATCCTTGGAGCATAATGACTTTCCATATTAATGAAAGGGTTCTGACACGGTATTATTATTCTTAAATGACGATTAATATCAATTTAATTACGAAAATATCGAAGGTAGCTTTTGGGTCTCGCTCTTAGCTGGGCGGAGTTTTCGTGCAAGGATTTATGCACCAAAGGTATTAATACTTTCTGCGGCATCTGATAATTTGAAGGCCTCACTGATTATCATACTTGAATTGAATATGATAATAAATTAAGCCTTCAAAATTAAAATCGATTATTATTATATATCATGCCACCTCTGTTAAAGGTTTAAAAGGGATTTTCTCTAATAAACAATATAAATCTTTATTTTAATAATCTATATTTTTACATTTTTTCACATCTTAACATAGTAGAAGAAAAATATGGAAGCTTGGGTATTTACAGGGCTTCTGACAAATGATCACATTCTTCTTCTCATTATTACCCTTATCCGCACCCAATGGTGCATAGTGAACTGCATCGTATTGATGCATTGTTGTCTTGATCGTTATTTTCATGAAGACAAGGTGATTACTCCTGCGCTTCAGAGACCAGTCCAGGGTAATATTAAATATATATTAGAGTTTAAAATCACTAATGTTTATTTCACACCCCCCCCCTCCGTGGTGTAATGGTAAGCGTGTTTAGCTACCGTGCTGGAGTTTAAAATCACTAATGTTTATTTCACACCCCCCCCCCCTCCGTGGTGTAATGGTAAGCGTGTTTAGCTACCGTGCTACTAATTAAAAAAATCGACGCTGTTATGAACCAGCTCAAGGAGAGAACCCTTGAGCTGGAGGAGTTTGTGGGAAGGACACGAAATGTGCACCTCCCAATTAAGGACCTGACAAGGGTGATCAGGTTCGCGGTCGTTGAACTCGCCGAAATGTTAGGGGAAGGCGAACCAAAAACGACGTCACCGTTGCCGGCCTGTACAAGGGCCACGACGGCGGTGGCGACCACGCAGACTTCCCCGAGAGCTGTCTTTCACGAACAGAGGAGAAGGACGGCTCAAGACGAGCCGTTGTTGGCGGGGCCAACAATGACAGAGGAGCGTCCGACAGCCTCAAGAGGAGGTGGCGCACCCTCACAGGTGCAGAAACGGGCGCAAAAGAGAAGGAAGAAGAAGAGCAAGCGGCCTGACCCGCCTACTGCCACCCCACATGATCCACCAAATAAGTGGATCACTGTTGGAAGACGCGGCGAGGTGAAGAGCCACCCAAGGGAGGACGGCCAAAGGCTCGAAGCGGGCAGGAACCGACCCCGGAGGACTCAGAGGAGCCCTCCTGAGACGGTTATCCTGGCCCCCCTGAAGGCGGAGAATCCCCCGTTATCGTACGCGGGAGTTCTTCGCAAGATAACGGGGAGTGAAGAGGGGCAAGGGACCCAGCTGCCGGTGGTCCATTGCATCCGAAAGGGTGCCAATGGCACCTTGAAAATAACGCTGGCAAAGGGCGACCACAGGGGCCCTGCCCTAGAGAGCCTTCTGGCCAGCGCGGCTGGCAGTGGCTTTAGAGTGCAGAGACTGGCGCCTAAGCGCACAGTCTTTGTACGAGACCTCTGCGAGGATGTAGAGATAAATGACGTCAAAGCGGCGCTGGCCAGCACGGTTGGAGATGCCAACGTGGAGGTCGGCCCAGTGAGGCCTGGACCACGGGGAACCTTTGCCTGCACGGCAAAGATCCCGTGGTCGAGGGCCAGCACGGAGGTGCTGGAGCGAGGGCGATTGCAGGTCGGGTTGCTCCGGTGCCGGCTGCAGCCGAGAGTGGAAGTAAGGCAGTGCTTCCGCTGCCTCGGATTCTCACACATCGCATCAAGATGCCCTGTGGGCAACAAAATAACAGGTAAGGCGACAGGTAAGCCCATCCCTATCTGTCGTAGGTGCGGCGAGGGTGGACACATGGCAGCGGGGTGTAAAGCCCCGCTGCGGTGTGCCCCGTGCTCGGTGGCAGGCCTGGAGGCGGCACACTGGTGCGGAAGCGCACAGTGTGGTGCCTTCAGGCGTGCTCTGAAGGCCGCAAAGACGACAACCTACAAATAACCATGACCTTGAACGTTTTACAGATAAACTTGGCCCACTGCCAGGCTGCCCAGGATTTGATGTTCCAAGTGGCTCGGGAGAGGGAGGTTGACGTCGTTCTTGTCTCTGAACAGTACCGCAACTGTACAAGTTGCTGGTTCTCGGACGAGACTGGAGTGGCTGCCATCTTCTTCCCGTCACGGCGAGCATCAATCACTGGGAGAGCCCCAACAGGCACTAGCGGATGGACTTGGATTGAGGTGGCTGGTTGTAGAATATACAGCTGCTACTTTTCTCCTAACAGCCCGCTTGACCGATTCGAGGGTGAACTGCGGTCTCTCGAGGAGGACGTGAGGGGCGCGGTACTGCCCGTTGTGCTGGCTGGTGACTTCAACGCCTGGGCGACTGACTGGGGCTCGTCGGTGACAAACAGACGGGGCGCTCTTCTGTGTGAGATGGCTGCGGGCCTACATTTGCTTCCTGCAAATGTAGGCGGGAAGTTCACCTTCTGCAGGGGTGCCACGGGTTCTGTCATCGACGTAACCTTTGCTGACGAGGGAATGATTGGGCGGGTGAGAAACTGGCGTGTGCTTGATGAGCACACGCACAGCGACCACCAGTACGTGACCTTCTCGTTGGCAGAGGGGCCGCGGTCCGCCGTGCCGGGCTTGAATTCTGGTGCTGGTATGACGGGCTGGAGCCTTCGTTCCCTTGACTCCGAATCTTTTTGTGCTATCATCGAGAGTGGCAGCGACGAGATCGCTAACGCGGTCGGAGCTGCTCAGAAGGTGAGTGGGCTCGGCGACGTGGTCAAGCGCGCCTGCGAGGCATCCATGACACGGCGAGGTGGGCACGCCCTCAGGCGAAATGTTTATTGGTGGACTGAGGAGATTGCCCGCCTTCGCCGGTCGTGTTTGGCCTTACGGCGCCGAGCCCAACGCTCAAACTGGGCTGATTCATTAATCTATGATGATTACAGGGCAGCGAAGAAGGAGCTGAAGAGGACCATCAAGCGCAGCAAGGAAAGGCGCTGGGGTGAACTGTGCGAGGCGGTGGATCGCGACCCCTGGGGACTGCCGTACAAAATTGTGCGACAGAAACTACGAGGACGTGACCTAGACCCCTTTCTCAGCGATCCCCGAAACCTGACCGCTGTCATTGATGGCCTCTTCCCCCTTCACGAAGATCGACCGAGGGCAGACCCGGACCCCGAGGAGGACGCTGAGCTACAGCCGTTTACAACGGCTGAGCTCGAGGCAGCCACCAAGAAGGTAAGCAAAGGTAAGGCACCTGGACTTGACGAAGTCCCGAATGAGATCGTGCTGCTAGTGGCCCGGGGGTTTCCGGAGGTGCTGCTCGGCGTGTACAATGCGTGCTTGGAGGAGGGACTGGTCGGCGATTCCTGGAAGAGACAGAGGCTTGTCCTCATTCCCAAAAAGGCCGTCGTGGACGGACCCTCTTCCTTTAGACCATTGTGCATGCTGGACGGCTTCGGGAAGCTTCTTGAGCGGCTCCTGCTTGGGAGACTCCAGCCAATCCTGGAGGATCCCGAACAGGGTCTCTCCGACAGGCAGTACGGCTTCAGACGGGGCAGATCTACGATTGACGCAGTCGGACACGTGGTAAGCGTTATCCGACAAGCGTGGCAGGGCACGGTGAAGAGCCACCGACGGGTCGTCATGATAGCACTTGACATCCGGAACGCGTTCAACTCGGCGCGATGGGAATTAATTCTCAGAGCGCTGAGAGAGCGCTTCCGGGTGCCGGGTTATCTGATGGCCATGCTTGAGAATTACTTCGATGGACGAAGCCTTGAGTACCGGCATGGTCCCTCAGGGGTGGAAGAGAAGCGGCGGATCACGTCTGGTGTCCCGCAGGGCTCGGTCCTAGGACCGACCCTGTGGAATGCTTTATACGATGGACTGTTGCGGACGGACATGCCAGAGGGATCGAGCATTGTTGCCTTTGCTGATGACATCGCAGTAATGATCGAGGGGAGGACTTCCCGTGACCTAGAAATTATAGGGAACGAGGCACTAAGGCGGGTGAAGAACTGGCTCGACAGAGCTGGATTGGAGCTCGCCGTGCAGAAGACCGAGGCAGTACTATTCTGTCGAAAGCGGCGACCTCTGCTGCCTAAGCTGCTGCTGGAGGGTTTTGAGGTGCCGCTGGCGAAATCGCTGCGGTACCTTGGGATCCAACTCGATCGTGGTCTCCGTTTTGGGGAACACATCGAGCTGGCGGCTGCCAAGGCAAGCGGAGCGGCGATACAGTTGGGGAGGCTCATGCCGAACGTGGGTGGACCGAAATCATGCAGGAGGAAGCTCTTGCATGAGGTGGTCCACTCCACACTTCTGTATGGGGCACCCATCTGGGCGAAGTCGCTTGAGACAGAGCTGTACAGGAAGAGGATGGCAGCCGTCCAAAGAAGAAGTGCGCTGCGAGTAATCTCCGGTTACCGTACCATCTCTGAGGAGGCGGCGTTGGTACTGGCTTCTTCTCCGCCCATAGACTTACTGGCGCTTGAACGCAAAGCTGTCTATGACCTAGGTAAGGGACCAGGTAAGGAGCACAAGAGACTGACGCTGTCGAAGTGGCAGGATCGCTGGAGCTCGGCATCTAAGGGACGCTGGACGAACAGGCTTGTCAGCCAACTCGAGCCTTGGTGTTCGAGGAAGCATGGCTGCCTGAACTACCGGCTCACACAGGTGCTGAGTGGACACGGTTGTTTCGGTGCCTACTTACATCGTATAGGCAAAGAAGCAACTGCAGCATGCTGGCACTGCGACTCAGCAAATGATGACGCAGAGCATACGCTGCTGTCGTGTCCTGCATGGGCGGACCACAGGGGGTCACTAATGACCACCATTGGGGTCGATCGCCTAAGCTTGGACATGGTAGTGCCGTCAATGCTCCAAAATGACAATACGTGGCGGGCATGGGACGCCTTTGCCTCAACCGTGATCGGACTGAAGCAGGATGCCGAGCGTGAGAGGAGGAGGCGGAACATGACCGCACAAGTAGATGTAGATCAGTAGATTGACAATGCCACACTCTGAAGTAATGCCTAACGGCGGTTCCGGAGTGTGGTAGATGCTTGCACGGGAGAGGTTTTTAGTGGGTAGGCCCTCAGCAGGGAGATTCCCACACTGCCAGTCTTGTGACCCGGATGTCACCTGGCGTCTTATAAAAGATTTTCCTCTTCCCACGCAAAACAAAAAAAAAAAAAAAAAAAAAAAGCTACCGTGCTGGAGGTCTCGGGTTCGATACCTAAGTGATCACTTTACACACGTGTAATTTTCACCATTCTACCTATGTTTAAGTATTCACAAAAATATTAATTTATCGGACAAAAATTGTAATTTTAATTCATCAAAAAATGCTTCATCACAAGTTTTATAAATTTTATCCGAAAATGTCTTATAAGATTATGTTATTTTCTTAGGAAATTTAGTCGTATTTTAGTTTTTTTTAATCTTTAAGTCTCAATAACCTGATATAAAATGATGTGTTATCTACAAAATTCAATAATTATCAAACATGAGCAATAGGATTTCCCTATTTTATATTCCAAAGAGATAATAATTAATAAACATGATGCGTCGGCTACGGTGACTAGAACTAAGTACCTACCGACTTTATAACGTCAACGATTTTACCTTTATTTCAAACTATCTACTTATCAACATTAACGATTTTACCTTTATAAAATAAAAATAAAACTTTGTTTTAACCACTTCTTTTTGGTACACTTTATCCAACCGGTTTCGACAGGAACCTTGTTATCCTCAGGGTTTATGTACTAATTCTAAAACATTGAAATACTCATAGTTAAGTTATAGTTAATTACCCTTAATTAATTAAGTTTCTTGTCGAAACCGGTTAAAAAAGTGTACCTATAAAAATTGGTTAAAACAAAGTTGATTTATTTTATAAAGTTTATAAAATGTGCCACAATGTATCTGCGAAAAACATCCAAGAAAAGATTTTACCTTTTACGAAACTATCTATTTATCAACAAAGATAGATAAAAATAACGTTTAATCGATAAAAACACTTGTCGATAATTGTGATTGCTCCTTATAATGCTAATAATGAGAAACGTACAGTAAGTTATAGCAGTTTGCAATATGAAAAAAAAAGCTGTGGGAAGATATGTCATGTATAATTTTAAAATGGAAGATATAATCACTAATATTATATATTATTTAACCATATCCGCTCCCTATGATGAGCATGTGGAGTCCACGAAATGTCTCCAGGCTTTTCTGTCGGCTGCCAGCTCCCTGGCATCCTCCCAAGTCTGGTCTGCGTCCCGAAATTAGGACGAGAACTGCCGACGAATTGTCAGCAGTGGTCGTCCTGGGTGTCCCGAACCTGATGCCTTGTAAAAGAGGCAAGCTTGATTAAGGCTCAGTACATGGCCAAACCAACTGAATCGCCTTTTCTTGACGACAGTTGTGACTAAGATTTGCTGCGTCGTTCGCCTTATCTCTTCATTCCTCACAAAGTCAAACCACCGCACGCCTAAATTCTTCGCAGACACATATTCTCAAAGCCAAGTACATGGCTGCTCTGAGCCCCTATACGATGCCATGTTTCACAGCCGTATAAAAGAATAGAAGCAATACAGGCATTAAATAGGCGGAATTTGGTCTTCACCGACAGCCTTCATACTATTAAATGCGAACTATTATTACTAAAAGCATCGATATTTATCTTCTTTGGAAACTATGTTTACAATGGACAGTAAAGCTTCATTGACTTTTTAAAGTAAATTTAAAGAATGATAATAAAAAGAAGAAGAGGTTTAAAAGTGAAAAAGAAAGTGTGGCAGATCTAGCTCATTGATCACATAGACGTCGTGGAATACTAAGTAAGCCATAATCCGTATGACGCTTCAAGCTACAAGTTCAGTGAGCTTCAAATGAGTTAGAAATTCTACCTACCTTACTACAAACCATGGAAAGAGTGGAGAAGATATTCGAGCCGTAAAAATATAAAAATAATGCCTTTGCGTCTGCAACCTTGCTCGTAATCGAACTAAAATCAATTGACTGTCCTTCCTTTGCTTTATGTTAGATATATAAAGATGGTCCAACCCCACACAATGTGGAAGCGCATAACGTTAATTGTAAATATTAAAAATGTTTCAGAGAATTATCTTAATGTTTTTTTTTATGATAGAAAACTCTATGATAATTTGTGTAAAACAAAATATCGGGCAAATGCGAGCTACGGCTTTGGTGGCATACCTATATCCGATTGTCAACATTTTCAATGTGCCGAATTATCTCATCCTTTACCTCTTGAATTGTTCTTGGCTTATTGACGTACACTTTTTCTTTTAAATATCCCCAAAGAAAAAAGTCCTACGGTGTCAAATCAAGTGCACGAAATGCATTTTGATTTGAACCCTCATCTCCATAAAACGCTTGAGCAATCCATGGTTGAATTTGCCAGACTGAAACATATAAATGTTGAATGGGCAAAAAACTTGAGAAAAAACATTAAGGTGCGTTATGGTTGGACCACCTTTATTTATACATACAGGATGTTGTACAGTTAAAATCTATGAAATTGACACAATATCAATTATCAAAAATTGACTACAAAATGAATATAACATATAAGTACTTACTCGTATATTCTCGTATTTTTTTAAAGATGATTTAGTTGGCGATTTCGGATTTCGACTAGGTGCCTTCTTGACTTTCTCTTTTGCACCGTCTGGGCTACTAAGGATGTCTACTTATCTACCTTTATTTCAAGCCATCAAATTATTCAGTATGCAATACGAATGATTCGATATTGTGCAATAAAATCGAGAATGCGATTATTTTGACTCTGAAAGAATTACACATAATATTATAGCCTGTTTACCAAATATGGACAGTAGTTTAATAATAATATGCCAAAAATGAATTTGACGTCCTGCATCTGCATACTTAAATAAAATAATGTTCAATGGTGACGTATGAGATCAAATTTGGGCAGGTCCATTTTTACAAATATTCGAGTTTAAGCAAAAAAGATTATTATTCTCATTAGAATAATAATTTTGTATCAAGATTATTATTATCCTAATTTTATGTAATTGATGATGACAAAATTTCAGATGATCAAAAAGCACTAAAAATGATCAATAAATACCTATTTGCTGTTAGAATCAATGAGTGTCATCTACGCCAGTATCCGATATTAATGATATTTTTAATTTAAAAATGATTTAATTTCTTCTATTTGCGTTTTATACGCATATTGATGATAAAAATTAATGTTAGTTAATGTTATTGGTTCGCACCATTAAAAGCAGGAAAATTACGACATTCATGCCACCTAAAGCAATGGATTTTTTAAATAGCTGTTTTTAGATAGTAATACATAAATATACTAGTGTATTTGACATAACATCAATTTTTAAATAACAAAAATATGTTTATATTAGTTCTGTTACGTGCTAAAATAACAAGTATATAATTTGAAGGTAATTATAGAGTTTTATAACTAATTTAACAATAGATCTCGTAGATTGAAACAAGGTATTTATGTATTGATTTACAAGCAATTGAAGGATAAAAATAACAATAATACATACTTGTATAATACTATTTTTGAATTTGTCAATGTTAACACGACTAGTTTCGAGACCTGCAGATGTTTTCATGAACAGGTAAATAAAAGGTTGTATTTGCATGTTTGAATTTTTTTTTTCTTACATATTTAAATCGCCATGTTACAACACAAAGTTATAGCCAAATCAATAAACAATATGATGACACATACGTGGATACTTTCGAAACGAGAAGCAACCCGGATAATCCTCTTTCCAGGTTACTTGCAACTTGCAATATACATATTTGTTTAAATAGGTAGGTACAAAAAACTTAAAAACACAAAAGGAGAGTTCACTGTTTTAAAACGTAGTTTGTTGAAATAAATTGGGTTTACTGTTTATTGATAATTTAAAATATAAAATTTAATATTCTTATTTTTAAACGGACGAATAACAATTCGGCTGCGTGATACAAAGTAAAAAGTGTCATTTGTTCGCGACACAACTTAAAAATTATTACACACTTGAAATAGGCAAAAACATACAATTTACATCATAACTTTAATAAAGGTTAAACAAAGAGGACGAAAAATGATTCATGAAACACTTGTTTTTATACCACTTGAGTTTATTAATGACTACTAGTTTCGGAGGCTTAACTTCCATCGTCAGGTCTGAATAATTACAGTTATTATTCAGACCTGACGATGGAAGTTTAGCTTCCGAAACCAGTAGTCATTAATAAACTCAAGTGGCATAAAAACAAGTGTTTCTTTAATCATTTTAACATGTCACACCACAAAGTAAATGCCGACACAATAAATATAATAAAAAGATGAAGTTTAAACTTTGTCTTCAAGATGCGATAATAAAAAAAAATGGTCAACACTAGTTTGTTTCTCTTCGATTTGAGTAGGACGTAGGCACACTGCACACTGCAAAAAAAAAACAAGAAAAAAACATTATATTTATATTATTGGTACACTGTAATTGTTTCATTAAAAATATTGAAATATGCTGCAGAATAATTTTTGAAAGTAACGAATGTTAATTTTTACCGTAAGACTCTTTATTTGTGGTCAGCCTAAAATTACTAAAAGTAGGCACGTAACATATAAGGTATTTGAAAAACCTGTAATAATAAAACACCATCAGTAACTCCAAACTCCCACGAACAGTCTGCTCAGTGTAATGCAATATAAATTTGTAAAAATATCTGGCATAAATAGAAAATATTAATTATTATCTAATATTATATGAAAATGTTGATCGATATGAATATGATTATTGTTACGTTACATATTATTATCCAAAATAAAATAATTCTGGCGGTGGTCGGCTTTTTCAATAGGCATCCGAAAAATATACGTTGATAAACAGATTTTAAAATAAATGTATTAGTAAAAGAAGCACACTAATGAAACGGTTCTATTCATTAGTACGTACAAATTAAAATTCCTTTTGTGAAAAGCGATTTACTATTCATTCCTCTTATTACACTGTAGTTGCCGCAACAGCATGCGCATGCTCTATATGTCGTGTCTCTTTCTTTCATCTAACTACGTCATCAGCATGATGATAAATAGGCAAGTTAATTTAGTGCACGGTACAAAAAAGTGTTGACGTTTTCCTCTTTACTCGTAGAAAAAAAGTATCAATATAGATATTTTGATGAAGTGTATTTATACTTTACGATTTTATGAATTCCAGTAATATATGTTTTTAGGACTGTATTTTCTGTACTCTTCAACTGCTCACTTTGGATATAGATCTCGAGGGGGAGGTTGTGTGCTCTTTTGAACTAATTTGACACTCCAGTGTTGTGAAAATTTCCCTTTTTGTTGTTATTTAATGTGAAAGTGACATTTTAAAAACATAACATGGATAAAGACTCGAAATTTATCATTAGGAAAGTGTTTTTAGACATTGTCCTTCTGGCATGCGGTGAGTCCTACGAGTGAAAACTCATTTTTAATTTAATAATATGTAAGAAAACATTTTTCTGTTAAATTGCGTAGGTATTCGGATAACGTGTCGGCTTACTTATCGAGAAAATGTAAACGTATTTTGATTCTTGGCATTGACACAATTGTCTTTTTTCTTATTTTAGCGCCAAATATTTTTTAATGATGGTTTTTTGCGAGTGAACGTCGATTGTGTCATCTGACATAGATTTCTCATTTTATAAGACGCGGTTACCTGCACGATTATTGTGTTTTAGAATTTCCCGTTATTATTTTGTTTCTGTTAGCTATCGCACAATAGAATCCTTTGTAAGAAACGGCGTATTAATCAATTAGATAAAATAAAACTAGAATGTGCGTTTTTCGTAAGCGAGTTGCCTTTTATTTATTTATTGTAACATAATAATTACGAGTATATACAATATAGGTTCTATGAGAAAGATTTCTGGAAAATATCTCGATTTCACAAAAGCAAATGTAAATTAAACAATAATAATTGTAATACATAGTGACATCTAGCTTTCGTTGAAGAATTACCTATTTAGCACGGTTTACTACCTGGCTACGAATTTTAGTTTCCATTAAATAACTATAGATGGGTCTAAAGTATTACCTTATAAACATAAACTTAAGAATTCTACAAAATTTACAAAAACTTTTAAAAATTAAATGTGAAATATTGTAATTGCCATATTATAGAAAAAAAAATTGACAGTTTGAAATACATAGTTTGAAGGGTAGTTTTAACATCCGATTTTCAAAATGGTGTCAATAAAATGAAATAACAAGACATGGCGATTTTATAACAAAGCTATTAAGTTACAAAATATCTCATTTATTTGCTTCACTGCTTCTATAAACTAAACTTTTATGCTATGTTTATTTTACGTTATCCTTGTTGAAAAAGGAAAAACAAATTGGGCAACGATTCACTATACAAATTTTTATTTTATTTTACTGTGATTTATATGTACATAAAAATTAATATGTTTAGTTATTTCATGTGACTTTTTTTTTACATAAATCTATAAAATGTTAAAATGACGTACTTTCATCACTTGTATTTATGAAGCATAGCTTTATATATTTAAAAGAGAGGGAAGAAATAGAAATATTAAATTATCTATTAAATCTGTCCAGAAAAAATTGTTTCTATAATACGGCAGCTAAAAATATTCATTCATGAACCAGGTTTTATATTTTTAAAGAGACATTGATTGGCCTATAATTTATAAGAAGTATACTTTAAAGCGGAGACAAAAATCTCAGATCATTATCTATGATTCAACTGCTCTAAATAGTTTATAATGAGAATAGATTGTAGCATTTGTCACAATCACGTGTTTTATTATTAATTCATACTACATGCTGCTTCTTAGGATTGCTCATAACAATTGGGCAAGGCGTGCAATGTGTTTACCATAAATACCTAGTTTTATCTCTTAATTTATTTTATCGGGTCATACTAGTGGTATTTTAAAGAAAATGTCTTTGACTCATCGCTGTTATTATCTATGAATGAGTACTTAAGAATCAAAACTCGCATTTTGAATTTTTAAAATTTAATATAGTGTTATATATTCGTTAATCCTTACCATGATCCACCTCCGTGATGTAATGATTAGCGTGTTTAGCTACCGTGCTGGAGGTTCGATTGACAGGTGGGGGTGAAAATAAATATTAGTGATTTTACAATGTAATTTATTTATTTAATATTACCTGAAGCGCAGGAGTGATCACCTTGCCTTCATATAAGTAACAATCAAGATATAACTGTGTCAATATGATGCACTGTCCTATGCACCATTGGGTGCGGATTAGAGTGAGAAAAATCTTAACGCTAATGTCGAAGTTTCAACTTTAATAATAAGAAAAAGTATTGACAATTCGCTCACAACTCCTTTCAACAACGTCATAAATAAAAAATTGTAAATTTGCAGTTGTGCATATTTTCGGAATGCTCGGAAAATGTACTATATCCCAGCAAAAGACGCTTATTTTTAACTTAATATTTACCCGCTACAGATCAGAAAATGTTGTTTTTGCATTTTGAAGAAAAGTTATTGTTTAATTATTTTTTTTAAATATACTAAATATTTTTCAAATGGTGAAAAAACCTTCAGTTTTACCTAAAAAGATCTGTTGCACAGTAAAAAGTTCAATAAGTGGCTTGATATTTATTTTTAATACATTGTGTTATATTTTTAAACTTTAAAAACGTTCTCTTGAAAAATCAAGTTTTTTGATTTATGACGTTATTGAAAAGAGTGAGCGAATTGTGAATGTTACACAGTGTATAAAGTGACCACTAAAACCAACCAATGACAGATGTTAAACCCTATAAAGATTTCTATATTCGCATCTCATCATCGTCATCATCTACGGTTGATGTATCAATATAAATTAAGCAGACAAAATAAAAATGCTACACATATTTTTGGAATATTTCTTAGATGCTTAAATTTTCGTAAAATGTGCATTTTGATTCTAAGTTACACAAACTTCAAATTGAATGGAATCAAAGTGATTTTATTTAGTATTAATCAGTCTGGATAAAGAAGCGGTTAGCTTCGAAACTGGTAGACATTATAGTTAAGTTATGATAAAATATTTATTGTGATTTTCAAACAAATTTACATTTTAATTATAAAATGGAAAATCGCAAAGTTAGTGCTTCAAATATAAATTATATGAATTGAAGTGGTTTTACGATTATCTTGAGATATGTTTTATTCAATATATTTGTATGATTGTGCACTTTTTGATTGGCTACTACTATTGTAAATATCAAAATTTTATCAGATATTCTACTGTTGTCTGAATTTTAACTGAATACTAAAATATTGTAATCTCTTATTTTTAATATGGCAAAAGTTGCAATAAAAGTTGCAATTTTGAGGAAGATTTCATATATCTGTTATTTATTATTAAGGCCCAGTATTCGTTAATTCGAAACATTATTTTCTCTAAAATCAGGTAACATTTTACGTAATTGATTTTTTAACACAATTTTTACATAGAAACAATAAGTTTTTCTTCAAAATAATTATATGATTTTGAAAAGAAAAGAGTTATATTATTTTTTGACATCTCATCAAAGATGAAGAAGAATATGGAAGTCTGGGCATTTACACGGCTAACGACCGTCATAGGCTGGTTTGAAGTGATCACTTTACACACGTGTAACATTCACCATTTCTATCCATTATTGACAACCACACTACTCAAATTCTTGGAAATTCTATATATATGAAACAATTTAGAAACCTTGTTCTTGACTCACTAGAACTTCACTAGAGACATCTATTGGTGAGATGTAAATAAGCTTTTTATTAAGCAGACTCTTATATTAAGAAAAGAGTTATTGAAAGGTGCAGTCTATGAGCAGGACGGCAGACCTATGATTTTTTTACATGCGGCAACACTATAATTTAAGAATTTGAGCATGTATAATATTGACAGGTTTTTTTTTACATCTGACCGGACTTTTGTTCATTATATCTGAAGTTCGTTAATTAGAGGTCCGTTTTATAGAGGTATTACTGTACTTGAATTTCATTTCTACATATTTAGAGCAGTACTCAATGGATATCCACTTTCCCAACACTATCAATATATACAGAGGGGACAAATTGAATAATTTGTTTGAACGACCTAATTTTAAACCCACTGTCATAACAAGAGATTGAAGATGATTTATCTAATAGTGGTCGTATTGTTTATATTAAAACAAGTACATAGTATCATCTATTTACATCTGAATATAACTCACAATTTTAGATTTCAACACATGGGAATTTTGTTTGAAATAAAATAATTACTGATAAATATAAAATATATAAAAAAATATATCTCTTGTATCTGTCTATTGTAGTTAAAAATATTACTTTTATTATTAAAAAGTAAACTGAATGCAGTTTGAATGCAACCTCTCAGATGAATGTGCGATAAAACGATGTACACATTGCTCACTCTGTTCAACAATGTCATATATCAAAAATCGACAATTTTCAGAACGCCCAGAAAATGTACTATATCCAAGCAAAAGCAGCATATTTTTAACTTAATATTTACCCGCTACAGGGCAGAAAGTGTTGTTTTTGCATTTTGAAGAAAATGAATATTTAATTATTTTTTTTAAATATACTAAATATTTTTCAATTGGAGAAAAAACATTCAGGTTTACCTAAAAAGATCTGTTGCACAGTAAAAATTTCAATAAGTGGCTTGATATTTATTTTAAATACATTTCATTATATTTTCATACCATCTCCTGAAAAATTATGTTTTTTGATATATGACGTTGTTGAAAGGAGTGAGCGAAATGATAGTTGTTTGAATGGTGATATAAGGATTAATGCAATGATGAGATAAGCATTATTGATAAAATTAAAAAAGGTGTATCGAGATGGTTTGGGCATTTGAATCGAAGGAGTAGAGAAAAAACAGTAAAACAAATTTATAAAGCAAATGTGGTTGGTAATAGAACCGAAGAAAGACCGAAAAAAACATGGCAAGATCAAGTATTACAAGTATGTACTTGAAAGTAGTCAGGTCAGGGGTCGGATAATCGGCGGGTATGTATGAGGAGATGCATGAATGTGGAAGAGGCAAAGATTGTTTGCCAAGACTGATTGCTGTGGCATTCTATTCTCTGTCTACCAGAGAAGTAGTGTGAAGTTCAGTTTTTTTAGATTAATTTAAAAAAAAATGTTTTTCTCTATAGAGAGGTCTCAGTTTTGATTCCCAGGTGGTCAAAAATAGATTTTTGCCCACTAAGCCAAATACCCAAAATTAAAAGTAATTAAAATTTTGTATATCTTTATACTGGTGGTTGTATTTTCACATTCACTTATCCCATTTCAGATGTATCCATATAAGTGTTAAAACGTTTTAAATTTATTGTGTGTGGTCCCCATAACTGGTCACTAAAAGCATGTCTGTGTCAAGTCATTCCAGATGTCACAACAATGCAGGGTCTTGTATAAATTGTTCTCTGAATTGTGTTGCCTACTTTCAAAATCCGCCAGATCCAATTTTATAAGATTTAAAATAAATACTGTATCGGAATGCCAATTGTGGGTTTTATTGTTTAAAATACTTATATACTTGAAAACTCTGCTAAAAAATACTTAAAAACAGCGTTGTATTTCAAATTTAGCTATATTCATGGAATTTGCCTTCTGACCCATATCGGCCAATCAGAGAGCGGGGATAGGTCAAAAATTAAGATGACGTCATTATCGGTTTGTGTCTCGTGTTTTTTTAAAAATAATTTTCTTAAAAAATGGGAAATTTCTCTATTTCATAATAGTTTATTTAAAGATAAACAAATCTTTTAAATATAAATGTTACCCGGAGAATTTTGCATTTTTTGTAAAATCGACTAACATGGATCTGGCGGATTTTGAAAGTAGGCGACACAATTTCATTAAGCCGAATAAATGCACGTCTTGGGCAACCCAATGTCACTGTCTGGAACTCAACTGACATATTCAATTTGCGTCGGCTCTCCAAATCCATCTCCTGTTTATTCTGCATCCCCGGTTGTCTTGTTTCAACCTGTGGAGCACGATATTGTGACAGGATGAATTTTCTTTTTATCATTTTGCATACCTGTCTTGACAGGATGTTCTCTTCTCAATATGCAAATCACCTAAGTCCCTTTTCAGTCCAAAATTAAAATATAATATCAAACGGCCGTATTATAAATCGTTAGCTCTGTAAATACCCAGACTTCCCTTCTCCAAATTCAAATTCCCTTCTCAGAAAAAAATAAATAACACTTCTCTTTTGATATATCGCTCACTCCTTTCAAGAACGTCATAAATCAAATACCTTGACTTTTCAGGAGAACGTTTTTAAAGTTTAAAAATATAATACAATGTATTAAAAATAAATATCAAGCCACTTATTGAACTTTTTACTGTGCCACAGATTTTTTAGGTAAAACCTGAAGGTTCTTTCTCCATTTGAAAAAAATTTAGTATTTTTAAAAAAATAATTAAACAATACCTTTTCTTCAAAATGCAAAAACAACACTTTATGCCCTATAGCGGGTAAATATTAAGTTAAAAACATGTTTTAAAAAAGGCCTATTTGACCGCGATGGCAGCGCCATCTGTTGAACGTAACAGCAACACATGCTATACTAAACAATGCTTATGACGAACAGCGTGCTTCTTGACAGCTGCTTTCACTTAGGATTTTCAATGTTTTTTTAATGCATTGTTGTTTCATATATTTTAACATTCAAGCATTCGAAATTTAAGACATTAGAAATTTATGCTTTCTCTTTTTTTCTTTTCCATTTAACCAGACTGAGCCACAGCAACGCGTGGTCAGGTACAGCTAGTTTAAAATTAAGATAATATTAATATGTTAACTTTTTTTAAATGTGACAACTTTTTTTAAACCTTGAACAATTTGTAAAATATGACTTACGTCAATTTGCATATCAGGCTAAGGATATTCAAGTTTCATGCAGTTTATAAATTCAGCACACGATGAAGTGCATATCATTCTGCATACCTTATTTATCCTAGGGGTATTTATTTATCATTTCTCCTCAAGTAATCTTTCTTTTTTCATGGAAATTATGTCATTATCTTCAATATAACTAGGTGCTAACCTGTTCTGAAGTTGTAAATTTGCATATTGTCGATCCGAGATAATGTTTTGAATAAACTCACTTGCATATTAAGTATAATCAATGCAAGGTACTGTCAGCAGCAATTAGAAAAAGAGGCATGCAGTCAATTTCAACGTGAAATACAGGATTATCGATGGTGATAAGCGATGCATTTTAATTGGTATATTCAACAAATTAATTGCCTTTACATATTAACTGTATTTTTTAAAGGCTGTTTGTTTTTTATTCTTATCTATAGTATAATTTGTCCGCCTCTGTAGTGTAGCGGTTAGCACATTTAGCTACCATGCTAGAGGTCCTGGGTTCGATTTCACATAAAGCTTACATTGTTCATGGTGACAGTGTGCTTCTTGATAGCTGTTAAAATATTTTATACCCAAACGCATTGTTAAATGACACATATTAGAATGTGTGCTTTCTATTTTCTCTCTTTTGACTTTTTCGGACTTAGGCATAGAAACACGTGGATAGGTACAAGTAGCTATAGATTCAAATTTTCTGTGTGCTAATAGAAACGTTTTGTCCGCCTCAGTAATGTTATGTATAATGTATTAAACTACCATGCTAGAGGCACTGGGTTCGATTCTTGGGGGAGGGAGTCAAAATTAAAATATTACCAATTTTTGTATATTTATTTAATATTGCCTTATACTGGTACCTGAAGCGTAGGACTTCATATAATAAATAATGCATATGATGCAGTGTAAATTTTATATTTATTATGA
Source organism: Brachycentrus maculatus (assembly GCF_059751285.1). Lineage (NCBI taxonomy): Eukaryota > Metazoa > Arthropoda > Insecta > Trichoptera > Brachycentridae > Brachycentrus > Brachycentrus maculatus. The sequence goes on along the minus strand of NW_028280811.1, from coordinate 1,273,125 downwards.
TCCCCTGGGAATTGAACCTGGTACCTCTAGTATGGTAACGAGGTTACCACTACACTATGAAAGCGGTTACCGTATTCATTATAATGGTGACTATGTTTTACTTAGCCCAGTATAATGAGACCATTCTGTCATTTACATTTTTATATTTGGTCATGCAAATGAAGATGATGTAACTTAATTCTTAAATCGCAGTTAGTCACTTTTCGCTCTCAACAGACAATATTCAATTCAATTCAATCAAATTTATTCAATAATTAATATGTACATTACAAACAAGCATAATGTTTGTTTATAATGTAACGTGATTTTAAAACAAAGTTATATTTTATTTGTAAAATGGAAAATCACAAAGTTATTGTTTCAAATATAAATATTGATATTTGTGTTTCAGTTGGCTTCCCCATCCTATTCTTCTTTTTATGGGGTTCACCGTATGAACGAGGGTTCTTCTGCGATGATGAATCTATCCGCCACCCATTTAAACCCTCTACAGTCACCAGTGCCATGCTTTACACCGTGGGACTGGGCTTGCCCATCGTTCTGGTAAGTTCACATTTATTATTGAGTGAAAGTTTATCATTTGAGTTAAATTTAAATTTAAGTTTAAAATTTAACTCAAATGGCCGGAATATCAAACGGATTCAGGTGAACATATTTAAATATCAAAAGGTTTTTTGTTTTTTATAAATGATGGGAAATATTTATGTTTTTTTTATTTACAAAGACACTTCAGTTTCATACTATTTCTGTGAGTCTAAGCGGCTCATTATTAGAAATAGGTATCAAATTGTGGTAAAGTAAAAACACTTCAATTTCATACTATTTCTGTGAGTCTAAGCGGATCATTATTAGAAATAGGTATCAAGTTGTGGTAGAGTAAAAACACTTCAATTTCATACTATTTCTGTGAGTCTAAGCGGCTCATTATTAGAAATAGGTATCAAGTTGTGGTAGAGTGGTTTCGAATCAAGAAACTCTGACTCAAGAGTCCGCGACACTAACCACGAGACCACAACCCGACATAAATAAATAAATAAGGTGTATTTTTAATAAGTGATAACTAAATTGATGAACTTTTTTATTTCGTTTAACAAAAATCTTACTGGTTTCTTAGTTACTTTGAAATCAGAGTAAAATATTCCATACCATATAGGTATATTCTAATTAAAGAACACATTCATTACATCGATCACGGCTCCTGTGTTCATACAAATGTTGCAGCTACTTGTTGAACACGAGTGTCATGTTAAATAAAGATAAGGATTTGTAACTGGTTTTATATGTTTTGATACCACAAAGAAAAACACTTATTCATATTCGAATAGAGAGTAGAGTTGGGTTTTGAAGAAAATAATGGGTTTTCAAAAAATGCGCCTTATTATATTATTTTATACTCATTGAACGTATAAACAGGCAAAAAGTCAAATTTACAAAATTTAAGATCTACATAACAAAAAATAGTATTTAACCCTTTAAGTGGTACTGGAAGAATAATTTCCCACCATACTTAGGGCGTTTGTCCACTACACGAGATTTCACCGTACGGCAGTCCGGTTTTGAAAAATGAAAACGACTACGACAGTTTAGCGTGATCGAATTTAATCGCAACGTGTTCACGCACCGATCAAGAGCACCGATCCGAAGAAATATGGACAAAAGCACAAGCCAATCCAAGCCAATCATCATTTTAAAACGCTAACTGACGTGCCGGATGGTAAAATTCCGTGTAATTCCGGGTAGTGGACAAGCGCCCTTATTGTATGGAGCTACATATGTGTCTCTGAGAAACAGTTACCTCAGAATTAAAATTCAATACGATACTTATGCTGCCACCTCGGGGATGTCAGCAGAAGTCATTTACTAATTTACTGCCTAAAAAATTCAGACGAATAGAACTATATATTTTTTTTATTGATTTAAAAATAGTTCCCTGACTTCAGTCACTTAAAGGGTTAAAAAAGATACTTTTTGGTTGAGCATTAAAATATTTTTATCACCCTGAGTGCTTGCCAAAGCATTAAAATAAAATAAAAACCCCATTAAACATGCTTATAAAAAAAGTTAATAATATTTATCTGGGTTCTAAGTAAATATTTTAACTTTAAAATGCTTTTAAATTTATTTTCTTCTAAATACATGGTCTGTATTGTTAAGTGCTCAGAGATTGAGTTTATACATGCAGTAATACATATTTGGTTGGTCGTTATACTCAAACTCATAAAGATTACATTAGAATGACAGTGAGATTTATTGAAAAATGTTTCAAGTAACATTGTATGGAACTTTTTTTTCATACAAAATATTTTTTCTCGAAAACAGCTAAATATCACTTGAACCGCCAGGGTTTAAACCATAATTTATGATAAAAATAACACTCCTTATCATTCATCCTTCACTTTGTGTAAAACCACAAAGTGTTGTCACAAAGTAGTCTTGTTTTAAAGTGGTATTACACAAAGTGAATGATGAATGATAAGAAGAGTGTTATGTTACCATACCACAAAGTTAACAATGCTTTTAATATACAAAATATAAAATCATTGTAATTTATGTTTTTTTAAATGTTCAAGTACTATCCTACCCTCTGATTGCAAACAGCTGCATATGGTATCAAACGTTTTGATCAATATCAGTAGTCTATTTTGGGTTCGTTAGAAGGTATTGCTTTTTAGCAATAAGCCCGCCTATGTACTTATTTATTTTCTGTACATGAAGTTTAAATAATTAAATAATAAATAATAAAAAAATAAAAAAAACCTTATCCGCACCCCAATGGTGCATAGGGCACTGCTTCATATAAACGCAGTGTTATCTTGATCGTTTACATATGAAGGAAAGGTGATCAGCCCTCCGCTTCATGTACCAGTCCGGGGTATTATTAAATAAATATTAGAGTGAAAAAATCACTTATATTTATTTGACCCCCCCTGGGAATCGAACCCGGGACCTCCAGAACGGTAGCCGAGCGTGCTGACCATTACACTACGGAGGCGGACAATTAAATAATAATTATAATTAAATAATAATAATAATGAAAAATATAAAATCAAAATTATTAATATTTCCATTCATTTATGTAACAATGCAGCAGCAACAACAAAAAAACATTCTGTGAAGTATGTTTACATTATAATATTAAATGTATCTGTTCAATTAGTTTAGTGTTACAGCCTCTGTATTAGATTTGTCCCATTCACTCCACTTGATTGGTACACATGTACAGCATCCATGTACTGGTGTGTATGTAAAGCAACAACACCATGCTTGTGGATGGTCTTTCATGTAGTGCGTTGAACTTGGGACATGCTGTGAACTCTCAAATGTGTAACTGATATATTGTACTTTTTAGCAACAAAATTGTTATCGAATAAGCGTATCCATTACTGCATACTTCGTTATTAATGTTGCCAATAAATTCAGTGTTGCATATTGAATATAATGAATTTTATAATTTATATTTGAAGCACTAACTTTGTGATTTTCCATTTTATAATTAAAATGTAACTTTGTTTTGTCTACCGGTTTGCTTCTAAACCAGTAGACATTATAATTAAGTTATAATAAAATATTTATAGTGATTTTTAAACAAAGTTACATTTTAATTATATAATGAATTTTGTTCCATTGTAACTGACTGTAAATCAATAAAGTTAACATTTATTTAAATAAATAAAATTAAAAAATTACATCTCAACATAGATGAAGAAAAATATGGAAGTCTGGGCATTTACGGGGCTTATGACCGTCATAGGCTGGTTTAAGCGATCACTTTACACATGTGTAACATTTACCAATTCTACCCATGATTGACAACCACACTACTTAAATTCTTGGAACTTCTAATTATATTGATTAATTATATTATTCTTCTTCTTCATGTATGTTGACATGCCAATTTTTTAAATAACTCCTCATTTGAGATAATACAAATTTGTTAACAAGTATTTGGACACATTCAAAATGTGTTCAAGAAACTAGAATTAATGTCTCACAATAAAGATTTATTTTTTATAGAAATATCACTTTTTTAACTAAAAAGGAAGAAAAGGTATTTACTAATCAACATTTTGTATGATTTTTTAATAGTGGGCTAGTAGATATGTACCTATTAAAATGAGGAAGCTGATTGCTACTTAAAGTTTAGTTAAAATCTTATTTTCTTAAGCATGTTGAAAAAAAATACTTAACCTTAGATGGTGCCTAGAAATCGCATTTGAAAGGTGTCAATTGAAGCATAAATACTACTTTCGAAATTTGAGTAATTGGGTTGTCAATCATGGGTAGAATGGTAAATATATTACACATGCATAAAGTGAACTCTTAAACCAGCCTATGACAGGTCGTGAGCCTTGCAAATACCCAAAAATTAGTATTTTTATCTACTTGTTTGGCTTGTGCGTTTTTTACCCTTTCGTATTCCGAATTCAACAACAAAAAAATCATAGGAGCTGTAATATGACACCTAAAAATCATAGAAGTAGTAATATAACACATAAAAAATAATAATTGTAATCACGTTCATGTTCTTGAATGGTTTATGCTGATTTTTGGCACATTTTATAAACTTTATAATATAGGTAAAACTCAAACTTTGTCTTAAACCACTTTTTAAAATAACTCTCTTCATTATCTGATTTTCTAAAGATATCTATCTGTCGATATTAATGATCTTATTCAGAATTTACTCTTAATTAAGCCCACATGTTACTTTATCCTTTTTTTTAAATCTCTTCATTATTGTGAGTAGTTTTCACATGTGTAACTAATTATGTAACTCATTAAAATTATATTGTCGTTTATTCTTCAATAAATTTCATATGTAAAAAATGTAGGTTATGAAAAAGAGAAAAAAATGTCTGTTTTTAATTTTTAATTCTTTATCTGATTTTTTAACATTCTTTTTGACGTTGAATTGTAATTAAAAAAAGTTTTTTTTAACCCTAGAATACTAAGCTATTTTAAAAATTATGACGGCAAAATGACGATTCTTGGAATAAACAATGTTCTCGTCATTCTCGCACCCCTGTTCCACAATACCTTCTCAATGTACCTTAATTTTTTTTTAATGTGATCTCCTAAACCCAAAGAATGATACTATTCTAAAATAGTAATGTTTTTGATTATCTTATATATTCCCATTTTATTTCTATGTCGTATTTTTTACAAATGTTTAGTAACAACGTCACTCGTAGGATAGTTTAGTAATCTAGGGTTAAAGGAATTTAGTAGAAAAATGGTTGATATTCTAAATACAGTGGAACCTCTCATAACGAGCATAACTCGTTCCAGAATGTTACTCGTTAAGCGAAACATTTTTTATTTCGACTGGCGCGGATGTCCCGGCTTACGAGTGAATGTCGTGAAAAGGGGACTTGCCCTTTCTCTGTTACTCGTTATGCAAAATGTCACTCGTTAAGGGAGCAAGTTTTTCACATATTTTTTGCTCGTTATGCGAGTTACTCGTTATGCGAGTTACTCGTTATGCGAGTTACTCGTTATGCGAGTTACTCGTTATGCGAGTTACTCGTTATGCGAGTTACTCGTTATGAGAGGTGCTCATTATGAGAGATGCTCGTTATGAGGGGTTCCACTGTAAATCAAAATGTTTTTTTTTTAAGGTTGACTTATGTCACACATGTATTTATTTTTTCATTTCAGATGATGGTGTCGGAGTACATAAACCATAGGGGCAAGAAGAATCACAAGGTCCACCACTTCATGGGGTACAGGATACCTCCGTGGGTGTGGGCCTCGTACAATGTTATCGGAGTGTTTGGATTTGGCGTGGCGTGCCAACAGCTGACCACAGACATTGCTAAATACACCGTGGGAAGACTACGGCCGCACTTTTTTTCCGTAAGTCATAATATTATTGTTATATATTTCAATGTCAACAGTTATTCATACAGAGCATGTGGCAATCTTTTTTTATTATAAACGTGCCAATATTATGTAAGTGTATACAATGTGGCTTGATATTTTGACTAGATGTATTTTTTATTTATTCCTGTGTACTTCTTTCCCTATCTATCTTTTTCTTAAATTTTATTAAGGGATAATTCGCAGACTTCTTATTCAGAACGCAAGCAACCACAAAAGAATTCGGTCGTGGTCCACATGCGATTTAAAAAAAAAATACATTTGCCTTTTTTAAAAAATATATATATAGAATTAATTATTTTTTAGCTCCTTACCTTAAATAACTCTTTTCTTTTAAAAACCATATATTTATTTCTCTTTTTAAAAATATATATTAATTTCAAAGAAAAACTATTTTTTTCCAATACAAAAATGGAAATTTAGGCAAAACATTCAATTATGTCAAATGTTACCAGGGTTTATAGAATATTATATTTTGATTTATCCTGAATTGGGCCTGGAAATGGGAATGAAATAATAAAATAATTGTCTTTTTTAATTAAATTCCTAAAAAATAATGAATCTCTAAAATCTCAATTTTAAAATATTCAAATATAACAGGAACTGCAAACTCTAATACATGGATATTTCAGTGCAGTATTTTTTTAAATATTCAAATGTAACAGGAATTGTAAACTCTAAGGGTGTTTGTGCACTACACGGAATAACACGGAATTTTACTGTCCGACACGTCAGTTAGCGTTTTAAAACGATGATTGGCTTGCATTGGCTTGTGCTTTTGTCCATCTTTCTTTGGATCGGTGCTCTTAATCGGTGCGTGAACACATTGCGAATAAATTTTATCGTGCTAAACTGTCATAGTCGCTTTCATTTTTCAAAACTGGACTGCCGAACGGTAAAATTCCGTGTAGTGCACAAACACCCTAATACATAATTATTTCAGTGCAGTTTATTACTTGTTTGTTAGCATGTTTTGATAACATCTTCCAATGTTATTTTCAGAAACATTTCCGATTATAAATTATTCCACAGTACATTCTCAATTATACAAATTGGTATTCTTATAATCAAATGGGCATTGAGTGAACATTCATATATTCATGATTAAAATATTGATCATGGACATTTCCTTGAAATATCCATGTTAACAACACTTACAGCATTGTATTGCCACATTTGAATAAATTTATTAATGCTATCAGTAATTTAGTTATTTTAGAAAATCGTGTAAATTTTAATGCAATTTATTCAGTTTCTTACATCAACCGATAAAAGCGCACAATCTGTGCATTCAATATGCACGATTGATAATCCTGAAATTATCCGGAGCATTGGTCTGTATGTTCCCGATAGTTACCTAAGACAGCGTCGGCACAGATTGTTTCACATTCCTATACACAGGACCAACCTGCCGATGGTTATGCCTGTAGGAAGAGCTACCGCTATGTTGAACAATATCACATTGGATATTGATCTGTTCCATGTGTCCGAAGGAGTTTTCCGAAGCGGGATTCTTCTACACCTTTAAGTCTTCTTGCTTACTTTTACTTTTAATATATACGCCTTGAATATTGTTTGTTATGTATATATTATTTTTTTATTGAATAAATTTAATTGAATTGAAATTGAATTGAATTGAATTGAATTATATATGATGATATATCCCATGTGCAATTTTAAATGTAAAATTCCCATATAAATAATATGTTACACTTGTGATAGATAACTGAATAGAATTTTTGTATTTTTTACAAACAATCCTATTTTATACTGTAAAATATACAACACATCTTGAAGGCACAACGTTAATTAATATAAATCATAAATATATTATTGATGTTATACCTTTATTAAATAATAATAATTTTTAAATGGTTCAAATGATACTGTCTAAGATTGACTAAAATGTGTGTCTGTGTAATACAGGCTATAAAAGGCAAAGCTAGTTAACATGACCATGTATTGGTAGCTGTCCCTTTTGTAGGTAGACATATCCATGCGGTGCAAATATATTGCCAATAGAAACAAGTGAGAGTTACACATTTAAAATAAGTGAGAGTGTGTATATACTAGATTATTTTTTCCAGTTATTTTACCAAAAAATAAAATGTTATTTTTTTACCATTTATAAGAAAAAAGTCTTTTGTTATTGTTATTATTTGATAATGTTTTTTTTTTCAAATTATAACTCTATTTTACTGAAGATGCAATATAGACCTTTTTTATTTATTTTTTAATGTGAATGGGAATGTTCTCGATGTAAGGGTTCCCATGCACTGTTTCTGGTTAACATCACATGAAATGAATTCTCAAACATGTGTATACCATTTTATTGGCCATTATTGTTTTACGACTTATATCAATATGCTACCAATGATCCTGAGAACTTTATATAAGAAAACAATTTTCAATGTTTTATTACTCTATTACAAACCACTTAAAATCGTGCTACAGAAATAATAAATGTATGATTCCAGTCATCTTATTTGAAATATTATGATACCAATATAGAATATTTTGATTAATTACCCACCCGGTAAATTTATATCAATATTTGTACTTTTAACACGCCTTGTGCCGCGTTATTAGCGCAATATTATTTAAAATGCTTCTGAATCGAATTCCAATGTAAACGATTAAACCAAATTGATTTTGTTCCCTCTGGGTATGACACTTTCGTAATACAGGTGTTCTTTATTGATTATTTTGCCAATACTTTTTTCCAATGTTTCAATCATTCATTAATTCATTAAATTTATTTTGAATAACACATAATATATATAAATATATATTTTTGTAATACATCAAGAATGGTGGAGAAATAGTTCTCACATTGCTGGCTCTTTAACCGGTGTCTAGAAGAGATTTATACTCCCGTCGATTGGAGAAGGACAGCTATAATGCCTCTCTACAAGGGAAAGGGTTCTAGGGTGGAATGTGGGAACTACAGAGCAATCAGTCTATCGAGTGCTGTTGGTTCTTTTCAAATTCTTTCTTATAAATAATTAAACGCGATTCATGAAATAGTATCAAGCAATTCAAATCCACCATATAATAAAAGTATGTTGAGTCAGTACACTAATAGGGGCGTTTTTGATGCATCAAATTGTGTGGAATCAAAACCTTTACTCTGCACCTTTTTATCTTTGCGTTAAATTTACCTGTAGTTACTTACTTTACACGCTGTTGAAATTAATTACTAATAAAATTGAAAAAAATATAGGCATGTGTTCCATTAAAATTTGTTTTTATTCAGTCGCTATCCAATTTTAATGTATTTTTCTAAGAATCGATAATACAGTGGAATATTCATATTGATCATGTACTTCTACTTAAAAAAATCTCAGAAGAGTTAGTCATCCAGTCATTCATTCCAGATGTCTTAAAATACATCACCCTCATAATGTAACCGTTTTCTTTCTGACTTAATGATGCCGAACCCTATGAAAAAAGTTAGTTTTAATGAGCTCAATACATGTATTCCGGATTCACAAGCTTTTTTACTTTAGTTTGTTCCTGAATGTCTGGTACATTCGTGTTCATCATTTTTCCTTTGTAAATGTGTGATATTTCCATGTTTATTTACTCACTTCAAAGCGTCTGTAGTTATTAGGCATGAAAACAGCGACAAACGGCATATTTATTTATTTCTCTGCCAGAATGACAGAAATCTTAAACGGATGCATATGTCACGGCGGTTTGTCACGCCTGGCGAATGCCTCCTGTGTAATTGATCTCCAGATGGTTTCTTTATTTACGAATCCAGTACATTTGCACTAAAAATATAAATCTGTACCATCAGGGCTAAAATTCATAATGAGGCAACATCACTCCCAAAGAATATAGGATATAATTTATTTATTTATTGATATCTCAACATAGTTGAAGTCTATTTAAGGTATGAATATGGTGGTCTAACTTGTTATTTGTAATAACCTGGTTTAAGTTTACTTTCTGCACTGTGACATTCATCATTCTACCTATGATTGACAACTACATTACTCAAATTCTGTAAAGTTGTATTTTTACTACACTCGAAAAAATCAACTGCACTTTTAATAAATCTACTTTAATTGAAGTATAAATACTTTCATTTCAATTGAAGTATAAATACAACTTTCTGAAATTTTAATTAATGATTTGTCAATCATGGATAGAATAGTGATTGTTACACAGTGTATAAAGTGATCACCTTATACCAGTCACTGTCAAGTCATAACCTTATAAATTCCCAAAATTCTATATTTCCACCTCATTTAAATTTCTTCCAGTGCAACAAATCCAGAATTTGTAGACAAAAATTTAGACCCACTTATTTTTTTAAATTGTAGGGAGTTTTTCAAGATTCTTTGAGTATTTCATTTTAGTTTGACATTTTATTCACTATATAAAAATCTCACTGGATGTAACCTATAATGAGGGATTTATTTACGTTATTTAAATCATCTATAGTATATAAACTAGTCTACTGTTTTAGTGGGATGACCATCCTTATGCAGTTCTGGGGACCAAATTCAACTATACATTTAATAATTTAAATTTGACAATATTTTTCACATCTAGAAATATTAATGGTAGGTTATTGTATCTTCTTCAATATTAGCTAAATAAGATTTCAATTATAATATTCTCAATATTATTAATATTTAAAGCATTTACTTTGTGGTTAGTCATTTTTACTTATTTATACTTATTACTTTTACTTATTTTTACTTATTTTGTGTAGTTTTAAGTGTGTAAATGGTGCTATGGTGGTGAAGGGTGGTATTGTTTGCATGCTGTGGTAGTGATTGTCCTGACGAAGAGACGGGTACGTCTCAAAATCGGTAGCCTAAAAAATCTCGGTGAGTAGTTGTATACTAATATTATTAACATTTTTGTCAAAAAAAAATAAGTAAAGATGTCAATTGTTGATATGTAATCATTATATCATAGTTTTATTTTTAATGGTTGGTTTGTGTCCTGGATGAAAGAGTTCTTTGTGAAACTGTTATCGAAAGGAAGTTGGGAAACGTCAACTTTATCACAATGCCCGATATCATAGCCCCACAATTATTATTATCTAAGGTCAGTTGTTAGCGGAAATTACACACTAGTTTTTTTCCTGATTCTAACCAATTAACACGTTCACTGCCAACTACGAGATCACTCATAGATTGTGTTCTTTGCTAGGACGCCGATTACGAGTATCAGAGTAAGGGAAAATTAACAATATTTTTTTATACGATCTCTCAGAAGAATGTGCGACAAAACGATGTATGATAGGTGTGCGAATAGTGAAATAAGGAAGGAATGCAAAGCTGAGATAAGCATTATCGTTAAAATTAAGAAAGGTGTGTTGAGATGGTTTGGACATGTAGAACGAATGAGTGAGGAAAGAACGGTAAAACAAATTTATGACGCGAATGTTAGTGGAAAAAGGAGAAAAGGAAGACCGAGAAAAACATGGCACGATCAGGTATGCCAAATACTTGAAAGTGGTCAGGTTAGGAGTCGTAACAATCGGCGAGTATGTATGAGGAAATGCATGAACGTGGAAGAGGCGAAAAATGTTTGTAAAGACAGAGTGGTGTGGCATTCTATTCTCTCTGCCTACCCCTACGGAGAAGCGGCGTGATGGTTAGTTAGTTAGTTAGTTAGTAATGGAAAATGATGAATACAATGGAAATTAATGAAACTCCCAGAAATTCAATTGTAAAAATGATGCTCCTATTATTCATATGTTAAAATGCATATTGACTCTTTAAGTACTAAGATGTATTAGTAAGGTTGTTCCCGGTAGGCTATAATATTGTAATAAAAGTGAAACCTAGCAAATTATATATTGTTTTATTTTAAAAAAATCATTTATTTTCTTCAAACATTAAAAAAAATTGACCAAGGAATTATTTTTTATTTATAGAGTTGGCGATAAATTTGTAAAACTCCATTTTAATTTATATATTAAATTTTAAATCAAACGCTGATTTATTGAGTCTTCTACGCTGTATTTTATTGTTTAAAAATTCTCAGTCCATTTAATTTTCACATTCGTTTGAAAATGCCATAACTATGCGAAATAATTGTCACAAAATTTACTTTTTAATCATAGAATATATGGTGTTTGAAAATGATGTGGAATGCATCAAAACATGTGTCACAGTAGATTTTAAGAAATAGTGGTATTTACTAAGTGAATCATTAATTAAAAATGGATAGATTTTACCACAAAGTGACTGCCGAATCAATTAATGAAAATAGAATATAACTTATTGACTAAAAAAAATCAGTGTTTGATTTAACATTTAAAATACAAATGATTTTTACTATTGTGAATTTAACAACATTGTCCCTATTTCGGTCAGTATAACAATGGTATTTGAATTGCTTAAATTGCTGCTTTGTATGTGTGATGAATCTGTAATAGTGTATTGATTTATTTTGTAATTTGCAGGTTTGCCAACCGAACATAAACTGTTCACTGGAAGAGAATAGATGGAGGTACATAACTAACTTCACCTGCAACGGAGCCGATGATCATCTTCTAAAGGAGATGAGGTTATCGTTTCCCAGCGGCCATTCTTCTTTCTCGACATTCACCATGATCTATGTTGCGGTAAGTTTATAACTGCACCATATTAGGTAGCCAAAACTGCTGGAGATGACTACTACTGAAGAAGGAATGTGTATTTGATTACGCATTTTTATCAATTGTTGCGCGGTATGATCGATAATCCTGAAATTACCCGGAACATTGGTCTGTATGTTCCCGATAGTTACCTAAGACAGCGTCAACATAGTTGTTTCACATTCCTATACACAGGACCAACCTGCCGATGGTTATGCCTGTAGGAAGAGCTACCGCTATGTTGAACAATATCTCATTGGATATTGATTTGTTCCATGTGTCTGAAGGAGTTTTCCGAAGCGGGATTCTTCTACACCTTTAGCAATAGTTCTTGCATATATATTTTAATGTATTTTTAATGTATACGATTTAAATTTTTTATAGTTTGTAATGTATATATTAATTGAAATAAATAAATAAAATTTAATTGAATTGAATTGAACTGTCAATATATCGATAAACATAAATTTCTGTTAAAATATTGCCAATTACTATGTATTTTGTTAATTAATTATGTTTGTGGAAGAGTGACTTAATGCCTAAGAGTAGAATCATAAAACTTTTGCATCGGCTACAAATTATTTTAAAATTTCTACTGTGACGGGACAGTTTTACACATCTGCAAAAATTTGCATCGTTTTTGAAAAATGGATATAAATTTTAAACTAGTAGGAGTTTTAAACAAAAATTTCATAGATATTTATTTATAACCGGAAGTATTTAATTGTTTTTTTTTTTAATGTGTTTTGGAGGCCACATGTTATTTTGTTCTAATTTTTATCTTTTTAGTGGCATCTGTGGACAAAATCTTAAAGTAATATTGCTCTGACCGATATTTTTTACGTTGAAAGTATGATGTATGTGACTCCTATACCAGTCATCGGTGGCGAATGTGTTAATATTCAGTGCACACTTTATGATCTTTTTAGGGACCAAGTAACACTGAAGGATTATTGTATATGTTTATGTTCAAATTGATATCTTGGTTTCATCAAAAGTAATTGAACATGTTTTTTTTCTAACAGGCTGTGGTTAAGAGACTCTTCGATCTGATTTCATAATATGTATTATCCGTAACATTCATTAAAAATATAAACATAAAATATTTTCTTCTACAAACCCTCATCTGCACCCAATGGTGCAAAGGGCACTGCATAATATAAATGCAGTGTTATCTTAATAGTTTACACTTGAAGGAAAGATGATCAATTTTCAGCTTCAGATACCAATGAAGGGTTATATTGAATAAATATTGCAATGAAAAAATCACTTCTATTTATTTGACCCTCCCCTCTGGGAATCGAACCCGAGACCTCCAGTATGGTAGCTGAGCGTGCTGACCATTACACTACTACGGAGGGGAATATAAATTATACTTTAAAATCATAAATATGAGAAATACTTTAAAAATCCACTAACCAAGTGATTATTATACTAGTTTGTTTGGATACAATGTTAAAATGCAAATGTGTGGTATGTATGTGCATCTACCAATCTCATTTTATCTAAATGTGACACTTTACTGAAGAGGTATGCCGCTTCTACTCCAGACATAAACAAAAACAATCAGCTTGGAATTTTTATGGCCTTCCCATATGCTTTTTTTAATGTCGACAGATCCTGGGTGGTCTTGTGTGTATTTTTTAATTACATATGCAATATTTTACTGTTAACCCTCAAAACTCCTATGTGGAGTGTGGCTCAATATGGTATTCATTACGTCTACTCTGATGTTGAGTTTAGCTCTTTTCAATTTCTTAAATTATTTTCAGTAATTATGCGCACTACAATTTACCAATACAAAATTAATGTAAGACCTATTTTTTAAAACTTTTTTGTAAATCATTTAAGGAATTGGTGCTAGGTAAAAAATCATTAATTAGGAATTGAGTGCCAAGGGTTAATAATTATGTATTGAGATTTTAATATTGTAAAACTTTATTTTCGTCCCAAGTCTACTTGATTATTTGTAATTTTTGCAACACACGGATCATAGTACAAGAGCAGTTTTATAAATAGCCCTGCTGACAAGTTTTTTCTTCTCTTTTTTCTTGAAACATTTGGTCCTGCTATTTTTCAACAGGTAAGTGTTAGAAGGTGAAAAGAAGATCAAGAAGTAAAAATAAAAATTTTAAGTCGATAACTCATTTTACCAAATTCTAGTTTAATAATAATCTAAAAATTGTCCGCTTCCATAGTGTAATGGTCATCACGTTTGGCTACCGTTCTGGAGGTCCCAGGTTCGATTCCAGGGGGGGGTCAAATAAATAAAAGTGATTTTTTCACTCTAATATTTATTCAATAATACCCTGGACTGGTGCCTGAATCGGAGGGCTGATCACCTTTCCTTTATATGTTTGATCAAGATAACACTACATTTATATGATGCAGTGCCCTATGCACCATTGGGGTGTAGATAAGGGTTTGAATGAAAAAAAATTGGTTTGGAACCTTGTCACTCTAGGATTACGGGGATACGAGGTGTTTTTTAAAAAATTCATCGAAAAATACTAAACAAGTTTGGTTTAGCAAAACTCTCTTTCGTAAATATATTAAACCACCAGAGTATGTTCAAAACAGTTCCATTAATTATCTTCCGAATGCTGGCATGTATAGCACCTTCTCTAGGCAACTAGAATCCGCTGAAATGCGAGTGCTTAGATGGTCAGCGGGAGTGTCCCTTACAGACAAAATAAAGAGTTCACACATTCGTGGAAGCCTGGGCATAACAGACATAAATAGGAAGGTAGAGGAAAGACGATTGAGATGGTATGGGCATATAGGACGCAGAGAACCTGAGCATTTCGTAAACCAGGCAATAGCAGTGGATCTTCCTCAAAAGATATCTAGAGGAAGACCAAAAAATTCATGGCTGCTGCAAAGAGAGAACATAGTTCGAAGACATGGCCTAGGTGACGTTGTCCATGACAGAAGGACCTACAACCTGAGTACGAGGAGAGCTGACCCCAGCAGTCTACAAAGACGATAAGTTGGGATGTAGCCAGGAAGAAGAATATTCAATTAATCATTTTGTTTAATATTTTTCTAGGTCTACCTTCAGTGTCGCCTTCGTTGGTCCGGTTCCAAACTTCTGCGCCATGGAATCCAGTTTGTATTCCTCATGTTAGCCTGGTACACCGTACTGTCTCGCATATCTGACTACAAGCATCACTGGAGCGATGTCCTGGGCGGGGCTTGCATTGGCATCGTATCTGCCATAGTCATTGTAAGTATAGACCCATGTTATCTTGTCATATTTCAGTAACATTACTTTTCATGTTAGCCTGGTGTCTGCCTCCATGAGAAGGAAACTAATCTACAGCTAGTGACGTAAGTTTGATTGTATTTTGAGTACTAAAACTATTCTATGCAATATAATACCATCACACTGCATATTACAAGCAACTGTTGGTGTGCAATTATACAGCTTGTTCATATATCGCTCACTCCTTTCAAGAACGTCATAAATAAAAAATCGTCAATTTTCAGTTGTGCATGTTTTCGGAATGCCCAGAAAATGTACTATATCCCAGCAAAAGAGGCATATTTTTAACTTGATATTTACCCGCTACAGGGCAGAAAATGTTGTTTTTGCATTTTGAAGAAAACGTATTTTTTAATTATTTTTTTAAATGTACAAAATTTTTTTCAAATGGAGAAAAAACATTCAGGTTTTACCTAAAAAGATCTGTTTATCACTAAAAAGTTCAATGAGTGGCTTGATATTTATTTTTAATACATTGTGTTATATTTTTAAACTTTAAAAACATTCTCCTGAAAAATGAAGTTTTTAGACTTATGACGTTCTTGAAAGGAGTGAGCAATATGTGGATTGAAATACACATAATTGTTATTAATGTTCATGTGAGATATGTCTTCTACAAGGGGGGGATAAGGGTAATCACCATCTTCTAGTACATACATAATACTTGCGGAGAGCACCTGCCAAATACTGCTAACCTTTATTGGGTAATTTATTTTTTGATTCAATAAAAAAAAATATGTTCCCCATTTTTATTTATGAAATATAGTATTCTGTCAAAACAAAAGTAATAAAATTAAATATCTATTTTCTACCTCCTTTATAGCTAACAGTGATTTTTTCACATAATACTACATATTTTCCATTTCAACACTGCCCAAAAAATTTCACAATAATTTTTAAATTGTAGTAAAAATAAATATGTATATAAAATTTTGTATAATGTGTATGTTTGACATGAATTACTAGCAAAATATAAGGATTATAAAACCCATTTTTCTAAACAAATAACCCCATATTTTAGGTCTTTACTAATAGATAAAGAGCATGAATTAAACATACTTCTCTTTACGTATGGTACTTCAACGTTGCCTTGAAATTAACCACTCATTTTTTGCATGTTGTCATTTCCAGCAAAACTTGATCGATAAATCCTGTTGTCATCCCACTAACAAACCTCGGATCAAATACACAGAGATTTACGACTCTTATGAAACATCTAGGAATATAGACACTGAGAATGGTGATTCCTATGAAAGAACACCATTACTCTCTTAAATCATTCATCTGTGAGTAGTCTCCAGCATAACATCCTTATTGTTGACTCTTTTCAACTACTTATGCATGTACAAACCTTTTTTTTGTAATCGATGTTTATCATTTCGTAAAATCTGGTTTACTCGTTGTTTACACATGTATACTGAAGGAAGTCATTAAAGATTTATTGAGTTTTGGGTAGTCTTTTAATTATTTTATTACTTTTATGTGTTTATCTCCGGAAAACATCCTCACTTACACTATATTCCTGTTTACACTAACAAAGAAAAAATTAATTAACCACCACGCTGCTACCCCGGAGGGGTAGTTAGAGAGAATAGAACACCACACGACTCTGTCTTTCCAAACATTCTTTACCTCTTCCACATCCATGAATCTCCTCACACATATCCGCCAATTATTCCAACTCCAGACCTGATTATTCAAGTATTTGAAATACTCGATCCTGCCAAGTTTTCCTCGGTCTTCCTTTGCTCGTATTATTACACTACATTCACCTCTTAAATTTATTAAACTGTTCTTTCCTCATTCATTTGTTCCACATGTCCAAACCATCTCAAAACTCCTTTCTTAATTTTATCAATAATGAATATTTCAGTTTTGAATTAATTCCTTATTTCACCAATCGACCATCTGTCATACATTTTTAAAACGTTTTTGCATATTTTTTTTATATGGTTAAACAGACGTTTTCACGCAATTTTTATTGGTGGTTACATTCACCATTTCCTGAAAGAAAGAAACAGTTTAGAATGACAAGGAGCATTTACATTTCAGGCATATCTAGATAATCCTATTTCATATTTAAAGTAATCGGTACTCAATATTATCGGCCTTTTTTATTATTTAACTTTGTTAGTAAATAGCATTACTATATTGTATTTTACTTAAATTAAATCACATTTCAAGAAAGTATTGCGTTAAAAAATGAACTTCACATGTTAATATGCAAACGGTTTTCATCACGATGAGTTTCAAAATGTGCTTTAGTTCTTAAATATTTAATTAATTGCATTAAAGTTTTTTTTTTTGCTTTTTAAAAACACGATAATATATTGTTTTTTTTATACATGCAAGTTTTTGAAGCATGGTATTTTTTATTACATATAATAAATAAATTAATATATTATTTTAAAAACAGTCAAACAACCAAAAACCTTCCACCTTACATGAATATTGCAATAGATTTTTTAAAACATAAATTGCACCATTTTTGAAATACAGTACTCAATTATACTGTCATCTATCTCTAAACTTTCTGGGGCCCCTATCCACACCTAAGTGGTGCATAGGGCACCACATTGAATTTACTCGTTCGCTGATTACATGAAGGCAGGGTGATCAGTCGTGCGCTTCAGATTCTTGGATCTATGTGAGAACACATACTGCTATGAGAATGAAAATGGAGGAAAAGTAGAATAGTAGTAATTGGTTGGTATTCTCGGGGTTGCACACCCATATTGTGTAAACTTGCATAACACAATCTACCGTTAAGATGTGTGAATCCTTTGACTTCAATGTTGGTAATATAGACTGCTATATTATTTGCTTTCTTTTTATAATTATTATTTCATATTATTTCAGTCTTACCACCTTTATATTATCATTAAAATATGTGTAAAGCTGTATTATAAAAAGAATAAGCATACCCTGCCTACCTCAGAACAGGTATCTCCAAATACCTTGTGAGGATAGACAGTGTCCAATAAAAAAAAAAAATAATAAATATATGTTTATATATAAATATGTATAACTTAAGTACAAAATTATATTAAATAATAAACGCTGTTCTGCAGCACTGAACCTGAAGACATGGGCAATCAAATTAAAAATCCGAAATTGATAATGACCTTTTTAAAAAAAGTTTTTACTTAATTTCATTTGATTATTGAAAACTAATCATGCCAATTAGAACATAAATTCAATTGCAACTTACGCATTTATAGCTCCTAAAAATATATATTTGACAATTTGATAACAAATACATCAACTGGAAAGAAATACAAACCGAGAAAAAGTATCAAATACCATCCCAATCTGGTAACCAAGAATGTAATGAATACCATCTCAATCCGGTAAACAAAAAAGTACCGAATACCATTTCAATCTGGTAAACAAATGTAATGAATACGATCACAATCTGGTAAACAAAAAAGTAATGAATACCATCTCAATCTGGAAACAAAAAGTAACAGTTACCCATTAGACACATCTCTAGTGCAATATATGTACACATTTACTTGAATCGGTATAATTTTATTATCATCACTTTTGTATTTTGGGTGTTCAAAGTGAATACTTTTATAATACTGATCCAAATTGCTGTAATATGTAGCTCTGCCCTGTCACCTACATTTGCCACTGCTAGTTTTATCACATATGTTTACACATTGTCGTGATAATACATATTGTATTTTAGTATTGCCAGGTGGTCACCAACAATTATTTTGATTCAGTACTTATTTAATACTTAAAATAATAATACAAAATGATTTATTTATTGACTTGGCGTCTAATTTGTAGAACTCCATTTTAATTTATGTATTAATTTTAAATCAAACACAGATTTTTTGAGTCT
This sequence comes from Brachycentrus maculatus, assembly GCF_059751285.1. Taxonomy (NCBI): domain Eukaryota; kingdom Metazoa; phylum Arthropoda; class Insecta; order Trichoptera; family Brachycentridae; genus Brachycentrus; species Brachycentrus maculatus. The sequence continues at coordinate 1,253,520 of NW_028280811.1, read as the reverse complement.
ACTAAGTTGTATTTTATTAACAAAAAACACATAAAAAATTATATTGTGACAATTGTTTCGCCTTGTTAGGGCATTATCAAACGAATGTGAAGATCAAATGGACTACGGTCCTTATGTAGCTATACAATTCTAAGTGACAGTTTTAACATGTGCAGCAATAAATTATGGGAGACAACAGTAGCTAATGGGGGATGTAGGTATGTACCCTTCCACAATATAATTTTTTATGTGTTTTTTGTTAATAAAATACAACTTAGTAGACTCAAAAAATCTGTGTTTGATTATTAATACATAAATACAAAATGATATTTTCATTTGAAATACTTATTATTTCTCCTGCTGTAGTATTTAAATAAAAAAAATTGATTGCACCCCGGTCTTATGGGAATTTTTTAAAATAAAAATGAAAGATTACAAATTTTATTTTTTAACTAGCTGCACCTGGCCACGTGTTGCTGTGGCTCAGTCTGGTTAAATAGAAAAAAAGAAAAGAGGTAGCTTACATTTCACAATGCTTGTGGGTATGCAATATTTTAGGAACTGTCAAGGAACATTCTTCGCCATTAGCAATGTGTAGTATTGCATGTGTTGCTGTTATGTAAAAAAGATACCTATGTTTTTTTTAAACTATCGTAGGTATAAAGAGATATATTTGCATATTTGGTAAATAACTTTTGAAGATTTGAGACTTTGATAATCTATCATTTAAATGTTTATTTATATTGATAGATAAAATCACGCTCCATTTATAATTCTAGATTGTGTCGAAATTTCAAAGCAATTGGTGAATAACTTAATAACAGAATTAGATATCAGAATTTGAGGTATCTCTACATGAGAGAGTACGGCTATTATCCTTGGCTCTACCCGACCCAGTTTCTCCAGGGTATGCTTGGCTACAATAGTTTAGAGACTAGAAGGAATGTGTATTTGATTACGCATTTTTATCGATTGTTGCGCGGTATGATCGATAATCCTGAAATTATCCGGAACATTGGTCTGTATGTTCCCGATAGTTACCTAAGACAGCGTCGGCATAGATTGTTTCACATTCCTATACACAGGACTGTAGGAAGAGCTACCGCTATGTTGAACAATATCACATTGGATATTGATCTGTTCCATGTGTCCGAAGGAGTTTTCCGAAGCGGGATTCTTCTACACCTTTAAGTCTTCTTGCTTACTTTTACTTTTAATATATACGCCTTGAATATTGTTTGTTATGTATATATTATTTTTTTATTGAATAAATTGAATTGAATTGAAATTGAATTGAATTGAATTTGAGATGTTGAACAAAGATTTAATATTTATTTCTGTAGATTTTACATATAACTTTACTTTGCACGAGTATGTGTTGTTTGCATCCCCAAATACCCTGGCCTTTCTTTATTTGTTAAGTGCTTCAATAAATTATTACAACATTGGTACAATCTGTTAATGTATTCATAAATTTTAGCACATACCCGTAATCTTCTATCAAACTTATATAAGGATGGTTGGCTCCGTTAAAAAACTCACTTGTTTCAAAGCAAAATTAACAATGACAGATCACCTCGCATTTATAAGGAAGATCTAGAATACATCTTCTTCTTTTGTCTCGATCCTGTGGATTGGTCTTCAGCAACAAATGTCACCTTCTTCGCCACTCCGGTCTATTTCGCGAAACCCTCTTCAGCTCCTCATACGTGGAACAGCCCATGTCCTCGTATAAGTCGCAAAGGTTGCAAAGTCCTCTGGCATTTGTTCCATCCATCATCCCTCTATTATCAGGTGCAGGAAACCTTACTGTCGCAACACGTGACCGATCCATTTTGCATGTCTCTTCGAGATAGTCACGAGTAGGTGCCTTCATTCTTTGATTATTCGTAGTACCCATTCGTTGGAGTTGTGGTCTCTCCAGTATATCCCTAGGGTTCTTCTATAGGTCCATATCTCGAACGCATTCAGCCTATTATCTCTTTCAGATAAGCACCATGTCTCGCAGCCATACAGTAACACACTCCATACATACGTTTTGACAAGAAGTTTGCGTAGTTTCAGATCTATGTTATTTGATTGAAATATTATTATTATTATTATTTTTAGGGATAAACCTGCAAAGCCTCTATTAGAAGCTTTTGCATGTAGGATAGTAAGAATAGGGAAGGTGAATGTGAAAAATACATCACACACACCCAGACCAATTAAAAATAAATCATTCTTGAATTTATTTTGCACTTGGCAGGATCGAACCCACAATGCCAGTTTCGCAGTAGAGCGTCTACGCAAGTATGCCATGGCGCCTGCTGTGATTGATTTTCTGTTTAACGCAAATCTTGCCTGGTGTATGCGACTGTCAATCTCGCCTTTTTACCGGCCATCCCAAAATATTCTGCTTCCGAGGTATTCTAACTCTTTCACACTAGTCTAATAATCTTTTATTTTTCAGTTCTCCTGTGTATCTGATCTATGGAAACCTCGCCCCACGCCCGCTCCAAGGCTGAGAGAGAACAATGAGTCCTTTTGTAACAGCGGAGGAGCCGGGAACGGCTCGACTATAGCGTCTGTATGACCCGGAGACGGGAATATTTGCTAAGCAACTTACCCGGAAACGCTAAAGGTCATACAAGCCGCTTATCAAACTTGACAGCTAATCAAGTGCAGCTAGCCTAGTAAGTTGCGAACAGCTTATTTGTGACTTATATTATCACCAATTACTACAAATCTGACTGTTGAGACAATCGTTTGATGGACTGAAGAAGTGCTTCAACTATTTGGAATAATGTGTCTTAATTACAAATAGTGATAAAAAAAATAGCATATAATTTATATTTGAAGCACTAACTTTGTGATTTTCCATTTTATAATTAAAATATAACTTTGTTTCATTATAAATAATTTTAAATATTTTATTATAACTAAATTTTAATGTCCACCGGTTTCATAGCTAACCGCTTCTTTATCAAGACTGATTTATACTCAGTCTTGATAAAGAAGCGGTTAGCTTCGAAACCAGTAGACATTATAATTATGTTATAATAAAATGTTTATAGTGATTTTAAGTTTTAGTTATATTTTAATTATAAAAAAATAGTCTTTTGTATTTCACGTTTAGGTATGTATAAGTTTTTTAAAAAATACCAACTGACATTCCTATGTTGAAGGTTGCTATGTAGAACATATTTTTCATTTTATCATCTTCATTTCTCATCCTAAATTATTTTTATTAGATGTAAGTACATACACTCAAATTATGTATTATAACAACTATGATATTTATAAGTTAGTACAGATTTTAGTGCAGCTATGACATACAATGCTATTTTTACTTATTTCTGAAACATTATCTTAATGTTATTATTGTTTTTACGTATTTTCCAGCAATTTTAAACTAAAATATACCTTTCTTTCAATGCAGCTTGTATGTTTTATGTAATGTCTGCTTTTAATGTTAATCCTGATTGGTAAGGGTCCTGTAAGTACGGAAAGTTTAGGAACTATTTTTTTTCATAGGTGATGATGCAATGTCACTTTGAAAATGTTGACAAAAATAATATCTGAACTTCTTTTACTTAAATATTCCCATACCGATTGGAGTATGTCAGATGGTCCATTATAAATTTGCAACTTTATTTGTAGGTCTGGAATGGCCATAAGAGTTTTTTTTATAAACACCGTGGTAAATAATATGATTGCAACGCGCCCAATGATTTTTGGCACAGATTTCTTTTTTTTTAGCTTAAAAAAAAAACAAATCATAATTACCATTTATTTTGAAATATTACTTAATAATAATCACAATTTGATAATTTTCTTGACTTCTATTTGCACCCAATAGCGAATAAGGTACTGCATTAACGACACTGTGTTTATTCTATTGCGAAATAGCTGTGTCCGGCCACGCTTTGTTGTGGCTCGGTCTGATTTAATGGAAAAGAAAGAAAATAGAAAGCACACATAATTTGACAATGCTTGTGATGAAGCTATGAAAATATTAAAAATCTACATAATAACAATGCAATCGAAAACATTAAAAAGCTATGTGACAGCAGTTGTCAAGAAGTATGCTGTAAGCCATCAGCAATTTTAGTATTGCGTGTGTGCTATTATGTTCATCAGATGGCGCTACTATTATGGTAAAAAATTGTTTGTTTTTTTTTAATTTTTAAAAACACCCTTTACTTGTCATCTGTTACATTTTTATTTATATGGAAGATGAAAATTAAATAAAAACAAGTGTGTTTTAAAATGCGACAATATGTCAACATTTTAAAGCAATCGGTGGATAACTTCAGGAGATTTAAGATTTTGAATGTACAAACATTTACAATTTTTTATATAAATATATTATATGGAAGCAAGGTGATCAATCTCGATCCCCCAATTCTTGGATCTAGAAGTGGAATTTATTTAATAAGATAAAATAATGTAAGTGATGGAGCTTAGGGTGCAAGACATTTATACTGCAATGGAAAGTAAGCTGAAAAGGAAGAAATAGGAATAAATAATAACATAAAAAACAAGAAAAGAAGAAAAGCAGCTCTTGGAATTGCAAATCCATATGCTTATGAGTTCCACAAGGTAAATTATTATGTCATATTGGCATTTTTGTCTTTTTGACCCTTTTTCTTCAATTTGAAGAAAGAAAACACAAAATTTCTCTGGCTTTTTCCTAAACCTAGCCCTTTTTCTAAACACAGTTGATAGTAAAGAATGGAAACAAAATATGATTGTACATTACAAACTACGTAGTAAATATATTAATGTAGTTTTATCTTTAAAATGTTACTTTGGATACATAAAAAAAAGCTATTTTATTTTCTGTTTGGGCAACTATTTTTATAGTTTATTATACGATAGTTTTGTAATTTTTAATGGTTTAGAATCTCAAAATAATCTAATTAAAATCTATGAAACTAAATTTAATATTTATATTATATAAAATCAAAGCGCATAATGTACTATAATATTATGTGTATTGCTTTTGTGAATTTTACGATATGTCTAATAATATGTATATTTATTATTAATAACGTACTCTATAAATATGTGTATATTTAATAGTATTTTTTATTATGATATGAAAACAATTTGCAGTTACTACATTCTTTATACTGTGACACATTACTGTTGAATGATATTCAAAACCATGAGTATATTATTTTGAAAATTAAAACAAATTGGTTTATTGAAAAAATTAATATAAATTACTAAAAAATACTGACAAGATTCCTTGTACATTATTTTTTATTTATTATTAAAGATTATTTCTATTTATTACATCACATGTTCTTTTTTACTATCTTTTTACAAAATGTGATTATTATTAGATGTGTGCATTATGATTGCTGAGCAAAATATCAATGCCTTTGTATTTTACATTTGTTATAATAGAATCATGTTTTTGTTTCTATTTGCAATTACTGAGATTAATAATCTGTTAATGACTAATTGGCTTCTCTTTGCAATAATAAGCAACCCGTAGAGCTTATATCTATAAATGATATTTCCATTTTAAGTTGAAGAAAAATGTCTAAAAAATTAAAAGTATTTTTTTTGTTTCTCTTTTTTAAGTTATCACTAAATGAGGCTATTACTTCAAAAGTTAACCCTGCAATAGTATTTTTTTTTCTTCAAAATGTGACAAAATAAAAATATGTATACATATGCGGTACATAGAAATTAAAATTACAATTGAATCATAGATTAACCAAAAAGATTTGTTGTGTTTTTCTTCAATATAAAGGCCATATTTAACAAAAAAAATATGATTAAAGAAAACACTTGTTTTTTACCACTTGAGTTTTATTATAGACTACATGTTTCAGAAGTTAAACTTCCATCATTCAGGTCTGTATAATAACATTAAAAAAATTTAATGGTAAAAAACAAGTGTTTTCTTTAATCATTGTAACATGTCTTACCACAAAGTTAATGCCGAAACAATAAATAAAATAACAAAAAATATTGTTTTTTACGTTGGTATGTACATTTACAATGATATATATATTTATATAAAATTTTGTGTTCAAATTATTTAGAGTTATGTAGGTACATAATCATATCAGCAGGACAATACTATTATATGTGTATTATATTTATTTACTAATATAAGTTATTTATTTTTGAAATAGCTGTACCCAGCCACGCATTGCCGTGGCTCAGTATGTTTAAACGGAAAAGAAAGAAAACAGAAAGCACATATCGCTCACTCCTTTCAACAACATCATAAATCAAAAAACTTGATATTTCAAGAGATCGTTTTTAATGTTTAAAAATATAATAAAATGTATTAAAAATAAATATCGAGCCACTTATTGAACTTTTTACTGTGCAGCATATCTTTTTAGGTAAAACCTGAATGTTTTTTCCCCATTTGAAAAATATTTAGTATATGTATTAAAAAAAATAATAAATCAATACCCTTTCTTCAAAATGCAAAAACAACACTTTCTGCTCTGTAGCGGGTAAATGTTATGTTAAAAATATGCCGCTCTTGCTGGGATAAAGTACATTTTCTGGGCATTCCGAAAACATGCACAACTGAAAATTGTCGATTTTTGATAGATGAAGTTGTTGAAAGGAGTGAGCGATATGTCTAATATGTTTAATTTCATAATGCTTATGAAGCAATGAAAACATAAAAAACTATGAAACAATGTTGCAATAAAAAATATTGTAAATGCCAAGTGACAACAGTGTCAAGAAATACGCTGTCTGCCATGAGCAATGTTTGGTATTACGTGTGTCGCTGTTACATCCAACAGATGGCGTTGCCATTGTATTAAAAGAGCTGTGTAAAAAACATAACTTTACCTCTCCCAGGTAAAACCACCTGTCACAGGTGCATATAAAAACATGCCTGTATTCCAATGCAACATTATGTCAAAATTTCAAAGCAATCGGAGAGTAAATTTGTGATTTTAACAAACCAGAATTGAATTTTTTATTCATATAAATAAAATTTAAGGTTTTTTGTGCAGAATTGGTATCACTTGAAATGTGTAACACTTTCTCTAAGGTACATGTCAACTTAAATAATATCAAATATTTGTAATTATTTATGGGCGACCGATGTCAAAAATTCAATATTTCCCATTTTAAAATCTATTTTCCGAGAAGTTTTTTGTTTTTGGATTTCTCTTTTTAACCTTTTCATAGCGGCAAATAAATTACGCGGCAGTGCTCAACAGGCCAAGTATTTTTTTGAAAAAAAAAAGTTGTCTAAAGATTTTTTTTTGTTGTTTTTATTGAATTATAATTTACTTACCAAATATTATATCCCGCATCGATTGTTAGAGTTTTATTCTTGAAGTTAAACCAGTTTCAAATTTTCAGGGTTGTCACACTAAGTCGCACACGCAAGTTTTTATTAAATTTAATATTAACACACAACTATTATTTATCAATGGAATATTTTAAAATAATAAGAAAAACACAAAAAAATTGAGCAAAATAAAAACCCCTGGCGTTCAAAACAATCGATTAAAATAATCAATATTTCAAGTGGTTTGAGTGGTAGCCCTAATGACATCTGTCAACTGTCAGCTGAAAGTGATACCGATAAATCACTTAAAAGTATTTAAAAACTTTATAAAATATTTTGTGACAACTTCAACTGATGGCAATGTATGTTCCGTTTTTGACAGATTGTCAATATGAGTTAAAACTGCGGAGTAATACGTCATCAAAAGTACTGACGAGATATCTCGTCTCTGGCCATACGGGCACTCCGCCATTTGCCGAGATATCTCGTCTCTGGCAACCATCGGGTTAATACAACCAGCGAGAGATCTTTTTTTTACAAGGTGAACTCGCAAAGCCCTCTAAATGGAAATCTTCATGTATACAAACAATAAATCACAATACCCTTAGCTATTGAAAACATAACTTTTTGCAATTGGCAAGAATTGTGTTTCGCGAAGCCAATTTTCTTTACACCCTTGAATGTAATGAGAACAAAATATTAAAAAATGCAAAAATTTTAACGATAATTTGGGGGTGTTTTAAAACTTTTATTTAAGAATTGATATAATTATTTTTATTAATAATCTGTATTCTTCAATGGCAGCTTGATATTTTATTTCATAAAATGGTGCCTAAAGTAGTAGATTTACAAAATTATTATATTTTACTTTAGTTCTTTGAGGACTGAGCTTACTTTTTTAAATATTAAGATCAGTATTATGAAAATTAGCAATATTATGGTTAAGAATCTTTCTTTGTATAAATTAACATGGTTGGTTTGTCTTTTTTATGTTTTAAGAGTGTAAGAACAAATGTATTGCTGAAATAAATGTGTTGTGGACATGTTTCGTAGTTTTAAAATCTGTTATGGAAATCTCATTAGTAAATAAAGTTTGAATATATATTTAATGCTTTGTTTTATTTTCATCACACTTTTATACCTTTATATAAGTTTGGGCTAGTTACACACTACTAATGTGTATATAGTGTAAAACCCTTAAATGAAAATTGCTTTTCTTTGTTTTCCACTTAATATTCCTTCTCATTTCCTTACCCTTTCCAATTTATTAGTAATATCCTTCACCCTTCTACTCCCACATATTTTTTTTTCTTTATTAACATAAATTGTATACATTTATTTAAATCACAATTTTGAACATATTTTTTAAAAAGATTGCAGAGACCCACCTAGCCACCTTGTGTGTCTTGTCGGTGGAGTTCTTTTTGAATACATTTTTATTAGTTTTTAACCATTTTAACCTAATATACACACAAAAAAGAGAGAAAAATTAAGAATATAAACATTTTACAATTTTCATAAATTTGACTCTTGATCATTAACCTAACCATCACGCCGCTACGCACAGGGGTAGGCAGAGAAAATAGAACGCCACACGACTGTCTTTGCAAATATTATTCGCCTTCTTCCACATTCATGCATCTCGTCATACATACCCGTCAATTATTCCGACTCCTGACCTGGCTACTTTGGAGTATTTGAAATACTTGATATTGTCAAATTTTCCTCTGTCTTCCTCTGCTTATATTACCAACTACATTCACCTCGTGTATTGATTTTACCGCTCTTTCTTCACTCATTCGATTCACATGCCCAAACCATCTCAACACGCCTTTCTTAATTTTATCTTTAATGTTTATCTAACCCAGACAATTCATAAAATATAGTGCAGGTAGCTACGAATAAAAAAATTGGTATTCAAAATCGCGATACGAGACATAATGGATGCAGACTTCGTTAAAAGACTTTTTATTAAAAAAAACGTTTTTGTATTGAAAAAATTAGTTTTCTTCCAAATAAATATATGGTTTCAGAAAAAAAACAGAAATTGAAAAGTAATATATTAATAATAAAGGGAAATATTGAAAAGTAAGGAGTTGTAATAAACATATTTAAAATTAAAATAAAAAGTCACATTCCAATACATATTGTAAAAAGTAACCGTGCGCAAAAACACGTCCGATCAATCGCGCGGTCGTCCGCGTAATAATTTCAACGTTTTAGATCTCGGCCTTAAGTGCCTGTAATTTACTAGAGAATATGAATATTTTTACTAAACTGGGGGTTAGGTTCAGCCTTCTTCATACTGCCTTTTCGTTACAATATAAATTTCAAAGGCAATTGTGAATCGTGCATAATTCAGTTTACGACTATCTGTACTTATCTATTATTTCCATGTAAAATCTTTGATTTTTATTATTCGGAGAAAACTCACTTTCCAATGGACAACGGTTGCGTCGTAAACAAATCGCTAATGAGATGCATCCCAACGTGTATGCAAGAATGCATCATCGCTAGATGCTAAATGAACGATTTTCTACATACAATTAATATGAAAATCATCCAATAACAGGCATGAGGCTAGAAATTTTTCAATTTCTAGAATCATTTGAATATGTTTACTGAAGCATTGCATTCCTGCACGATGGTTGTGTACCCCGTATTTATTAATCCGTATACAATAACGATCTTCATACTTTTTTTTAACTTAAAAAAACTGTAAACAGGGAATACTTGCTTTATAGGAGTACACAACATTTCTTGATGAATTCCGATTACAATAAAACCTAGACATAACGGGCATGTTGGGGGGAGGGGTGTCCGTTAAAGCCAAAAGTCTGTTATATAAAATAAATCAAAAACTTTTTTTCGAAAATGTGAATACTGTATTTGGATTTAAATAAACAATATGAAACATAAACAAAATTATATTTATTGTCTTCGGACACTCGTCGTGAAGTGACGTCGCTGTTTTATGTCTACGCGCTTGCATGTAATTCTTCGAAAAAGGAATCATAATTTTTTTTGCTCTTTTGAAGTATTGAGACATGTGTGATATTATGGCCGCTCAAAATTGTTGACATGCGGCTACACTTTAATTTTTAAAAAAAATAATTATATTTTTTTAGAATTTAAACATGTATAATATAAACAGAACGTTTCTAATTAGTTTACATTTGATCGGATTTTTTGTATGAATCAGAAGGCCGGTCAATAGAATTGAAATAAAGAAGATTCTTACAATTTGTTTTAATGATCTTATACCGAAATATTTCAAAAGTCAAATTGTAATAAATATTGATGTCCATAATTTTAAAAAAAAATAGAAATTTACATAGGAATAGAAAAACGTTGAATATAAGAACAAGAAAAAATATTATCTCAAAAATGTTAAATGTACAAAGATGCACGAGTATGATGAGAATACAAAATAAAACAAAATGATGTGAATGTAATAAGATGAAAATGTAATTGCTGACTGTAGATATAATATTAACAGTAATTTGTTTTAATTTGTACCAGAAGATGAAAACAATTGTCGTTTTCGAAACTAGTCGTAATATCAAAATAAAACTCAATTCAGTGGATTATTCAAGTGTTTAATTTAATTAAAATAATATTAACAGATTATACAATAAACAGTTAAATATTAAAATTTATATTTGAAGCACTAACGTTGTGATTTTCCATTTTATAATTTAAATGTAACGTTGTTTTAAAATCACTTTAAATATTTTATTATAACTTAATTATTATGTCTACCGGTTAGCTTCGAAACCGGTATATATTATAATGAAGTTATAATAAAATATTTATAGTGATTTTAAAACAAAGTTACATTTTAATTATAGTTAAATATTAGTAAATATTAATAACTGAATTAAGTAAACAGTAAAATAGTAAACTATTTTTTTTCCTATATTCTGTAATATGTGAGTGAATCATTCACATTCACGAGTATAAATACAATGTTGTTCATACTTTGTAAACTATTGTTGCAAACTGACAAGTGATGCCTTCTTCATTCATATTCAAACTGGCCTTCATTACTATTCAGTATTCATACAAATTTAGCATCACTAACTGCAGTCATGTACACGCATAAGTAAAAATAATCTGAAAATCTATTTGGCTATGTTACTTTTCGTACACCTCCTCAGATTAGTAGCATGTTTGACTATCACACGAGTACTCGTATATATAGTAATACTCTGGGGATATTCAAGCCGAAACACTTCTCTAATCTAGATCTTTCATCTCGATGTTATGTCGCCTAAGGTCTGGTCACTGCTTACTGCTTACTTCCTTTGCATCTCTTTGTATGATAAAGTAAATTACATTGCCAAATTGCGAATGTGGAAAAGATATAGGGGATACGAACATTACTTTATTCCATTGTCCTTTTACAATAGAGAAGGAGAACTTCCCAAACAGATTAATGCAAGCAGAAATTCAACTCCCCACCCAAATATCCACCGTTCTTTCTAATCTTAATTCTAAATTTCTCATAACCTCTAAAATGCTAATGTTTAACACATTTAAACTGTTTTTTTTCTTCTTTTATTTGTAAATAAGTTTATTTGTCTAGTCCGCCTCCGTGGTGTAATGGTAAGCATGCTCGGCTACCGTTCTGGAGGTCCCGGGTTCGATTCCCAGGGGGGGTCAAATAAATATAAGTGATTTTTTCACTGTAATATTTATTCAATATTACCCTGGACTGGTGCCTGAAGTGGAGGGCTGATCACCTTTCTTTCATGTGTAAACGATCGAGATAACACTGCGTTTAAATGAAGCAGTGCCCTATGCACCATTGGGGTGCGGATAAGGTTTTATTATTTATTATTATTTGTAAATAAATATAAGACTTGACACTGGCAAAAACATCCTTTCACTGGGTGACCGCCAATTTTTTAAATGACTGGGGACTGATTTTAATAAATTTCCTGTGGCATGATTAGGTAAAATAATTAAAATTTATACTAATCTGGCATCTGATAGCAAAATGATCACGTTATCGATCAAGATATCATTGAGAGATGAATCCAATTCTCAAATTTCCATTTTCCATTTCATCATATTTGTTTTTCCAACTTGACAAGTAAATATTTCTTATTTTTCGCGTCGAAAAATTCAAATACATAAAATATTACCACGGATTAAAGAAAACTGAGATGCAATTTGTCGTATGTCGGGCCTTAAGAGAACTCAATAGTCCGGTACCAGCAGATCTATCCCTAATTTTCTACATTTATTTATACTAACCAAACAAAAATGTCTCTTTTCTGGTGACAAAAACTACTCCCGTTCATTCATTCCCTCTCTCATGTTCGTTTGCCGTTTTACTGTGAACATGAATAAAATACGCAATGGGTATAGTGTGTAGGCACTTATTTACAATATAACGAATCGCTACCCATCACAGATTATAATAATATGCAGATTATAACAAGAAACCTTGGTCGCATTGTAATAGAGTGTAACATTCCTGTGTTGTGGGTGCCCACGTCTACCGTTCTCCGCTTCCATATTAACGTTAACGTTTGGACGGTCACGTGGGACGAGACTTGCCAATAATAACAGGACTAGTTTATTGATTAATTCGATAATAATCGTTGTTTCAATTTTGGCATTGATACTCAAATTTTGAAAAAGTAAAAAAACGTTAACTGAGCAAGAAGTGAAATTGTAAGATAAATTATAAATATTAAGAAGTGTCCGGGGATACTCGACGGACTCATGTCCAGGGGTACGCGATTACATAGATAAAAAAATGTCAAAGTAATATTTAAACATTGTTCAATGGAAATAATCATAACATTTAGGTATTTCAAAACTTTTTTAAATTATTAAAGAAAACACTTGTATTTTTACCACTTGAGTTTATTTATGACAACTAATTTCGGAAGCTAAGCTTCCATCTTCAGGTCTAAATGTAAACTATAAACTGCTTACATTTAGACCTGAAGATGGAAGCTTTGTTTAAATAAAATCAAGTGGTAAAAAATTAATGAATTACCAAAAAATATTATTTAATTAATCGGATAGCAACACGACCGTTTATTACGAAAACACTTTTACTCGGTAAACGCCCAAGTTAATGCAAGTTAATTGTAATAATAAGTACATTTATTTTTACAAGATTAAAAAAAAAATCGATTTTGGCTTAAGTTTTATTTTCGTATTCGGTTTAATTTTTCGTAATCCTAATGTCCGGAGTTACCCGGCATTTCCCTTCTTTCTTGAAAATAATTACGTTTTCCCAAGAAGAACTTTTTTACCCCATTGTGTCTTTAAGTTAGGTACTTTACTGTGTTGCAAGATTACCTCTTATTTTTATTATTTAATTTTTTTTGTCATATTTACTTCTTAGTTTACTATAGATACTCAATGTTTAGTTAAATGTTATGACTTATTTTATATTCAATTATTTACACCCCACTTTTTGTATTTTTACTACCCCATTTTTGCTTTATAAACTCTTTTACAATCATTTTTTGTTATAGGTACCTTGTGATATGTAATATATAACATTATCCCAAAATAAGTCGTTCCAATCACTAATAAGAATATGTATGTTTTAATTTTTTTATAAATGAAATTTGTATCATTTCTTTCCCGTAATATTTATTTTATTTATTTAATATAGTTACAAAAAATATAACAATTAAACTCATTTGCTACATATTTCTACTTTTAACGTATCTTATACATATTAGTTACTCTGTGCCTCTCCAAAAAGAGACTAAGCTCTTGTACATACTTGGATAGGGACTTACTCTCATAAAATGTTTTTTCATTTTTATGATTTTTTTCTGTGTTTTTTGTGAATATGTCATGTGAATGATATAATACTTTTTTCTTTGTATTATTTGTTTTGTGTTTTTTTTTGTGAAAATCTTAAATGATATTTTTCGTATTATTTTTTTTGTGATTTTTGTGAATATGTCATACGAATGATCAAATATTTTTTTTCTTTGTATTATTTTGTTGTGAATATGTTATATCAAATTATATTGCACTTCATAATTAAATATTTTTAATATTAAAAAAACTTTGTGGAGTAGGTACCTTCGTATATTATGAATAAAAATAATTTTAAATTATCCACCAGGAACGAGAGATGTGAACATTCATCCCACACAGTCATCGTGCGAGCATAATGTTACACTTTGTCATTGTGTTACAAACATTACAAATAAAAGATCTACATATTGAACGAGTCCTTAGTATACCTGACAATACACTTGACAGTAACCCTGAAATATGTATTATGTAATTATACAATCTCCCACGTGGACACCTGAGAACAAAAGACATCGTAATGTCAATTTATAAATAAAAACCTAACATTGTCTCACCAATAAAACAATAAAATGGGATGTTCCATTAAAATTAATGTTTTTATTTACAAAATTCTCAAATATCTATACAAAAAAATGTAAATGATAAAAAATAAATTATCTGGTCAAATTATAAGCTTAATAATAAAAATGAAAATGGTATTTTCTGGCGTTTCTCATGTGTGTGATTATAATCCAGGATTCGGATCTCACATACTAATATAAGACTTTCTGCTTAATAAAAAGCTTCTTTACATCTCACCAATAGATGTCTCTAGTGAAGTTCTAGTGATTCATGAACAAGGTTTCTAAATTGGTTCATATATAGAACTTCCAAGAATTTGAGTAGTGTGGTTGTCAATAATGGGTAGAATTGGTGAATGTTACACGTGTGTAAAGTGATCACTTAAACCAGCCTATGACGGTCGTAAGCCCCGTAAATGCCCAGACTTCCATATTCTTCTTCATCTTTGATGAGATGTCAAAAAATAATATGTAAATGATCGTTTGTTCATGGTCTTCAATCTGTTAATGTTATTCACCGATTGCTTTGAAATTTTGACACAGCGTTGCATTTTTTATATCCCTTTGACAGGATATTTTTTAAAACAGCTTTTTAGTTTATGTTAAACGTATTAGGTATTCTCGTAATACTAAACTTAGCTCATGGTGGCAGCATGCTTCGTGACATTTGTTAAAATATTGTTAAATTAAACATATAACATAGAAATGTGTGTGTTTTTTTAAATTTTATCAGACAGAGCCACAGCATCACCAGACTGCTAGTTTCTTCTTCTTTTTAATGGCTTTTCACCCATCTTGAGTGTTATAGACAGTGTCGAGTTATTAGAGATATACAATAACTCGTTATCGTAAAATCTAATACCTGCATACATGATTGAGTCATTCAAATTTCAAAAAGTAGAAGAACGTTATAAAAAATGTGTATCTCTACAATTTTCCTTTTATTATTTCAGAAGAATGCCAAAAGCTGATTTTTATATCTACCAAATCCTTGTAGGTCACAATGTGTTCATAGGCTACCTCCATCCTCTCAAGCTTCTCATGTGATGAGGCTTTTAAAGATGTCCTTATTCCATTAATGCATTGCTTCTGTTCTGCTTTCAGATACAGCAGCTAGAGGCGCGATACAAAAGTCTGAATAAGGACCTTCGCAACTTTGGATCGATGATAATTCATAAGGAACTTACTCGAGGGGTAGTAACTTTCAAAAGGCAAGATAATATTAAAATAAACCAACGCAGATTACAAAATACCAGAAACATTTCTTTCCTTCAAACGAAGCCCTTTTGATATACCGTATAAGAAGATTTTGGAATTGTACATACAAGGTAAAAGCCAACAATATAAATGAATGATAATTTTTCTTAATACATTTTTCTTAATATATATTTTGATTAGTCGTAGACAGGGGCGTGCTTTCCATATAGCCAGAAAAGTAGTGCCTATCCTAACTTAATCGCGTGATATATAAAACTGCAACTAATACCTACTCTACCTTACTAAGTACATAGTACCTAGCTAACCTTACTACCCACCTCTACTGCCTACACTAGTAAGTAGTACCAGCTTACCTTACTACCTACCTCTACTGTCTACCCTCGTAAGTAGTACCTAGCTTACCTTACTACCTACCTCTACTGTCTACCCTAGTAAGTAGTACCAAGCTTACCTTACTAATTACTTCTACTGCCTACCCTAGTAAGTAGTACCTAGCTTACCTTACTACCGACCTCTACTGCCTACACTAGTAAGTAGTACCAGCTTACCTTACTAATTACTTATTCTGCCTACCCTAGTAAGGAGTACCTAGCTTACCTTACTGCCGACCTCTAGTGCCTACCCTAGTAAGTAGTACCAGCTTAACTTACTACCTACCTCTACTGCCTACCCTAATCAATTCTCTGTGCACGGTACTGGTCGTAGGATACTATTTTAATTGGAGGTGTTTATTATTTTTGTTTTTTGGTTGTTGTTTTTTTTTTAATAACTAGAAGTAATAATAATAAGTTTATGTCCTAATACTTATTTTGACATTTTTTATTATTGGTAATTAAAAAATATTTTAAATTACTTATACCGATATTAAAAAAAATTGTAAGTATAATTAGTAACATGTTATTGGTTATATTTACGACCACATACTGAGTTATTACCATATAATATTTTAATTGTCTATACTTCTAGGAGATAAATTTGTCTGATATGCATACAAGTATTTCTAAGGTTACGTTTTATTGAATCTGTAAAAAAATACATGGTATGATTATATTATATATCAGTTGAAGAATACTATAATTATTATTTATGTACATATATGTATCTTGCATTCACAATTTAAAAAAATATATTTAACAAAAAACACAAAGGTACAAACAGTTTCAGATTAATTGAAAAAAAAAGTTATGTTTTCGTAAAAAGTTTTGTAAAATCTTTTGTTTATTATTTATAAGTATCACAAATTAATATTTAATATGATCTCATTTGGGCTCATTCAAAGATTTTACTTTTTTTTGGCATCTATTATATAAGGTTTTGGCACGTGGATGCCATTTTTTCGTCCCGAAACCATACCTGAATTATGGTCAAAATAAGCTTTTCCACCGTAATGCAATCAATTTTGGAGAGCCGATTCTTACAGATTGCCTATAGATTTTCAATTAGGTTTGTGTCTGGCAAAATTCTTGACCAGTCCAACACAGTTCATTGTTTTTGTGTGAAAATTTTCATCATTTTATTGGATTTGTGGCAGGGGGTTAAATCCTGCTGAAATATTCCATTACCATTTGACCTTCGCTTTGTATCTCTGGTAGTATCTTTTCCAGTAGAATTGGGTGATACTTCTCACTATTCATCATCTCAGCAGCCCTGGTCCAAATACGAGGAACACCCCCAAAATCATTTTTTTAAAGGGTGTTTAAAATACGAAAAAAATGTTTTGTTTCTGTTTATCTGTTCGATACTGTATATCGTAATGAAGCTTTATATCACATCTTGTTAGAGGTTTGAACGACTTTCAGGGACTTTAATTTTTTTATATTCCTTGCTACTTTCATTTATTATTTATTATTTTCAAATACTTTTCCATTGCTCATACTGAAGCAGTTTTATTTTATTTATTTTTTATTAAAATTCAATGCGTTTATTGCATTTATTATAATAACTATAATACCCTTTATATTTGCAGAATTTAGAAGTTTAATAAAATATCTTTTTAGTGTCTACCAGTTACCACAGTTAGGTATGAATACCACGGATAATTATGAGGACTCTAGAATACCACTATAATCTCAAAACTTATACCCTGCACTCTTGTATTTACAAGCAGAATTACACTGCATCGATCCGTTTTTTTTTAAATCATCAAAACAAATCATTTTAAATATTCTTTATATCACCTGTAGATGTAGACCGAGAAAAACTTGGCACGATCAAGTATGTCAAATACAAGTGGTCAGGTTAGGAGTCGAAACAATCGGCGGGTATGTATGAGGAGATGCATTAATGTGGAAGAGGCGCAGAATGTTTGCAAGGACAGAGTGGTGTGGCGTTCTATTCTCTCTGCCTACCCCTGCGGGGAAGCGGTGTGATGGTTAGTTAGTTATTTAGTTAGATGAATATTTGTTTGATTGATGAGCGATAATTAAAAATATATAGATTCGGCGGAAAAAGATCTTGAAAACAGAGTGTAAAATCACTAATATTTACTTTTACTCCCCCCCCCCCCCCGGTAATCAAACCCGGGGCCTCGAGCACGGTAGCTAAACCCGACTATTACACTACGGAGGCGGACAAAAATTTAATTCAAACAAAGAGGTGGACAGTTATTTAATTAACTAAAGGAAAATAAATAAATAAAATAAAATATTTATATACACAGAATTACGATAAAAATAAACAGCAAGGAAGATTTAATCCTGATTTGCGACGTACGCCAGCATTGATGTCTTTTAAAGGTTATATAATGTGGATATTCCTTCTCTATCTGACCTAGCGCCGCGTCCCTCTCTCGCATACAGCCTTCCTCTACAACTCTACATAGTATTAAGATCCCCCCGCCTCCCTCCACCCCGACCCTCGCCTGGCGCAGGTGATCAACTCGCGCTGGTATGCGGGTTTGCAAAGGCGGCACGTATTTTTTAAATTCCTTTAATATCAGTTATTTGTTTGAGAAAATGGAATCGACTCTCGTTTAAAAATGATAGAAAATAAAACGGTTTACCGAATTTCGTGGATAATACTACACACACGTATGATACTTTTAAATGCATTCATATTAATAAGTGATAAGAAAGTGGCGATTTACTCTTTTATTACATCAAATGAATTTTCATCAAGCTATGTCAATTAAATAATCTACATTTAAATAAAATCATATATTGTTCAAAATCTTAAATATCCTGAATTTATTCATAGATTTCTTTAAATTTTGAATACAACGTTGCATTGGATACACGCTTTTTTTTATACCAGGTAAAAACTTTTTGTAACAGCAAAACATTGCTCATGGCGGACAGCGTGGTTTTGAAGTTTTCTCTTTTCTTTCTTTTCCATTTAACCAGATTAAAACACGTCAATGTGTGACCGGATATAGGTAATAATTGATAGATTGACGATATTTCCGACCTTTTAAAGCTCGCCATGAAATTGAACCCGGACCTCCAGTACCGTAGACGAGCGTGCTGACCATTACACTCGGGAGGCGGACAAAGCCAATTGAGAAACTAATTGACAAAGCTGAAAAACTAATTGAAACTAGCATGCTCATAATAATCAAACCTGTTCATACATGTTTAAAACATCCCCTTCTCCCGCGCTGCAAGTAGTATGCCCGAAAATCGAGCGGCTGTCGATTTTTGAGCATGCTCATTTCTAGCAAGATACTTGGACCCATCCACACTCTCTTTAATTGTAACGCACTCGCTCGCAATCGAAGTCACATCCTTGGAGAGCCACTTCTGCACTCCGAGAGGTGAAGCTCCTAACACCAAGACAGGTCGTGAGTTACACGACTCACGTAGGTCTTGAGTATGAGCTATGACACAGAGGGAGGTCACAATAGACCTAATATGGTCGCAGTAACACAACGGATGCAAGATCCCTTGACCTCTTATAATAAATAAATAAAGGTGAAGTTCCTAACATCAAGACAGGTCGTGAGTTACATGACTCACGTAGGTCTTAAGTGTGACCTATGACATAGTGGGTGGTCACAATAGACAGTAACACAAGGGATACAAGATCCCTTGACCTCTTATAATAAATTAATTAAGGTGAAGCTCCATAAACCAAGACAGGTCGTGAGTTACATGACTCACGTAGGTCTTGAGTGTGAGCTATGACACAGAGAGGGGTCACAATATACAGTAACATAAGGGATACAAGATCCCTTTACGACGTTACGTTACGACGAAGTGCTCTGGTCAGACCCCACCTTTATAATATATATATTTTTAAAGGTACGTGCACACGTGCTGCTAAGTAGCACTTGCTCAAATATGGCATGTGTATCTAGACCTTTGGCCGCCGCCACTGTCGCGGCTCGCCTACCTGTTGGCATGGCGGCCCCTACACTAGCGCCACCCCGACGGCAGTCGCAGGCGACACAACGCGCGGGTCGGTCGTCGTCGTTTCGCGTTTCGCCCAGCCGAACCAACAACCGCCTCCCGAAACATCGCCATTAAACAATAATATTACGCAAATTGTTCAATTGTGAGTAAATAGATATAAACACCTAGCTTGGCCGACAGCGCGCGAGTGACATTCGACAACCGCTATTGTCCACAGCCTACATACTAGCAGGTGGTAATCTAGTAAATTCAGTGCATGCAAGAAACGAGAGAATGGATTGTTAGAGTATGAAATCACCCACGAGTAGTTATAGTCTCATACATTCAATGATATCCTTACCTAAAGATTCTAATAATTTGTCCTTTTGACAATATTTCAGTCGTCAGATCCCTAGTCAATTCACTAAATTCAATATTAGATTCAATATAAAAATAGTGTGTTTTTTTGGCCCCTAAAGCGTGGTATTTATCATTATCTTGGTGTAATTTACGTTTCAGGAAACACTGTATCAATTCTAAACGGTACCCTAAGCATCACAAGATGCGAACAAAACAGGAAGGGTGGGTTGCCATGAAAAAAGATATATTGATGCCACCTATTTTTTTAGAAATTTACTTTTTAACATGCATAATATTTCGGCGTTTATTTGACCAGATCAATTCTAATTCATAAGAAAATAATAATCTCGCTTGAAATTCTTTAAATTATGTATTTAATATTTTTTTTAAATGTGTATAAGTAATGTATAATGTAGCACTAAATTCGTTGAATGGAGGCTGGAAAACACAAGTTGATACTGTTATACCGGATATAGTCGGAATTTTTGGACATCTTGAAAATGAAAGTTACTCTCGTAGAGATGATTGAGCCCACAAACAATTTGCAATCAAATTTAAACAGCCTATAATCACTAAAGGTACAAATAATAACATTTACATAGTGATGCGATTCCTTTATCGAGGTAATTTTCTGATTGCTTTACCAAATAAGGCGATGTCGGGACGTTAAATTCGCAACGGAGGCTTCGTTTTAAGGCTGTATACAACCCTTCAAAATGCCGGCCTCTTTTACCGTTAATAAATAGGTACTTGCAGTAATAATTCATTAATTCATTCTCTTTGGTACGTGTGGCTATCTCAAATCTTCAAACAGGATTCTAGATGGATACAAACTAGATGCAATTATTTTCTTACAGTCAAATTCTTATCGATATTTTCACATTGATCGGAGAACGTAAGAAACTTATCGCTCACTCCTTTCAACAACGTCATATATCAAAAAACTTGATTTTTCAGGAGATCGTTTTTAAAGTTTAAGAATATCCTAAAATGTATTAAAAATAAATATCAAGCCACGTTTTGAACTTTTTACTGTGCAACAGATCTTTTTAGATAAAACCTGAATGTTTTTTCTCCATTTGATTTTTTTTTAATAATTAAAATTTTCTTCAAAATGCAAAACAACACTTTCTGCCCTGTGGCGGGTAAATATTAAGTTTAAAATATGCCTCTTTTGCTGGGATATAAAACATTTTCTGGGCATTCCAAAAAAAGGCACAACTGGAAATTGACGATCTTTGATACATGACGTTATTCAAAGGAGTGAGCGTTATGTGTTTATCAGATTCCATTCAAATTATCATTATTTATATTTTTAAACATGGTTAAAATATTGGTTTTTGTTTTTATAATACGTTTAAATCTATTATGTACATGCATTAGTTTTTAAACGCCTACATAGCTATCGCCTATATTTGTTCTAACCCTTATCCGCACCCAATGGTGCGTAGGGCACTGTATCGTATGCAGACGCAGTGTTATCTTTTAACTTTTTTTATAGAAATGGATATACGAGTATACAGAGATGGTTAGGACGTGTGGAACGAATGAGTGAGGAAAGAACGGTTAAAGTAATTAATGATGCGAATGTAGTTGGAAAAAAGAGCAGAGGAAGACCGAGAAAAATTTCGGCACGACCGGGTATGTCAAATACTTGAAAGCTGTCAGGTTAGGGGTCGAAATAATCGGCGGGTATGTATGAAGAGATGCATGAATGTGGCAGAGGCGAATAATATTTGCAAAGACAGAGTAGTGTGGCGTTCTATTATCTCTGCCTACCCCTGCGGAGAAGCAGCATGATGGTTATTTAGTATGTTTGTTAATATAGAAATTAATTTAAACTTATATCATAAAAAACAACAAAAGTTTTTTTTTTTATTATTTTTGAATAATTTTCATCATATTATTCAAATTATTAAGGCAGTTTCTCGAATATGTTTTTTTCGAAATATAGGCCCCCTGACAGTGATGTCATTACATTCATATACGCCTCCGACCTCTCCATAAACCTACATTCGCAGCAAACATCTGTTTGCGTTCAGGCACAGAGTAGGCAGTTGACTATGCAATGTAGGTACATAGAAATAATACAATATATTATATATAATAAAAACTAGATAAACAGCTAAAATATTCAAGTACTTATATACTTTTTCACTAAAATTAATTTCTTATTCTATGAATTAATTGTAATTAAGAACAAAACACCCCCATTATTATTTTTTTACTACTACTACCATCACGGGGTTCTTCATGGTCTTTGTAGGGGTAGGGAGAGAGGATAGAGGATACTACATACATCTCGGCTGTCCAAATTTAAAACACAGTAAGGGACATTTTTTTGTAGTACGTTTTATTTGCATTTTCGGACTAAGTAGAGTCTACTTAGTTCATAAATGCAAAAAAAAACGTACTACATAAAATGTCCCTTACTGTGTTTTAAATTTGGACAGCCGATCTGTCTTGACGTACACTCCTAGTGTTCTTTAAATTGTATTTCGATTTAAAATTAAAAATCAAACACTGATTTTTAGGGTCTTATAAGTTGTGTATATTTTTTTAAGCGTATAAAATTAAATTCGTGACAATTGTTTCGCCTCGTTAGATTGATAATGTCATAACAAGTAGAAACATATCACGAATTATTTTTTTATATACATATTTCAAAAAAAAATATATAGAACTTTGAAGTCCTTAAAAATCAGTGCTTGAGTTTGATTTTTAATATACAAATCGTCGAGTTCTATAAATTAAACGTCAAATCAATAAATAACTTGTATTTCATTGCTTGGTACTTGGTTTCCTACTTGTTTATAATTAATATGTATATTACCCACACGTTATCAATGAAAACACTTATATTTACGTGTTTAATCGGATACCTGCGGATATAGGTGGATATTAAAATGATGACGAAAATGTTGAACAGGTATAGATAGATATATACAAGGTCGCTTTTGAAACATTTTGTTGGCTTTAGAATCCAAAAGCAGGTTTTGAGAAAAGGTTTCACAAGTGGACGTTGTAAATAGGAATATAAAAATAAAAACGAACGCACACGTCACTTTTACATTTGAATACGATTTCAATAAATACCCGGTCTATTAAATGTTTGAAAAGCGTTAGGATGTTGGGATACAAAATGTTTCCAATAGCAGATTTTCCCATGTCGGGTTGTGGTCCCGTTGTTATTGTCGCGGACTCTTAAGTCAGTTTCTCGGTTCGAACCCACTCTACCACAATTTGATACCTATTTCTAATAATGAGCCGCTCAGGCTCACAGAAATAGTATGAAATAGAAATATGTGTGTACATAATAAAAACACAAATATTTATCTTTATGTGAGTAAATATTTTCAAAACAAATTGGATATTTCTTCATCTTCTTTTTTTTACTATAATTTGATGACTTTAATTGAACTTAACAAAATAATTAAATAATAATTTATTGGAAAAGATTAAGAAAAAAAATTGTACTTAGTACTTACGCGAAGACAACTTTTTTCTGGAATTTTTTAATTTTGTATTTTTCAAAGCTGTTTATTTTGTTATGATTTATAGTTAAATAGTTAAACTTCGTATTTTTAAAGAAGTTTATATAATTGTTCGCACGTGGGTAGGTACTGAATTATATATTTTATTTAAAAAAATTAGGGTGTTTTGTATTTTTTTTTTAAGCCATTGAAAAGAAAAAAATACAGAATTGTTGTGTGCAAAATTGAAACATAAATATACTTAAAAATAAACTCGTAAATAATAATGCATGCGCGTTATTTTTTATGCAGAAGGAATTAAGTTATTTTATCAGCAACTTTTTCATAGATTCATCAAGGTGGTTTCTGAGATAAATTTCTGGTAGATTTCAGTATTTTTTCAACAGTTTCGCATAAGATATTATTATTAATATGTTCTTTAAAAATAATTTATTATTAATATGCTTTATCGATATATTCTTAATACTTGTATATTAATATGGTCTTAATAATTGTTATTATGTAAATTTTTGTCCACCTCCGTAGTGTAATGGTCAGCACGCTCGGCTACCGTTCTGGAGGTCCCGGGTTCGATTCCCAGGGGGGGTCAAATAAATATAAGTGAATTTTTCACTGTAATATTTATTCAATATTACCCTGGACTGGTACCTGAAGCGGAGGGCTGATCACCTTTCCTTCATGTGTAAACGATCAAGATAACACTGCGTTTATATGAAGCAGTGCCCTATGCACCATTGGGGTGCGGATAAGGGTTTATTATTATTTTATTATTAATAATTGTTAAGTGTGTAAGCATATATCGTAAAATACGCAATGCATAGTCGCCGAACATCGTAGAACACTTTTTTTGCAACTTTTTGTTGTTGTACGGATTACTTTATTGAATTTCTTCTCCGGAACATCTTAGTCATCTCAATGTGACGTTAGTTTCTACTACGTACCTACATATTATGTTATACGTCATCTGATCCACCCAATTACATACAGTATGCGCGAAAACTCCTTCCTATTACTCATATATAACGTCATAACCCAGTAGCATACTTTCTTATTTTCAACCAAACAAATTCTTCACTCCCTTTTTTATATTTTGAATTTTGTATGAATACAAATATCGATGTGTGATAGTACTTATTTAACTTTACTTTTGATTAAATTCAAAACGCAAAGACGGATTAGTGTAGCGTTCTATTCTCTCTGCCTATCCCTGCGGGGAAGCGGTATGATGATTATTAGTAAGGTCAACCTGTATATACGTAGTATTTAAAAATTAAACGTTAAATACATATATTATTAACTGTATTATTTCGATACATTTATAGAGTGATTTTAATTTTTTACTACAATATATAAACCTTAAAATTAGTTCTAATTGTGTATGAAATAACATAATATAATAATATTATACTAATAATATACGAGTTTTTAGGTTTCATAAAAATATAAATTATTGATAAATATAATCAAAGTGAATATTTCCAATACATCTCATTATACAGGGTTTTCTTGTTATACATTTTCATAATTCAATAATTTGTATGTATGTATATGACTTGCGTTTGTAATGTAAGAAATTCAATAAAAAAATCAATTAAGTTGAAAAATAAACTCAAATTGCTCTTAGTTATTTAGGATTCAAAAAAGACTTTAAAAATTAAAAAATAACGATCAAATTACAAAAATTACGTAATTTATAGTGATTTTTTCTTAAATATTATATCTACATATACAACATTTTGAGTGTGTCCAAATACTTGTTCACAAAATCTGGATTATCTCCAATTACAGGAGTTATTTTCATATGATTTTTTGTCAAAAAATATTTGGACACACTCAAAATGTTGTAAATAAATTATCTGGTCAAATTATAAGCTTAATAATAAAAATGAAAATGGTGTTTTCTGGCATTTCTCATGTGTGTGATTATAATCCAGGATTCGGATCTCACATACTAATATAAGAGTTTCTGCTTAGTAAAAAAGCTTCTTTACATCTCACCAATAGATGTCTCTAGTGAAGTTCTAGTGATTCAAGAACAAGGTTTCTAAATTGGTTCATATATATAGAACTTCCAAGAATTTGAGTAGTGTGGTTGTCAATAATGGGTAGAATTGGTGAATGTTACACGTGTGTAAAGTGATCACTTAAACCAGCCTATGACGGTCGTCAGCCCCGTAAATGCCCAGACTTCCATATTCTTCTTCATCTTTGATGAGATGTCAAAAAATAATATATCTACATATGTAGGCGGACGGACAACAATCCACTCGAATTCTTGTATAAAAATTAGCGACGATTTATGTCGTATTGATTATAACGTATTGAAATACCTATAAAACCATATCCATGAATAAATACGCTTTGAGTTGTTAGAAAAAGGCCGACGTTTTACAAGATATTTTTTTCTAAACCCACTAAAAAATGCCGCACATTATACCGTAGTATTTACAATTTACCGTTAATTTAGTCTTAATCAATTATTAATTGGTCTTAAACAATTCGAGTTCTTTTGTATGTACGTTGACCAAGACTGATGGGTATAGTTTGAGGTCATTGCAATTAATTATCACGCTTTTATACCAGCTCGAATATAAGACGTGCCTATTCCTTCATATCACCAAAGGCGAAATACGAAAAAATACAACATAAACCAGAATTTGAAACCCTTAAAATCAGGGGACTCCAACTTTTTAGCTTTTTTCGTCTACATCAGTGGAAACTTATCTGTTTTGGGCAGCACATAAAATACAGTCACGCTAAAGGTGATGAATTTATTGTCAATATATTAAAAAAATTACAAAAAAAAAAATTCTAAATTTTTATCATAAAAAATCTTAGCTATTTACTTCTTCGTCTTCTTATTTTTAATGGCTTTTCAATAAATACAATATTTGAGGTTGATTTTTTTATAAATATGAATTCTCACTAATGTAATAAATTACAAAAAATAAATAATAAAAAATTACAAAAAAAAAATAATTTGCAATTTTTTTATCATAAAAAATGTTAGCTATTTACTTCTTCTTCTTCTTTTTAATGGCTTTTCAATAAATACAATGTTTGAGGTTGATTTTTTTTTATAAATATGAATTCTCACTAATGTCTAATATTGCTTGAATATTTGGTTTGATAAGAGTAAAATTCTCAAAGAGTCTTGATGTGATACCTTTTCATATGGTGGAAATTTTAAATAGATACGATTATTTGATAATGATTTGTTACCTAAATCATAAATTTTGTATTTTTATTGATATTCTTAGACTTCTGTTAAAGGGTATATTTTTCTCCACAGAATATGTGGTTTAAGGACGTGGCTCGTATAATGACAGTGGTTATAAGTTCTCTATCTTTAAACATTATTTTAAGGATCCTTTCATTCGGCATTGAATCAGTCCTTGAGTTACGTAAATTTTTAATAGTTCTGATTTTTTTATGGAGCGCATGCGTTTCACGGACCTCGGTTTGGACAACCCTGCTTTGAACAACTATCCCGCGACTTGCCTGCAGCCGCAAAAGTGCTTATAAATTATATTCGTAAAATATTTGATACATCGCGTGAACGTAATAATTATTCTAATGACCTTTTTTGTTTGTTAAGTAATTATTCAGCCGTGTTTAAACAAAGTTTTATTCGGAATCACAACAGAGCGATTAGTCTCACCTATCAAAAAGTACTCGTTCGCGCTCGAAGCTTTTAGTTATTATTTTTTAATTATTGTAGATACTTGACCCGTTAGCCTTCTGTGCATGGGTTAATAATTTATTTGATAAATGATAATAAAATACATATTTGTATTTAATTGATTTTATATTGTATTCAATTTCTATTAATTTCAAGATACGTTGGCAGTTCCCTATATCTATGTATTGATATCTAGAGCATACGTTTCAACATCTGAATGCAAAAATATACGTATCCTTACAACAAAGGTAATTTTCAGGTAACGCAATTTTTAAACATGAATTAAAACACATTTTCAAACGTGCACTTTGCGATCATTTAGTTGTATTTTATTTGGAATATTAAATAATTTTCAACCAGTAAAAATCTTTTATTTATATGTACTAAAATTCAAAAAGCTTTTATTTATATACATTAAAGCCCCATAACTTTAAATCATGGAATATTTAACGCCGATATTATATTATATTATGATACTATTTAATATGTCAACCATGTTTGATTTATCAAGCTATATTTCTATAATTTTTATTTGAATTATTTTGTCATTAAAATAAAAATGTGGGAAAATAAATAATTTTATTAAAACTATATATATATATATATATATATATATATATATATATATATATATATATATATAATATATATATATATATATATATATATATATATATATATATATATATATATATATATATATATATGTATATATATATACTGCATATATTATACGTATGTATGTGTGCTATACATATTAATTACTCAACTATCAAACAAAAAAGTATGTTTGGATTGGCAAGCCAGAGATTTGACCTTTCTGTGTGTAGAGTTTGAGATCGGTTTCGATGTTTTTTTTCTGTTAAAACCTTTTATATGAAATTTTTAAACGAAAAAAATAACTGCCATTGATTTAAACCATTGTATAACTAATCAACTAAAGGAAAGCTTGTTAAAAAGCATCGGTATTAATGACGTACTTTTTTCATTAGGTGAAATAACATGTTGACAATTGTTGTCGCGAAAGACGATCGATATTAAAAATATTTTTATTAAATAAAACTAGTATAAACTTGTGAAAGTGATAATTGATAAAATGTTCAGTGTTTGTTGGGAGTCCGAGTGATCGTTGTCGCGCCCCGTTTTGGTGACAGAGCGTCATGATGTACCGCCCCAACTTCTACGAGAGCACGTGTCTCCGGTGCGCGGAGGTCGTCTACCAAGTGGATCGGGTAGGCCCCCTGAAGGACTTCTCCTTCTTCCACAGCGGCTGCTTCAAGTGCGCCGTGTGCGGGACCAAGCTGACACTCAAGGTAAATCATTCATTCTTCTTCGTGCCCTACAATCCGTGTGATGGTTAGTTTCCTTCTTTCCTTCTTTCCTCCGCTCGTCTCTTCAACTTGTACCCGCTAGAGCGCATGTCAGAAAAATTTGATACCTGTAGGTTAAACCACATAGGCTGTTGTGAACTTATATCGCTCACTCCTTTCAAGAACCTCATAAATCAAAAATCGTCAATTTTCAGTTGGACATGTTTTCGGAATGCCCAGAAAATGTTATATATCCCAGCAAAAGATGGATATTTTCAACTAAATATTTAACCGCTACATGGCAGAAAGTGATGTTTTTTGCATTTTGAAGAAAAGGTATTGATTAATTATTTTTTTAAATATACTAAATATTTATTAAATGGAGAAAAATCCTTCAGGTTTTACCTAAAAAGATCTGTTGCACAGTAAAAAGTTCAATAAGTAGCTTGATATTTATTTTTAATACATTTCATTATATTCTTAAACTTTAAAAACGTTCTCCTGAAAGTTTTTTTTATTAATGACGTTCTTGAAAGGAGTGAGCGATATGTACTGGCTGTGTCATGAGATTGATCATAGATCTAAGAGCTGTCGAAGAATGTTGCACGTGTGTAAAGTGATCTATTAACCAGCCTACGACAGGTCATAAGCACTGTGAATACCTAGACTTTCGTATTCTTCTTCATCTATCTTGAGATGTCAAAAATGATAATATTTTATAATATAGGGTCCGCCATCTAAAGTTTTTTTTTTCAACTAGTGCTTATTTCGTGAATGGTAACACTTAGCTCATGTCTGATTTGACAGATAATTAGTTTTATCCTTTCGCTGAGCAAATATGGTTGTGTATACGCTTGAACAACGCTGGGAAATATTGCGACATTACTTTGAAAATCATGGTAATGTTGCAGAATGTGTGCGAAAATTGCGTACGGTTTTTGGAAGAAGAGAAGCACCGTCAGCTCCGTATGTTCGTTATCTTGTGAAAAAAGTGAAAGAAACTGGCATCCTCATCGATAAACCAAAGCGTGAAAAGCCAAAAACAGTGCGTACACCCGAGAATATCGATGTTGTGGCAGAAAGTGTGCGTGAAGCGCCATCAACATCAATTCACCGTCGTTCTCAACAATTGAACATTTCGGAGACATCATTGAGACGAATTTTGCATAAAGACCTTGGTATGACGCCATACAAAGTCCAATTGGTTCAGGAGTTGAAGCCAACTGACCATCCAATGCGTTTTCGCTTCGCTGAGTGGGCCTGCGATCGACTTACAGAAGATGCCGATTTTGCCAAAAAAATCATCTTTTCGGATGAAGCTCATTTTGATCTTGGCGGGTATGTAAACAAGCAAAATTGTCGTATTTGGGGCACAGAAAACCCGCACGCATACATTGAAAAGCCGGTACACCCAAAACGAGTCACTGTTTGGTGCGGATTTTGGTCCAGAGGCATAATTGGGCCATTTTTCTTTGAAAATGAGCAAGGAGTGGCCGTTACAGTCAATGGCGATCGTTATCGGGCCATGTTGAACGGATTTTTGTTCACAAAAATTGAAGAAGAGGATATTGGCAACATTTGGTTTCAACAGGACGGCGCTACGTGCCACACAGCCGAAGCTACACTCGATGTTTTGCGCCCTGTTTTCAAAAAAAAAAAGTTATTTGGCGGACCCTTTACTTAATTTTCTCTCAATACAGAAAACGTTTTAACTATTTTTTTTCTTAAAACACTATTTTTGCTTTGAAAAAATATTTTTTTGTTCGAAATAATTACATGTATTTGAAAAGAAAAGAGTATTTTAAAGGTAAGAAGTTAAAAATAAATATAAAAATATTTTTTTATATGTATTCTAAAAATCAAAAAATATCCAATACACATTCAGACATGTGACCTCTCCGGTGGTCTCCGGTGGAATAAAATCTGTATTTGCGAATATCCTCTTAAAAATCAATCGAATTGAGCGCTATATATTACCCTACGCAGATTTTTACTGCCAATTTTAAAATTTTTAATTTTTAATTTTATTTTTTTATTTATAATTTTTTTAATCAAAGATACATTGTATGGCATAATAATCAACATAGTTACATATACATAGTTTTTTTTTACGTGCTACCTCACTAAGAGAGCAGATTGCTCGTGTTTAGAGAGGGAGTTCGCTTACAGGGTTTGTACATATAAATAAGAAGTAAAAATAAACTTACAGGGTTTGGAATTGTTTTAAAATACTTTGGAAAAACTTAAAACTTTTAATAAAGTACTTACCGATGTAAAATACCTAAAAATTACTAATGTGAAATTTTAACATATGTAGATCAGCATTAACAGATGACTATTTGCTAATAATTTTCATGTTAGGAACAACTGACTTCGAATCACAGATTGATGAAAAGAAATCTCAAAAAATATATATATATACTTTCGTTAGTTAAGCCTATTGATGAATTAAAGCTGTTGATATTTTGTAAATCAAATATTTTATTTATTCAAATAGTTTTCTAGATCTGTATTGAGTTGGAAACATAATTATGCCAAACACAACCTGTTTTTAAATACCGCCTTACTAATAAAGTAGATTTTATTTGCTTGGCCGTCAACTTTTGCTTTTTATTTTAGCACATCTATAAAAACCGCATTTGACTTAGACTTTAAACCTTTTAAACAAGTCCAAATGATTTGATTATTACGTTTGATTTTTACATATTAACGTAATAATTACATTTATATCTGAAGTGCAACAAAAAAGGCTGAAGTGTAACATAACAACGTTCTTGTTAAAACAGTTAAAGCTTTGCTATAATTCATGATATTTCTTCAACATGTGTGCTGCATCCGTTATATATCTATTGTAATATGTTTCTATATTCAATCGTTCTAACGCAGTGGTTCTAAACCGGTGCTTCCTTATTTCAAGTGTTCCGCGAAAATATGAAAACTAAAATTTAATGTTGGCTCATTTATTGTGTGATTTGAGTTGCTTTGAGTTGTCCACCTCCGTAGTGTAATGGTCAGCACGCTCGGCTACCATTCTGGAGGTCCCGGGTTCGATTCTCAGAGGGAGGTGTAATAAATATAAGTGATTTTTTTACTCTAATATTTATTCAATATTACCCTAGACTGGTACCTGAAGTGAAGGGCAGATCACCTTTCCTTTGTGTGTTAACGATCAAGATAACTCTGCATTTATATGATGCAGTGCCCTATGCACCATTGCGGATAAGGGTTTGATATGGCAGCATCCTTGCAAATTGATTTTTTGTGCAAGCGGTCAAGATTTCTTTGATTCTATATCATCATACTTAGAACATGTAATATATCATGGGAATTATGTGTAGGAATTTGTACAGATGGTGCTCCATCAATGTTCGGTTCATTGAAAGGATTTGTGATCCTTGATTTGTGAACCTTAGCTTAGCAATTTGGATTAAAAAATGACATTAGCTATATCAAATATTAAACCTAATATCGTTGAAATTTGTAAAAGCCGACAAGCTCAGGTGTCACATGAAATCATTTTCGGCGCAAAAAGTTTCATCGGAGTATTGATATTTGTATTTATTTTTTTAATTAATCAATTTATAGCTCGATTGTAACAAAATAACAAGTTTTTTTTAATAAGAGTTATCTTTGTACATTTTTTGGATCTTTAGTTTAAGTGTATCGCGAATTTTCCTTATGATCGAATGTGCTCCCTGACTTCAAAAAGGTTCAGAACCACTGTTCTAACGTATAATTCATTTAAGTTTAAAAAGTGTACCGTCAGTTACCCTAATAACTTACTTTAATAGTATGAAAGTGTTATGTACACTTGTAGGATATAGGATGTTCAAATAAGAAGTGATAAATATAATCCATATTTTGTAAAATTATTACTAGCCCATGAAATCAACTCAACAGAAATTTAATTTTATTTGAGTAGTTTGAAATATTAACGATAATAAACAAAATCACTGCGTTGATAATGCTACTTAGATAACTTAATGATAGACGCCGTGGCGTAATTGAGTAGACACTCGACTTGACTGCCTTCGCGAGTTCGATTCCCGCTGATTGCAAAATGAATTCAAGAAATATATATTTTCAATTGGTCGGAGTGTTTGTGATCTATTTTTCACATCTACTTTCCATTTCCTTACTATACGTAAAATCCCGTAAAATAGAGGCTTTGCGGATTATTCCGTTAAAAAAATCTAATTAACATTTTTAAATAGCTATATGAACCAACGGGTTTGGAAGGTAATTTTCAAATACAGGTACAATTACTGTTATATGTTTTCCTTAAGTTTGCCGATAACGTTGCGCGTTGGGAGAAAAATGAGATCATCCTAGACTAG
This sequence comes from Brachycentrus maculatus, assembly GCF_059751285.1. Classification (NCBI taxonomy): domain Eukaryota; kingdom Metazoa; phylum Arthropoda; class Insecta; order Trichoptera; family Brachycentridae; genus Brachycentrus; species Brachycentrus maculatus. The sequence continues at coordinate 1,220,178 of NW_028280811.1, read as the reverse complement.
ATATACAGATGCAAGAATGTGGTCCAAAACGTCGACAAAAAATACTAATAATTCTCAGTCATGATAACCTTAGAAGCATTATAAATTCTACATTATTTATGTACATTTTTTTGGTATTTTCATCAAATTAATCAATTTTTTTGCTTAAGGAATCATACTTATAGAAACTTGTATAGTTAAAAATAATCACTGATGTTCTTGTTTGGCAACTTGCTTTGAATATACAATGATATTAGAGGCGGCCAGTGACTGAATTTGCAGACAGTGCATTTCGCTTAAAAAATGGTAGCATGTAAAATATGTAGGTTTGCTTAAAAAAATATTTTAAAATTCTTTCGTAAAAGACATGTATTGTAAAATTGAATCCAATTAATCATTTTGGATTGCCTTTGAAACTCGTCTGAAAACACTTACTTTCTGAAGATGTTTCTGTGTAGACGAATTAATTTCAGCAAGAAAATTTTTCAAACATACCCCATTTTCTGCTTCACTTTATCCTCTTGCAAGTAAATTTACGTTTATCGCAATATTTTTATTTCGTATCATTTGATAACCGTTTTTCCTTTGAATTGCTTAAGACTTTACACACGTGTGACATTCACCAATTCTACCCATGATTGACAACCACACTACTAAAATTCTTGAAACTTCTTCATATATTGATCAAACTTGAAACACAGTATGCGAGAGTTCACTAGAGACATCCATGGTGGGACGAGGAAAGGTTTTATTCAGCAGAGATTCTTTCATTTATATGTGAGGTCCGAATCCTGGATTGCATTCATTATATACCATGGGTATACTGGCAAAAAACGTCAACTCTAAAATCCCTGTTTGAATAATCCCTGTTATATATAGCTTTTAGTCTGATTAAAATACCCGCTATTAAACTGAAAGATGAATTTACTTTTAAAACCACAAAAATATGATATTTCAAACTACTTAGTGTATTTTGCCAGTTTAAAGAACGTTGAAAACTTTATAATTTGCATCCTTAAGTCAAAATTGCATATTTACGAGCTAAAGTTTTTTGCCAGTATACTCACGATATTATATTACGAGTTTATTATATTCTTTTGTTCTGTCGTCGATTTGGACACCCCATACGTTGATATTTACGAATATGAATATCGTTTAGCATGTCGCTGAAGCCATGCATCGTGAAGAAGATTTCCATTTGTATTGGTTTTTCTAATTAATTCCTCGAATCTGCCACGCCGAGAGAATATTTAATACGATTTCTGGTCGCACTCCATCGCGGATCGCAATGCAAATGTTTCCATACAAGGTCAATGGAAATGAAAGCATCGGGCACCTAAATAAAAATGCAAAGCGTTCTGCGATCACTCGGATTCGTGTGTTGTCTCTTTCAAGTTGTTTGCAGAGTTTGCACGATATACTTTCTAGTGCTATCAAATCAGCACGACTGAAGAGCATCAGTCACGAAACGTAGGTGCCCCAGTATTCCGGATTACGTGGATCGGTTGTGAATAGATGAAATCTATACGACCATAACAATATTTACTATGACCTCTCATCCATTCATTTATTACATTGAAATTCCCCTAAATAACTAGTCGGTCATGAATAAAGGTAGAATTGGTGAATGTTACACGTGTGTAAAGTGATCACTCAAACCAGCCTATGACGGTCGTAAGCCCCGTAAATGCCCAGACTTCCATATTCTTCTTCATCTTTGATGAAATGTCAAAAAATAATATGAAAATAACTCCTGTAATTGGAGATAATCCAGATTTTGTGAACAAGTATTTGGACACACTCAAAATGTTGTAAATAAATTATCTGGTCAAATTATAAGCTTAATAATAAAAATGAAAATGGTATTTTCTGGCGTTTCTCATGTGTGTGATTATAATCCGGGATTCGGATCTCACATACTAATATAAGAGTTTCTGCTTAATAAAAAAGCTTCTTTACATCTCACCAATGGATGTCTCTAGTGAAGTTCTAGTGATTCAAGAACAAAGTTTCTAAATTGGTTCATATATATAGAACTTCGAAGAATTTGAGTAGTGTGGTTGTCAATAATGGGTAGAATTGGTGAATGTTACACGTGTGTAAAGTGATCACTCAAACCAGCCTATGACGGTCGTAAGCCCCGTAAATGCCCAGACTTCCATATTCTTCTTCATCTTTGATGAAATGTCAAAAAATAATATGAATAAAGGTACATTAAATATTCAATCGAGACAGAATTGCTTCAGAATACAAAAATATTTCTCAATAGTTTCGTCTATTTATGTATAAATCTATTGTTGCTGCATTTTGAATGGAGTATTTTTTGGCTCAGTCATTTTTCTCTTTGCTAGATATAAAATTCTTCTTCGTCGTATGCAAAAGTGCATAGGGCGCTGCATCGTATTGACGCAGTTTTATCATGATCGTTACTTACATGAAGGCAGGGTGATCATTCTTGCGCTTCAGGGACCACTCCAGGATAATATTAAATACATTTTAGAGTAGGAAATCACTTGCATTTATTTTCACCCCCTCTTGGAAATCGAACCCGGGACCCTCAGCACGATAGCTGAACACGCTAACCATTACACCACGGAGGGGATGTAATATACTTTTTTCTAAATCTTTCACTTTATCAATGATTTTTCCCATTTATGAAATTTGGGATAAACGAAACAATACGATTTTTTTTAATGCTGTACAGGAAGAAAACGTTATCCTGACTTAAAAACTTTAGAGTGTTTCCATTGAAGCATTGGGTTACTGTTTAGAACGACTGTGGTCAAGATAAAAGTTGGCATGATTGCCAATATTCATAGTGGAGGGACATAAAGCTACTAATACTAAATGCATTAAATTGTGGTATCTTTACATTACATTGTCATCCTGTTAGACAAGTGTTACGCAAAGTGTGTGCCGCGACACACTGGTGTACCGTGGGGATTAGTTAGTGTGCTGCGAAAAAAAGTTTAGTTTTTTTAAGATAACATCCTTATAAAAAATTGCTCCAGATTTTGATCGCCTGCGCTCGGTTAAACAGGCTCACATTTCGCATAAAAATAATATGTTTTCGCCTTTTTTATAATAAATTGTTATTAAATAAACTTTGTTTTTTTCTTTGGTGTACCTCGAAAATTTCTTGATTTGGCAGGTGTACAGAAAAAAAACAGAAAAAGTTTGCGAAACACTGTGTTAGACCACTATGTTGACATGGATATTGATTTGGTTTCCAGACGTACTACAACAATCAGCACAGACAGGAAGATAAGGAAGTGTATTGCTGCAGCCACGTTCCTCGCATCGGGCCTGGCCACCTGGACAACTCCTCCGTAGGAATACGCAGTGCTCTGAACGTTCCCAAGGGAAATAATATCGTCAACGAACAAATCAGAGGACACTCCAGGGGAAGAGACTCGTATGAAACTGATGGTGAGACTACTTCTTATTTATTTATGCAAATAATAGTACTTATGCAACGTGTCGGGGTTATGGTCCCGTGGTTAGTATCACGAACTCTTAAATCGGAGTTTCTCGATTCGAACCCACTCTACCACAATTTGATACCTATTTCTAATAATGAGCCGCTTAGGCTCACAGAAAAAGTATTTAATTAAAGTATTTTTGTGAATAATAAAAACACAAATATTTATATATTTCAATATAAAAATATATATAAATATATAAATATATATATATATATATATTATATATATATATATATATATATATATATATATATATATATATATATATATATATATATATATATATATATATATAAATATGTGTCATTATGGACATTGGAACATACATCACCGTTATTTTATCGAACCAAGGATTTGAAATAATTGGGTCATATTGGGACCAAATTTTCGAATTCTTAGCTCTGTGTTTTTTTCGTTAAATCTTCATGGATTTTTGGATATAATTATAAGTAAATTTGAATTTTCTATCTGTTAATTACTAAGATGGTGGAAGATGAACAGTATCTAATAACTCGCTAGTATTTTGACTTGGTTTATTACTATATAAGTGGTACTTAGTAGCTCTAAGTGAGCGACTGATTTCTAGGAGAGACAATCTAGAATGCTCTTGCCAGACTTATATACACGATTGCGGCCATGTGTTGTCATCACTGTGTCACCAACATACCCACATTCCTGACTCTTCCATATAATTGAAAGCAACATTAATTTCTTTCAAATTATTTCAAGTTATAAATGTAAAACTGTTATAATTACTTCCGGAATCTGTGTATATCAAAATAATAGAATAAAAAAACTGCTAAAGTTAAATCTAATTATTTCATCAGATATATTTAAAATATTTATTAGGAACAAAAGTTAACACTTATCGCTGCGAAATGGGAGGAAATATTGAGTTCTCAATTCCTTCTTATGAAGTCATCCGTTGAATGACTTCATGATGTGATGTTTTCCGTACGAGGAGTTGCCCGAGGCCTAATTAAAATCTAACTAACCGAATCCAATCATATTATATCATGCGCAGTAAAATACATGTATTAGGCACAAAGGTATGTGACTTTGGGGTTATCAATTGTATCAAATGTCTCTCGCCGACAAAGCGATGTCTCTAATTAAATTGTAAAGAAGAATTGAGAAACGTGTACAATTCATCAGTGTTTTATTAGATATGTTTTTGCAGTAAATTATTGTTCCAAAGTATATTCAGGAGCCTATATTCACATTCACTTAATTGTTAAATTACGAAATATCGTCAATTGTTATAAATTTAAATATGTTTAATAAATTAGGTATTTTCATCAGCGAGAAATATTGACTTTTTACCTACAAAATCGACAATTTAAGTCCATTTTTATAGAGAAGTTAAAAAATCAACATTACATTCGCTATGTTAGTACTTCACTTTTTTCACTTTACACACTTGTAACATTCACCGATTCTACCCATGATTGACAACCACACTACTCAAATTCTTGTTACTTCTATATATATGGTTCAATTTGGAAACATAGTGCTTAAATCACTAGAATTTCACTAGAGATATCTAATGGTAAGATGACATCCATATTCTTCTTTTTCTATGTTGAGATAATATGAAAAATAACTCGAAAAATTGGAGATAATCCAGATTTGTGAACAAGTATTTGGACACACTCAAAATGTTGTACATATCGCTCACTCCTTTCAAGAACGTCATAAATCAAAAAAAATGATTTTTCAGGAGAACGTTTTCAAAGTTTAAAAATATAATACAATGTATTACAAATAAATATCAACCCATTTTTTGAACTTTTTACTGTGCAACAGATCTTTTTAGGTTTAACCTGAAGGTTTTTTCTCCATTTGAGAAATATTTAGTTTATTAAAAAAAATAATTAAACAATACCTTTTCTTCAAAATGCAAAAACAACACTTTTTGCCCTGTAGCGGGTAAATATTAAGTTTAAAATATGCTTTCGCTGTAGGATATGGTACATTTTCTGGGCAATCCGAAAACATTTACAACTGAAAATTGAGGTGTTTTGATTTTTGACTTTCTTGAAAGGAGTGAGCGATATGTATAACATAGTTATTTTATTATATAGTAATCCCTCGGCCAAAGCTCTGTGAAAATTGTCTTTATAAATAAATTTGTTTTTACCTCTAGCTAGGGTAACAAATAAACTTTCTCCAACGTAAAACTAAATAAATAAGTTACTTTCGCTGGAACTGTCGACATAAATGTTTACATGTTGTAAGATTTATTGGTATTTGGATCTGCAAGTATACCGCCTTGTTGTCCCGATGTTTACTTATTTTGACCGTGACCGTCAACATCCTGAATGGAATAATTATTATTCAGCCCACAAGAGAACCCCTCACGTGCGTGCATTCATTTTCTTTTCACGACCTCTATTGTAAACGAGTGGCTCCAATACATAAAACGTTTTACGATCTACAATGCGAAAGAATTCAGATAGAAATCTGCACGAATTGTTTTCTAAAAACTACTATCCGAAACATCATGTGTTCAATAGTTTAAATTTACTATTATAAAAGTATGTTTCTCAACTTGAGATGAATCATCTATCGTTTTTTTATGGAAGAAGATAGAAGTATGAGCATTCCAGGACTTGCGATCTGGCATTTGGCTAGCTAAAGTAATATTGATATATCATCCGTAGGGTGAAAAATCCAGTGTCTGATATCGCTCACTCCTTTCAACAACGTCATATATAAAAAAAAACTTTTTCAGGAGATCGTTTTTAAAGTTTAAAAATATAATGGAATGTATTAAAAATAAATATCATGCCACTTATTGATTTTTTTATAGTACAACAGATCTTTTTAGGTAAAACCTGAATGTTTTTTCTCTATTTGAAAGATATTTAGGGTATTTAAAAAATAATTTAACAATACCTTTTCTTCAAAATGCAAAAAACAACACTTTCTGCCCTGTAGCGGGTAAATATTGAGTTAAAATATGCCGCTTTTGCTGGGATATAGTACATTTTCTGGGCATTCCGAAAACATGCACAACTGAAAATTGACGATTTTTTATATATGACGTTGTTGAAATGAGTGAGCGATATGGCAACTTAATGTCAAATTCAATTATTAAATAAATGAGACTTTTCTTAATATCATACTTCTCCTGTATTTGTTTTTTTTTTAATATTTAAATGTATATATTTCATTTTTATGCCGATTGTCTACTAATTATATTGTAAAAAAATAATAAATGTAGCGTACATATTTGACAAAATTGGTTATATTTTGTTTATTAAAAGCATTGATTAGACTGACAGTTGTTTTTTTTACAATAAATAAATAAATAGTTATTCATTGTTGTATTTTTTTATTTAGATATAAAAAGAGAAAAGCAATGAATTTTCTAAAAATAATGCTTCGTCATAATGGAGTTAAAATAACCCAAGATTTTTAAAACAATAATAATTTTATGTATCTCCACACACACTTGTATTTTCACACATATTTCTGGCTAAATTAGTAAATTATTTAAATAATCAAAAGTTAGTATTTATATTTAATTCTTCAATATATTGGAAAAACGTATTTAAAGTTTATTATTGAAAGATATCTCAGTTTTACCGTGAACAAGTTAAATGGTCATTCTGTATACGTACTCGTACATATTATGTATTGAAATCCTTTCCAAAATACCAATCGAATGCTACGTAATCAATACTAACATACATATGTTGGCAAATATCTAAAACTAATGACTAGTCTCTGTATATGTATTTTGAATATTTTCAAACTAGATCACTTTTTAACCTCATAGATCTCTGTGCAGTAAAAGCCTTTCACAGCTAATAATAAATATTTACGTAACCCTTGTAATACACACAAATAAATATACTGTAAACATAATTAATCATCGTCTCGTATGATCAGTCCTAACCGCAAAACTATTATTAACGTAAGTGATACGTGTTGAGTAATAAGTACTGGTATGTAGAAACAAACCTCAAATTAGTCTCTTTAAAAATATAAACTGAAAGTAATGAGGAAAGGTTCTCATTATTTTGTTTCGAAAGTGGACTCACAGTTCCGTGTTACATTTTCTAGTGATAAAATAGAATTTTAACGCCCAACATTCGTTAAGTCGCAATTTCATTTTCTCTAAATCCAGTTAACACTTTACGTAAGCGATTTTTTTTTCTCAAAACACCGTTTTTGCATTGAAAAATAGGTTTTTCTTCGAAATAATTTTAAGGTTTTGAAAATAAAAGAGTCATTGAAAGGTTATTGAAAAGAAAAGTTTAATAAATATTCATTCTATTTTTATTCTAAAACATCCAATATACATTCTTTGAAAAAATGGGCGTTAACAGACATGCGACCTCTCTGGTCTTCTCCGGTGGAATGAATTTTGTGTTTGCAAATATCTCTTAATTCTCTTATAATTCAAAACATTTCACATTTCACATTCAAAACACAATTGTCACAAAATTTATTTTTTGTGTTTTTGAACAAAAAAATACAACTTAGTAGACTCAAAAAATCAGTGTTTGATTTAACATTTAATACATAAACTATTTATTTTATTAACATGATTAAGATGCTCAGATTTCTATCTTCTTTCGTAGGTATATACGAAATATACGATAGATGTTGATTCCTTAGTTAATATACCTTTAATACTGATATATCATCCATAGGATGAATAATCCAGTAAATGATGGAATAAATAATAATAACTTTCCTTTTCCCCTATCTGCACCCAATGGTGCATAGGGCACTGCATCGTATAGAGGCAGTGTTATCTTGATAATTAATTACGTGAAGGCAAGGTGATAATTCCTACTCTTCATGGACCAGGGCATATTAAATAAATATAAGAGTGTAAAATCACTTATATGTATTTTCACCCCCTGGGAATCGAACTCGGGACCTCCAGCACGGTAGCTAAATACGCTAACCATGGTGGCGGACATAATAAAAAAAAGATTTTTTTTTCAAAAGATATTATAAGCTTATATTGACGAAGAAAATAGAGAGGCAGCAATGAAAACAAATTTGATAATTATTTATATTTTACGACTGATTTGATATTTGATCTATTCCACTTAAACTCGAATTATTGAATACTAAAGAGCAGGTATTTGTAGTCATTATTTTAAACGTTTCTCCATATACAATGGTTAGGAGAGAGTGAGCAGTGATCATTCATCTTGGTTCAGTTCATCTCGTTCCTCAATCATTGAAATTGCTGTCTTCCGATTCCACATTTCCTTTCAATCTTCTATTCCACATTTTTTATCATTCGATAGCTAGTTTATGAATCAAACGATATCTCTTATGCTAGCCGTTTTTCGCCGCTTGATCATGCCGAGAATTTTTTCCATCGATGATTATTTTGTTCTACTTATTTTAATTGTGCTAACGATATTAAAACTACTTACTACTATCCATTTTCTTCTTTGGAATATTTTCGGCCATTAAATGTTAGTTTTTTTTTAAATTTACGATCGTCAATTGTTCAAGAGAGGCACACATATTATTTTAGCTGTTTAGGACCAGATTATTCTAACTCTTTTATGAATATATTATTAGATTAAAACCAATATTTTTAGCTTTTCCACTTTATTTTTATTTGACCAGCGACCGGGTTTCGTCGTTACCGACATCATCAGACTGGTGATGACCAGTCTGATGATGTCGGTAACAAATCTAAAAAGCTAAAAATATTGGCTAAAAATATTGGTTTTAATCTAATAATATAGTACCAATAATATAATACCATCTAATAATATAATAATATAATACCAGTCTGATGATGTCGGTAACGACGAAACCCGGTCGCTGGTCAAATAAAAAAGTGGAAAAGCTAAAAATATTGGTTTTAATCTAATAATAAATTAATAATATAGTGTCCGCCTCCGTAGTGTAATGGTCAGCACGCTCGGCTATCGTTCTGGAGGTCCCGGGTTCGATTCCCAAGGGGGGTAAAATAAATATAAGTGATTTTTTCATTGTAATATTTGGACTGGTACCTGAAGCGGAGGGCTGATCACCTTTCCTTCATGTGTAAACGATCAAGATAACACTGCGTTAATATGACACAGTGCCCTATGCACCATTTAGGTGCGGATAAGGATTTTATTATTTATTTTATTATTAATATATTAAAAATGCAATTCCATCACGAAGTGTCAGTGGATAATATAAATCTTTTATGAATTATTCAAAATGAAGATCAATTCCATTTTTTTTGGCTAACATTGACAGTTGAAGATATTAAACAGTAAAAATTACTTACATTTGAAAATATTTAGGATGATAGTCGAATTTGCTTTAACTATAAGATGGAAGAAGTATTTCTATACACAGGATACAGGTAAAAATGACGTAACATTGTTCTGCATAGTTTGAAAACTATGAGTCTCATAAACAAACAAAATATCAGCTAGTTAACAATGTATTTAGAAATCATAAGTGAAAATTCAATACAACATTACAAAACATATTGCATTAAAAATGATGTTTTTTACAATGAGGAAACAACAAAAATCATTCCCTTTTACTGCTTTTATGCAAAATTATTACTATTAATAAGTGTGTATGGTTTACTATTTTCTTTTATTTATTGTTTTGGCATTAACTTTGTGGTAAGACATGTTACAATGATTAAAGAAAACACTTCGTTTTTTACCACTTGAGTTTTATTATAGACTACATGTTTCAGAAGTTAAACTTCCTTCATTCAGGTCTGTATAATAACTAAAATATAAAACATAAAATTGTTCTATAAATAAGGAGAGGGGAAAGTAAGGGGAAGGGGTTAGTCAAGGGACGGAGTTTGAAAACAAAGGAAAAATGGAAAGCAATGGTGAAGAATTTTGAAACAATATATTATTTAATAAATTATTATTAGAATTCAGGTTTTTTGGATTTCTAAATTTTCAAGATAATTCAAAATTTGGCCTTTATATGGAACAAGGTGTAATAATTTTAATTTATGAGAGTGAAATAAGTGATTAGAATCTATTATATGATTTGCAAATTATATGATTATAATAAAACTCAAGTGGTAAAAACGAAGTGTTTTCTTTAATCATTGTACTATTTTCTTTGTGCTCCTTACCGATATCACATATTCTCTTACAGACTGCAAAGATGCAAGATGTTTATTATTACTGTAAATTGTCTGTTTTAATGGTATGTGAACAATGAGTTGTAAAACTAACTGGCATTGAATACGCGTTGCTTCATGCCTTCACAACTTTTAGTTATTTAAATATTTAATTGCAGTATCCATACAGTGTATGGATGTCAGCGCAAATCACCAAGGTATTTCTAGGAATGACCTAACACAGGTGGCGCATGCCTCGAGATCGTGGGTGGGGCACCACTCAATACTATCCCATACCTGACTACAAAATAATTGAGCATACTTTGAATTGAGTCCACGCTTAATGTTTTAATATAGACATGTCTTTCCACTTTCTCACTGTAAAACTATTTGAGAACAGCTGTACATCCGCGAAAGACTGTAAATTGTTAAAGACAACTAATTTGTTTAACTTTTGAGTCATTTTCCTCCTAGGAAAATTGTAAAGTAGAATTTAAAAAAAAATCGTTATGATTGGGGAATTAGGAGCTTTAATACAACGGACGACCAGATCAAGGATTCCACAGGATTCATACTTACATTTGAACTTGAAACTGGGATATATTCCAGTTGTTAAAATGATCCACTCCAATGATTAAAAAAGTCCAGTGTGTCCAAATACCAATTACAAATCTGGATAACTCGGGCATAAATCGGGGCATCGCAAATATTTTAAGTTGGTGTATTAGGCATCATATTGTTAGTAAATTTGAGGGGCAAAATTATATCATTATCTGATCGATTCAAAGAAAAATAACGTTACCTTTAAGTGATCTTTACATATATCATCGACTTCTACAAAGTTTTCTCACCATAATTTATTCAGTATGAGAAGAATAGGAGATTAAGGAAAACATCATTCACTATAATAATAATAGAACGCAATAATTATAAGTTCATCTCATCATAAAAACGGTAAAGATGTGGCCACGATTAAGTACAATAGACTTTGTAGAAAAAATATAATTCAACTCAAGTCGCTATCATTGTTTTACTTTATAATTTATAGTTTAGACGACAACATAATAATCAGTTACCAGAGTAAAATAATTCAGATGGTAAAATACGACTAAACGTGGGGTTGTTAGCAGTAATAAATTGCAATTGAAATACACGATTTGATCGCTTATTGTGCACTTAAATCTCCAGTAAACATCGATTGGAACAACAACAAAAAATATGGTACTCACCTCTTAACATTTTGGTATTTTAAACAAAAAATCAAGCAAATTGATTGACAATTAAGCACCTCCCAGCAAAATACACATCTCACAATCAACACACTATAGAAATATCCATAGAACTACACGATCTAAAACACAGAAACACGTCAAGCAAAACCTAACCATCACGCCGCCTCTCCGCAGGGGTAGGCAGAAAGAAGAGAACGCCACACCACTCTGTCTTTGCAAACATTCTTCGCCTCTTCCACGTTCATACATCTCCTCAAAAGAACTGTGATTATTACGCGATAAAGTTGTAAAAACTGCTTCCACTATCCATAAAGTCATTAAAAAATAAACAAAGTAAACAGAAGCTATTAATACGTGGATGCTGGAGATGAGTAGATCTGAAATAGATCCCATCATTCGGCCAAGTCGCATTTGATTGCATGTAATAAAGCATTTTCTTTTATATGTGTAGTTTAATAAATGAGTAGGTATCGAAAAAATTCAGTTAGGGCACATTATTGTAATTTGCAATTATATTTACAATAAAATATAAAATCAAATAAAAAACCACCATCAAATTGAAATTCATCGATCCTAAAAAAATACATTATTCTTGAGATGGCTTTAAAATATTTGACACACCTGATCATTGCAAGTTTTCCTCTGCTCCTTTTTCCAACTACATTCGCCTCATAATTATGTTTTACCGTTCTTTCCTCACTCATTCTTTCCACATGGCCAAACAAATTTCTCAGCTTTGCATTTTTTCTTTATTTCACCGTTTGAACATCTATCATGCATCGTTTTCCCTCTCAAAATAGTGCTGAGCCATATTTTAAGCATACTTCTACTTAAAGTCCCACTAAATACTCATGGTAGACCCTGGGTACCGTCATTTTTTTTTTATTCATTTAATATATTTACATTTTTATTAATAACATAATACATTTGAATCATTTAAAGATATGGAGAACTTTTATATTTCGATTCGCTGTGCCTCTCCATAAAAGAGTCTGTGCTCTTGTGCTTGGAAAGGGACTTACACTCGTGGTTTAATGTTATATAATAAAAGATATAATAGTTTTATTTTATATATTTTTTTGAAGATTTAAATGTATAGAGCTTTAATTTTTTTCTTCAGGATTTTTATATCATCTATTTTTTTTATTTCTTTAGAGAGTTTATTGAAATGTTTGATTGCCAAATATTTGAAGTTTTGCTGAAATTGCTTGGTGTTGCATTTTGGAGTAGAAAAATCGTTTGAGAATCTCGATGATAATTTTTTTGTTAAATTTAAATAGTTGTCACCCTTTAGTATTTGAAAAACTGCGTTTTTTTTATAAATGGATTCTATATTTGGGACTTGAAATTTTTTAAATAATAATTTTGTTGGAAATATGTTTTTTTTTCAAGACGACTTTAATTATGGTTTTCTGTACTATTTTCACTGAGTTCAGTATGTTGTTGTATGAGCCTCCCCATGCAATAATGCCATACTGTAGTAGTGAGTGTACGATAGCATAGTAAACTCTTTTTAGGTTGTCGATGGTTAGTATGTTTCGGATTCTAATGAATATATATATGCATTTTCTTATTCGTTTTACTAGTTCATTAATATGACTATGGTATTTCAAATGTTGATCTATTATTACACCTAGATATTTTATTTCTTTTTTTGGACATAAAACAGAACATAAGTTTTTGCAATTTGAATCCCTGCAGTCACCATTGTGAATTGTAATTTTTATATTTATCGGTATTTTGAGTTTATGGATACAAAATGGAATAAAGAATGTGCATAAAAAGCTAATTAATCGCTTTCAGGACCTACATAAGTACATAGTAAGGCAAGGTAGCAAGTTTTATAGTTTGTTTATTAGTTATAGTACGATAACTTACTTATAATGTACGAGGAATTTTCCCAAGCTTGTTCAGGAAGATATTGTTTTCACAATAGGTTGCAGCCTATTGCAGAAGTTCCCACAGTAAAATAACTTTTTTGCATCATTTAAAAATATTACCGAGATGCGATGTCACTTTCTCGAGTCACTACTCAACGGACATTTTATAACAATCCGAATTTTTAAAGACACTTCTACATATTTCGTATTGATTTTGACAATATGTATTTGATAGTTCTACGTACCTATACGATACTAAATTCGTTTGTTCAAAATCTTAAATCTCCTGAAGTAATTCACCAATTGCTTAAAAAAAAACAACGTTGTATTTGAATATTTCACCAGTGTTGTTGACGGCGGGTGTTTTTACCTGTCACAGGTGAAAATGTTTTTTTAACACGTTTTTTTTACTGCAATAGCAGCGCTATCTGTTGAACTAACAGCAACATATGCAAACCTAGACATGGTCATGGTGGACAGCATGCTTCTTGACAGAGGTTGTCACTAAACATTTTCAATGTTTTCGATCACATTGTTGTATCATAGATTTTCAATATTTTTATTGATTCACGAGATATAGTTCCGCCGATGAAGATCTCCTGATTCTAGTTGACGGGTCTTACTCACCTCTAGTTGGTAGGACTAGCCATGAGTCATTTACAAGAATGACTATGCGATTACCATCGAGGTATGGGTATCTCAATAACGGGGGTCAATTTTTATGGTGAAAGCATTCAAACGTTAATTTATCACATAAAAAAATCTCCACACTATTCTTACAGATTACATCACTTCCTAAACTGGTTACTTGCAAGCTACGCCGACATATTTAAATAAATATATGTATAGTGATATCAAAAGAAGTAGTTTTTTATATGTGTATATAATAATAATAATAAAACCCTTATCTGCACCCCAATGGTGCATAGGGCACTGCGTCATATAAAAGCAGTGTTATCTTGATCGTTTACACATGAAGGAAAGGTGATCAGCCCTCCGCTTCAGGTACCAGTCCAGGATAATATTAAATAAATATTACAGTGAAAAAATCACTAATATTTATTTGACCCCCCTGGTAATCGAACCCAGGACCTCCAGAACGGTAGCCGAGCGTGCTGACCATTACACTACGGAGGGGGAAGGTAAATATTCATCTAGAATAAAATTCGGTAGGTACTTAAATAGAAGGTAGTTAGTTATTTTAACCATATATGTAACCGAAGAAGCAGCACAAGGAATATCTTTTCAATTGAAGCATAAATGTAACTTAGAGTTGTGTGTTTGTCAATCATGTGTAGAATGGTGAATGTTTCACTCTTACTACCTAACCATCACGCTGCTTCCCTGCAGGGGTAGGCAGAGAGAATAGAACGCCACACTACTCTGTCTTTGCAAACATTCTTCGCCTCTTCCACGTTCATGCATCTCCTCATACATGCCCGCCGATTGTTTCGACTCCTCACCTGACCGCTTTCAAGTATTTGGCATACCTGATCGTGCCAAGTTTTTTTAGGTCTTCCTCTGCTCCTTTTTCCGATTACATTCGCCTCGTAAATTTGTTTTACCGTTCTTTCCTCACTCATTCGATCCACATGCCCAAACACCTTTCTTAATTTTATAGATAATGCT
Organism: Brachycentrus maculatus; assembly: GCF_059751285.1. NCBI lineage: Eukaryota > Metazoa > Arthropoda > Insecta > Trichoptera > Brachycentridae > Brachycentrus > Brachycentrus maculatus. The sequence continues at coordinate 1,204,895 of NW_028280811.1, read as the reverse complement.
TGTCTCAGCTTTGGATTCCTTTGGATTCGAACATCTCGGCTGTCCAAACATAAAACACAGTAAGGAATTTTTTTTGTAGTACGTTTTTTTTTGCATTTTTGGACTAAGTAGAATCTACTTAGTCCAAAAATGCAAAAAAAACGTAGTACAAAAAAATTTCTGTGTTTTGAGTTTGGACAGCCGATCTATCATACATCTTTCTGTCGCACATTCTTCTGAGAGATTGCATTTTGACTGCATTCAGTCTACTTTAGTCTCTCTCTCAATGTTTCACTCAAGTGATTTATTAAACCAGCCTTTGACAGAACGTAAGACCAGTGAATACTCAGACTTCCATATAATTAGTCATCTATTTTAAAATTTATTGATATTTAAAAAAAAATCTGTTGTTTTTTTGGTTGATACAAATGACGTATTGTAGTGTTAAATTGATTGAATTATCTCTTCAAGTTGTTTACTTGCCGTACTGCAACCAGTATTACAAATACATTTTTTTTTTATCTTCATCATGTTAATAGTATTTAAACAACTGTTAATTGCACAAAACATAGAAAAAGCAAAAATTATCTTCAATATTTAGTTACTTCTGTATCTACACACTAAACACACGTTTGTACGTTTTGCCATTACTGATTGAAAAAATGTTTCAGTATCACAAATAAGTAATATTTATGAAGACAGAAATAGGTTAGTCAAATATAAACATTCTGAAATTATCTTTAAAAAGATTATATGCCAATATTTATTGTATTAAGAATTGTAAAATTTTTTCGTCTAACCCTTATCCGTATTCAATGGTGCATAAGACACTTAATAATTAACGGTTAATGTAACAGTGTACTGACGTAGTGTTACATTGATCGTTAATTACTTGAAGATAAGATGATCAGTCCAGGACGACATTAAATAATTTAATAAAAAATATTTAAATTATTAATTATTTTATAATGCTCTTAGTATTTTACGAGCCAAAATATTTTTACCATTTTAAATTTAAGTTTTACTCGGTAAATACCACTTTAACTCAAAATTTTATTGTGACACTTATTTCGATACATTCCGCGTCTCTTTCAATCACGGTGTTTGAAAATGATGCGGAATGCATCGAAATACGTGTCACAATAGATTTTAAGGAATAAAACGGTATTTTTTCAAAAAAAGTGTTTACCAATGAAAACTAAAATTTAAAATTCAAAATAAAAAAAATAGATAGATTATCAAAAAGTCTTACCAACTTATATCAATTTAAAAATGAGATTACTTTTCTTTACAAAAATGTTAATAATATTAGTATATAACCACTCACCGTCAAAAGTGATTGTTTAGATATTTTTTTTTTACATATTTTGATTTTCCATCATTCAAAGACTATATGGCCAGATACAAAGGGATTAAAAATCGAGTTTTTTTTAATTTGTTTTTGCTAGGTAATATTAAATTAGTAAACATGAATGATAAGAAAGTAAAATTATTGAATATTTTGCTGTTTCTTCTGTTGTCTCTCAGATGCCAATAGAACAGATTATCTCCGCACGAAACGAAAGTTAAAATTCTTTTCTGTTGACCATCTGAATTCCAAATTCCGCACTGAAGAATCTCTATTTTAATTGCCATATTTTCTCACACGAAGCACTTCCATTCGACTAGATAGCTGATCAAATTAACATAGTAATATTAGTATTCATTCCTGAAGCTGTTAATTGAAGCATAATATTAATATTATCATTCATGCAAAATTATCTTCTTCATTTCGTGAGAGAATGTTTGCAGATCGTTGGAAAAATAGGGTGTTTTTTTCAAGAGGCTTAATTTTTAAACTAACAACATTGTTTCTACAGACTGTCAATTTGACGATTGACAGTTGATTTGTAGTCAGTACGTTTTACCATTTTGCTATCAATAGATTAAATGACCATTTTGCGCGTCGTAGGTTCGGTGAATGGGTCGAAAACAATATTCAGCTAGATCCTCTTTATCAATGCAAATTTTTGTTCACCAATGAGGCACATATTTGGTTACATGGATATGTCAATAAGCAGAATAACCGAATTTGGAGAAATATTTCTTTAAAGACGATGCCGGCATGAATGTTAACGGAGAGCGCTACAGAACCATGATTACTGAATTCTTCGTATCTCAGTTGAATAGCATTGATGTGACAGAGCTGTGGTTTTAACAAGATGGCGCAAAACGCAACACGGCGGGTGCCACCATAAATTTATTGTGGGAAATTTGAATTTGTATACCTCAAAAAAAACACCCTATACACACATTATACATATTACTGGAACCAGAATATTTACGACGAGTCCTGCACGTTTCATAACAAAATATTAAAAGAAAAAAGTGTATTTAACTAACTCTCAACATTATTTCAGCATTCTTTCATCTGGCCGCACTATTGACCAAAAAATTATTTTAAAATACAAGACAATATATGTATGTTTTTCTTTAGATTGTCAAGAAAAAAAATGCCGCTAGCATTTATTATTATAATTTTTTTTTCACATCTTATCAAAGATGAAAAAGAATATGGAATTCCGGGCATTTACGGGGCTGACGACCGTCACAGGCTGGTTTAAATGATCACTTTACACACGTGTAACATTCACCAATTCAACCCATTATTGACAACCACACTACTCAAATTATTGGAAGCTCTATATATATATATGAACCAATTTTTGAAACATTATTCTTGAATCACTAGAACTTCACTAGAGACATCTATTGGTGAGATGAAAAGAAGCTTTTTATTGAGCAGAAACTCTTTTATTAGTATGTATAGCTCTTATATTTACTAGCATATTCTTCTTCATCTTTGATGAGATGTTAAAAAAAATAACATGAAAATAACTCCCGTAATTGGAGATAATCCAGATTTTGTGAACAAGTATTTGGACACACTCAAACTGTTGAAAAAAAAATTGTTTTTATTAATTTTTAGATGACCTTATGGCCTGAAACGTAGGACTGATCACCTTGTCTTTATTGATATCAAAGGTTTTCAAACTTTATGCTACCACGGTACCACGCCTCCCTAATAAAATAAATCCTCTTCAAAAAAAATATATAACTTTTGTTTACATTTTTTTTTTAAATTTACAATTAGCAGATAACAATAACAAGGTTTGGTATGTTTTAGCAAAACCGAACTCAATACGAACATATATATATGTACATTTGAACATTTATTTTTGTATTAAATTACCAACCAATCTAAGGCATCAAAATTTAATTCGAAGGATGTTGCTGTTATTGACAAAAAGTTTTTCAAATTTTGGGGCAATTTATGAATGTATATTATATGAATATACCCACGTATGGACATTCTTTCAACCATTGGAATTCAATATATAAAAATGTGAAGAAAAAACAAAAATAAACATTCATTTACCGAATTTTACTGATAAGTTACGAAGTAATTATTTATCGTGGTTGAAAATTTTTGTTGGGTTTAGCGAAAGTGGGATGCGTTTATATTGATTTTAAGCACAAGGGATACCGAGTGAAAATAATTTACCAGATAAATGATAGTTTTAATTGGATAAGGCGTATGATGCAGGAAGAGAAGATCGGCCTAAAATATTTTCTTATCCAGACTTTTTGTTACAAGGTCATATATATTATAATTTTAACGGGATTTCTGAATACGGGTTTATACCCGGGGGATTGTGCGAAGTCTCGCGGTAAATTGGCGCTAATTGTCTACGAATACGTCTGTTTAATTCATCTATTACCAAAGTGACCGAAAAGCAAACAAACAATTCCTCGGCGTGATGAAATGTTGACTTGCCCAATTCTCGAATTGTGTGTTCGCAAATAGTATGATACTTTTACGGTGTTGTGATTGTGATTGATATCTTGTCGGTGTCCTCACAACGGGACTTGGCGATGTCATGGTTTCGACTAGTTTTCGACACCAACGTAAATATCACTTATGCAGAAGTTACAAAAACCAACGTGGTTTGTTACAAAAACCAACATTTACTATCCATAGTAAATAGTATAGAGTATAAAAAGTATGAAGAAAAGTTTTTGTTAATAGATGGGACCGAATAGAAACCAAGTTTCTATACTGAACCTGGGAATATGGCGGGGGACAAAATGGGTTTCAACCCCTGCCTTGTTGTGTATTTAAAATAGAATTTTATCTAGCCAAACACTAGTCTTATGATGTCGGTTACGACGGAACCTGGATGTTGGTCAAATAAAATTAATGTAGAAAAAACTACACAGTTGTTTTTTATTCTATTAAAAATCATTGAATAGGTTTTTAGTATTATTTTCATATAGTCTTTTACATCGTCCAGAGACCAATAATAACCAAAATATGCAATATTTCTTATCATATTGTTTATTTTTATCTTTGACTTACTGAACCAAGTTACTCATTGCTGTGGCTTAGTCTGGTTAAATGGAAAGAAATAAAATATTAAGTAAAAATAAAAGAAGGAGCAATAAAAATGTTAGATGTCTATGAAACAAAAATCCAACGGAAAACATCGAAAATGCTAAATGACAGCAACTGTCAAAAAGCACGTTTTCCGCCGTAAGCAACGTTTTGTATTACGTGTGTTGTTATTATGTTAAACAGATAGTGCTGTCATTGCGATTAAAATGATAATTTCATGTTTCAAATTAAAAAAAAAAACTGTCCTTAGTTTTTTTGAAGACTCGTTTTCGAAATTTTAAAGCCATTGGTGAATAAATTTTAAAAAATTAGGTTTTGAGCAAACTTTTACATTTTTATTTATATTGATAACTTTTGAGATCCCTCAGGTTACGAAATTTACGAAAACATTATGTGCCGACACTCTCTTGTGTATATTTTCATTAATTCAAAATAATATTGCATTTAAAAACTAGAAATAATTGTATTTATAATACATTCTTAATCATCTGTTAAACTGGTAGTTGTGCAAAGTCTGCGGTTGTGTAATATGCTAGTTTATAATTATAAACTAATAGAAAATCAATTAATTTAATTTATCGTGGTTTCTTGTAATTTACATATGTGATTATCCTCTCAATAAAGGGAGGAGACGTGATTTTCCAGTTTATATTACACAAGTGTTGCTGCGAAAGATGATTCCCATGTTTAGTTACATGATATATCTTTACTGTATTTGTACAAATATAAAACCAGTTACCGCACACTTTAAGAGGGGAGTTTAACAAAACAAAACCAAAACCTTACTTTAATAATATTTAATTACAATAAGTAAAAAAGCGTAGATGATAACCAAGGTTTGAATATATCATCCATAAGGATCAAATTGAATCTATCTTGTATATTTATGGTGGCGATGCTGTGTTTCTTGCCGATAGTACAGGTGAAAAAGTACAATATTATTTGACTATGGAGTAAGCAGTAAACTTATCCAAGGCATTGCAGCATTGTACGAGGATAGTACTGCTGCATTATAGAAAATGGCTCCTTTGCATCTCAATTTGGCATCTCTATAGGCGTTAAACAGGGTTGTGTAATATCACCAATGCTGTTTAATCTATACATGGGTAAAACAAGTAACATTTAAATTAAAAACGAATAGATATTACTACAAAGTAACTACCGAATCAATAAAAAAATTAATATCTAAATATCGTGATTAAAGAATTCCACATAGACTGCCTCCTTAAGAACACTTAACGTGAAATATAATTTATTACACAAACAAATTGTTTTCTACTCAAAGCTATAGGTGATAAAAAATAATCACAAAACCAATTATCGTTTTAATTTAATTTATTTATTAAAATAAAATTTAAATATACTACATAAGAACCGCAAGTAATAATATGTACATTTGAAAAAATACATCATGGAAATTTTGAAGCTAGTTCTTCAACAAATGATCGACGTAAAATATCATTATAAAGTAACGTCACAAATTTAGAATCAAGACAGTGTGGTGTAGCGTTCTATCCTTTTTGCCTACTCCTGCAGTGAAGCAACATGATGGTTGGTTGGTGAGTTAGTAAACAAATATGTAAAAAATTCACTAAGAACATCTACACACAATATGAAAAAATGTCTTGATCGTTAAACGATTTCTTTATTTTGTATTTGCTTCATATTTTGATATTTTATTTCCTTTCTTACCTCCGCTTGTCACAGATTAAAAATGAAAGGAAATTATTAGTATTATCAAACATCTCTTTTAATTGGATGATATTGATGAGATCTCAGGACTCATTAGCGTAGTAAATAAGTAAATAAATAAATAATCTTGTTTAAGCGTTATTGGTGTTTGCAATGATAGTTCTAGAATGCACAAGGTATTCCAATGATGTAAATTGCACCTAATTAACAACATTTGTCACATAGCAACAGTCAAGCTATTTATCATTTGCCTACATAAAACAATAGTGAATTATTATTATGGTACATTGAGGATTTACCTTGACCAAATCGCGTAGGAGGTAAGTATAGCAGAGAACCTATCTGTTCAATGCATACATGCCCAGGTACTATTATATAGGTGCCTTAACTTAAGGTGAAGTATCTATCGTTTTAATACGTAAGAAAATGGAAATCTTTTCTACTTTTCATGACCTCTACTGTAAATGAATGGCTTCATTACATAAAACGTTTGACAATCTATATAATGCGAAATAATTCATATTGAAATCTGGATTTTTTTTTCTAAAATTTGCTATCCGCATCATGTGTTTAAAATTTGATATTTTTTTATGAATGAACATGGAGGTCTCATCATCACAGGGCTTTCGACCTGACATTTTGGTGGATCAAGTAATCACTTTATACACTTGTGTAACGTTCACCATTCTGCCATTATTGAACAACCATATTGCATTTTTTTAAACCTGTATATATGCACTGTTGTTGTATTCCTTTCGTACGTTGGTTCTAATTTATTAAATTTTGAATTTTGGCTGTCGGAGGGGCCTACAGTTGAGAAATTTGTAATGTATATAGCTAACTCCAATTGAACATAGGTGAGATATATTCCAAATCACTTAACGCATATTATTAAGAAGAGAGACTGAAATAGGGTTAAAATTGACAAATTATTCCGTAAAAACAACAAAACTTATAAAATGACTTATTATTGCAAACATGGCACACCTTTAAGTTTTCAATCATAGGCAAAATGGTGAATTTTTCATACATTGCAGAGTGACCACTTATAATCAGCCAATAACAGGTCTGAGACGGACTATATATTTTATTTATAAATTATACATTTAACAAAAATCGTATCTGGTTTTCATTCCTTTTAACAGTATTCGTTCCTCTCAGAAACGATATCTCATCTCCTTATTGTACATATATAAGAATATTAACATGTATTGTGTACACGTACATATATAAATGTCAGCGTGTGAATCATTACACATTTGTAAGATTTAATGTTAGTAATATTTCATTTTAAGTGCGATAGGCAAACCCACTGCACGTAGATCTCGTAAATTCATAAATCATCTTACTTCCACATCCAACTCTATTTTATGTTTCGTCACTAATTCATATCTACATATTTATCTTCAATAAAATCAGATCACGAATCTTCGGAAGGCCTCATTAATAGCGATGAGATACAAAACATGATCTCTTCTTCCCACAAACTTCAATGTTCGAGTACCACGTAATGGACATAAAAGCATCCTCTAGTAATCATTTTTTCCCTTTCTAAATTTGTATTTGACGTACATAAAATCAACATTTTGAGTGTGTCCAAACACTTGTTCACGAAATCTGGATTATCTCTAATTACAGGAGTCATTTTCATAATATTTTTTGACATCTCATCAAAGATGAAGAAGAATATGGAATATAGATGTCTCTAGTGAAGTTCTAGTGATTCAAGAACAAGGTTTCTAAATTGGTTCAAATATATGGAACTTCCAAGAATTTGAATAGTGTGGTTGTCAATAATGGGTAGAATTGGTGAATGTTACACGTGTGTAAAGTGATCACTTAAACCAGCCTATGACGGTCGTCAGCTCCGTAAATGCCCATACTTCCATATTCTTCTTCATCTTTGATTAGATGTCAAAAAATAATATGAAAATAACTCCTGTAATTGGAGATAATCCAGATTTTGTGAACAAGTATTTGGACACACTCAAAAATGTTGTAAATAAATTATCTGGTCAAATTATAAGCTTAATAATAAAAATGAAAATGGTATTTTCTGGCGTTTCTCATGTGTGTGATATAATCCAGGATTCAGATTTCACATACTAATATAAGAGTTTCTGCTTAATAAAAAGCTTCTATACATCTCACCAATAGATGTCTCTAGTGAAGTTCTAGTGATTCAAGAACAAGGTTTCTAAATTGGTTCATATATATGGAACTTCCAAGAATTTGAATAGTGTGGTTGTCAATAATGGGTAGAATTGGTGAATGTTACACGTGTGTAAAGTGATCACTTAAACTAGCCTATGACGGTCGTCAGCCCCGTAAATGCCCAGACTTCCATATTCTTCTTCATCTTTGATGAGATGTCAAAAAATAATACATAAAATCAAATGTGAATTCTACATATTCGCAGTTAATGATCAAAGACCCCTTAATTTTTGTTTACTGTTTAATTTAATTCACTTATAGTTTGTTGACAAATTTTTGAGTGTTTCCAAATACTTATTCACAAATCTGGATCATCAAATTATATGAGTTATTTATCATATTATTTTTTGACATCTCAACAAAGATGAAGAAGAGTATGGAAGTCTGAGTATTTACGGGGCTTACGACCGTCATAGGCTGGTAAAGTTGATCATTTTACACATGTGTAACATTTACCAATTCTACCTATGATTGATAACCACACTACTCAAATTCTTGGAAGTTCTATATATATTACCTAATTTTGAAACATTTTACAAGAATCACTAGAATTTTCACTAGTGACATCTATAGTTTGTGTTCTTATTAGGGGTCTTTCTTATGGGGTCTGTGACTCCATAAGATGGACCCCTAAATTTTTAAGATGAAGACCTTGGGAGAATAAAAGAGGCGTCGGAAGACCTCAAAAAAAGATGATTCGACGACATAGTCGCAGCGAGGGGTAAAAACTGGCTGCAAGCAGCAATCGACCGAAAAAACGCGCTAAACTACGCGGTTAACGCGTTATCTTTTTTACTGTAATTTCTGCCCTGGCACTACTATAGCTGTACTATCATTTTTACCAAAGCTCGACCGCATTTTTTAATTTAATATTTTACTTTTTTTTATTTTGATTAAATCTAACTAATAGAATTATTGTAACATCGACGGAGTTATTTCAAGTTCAGCCTAAGGTTTTTGGCCGGGACTAAAAATAATGTTTTATGTTTAATGCCTTCCTTCCATTCGTTTTTAAAAGAGCCCACGTATACGTAAGTACACGTATAAATGAGATCTTTTCTATTTTTAATTTAATAATATTTACAACATATTGAGTGTGTCCAAATACTTGTGCACAAATCTGGATTATCTTTATGTAGGAGTTACTTATTACATTATTGACATCTTAATATACGAACACATCTCAAAACGTGTAAAGTGATGTAAATGCCCAGACTCCATATTCTTCTTCATCTATCTTGAGATGTAAAAAATAATGAATAATATTAGTATAAATTTACAATTTTGATTCGATGAAAACTGTTTCGTTTGTAATGTTATCTTTTAAACTGGAAAATTTATTTCTTATGAAACCAGCGTGCTGATAAAATGTTGAAATATTTGATTATATTAGTAATAGTTATATAATAATAATAATTAACCTGCGTTACGTTTAGTAAAAAAATATGACATAAATTGGTGTAAAATGATAAATACTCGTTGGAAAGTCGCACCAAATAAAACTAACGAAGATGAAGTTACTTCGGTATTATTTTTTTTAAACAGCTTTAAATGATAACTGTCATTTACTAATTTTTATTAATAATGAATGATAGAAAATCGTCGATAAATTCTTTGACAGATGACTAAATTTAAAGTATTTTGAAATTATTAGACAGTTTTGATGTAGCCAGTGTTCTCGATCCCCACATCCTTAATTTGATTAAATAAAATGTACCCATTTATGTAAATACTACCTATCCACAGACGCCCATAGATGTTTAAATGGACTTGTGTCGTTTCCAGAATCCTCCTACATAAACCTACTCCTACGTTTTCAATATTAGAAATATGGCATCGGAATAGGAAATGAGTGACGTCACACGCGGTACATTTGCAAAAAGAAATCGACCAACGAACGGGCCTAATTATCTCGGGAAAGATAATAAACTAAACTTTTTACAATGTCGCAAAACACTATTCAGAGGTATCGAAATTGATAAGTTGGGCGATGTGTATACCTTCGTAATAAAACTAAGTTCGTTTGTATGCTCAAAGATGGTTATTTCAACACCTAAATGAAGTTTCTATCTGTGTTTTGTGGGCGACTGTGCCGACCTACGTTGTGGCATTTTAAACACATGTGTTTTTGGATCGATTCGACATTATTATTATGTACATATATTAAGGCATTTTTGATCGTATTGCTTTGTAATAATGTTGTCAATTAATACTCACCGACAGATTATGAATTATAATATGAGAGGCTAACAAGGTGATATAACATTGGTTCTTTTCTACATAAATTAACGAGTAATTTTCAACATAACAGAAAACAGTTGATAAACGTATCCAGGTTATGTAGGTAAAAGTAAAAGTACATGTTTTATCAATCTAGTCAAACTGACAATTGAATGAAATTGAGTTTTGTAGTGCAGAAATGATATAACTGCCCGAATTTCTACATCATTGAAAATTAAATTAAATATAGAGGATGAAGATTTTATTTACATATTATTTTTCTATGTACTTTTCGTGATAAGGTCTTATTATTATTTTTAAATGTAGTTTTCGTGATAGAAAACAAGTTAAGTGAATACAAGCATATTATAACTTGCTGATTAGTTGTTTTAATAAGCGCTTCATACCATAATATTATTTTTTTAATTAATGGTATTTTATACAGAAAGCCTATATTTCATTGAGAGAATTATTTTGTTACTGAAAACATTTTTTTTATCAAATAGCTTTTTATAATAATAAAAAAATACTAAGGGAAAAAAGGTATTTTTTAATCTTTATCTATTCATTCAATTATTTATTGAACAACATATTTATTTAATTTACTCACTTTAAGTAAAATTTTACCACTTTTTAATGAAATTGACACAAAAAAACAAAAGAATGATTGACATTAAAATTCCTTTTCATGATAATGAAAATAAACACAACCTTATTAAGCTATTTTTAAAGTAAGAAAGTCATTCATCCGTTAAAAAATATTAATTTATGTCAATTTATTTCATTTATTAAAAGATCGTTAAATTAACTGTTACGTTTAATTAATATAATTGCAAAACCATGACACCCATATTATTATGTGTAATGCATAATACAATAAGTGTTATATTAGCTAATGGTGGTATGTAATTACATAAAATATAATATGGCATATCAATAATAAAAATATAAAATTTGAGGTACATTATCATAAAAGTATTTACAAAATATTCATTTGAGTGTAAGTGGCAATGTTATATTTTTTTTAAATATTATTTTGTGTTTAATATTTTAGTAAATAAGATCATGCAAAATAATTCAGATATGTGTTGGAAAACAACTATGATCATTTCGAGAGATATTTTTAATAAGGTTAATGACTCAATTCGATGCAAAATGGATATCACAAATAGTTGAAATAGAAAGTAATATGGCTGTATCGAAATACGTTATTTATTGGAAATACTAAAACGGGTTTCGTTAAATTGTAATTGTGGAGATAATTCAGACGGTATTAGATATTTTTACAAAAAAATATTAAGTAGGCAAATATTTTAATACGTCACTTTCTATTCGATTGAAACCATTTGAAAACCAGTCTTGACAAATTATATTAGTGAATATAGACACTCTTAATTAGTGGAGAAAAAAATGTTTACTTTGATCAACTTTTGTTTGTACTAAAAACTATGGAAACATCCGGCAGTGACGAGTTCTATGTGTTTTTTTTTTTGTTGTTCTTGTTTCCCATACTATTAAAAAGTATTGCACAACGTCCTGATATTACTAACTTGCGTAATATTACCTAATTCTTGCGTTAGGTCACTATCCGCAGGTGTGTACGATTTTTTTTATAGAACGTTCTATGAGAAAATAATATTGCATGAGTGAAAAAAGAGCTATTATAAGATAATGAACTAAATTATTATACTAACTTAGATACATCGGTGGTATGAAGAGATGTATCTAAAAAAATACATCGTTCATTTTCAGAACAACGTCAGAATTCTAATATGAAGTGTCTAGCTGAGGTTTGTAAAAGGTGTTCTAGAGAAAACCACAGCTATATTTTGAGCTATTATTGTACATTAGCGTTTTGTCGACGCTTTGTACTATCAATTTATTATAAAATGGGATAACAACATGGCTACCTAACTAAAACAAATCGCTCCCTGAAAAATAATTATTTTCATGTTTTAGGTTGTTCTTGCAAATGACAGACATTTTTAAATGTATTCTCAAGTATTATATACTACTTTTATTAAAAATATGATTAAACAATTTATAAACCGAAATTAAACATATTTAGTACATTAAATAAATTATTTATTTAAAAATTAGGTGCGTGAAATGTTAATAAATTTACATATGTATATTTTATCGTTATTGGATTTTTAAATATATCTTAATTAATTAAGTGTTTCTGAATCCAATTATAATGTTTTACTATTTATCTGTAATATTTATATAATTGTATAATAAATTATAGTATTATGTAACACATACATTTTCAAAAGCATGCGTTCGTTTTAAATAATAAAATACCAAACTTCAACAGTTAAAACAGTTTAATCGATTTAATACATATGTACAGCTGATTTTTAAAAATCATATGTACATATGTATACATACTTTTTTTATTATGAGAATCGATTACATACGGAAGTTAACCTTGCGACAACGTGTTGAAGATAACTTTAACTTTACTTATATTTTGTTAAAAATATTTGAAATCCTTTTTTGGTATTGTTTACTTACTGATAATACTAACGACCGGTTTCAACGTGTCAAAGTCGTTAGAAATAAATGCTCTGAAGATAAATAAAAATTATCTCAACCACTTACTTAATTGCGTTATCTTTTATTGTGATTCCAGCCAGAAGAAACATTAAAATCGGGTTTTCAGTCTACTTGCGCATTGACATAATTGAAATTGTATTATAAAAAAAAGAAATAGACTTGAATTCAGGAAGAAAATTGTCTCGGTATTCTTTTCTCATTATTTCATTTAAAAATGTTTTGGAGTTTTTATTCAATGCACATAAAAAAATATGTTCGTAAAATGATTTTAGTATTGTATTGAAATTTCTTGGTGGAACTGCATTTTATATAATAAAATAACAACTACTTGTATATTTTTTTCACAAAATTTTATTTGACCAGAGACCGGGTTTCGTTAAAAACGATATTATCAGAGAGGTGGATTTGATGATGTCGGTTAAGACGAAACCTCGCCACTAGTCAAATAATAGTTTTGTGGAAAAAACTGTACTGTTGTTATTTTATTATATTCTTAAAATGAAGTCAAATTAATTATCTTAAGAACCAAATGTAGGTTTTCGCTTTATTTTTTTTTATAAACGATGCTCATTTTTATTTTAAAGTACCAATTTACATACATGCAACTGTTTTTAATCTATTGAAACATCCACCTCACTGATCACCAATTTTCTATTTGGATCACTAATTTTTTTTATCGTCACTTTTTTAGCATTCGCTCATTGGTGTTTCTATAGCAAAAATATATCGCTCACTCCTTTCAAGAACGTCATAAATAAAAAAAAACATGATTTTTCAGTAGAACGTTTTTAAAGTTTAAAAATATATGTATTAAAAATAAATATCAAGCCACTTATTGAACTTTTTAATGTACAACAGATCTTTTAGGTAAAACCTGAAGGTTTTTTTCATTTGAAAAATATTTAGTATATTAAAAAAAATAATTAAACAATACCTTTTCTTCGAAATACAAAAACAACACTCTCTGCCCTGTAGCGGGTAAATATTAAGTTAAAAATATGCCTCTTTTTCTAGGATAAAGTACATTTTTTGGGCATACCGAAAACATGCACAACTGAAAATTGACGATTTTTGATTTATGACGTTCTTGAAACGAGTGAGCGATATAAGTTCACAACAGCCTACGTGGTTTAACCTACAGGGATCAAATTTTTCTGACATGCGCTCTAGCGGGTACAAGTTGAAGAGATGAGCGGAGGAAAGAAGGAAACCAACTATCACACAGATTGTGAGGCACGAAGAAGAATGAATGACTTACCACTAGGACGTTCTATTTACTCAGAGTAAAAGTCAATCTTCTTATCTCAACTCAAAAACAATAGTGGACAAGCGAGTTTATAAATCAAACATAATTAATATCGATAAGATAAATGGGTTTATATCCAGTTAAGCGGAGAAGGGTAGATACGACTATCTGTTTTTCATTCAATTTCACTTTCCTTTTGGAAATTTCTCCACTGCAGTTGTTTAATAACAAGTTAATTTTAACTGCCGATGAATTGCGTAGCTACTCGCTCCTATTGCTAGTTTACAATTAAACTGCATAGAAAAACGAACAGGTCTGTTTGAGATTGTAATTGAAACCCAGGTTTATCCATTTGGAAATTATACGGATCTACGTGGGTTTACAGTTAACTTGTGCTTGATGCTTTCAGTTGGTTGACAGTGTTTTCGAACGAGTTTCACACAATTGGTTCGGCTTTCTGCGTGACCATGGAATAACGACCGAAGAAAAGTAAAAGCCTTTTGTATGAAATATTATCTGTAGTTTATTTAAGTACTTATTACGTAACTATCGACCATTTTACATTCCTCAGCAGTCTAGATAATTTTTATTTATTTACTTTTATATTCATTTTGCAGTATCTCAATCAAATATTAAAATATTAAAAGAAATGTGTGGTATTATCATATTTTAAAATTTTATACTTAATATTTTTATGGTCTTAATATTTTTTTTGTTTTTTTTGGTTGCATTATGATACTGTGATTATAATAAAAAGATATATGTAATGGGCTAGGTTAATATATTATTTTTACCTTTATTTTTTTTAAATAAAATAAGCAAATACAGATTTATTTTTTTGATTTACTGATTTATTTTTTAACAAGAAAACGTAACCACCATATTTTCTTTTTATCTTAGTATACTTTTTCACTTATTTTAACGAATCTACCGCGCTAATGTAGAGTTCAGTATACACTTATACGCACCTAGAGCCGCGCTTGAGAATCGACATTCTGTTTACATTATGCACATTTCCTACGCGAACAGGCGACTGACTGCATATTTAGTAACGGTAGAATGTTCTCACGTAAATATGGATGCTGCGTGATGCAATAAAGTGGAAATGGCTCTAAAGATTTCCCAGATAGGCCACCGCATCAACTTCCTGCCCAGAGAGAAAGCCGGCGCATTTTCCGTACAAGGTTCTTCGTCCACCGACGGTATGGCGATACCGAGAAGCCTACGCGCTCCGCGAACAGATTCCGAGAAATCTACGGATTTGTCATTTGGTGAGGATATTGAAATCCCCCTTTGTGACCATATCAACATTATTTATTTATCTATGGTAACCTCTACAGATTATCATAGTTATTAATAAATACTAAATGACCACATGTCGCTCACTCCTTTCAACAACGCCAAATATCAAAATTCGTAAATTTTCAGCTGTGCATGTTTTCGGAATGCCCAGAAAATGTACTATATCCCATTTTTAACTTAATATTTACTCGCTACAGGGCAGAAGGTGTTGTTTTTGTATTTTGAAGAAAACATATTGTTTAATTATTTTTTTAAATATACTAAATATTTTTCAAATGGAGAAAAAACATTCAGGTTTTACCTAAAAAGATCTGTTGCACGGTAAAAAGTTCAAAAAGTGGCTTGATATTAATTATTAATACATTTTATTATATTTTTGAACATTAAAAATGATCTCGAGAAAAATCAAGGTTTTTGAAATATGACGTTGTTGGAAGAATCAGCCTTGCGCTTTAGGTACCAGTCCAGGCAGAAGCGTGCATTCAATATAGGAAGAAAATGAGTCCCTACTCTGGATTACTCGCGTTTCATATATAAAAACGATCAGTGCTTCTATGCCTTATCCTTATCAAACCCTACTGTCTACCCAGGGTACAAGGTGATATTAAATATATCGTAGTCATACAGGAGAAAATGACCAAGTGTTTTTTTTTACAAAAATGTGATCATTGGCTATTTGATATCTTATTAGCTTAATATCGCCGTGGAAAAAATCCCAAAGGATTTTAAACTGAGAAGCATAATATACTGACTTGTTAAAAATGACTAACTGCATTGATGTTTATTTTCTTGCCAAGATGGCCCTCCTGAACATTTTACGTTTTGTTAGTTAGTCACTTTCTCCTGTGCGACTACGATATATCAGACTGAAAACTCCCTTCTGGATTGAAATAATAGTTATACAATTTCAATTCATATTTTATTTATAAGAATCCTCCGTAATTCATTGCTCAAGATGAGATTAAATTCCGTGAAACGCAAAGCTCCCCGGAGTATCCCATTATCGACGCGTCACATCCGATTGGTCGCGGTAATGACGTGATAATGACGTAACGAGAGACGATATACTTCCGCTACGTAACTTCTTCACAGTCTACAGGGGTTATTATGACGTCAAGAACCTAAGCGACCATGGCCGGTCGATGCTCTTTGTGATTTTCAGGGACAGAAATATCTAATCGGCGTATTATTTCCAAAGAATACACAATTTTCAAGATGAACAAAAATACATCACCCAGTCTAACTGAAATAAGTCTTCTTTGGAATTTCTTGCAACTTAATAACCAGCTTGTAGACAAACCTTAATGAAGCGTCTGGTTAAAAAATATCATTTACTTTTCAACTATCATTCCACTGATTCGCTCTAAAGGTATGTGTATATATATATATATATATATATATATATATATATATATATATATATATATATATATATATATATATATATATATATATATATATATATATATATATATATATATAAATATATATAAATATAAATATATATATGTATAAATATATATATATATATATATATATATATATATATATATATATATATATATATATATATATATATATATATATATATATATATATATATGTATATATATATATATATATATATATATATATATATATATATATATATATATATATATATATATATATATATATATATATATATATATATATATATATATATATATGTATATACTGACTGTTTCAAGCCATTGATTGCTGTAACGCAGTCTAATTAAATGGAAAAGAAACTAAATAGATATTATTTCCAAAGACTACACAATTTTCAAGATGAACAAAAATACATCACCCAGTCTAACTGAAATAAGTCTTCTTTGGAATTTCTTGCAACTTAATAACCAGCTTGTAGACAAACCTTAATGAAGCGTCTGGTTAAAAAATATCATTTACTTTTCAACTATCATTCCACTGATTCGCTCTAAAGGTATGTGTATATATATATATATATATATATATATATATATATATATATATATATATATATATATATATATATATATATATATATATATATATATATATATATATATATATATAAATATATATAAATATAAATATATATATGTATAAATATATATATATATATATATATATATATATATATATATATATATATATATATATATATGTATATATATATATATATATATATATATATATATATATATATATATATATATATATATATATATATATATATATATATATATATATATATATATATATATATATATATATATATATATATATATATATATATGTATATACTGACTGTTTCAAGCCATTGATTGCTGTAACGCAGTCTAATTAAATGGAAAAGAAACTAAATAGATAGCAAATATAATAAAACAACAATGCAATCGAAACTATTGAAAATGCTGCTAAGTTACAACAGCTGTCAAGAAGTACGCTGTCCAGCATGATCACTGTTTAGTGTTCAACAAGCAAAGCAACGTTCAACAGATGGCGGTTTTACTTAGGAATAACTTTTGGAAATTTAATATTTTGTATAAACGAATAATACCATTATATATTTTTATAATTCAGATATAAATACGCGCATATTTAAATGCAACGTTGTATCAAATTTCAAAACAAGATTTACGATTTTTAACAAAATAATAATTCCATTATTAATTTTTGGATTGGATTAATCAGACTGAAACACAAATCAGAAAGTTTAAAAAAATAACAAAACTATATATATAAACAGAGGGAAATATAATCAGGATCAGTTACCTTACCTCTATTGATTTACATTTGCTTAAGTAATTATTACTGAATGTAATTTACATAACGTCAACAGACAAAATGTCATTAGTACCATAATCAAGTTTTAGACTCGTATGCGTAATTCTTATACAAACTACTTTCTTCCGCTTTAGTTTCTGCTATTGCCAATCATATCGTGACTATCGATGCATGTTCGAGGGTGTGCTCGTGAAAGGCACCAACCCACATGTGTAAATAAAAATAAATTATTGTAAAAAAACGATACAGAGTAGCAAATTATTAGTTAGTCAGTACCAATTACATTAAAAAATATGTATATATAGTTCATTCGTGATTTGTTATAGGAATCGGTGATAATCAATCGTGAATAAGAACTCCATTTGATGAATGCAATGAAAACTACGTAGAGTAATAAACTGATATTATTATGATTTCCAAATGTAGGCATTTTTTTCGAGAATTCTTGAAAATTTATGAAATTCATTCAATTAAAATTGAAAGTAACTGGGTTCGAGTTCGAAAGTGTCGCCGCGGAATCGATTCCCGCCAATTTCAAAATAAATAGATTTTTTTCTTTTTAATTGGTCTTGGATGTTGTAATATATTTGTAGAAGCTTCTGAAGTGTAATGGTAAACGCATTTGGCTACCGTATAGGACATCCTGGGTTCGATTTCCAGGAAGGTCAAAATAAATACAAGCGATTTTCATTCTCATTTATTTAATATCACCCGGACTAAAATAACAAACTCAGGATTGATCACGTAATACGATTTACATTAACGATCATGATAAAAACTGCATCGATACGCTTTAGTGCCCTATGCACCATTGGTAGCGGAAAAAGGCCAGAAGAAGTGGTCAGCCTGCCAGACGTAAACATCCGTTAAGTCGTTTGATTCAATCGGTGACTTTGTATCGCTAATTTTGGCAGAAAAATATATTGTGAATTTAGCCCTTCTACATTACTGCTTATACTCGCACATTTATTTGTTGAACTTTTAAAAATTGGTAGCCATATTATAATTCAAGACCGAACGAGTGAAATGGGTCGAAAAAAGGTTTTAATGCCTTTTACTTAAATAGTCTGGCTATGCAGTTTACTTGTGTATTGCCATTTTGCATATAAATATAGCCTAGTTGATCTTCCTGACATCTGAATGTCAGGTTAATCTCACGAGAGACAGCGAAAGTGTTCACAATTTTAATTCACTTCTGCATTCTACACAGACGTCTACCAGTTATGATACCTGACTTTATTATCACTCTGAAGATACCTGTTTCTAGGTAAAAGCTTTATTTGTCGAAACGAGTTGAGATGTTACCTCGCACATTTGCGATATATTTTTTCAAAGGTTCTTTTCACATGAAATGCATTATATGACAATTTTAGTATATGTTATTTAACTTATCGATAGTTATTTTAAAAGATAAGATAGTTTGTAGGTACAAAAAAAAACATTTTATTTTACATAAAAATACAATATCTATGATATTTCATGCACCCTACGCACGAAATTATTTTTTTTCAGTAAAACCGAAATGGTATTTCTTTATGTAAAAAAACATCACATTTACTTAAAATATTATGTCTACAAACTTCATTAAACAATTTTACAAAGTTATGATTTCGTTAAGTTCCTAATAACTTCCGTTTTTATCATATAATTACCAAGCTGTCATAATCTTTTAATTAATAAAACGTTTTTAAATAAGAGTGTATAATAACGCTGTTTTTAATTGTTATTTGAATTAATTCATTAATTGATTCGGCGGTCACTTTCTGGAAAAATCCATACATTTTTTAAGAAGATTTTAAGAAATAGTGGTATTAACTATGTAAAACATTAGACGCTCGACTGCGAAACTGGCGTCGCCGAATCGATTCCCACCAATTGCAAAATATTTTTTTTTATGTTTCAAATACGCTGGGGGCTTGTGATGTATTTTTCACATTCACCAATCCTTTTTTCCCTATCCTTATTTTCCTACCTGCAGATAAGCCAAGCCTTTAAAAAGTAGAAGCTTTGCGGGATTTTCATTTCTTTAAGTTAGAAATATAAAGCAGATAATTAATTTTCTAAATAATTTTTGTTGAACTAAAAATAATTTGGTATCCAAATATTTATAAAAAAATACTGGATTTCACCACCAAGGGTTCGTTAATTACAGATTTCTAGACAGAGACGAAATCACTTTGTTTATACCTTATTAAAATGCTGTTGAAATATCCGTCATAAATATATCTCAAACGATTCTAATTTATTAATGCCCTGTAAAATTATAATTTGATATTCAAATTATAAGCAACACTATAAAATTTCTAATATTAGTAGCAAATCACTTATATGATAAAATTCGTATTACAAGCTTATGATAATCATATTAATGAAATGAAATGTGTTGACGTCTGATGAAAGTTGTTTATATACTCGTATGTATATG
Source organism: Brachycentrus maculatus (assembly GCF_059751285.1). Classification (NCBI taxonomy): domain Eukaryota; kingdom Metazoa; phylum Arthropoda; class Insecta; order Trichoptera; family Brachycentridae; genus Brachycentrus; species Brachycentrus maculatus. The sequence goes on along the minus strand of NW_028280811.1, from coordinate 1,184,030 downwards.
TACATACAAACAAAGTTGTTAGTTTCTATCCAGTAAGAAACCCCCAAAGAAGTCGAGAGCATTTTATCCCCCCGGCAAACTTTTAATGATTGCAAATAAATGTTAAAGATAACGTAAAAAAGTTAGAACTTTTATCTGTTAAGAACCTACTTTCCTTCATAAAGATATTGAATAATTTTTCATGTGAAAAATCCGTACGCTCTATTTAAAAAGATACTTTTAAAAAATCAGAAAACATATTTCATCATTCATAATTTGATAAATATTCGTATACGATTGTATTTATCATTTTGAAAGTAAGTTAAGTTTGAAAAATCGTCTTGCATCATCCATTTTATTGTAATTATTTATTATTAAAAAAAAATAAGTTGCAGATTTTTATTAGTAAAACTTAATGGTTTCTAACATACGTATGATATAAACATAAATAGTATTAACCTTGTTCATTACATTATTACGTCTAATTTATTAACGTTCAGATTTTTTCATTATTCATTATTAGGTTAATATTTGTGTACGATTATCTCTATTCTTAAATCCATTATATAATTATTTATGAAAATAAGTAACATAATAATTATAATCATTAAGGATTCCAGTAGTGCTCATGTCTTTAAGAACAGTGTCCGTCGATGGTTGCTTCTGATTGGAAGGGACAAGGTAGAATGTGATTTAATTTAAAGTCCGGGTGTAATTATTTTATTGTAAAACCTTTTACTATAAATTATTATTGTATCAATTGTATGTAATGTATATAATAAAAAATAATAATAAAAGAAAATAAATGTATTAACATGTAAATATTTCGGCTCAACACAGGCCTCGCCTAAAGAGCCGTAATACATATAGTAAAAAAATGTATGTATCTATGAAATAAATAAATAAATTATTGATTAGTAATTAATATCATTATTATCATTATTAATTCATACAATGATAACTTACTATCTAACTAACCATCACGCCGCTTCTCCGTAGGGGTAGGCAGAGAGAATAGAACGCCACACCACTCTGTCTTTGCAAACATTCTTCGCCTCTTCCACGTTCATGCATCTCCTCACACATACCCGCCGATTGTTACGACTCCTAACCTGATCACTTTCAAGTATTTGGCATACCTGATCGTGCCATGTTTTTCTCGGTCCTCTTCTGCTCCTTTTCCCAATTACATTCGCCTCATAAATTTGTTTAACCGTTCTTTCCTCACTCATTCGTTCTACATGTCCTAACCATCTCAACACACCTTTCTTAATTTTATTGATAATGCTTATCTCAATAAATAAAAATGATAACATATTTTATTACATTTTCATCCCCAATCAACCTGAAATGTAATATGCATAGTCACCCACAACATCGTTATACTACCCTTTACAAAAATATGATATATTGTAACTAAAAATAAAAATATCAGCTAAGACGTTTAGAAATATTATTATGTATATGTATATGGTATGTACATATTAGTATGTACGTGCTCACATCTCTCTGTAATTTAATCACTTCGATCATGATTATACACATTCATCTGCCTGCAACTACGTACTGATATAAACATGTGTGTAGTAGGTACGTGTGGGTATCTAAGTAAACCATTCATCGACCAATGAATAGATTCTGGTAGTCGATTCGTACATTCTGCGCTGCGTGGTATGTGTGTTAACCGAATATTTGAGAAGTTTGTCCCGATTTCTTGGTTACCGAACACTTCCGATGTTCGCTGAGGTCAGCGAACTTCGGAATAAAAAATGTCGGAAAGTGTTACGGCCGAGCGATTACTACATCTTCCGTCTACTGCCTTATTCTGAACTTGTTATCTTAATATTTCACATAGAGCCTATGACATGAAACCAATATTCTCAGTAACACCAGTGTTATGTCATCGACAGTTCACTAACTATCGATCAGAATAAGGGAACAAATTTTAAGTAGATTTTTAAGGTTTTCTTTTAGGCCTCATTTTCTCTGTATTCTGTCTTCTGCCTTATTCTGAACTTAATATTTCACATAGAGCTTGTGACACGAAGCCAATATTCTCAGTAACACCAGTGTTATGTCTTGAACAACTCACTAACTATCGATCAGAATAAGATTTTTCTATTTTCTGTGTTGTTTTGTTAGTAAAATGATTATTTTAACTTTAAAGCCTAGTATTCGTTAAGTTGCAACTTAATTTTCTCTAAATCCAGGTAACATTTTCCTACTTGATTTTTTTTCTTAAAACACCGTATTTGCAATGAATAAGTAAGTTTATCTTCGAAATAATTATATGGTTTTGAAAAGAAAAGAGTTTTTGAAAGGTTAGGAGTTTTTTTTCAATTGATATATTTTTCTGTATCGTGGGTATACTGGCAAAAAACACAAAGTAGTTTGAAATGTCATATATATGTGGTTTTAAAAGTAAATTCAACTTTAGCGGGTATTTTATTCAGGCTAAAAGCTTAAATTAAAAGGGATTATATTCTTTTAAAAAATATCTAATATGCATTATTTTCAAAAATTAATATATTTTTTTAAGAATATCTAATTTACATTCTTTAGAAAAACGGCCGTGGAAAAATGTATTACCTCTACGGCGGTCGGCCGGTGAGTGAATTCTGTGTAGCGTTGTACCCCCTTAACCTCAGTATAATTTAGTTTGTGATGAAATGTGAGGCTGCTCAGTAGAGCTAGTAAACGTGGTGGTTTTAAATCTAACAGATATCTGATTCATCTCATATTTATATGACGTCATGATATGTGCCAACCTTTATATTGCAGTTAGTACCTTTTGTTACACAATACATGGTAACGACGAAACGCGTGGCAATGTATGTACATCAAAACGTCTTTGTATTTCGAAATATTGTATTGATGTCATTATTACGACGACCGTAAAAATATAAACCGTCTTAAAAAACTGATAACTTTAATTTAAAATATTAATATATAACATTTTTTTCATTTAAAATGTAATACAATGACTGAAAAGTTAATAAAGAAAGCTGAAATTTTTCCACAGTAGGTATCCATGAAACTTTTTTCAATGTGTGTTTATATTATTATTAAATTTTATTATTATAAACCTCGTATTATATTTTAAAATATTACAGTAAAAAGAAAATTCTGCGATGATTTTCGTTCCTGAAATAAGTCTGATCCATAAATTTCAGTTTGAGAAATCGATATTCGATCAATCGTATTTTCTGATAATGTAGTGGATTATCAAATGTGTTAATACAATTTTCATCATTATTTGAAGAATCATTATGATTTTCCGCTGCTATATTTATTTAATTTACTCAAAGCGCAGGACTGATCACCTTCACGTGTTTAACGATCAAGATTACTTCTATTAGAAAATGAAGATAATATTTTGTCACCGGAATGTTTTCAAATTTCTAAAATAAATCCGTGAAATTAATGCCTTCATTTATGATCAATTCATTATGAATACCAAATTCATTTCCTAAAACATATTTTTATCCCGTGAACCTTGTTTTTCATCTTAGAGTAATCCGAATACGTAAGAAAATGGTTACTCCATTTTGTGGTCTGATGTAAATATCAGGATACATGTTTCTTGATAATTCCGTTTGAAATTCCTTGGTTTTATGTTAGCATTACGCATTGGACAGGTTTTTCCTGGTACTTAAATGGTCATTCTCGAGCAAGTGAGAGTAAGCTGAACAGATATGACAGAACTAGGTTGGTGTAGGTACGTATAATATAATAGTGTCCACTTGTAAACTCTATCCTATATCTAAGCGTTGCGTTTCAAAGTTTAAATACCTCGCAAAATTAAATTTATTAGCTTTTACGAGTACAAAAATTTTATCAAACTTCTTTTACAAAGTAAATAAACATTGGCGAGCTTATTATTAAGAAGTAATATATCCAACCAACCAAAACGGACTTTTGATATATTCAACTTACTAACATAGGAACTTCATAAACTAAATTTGAAAATCTGCTGAGTGTCATCTTTTAAATATACCAGAATATGAAAAAAATACTGCTTAAATGTTGAACTTTGTTGAATTCAAACGTTGGAGATTTGTGAACCAACATAACCCGTATATTTTTAAAAAATATTTTAATTAATTGAAAAAAAAAGTAAAACATATCTTTTTTCAAAAGCATTACTTGTCAAAAAAAATTGTTTTCACTATGTCATGATATGATTACGTTTTGACCTGATATCGTTATGTCAAAATAAAATAAAACGTCGAAAGTTTAATCCTCTATATCGCGGAGACACAATCGCTCACTCCTTTCAACAACGTCATATATCAAAAGTCGACAATTTTCAGTTGTGCATGTTTTTGGGATGCCCAAAAAATGTACTATATCCCAGGAAAAGTGGCGTATTTTTAGCTCAATCTTTACCCGCTACAGGGCAGAAAGTGTTGTTTTTGCATTTTGAAGAAAAGGCATTGTTTAATTTTTTTAAAACAAACTTTATATTTTTCAAATGGAAAAAAAAAACTTTCAGGTTTTACCTAAAAATATCTGTTGCACAGTAAAAAGTTCAATAAGTGGCTTGACATTTATTTTTAATACATTTCATTTTATTTCTAAACATTAAAGATCTCCTGAAAAATCAAGTTTTTTTATATATGACGTTGTTGAAAGGAGTGAGCGACATCTGGCTTATTGTATGTTTGCGAGTACCCCCGTAATTTAAGTCATGAATACAATTTTTTTTAAATGATAAATCCAAAGCTTGTCCCAATAGTAGTATGGTAAATCACAATATTGAACATATTATACAACACAACTTTCTTGTATTTTCCTGTCGATATATTAATTTCTTCAGCCCTCTTCTTGTGTCCAGTATTGAACAAAGGCCTCCCTCTTGTTCGATATATTGAATATAATTAATTACTAAATGAATGTCTCTTTTTTCTAGGGGTGCCGAGCCGCGGGCACTCGAACGGCAACGGGAACGGCAGCGGGCACGGCGCCAACGGCGGGCCCGCGTCGCCGGTGCCGCGCGCGCCGCGCTCGCCGCGCGAGGAGCTGCACGGCGCCGGAGGGGCGCACCACTACGGGCGCTTCGACGCCAGCGCGCTGCACATCGCGCACGCGCTCAAGCAGACCGAGCTGCAGAAGTCCTACGCGCGCGCGAGGGAGAAGCCCATCGACTGCTACCTGGTGAGTCCTTCACTTATATTTCTGAACCCTAGATTACTTAACTGACCTTCGAGTGGCGTTGTTACGATACATTCGCAAATAAATTAAAACGGAAAATAATGAGATAATCATTTTGTTTACATTTGTTTGTTAACTATATATATA